>NC_141690.1:21741984-22381646 GCF_964263255.1 Lissotriton vulgaris | reverse complement strand
CGGTAAAGCCAGCGCTTCACATTTATAGGGTGAGACTACTATGTCTTTTATTTATCAACATTTCAAATTTGCTACTTGTAACTACGTTATTACCAGAACCAGTCAATGCTTGTTTTTTCATATACTATCCCTTTTTCCCCCAACCCCCTTGACTCTGGCTAATTTTAAATTTATTCTATCACCTTTCACTGGCATGCTCTAGCCAAATGAACCATCACCAGTTGGGCCATTTTGATGACGTTACTCACTGCTACTTTTGTCGTCCTTTTTGTCATCCCTGTGCAGGTTTCACTAGAAGTGGCGGGACTCTCTGTCCGCCTCCTTAGTCCAGTGGTAGGCAGAATACCCTCCCCATACCAAGGTGTAGATAGCTACTTTCTAGGTCCTGACAAAATGCACTGTATCCTATTGAACACTCAGCATGAAACATGTTGACCAATAACACAGAGTAGAGCATTGCTCCCCTGGATCTTTGCGCCAGCGAGCAGCCTCTCTTCACAAATGTTAATAAGATAGATTACCACATTATTAAACTGACTCAGTGGACTATCTAACCTTTTTTAATCCACCACCCATCGACATCTACACTCCTTTCCCAAGGCCCTCACACTCACAGCACCATACAGCAGGAACAAAAGATCTCCGTCAAAAAGCCACTCTATGGGTGCCCGTTGGGTATTGCACCGCAGACCTGACGAGGAGCAAAACTCATATGATGAAGCATGACACCTAGCTTGCTGGGTGTGTGAGGGTTTTAGTTCCGAAAGGGAGGATTCCCCCTTAGGTGTGACTTCACCCACTTCTTGGTTTAGTCTCCCTCCCTCCATGTTTTAGCCTCCTTTCTGGGGAACTGCGTACCTTTCGTTGTTTAGCTGTATCTGGGCATGTGCGCTGGACCCCTTTAAAAATAGCCCATATTCGTCCCTCTCTTTGTTTATGCCTTGATATTTGGCACACATGCTGGCAGCTAGACCAGGGAGATTACTCAAATCCTCATGTGCAGTGACCACATTAAACCGCTTCCCTATTGGGCTGTAGTGCAAGTTGGTGAAAGGGGGTGGACTTCACTTCTGTCCAGACCTGCTAATGGATGGACTCGCCGTCCTTTTTGAAGAAGTCGACAATGACCTCATGTTGGAAATTTGAGCCTACGAAGCTGCAATCACTTTCATGGATGAGTAACTATGTACCTGCAGCCACAACAGACTGGAACACATTGCACATGTCCCAACACGTTGTTGCATCTTGGAGATCTTGTCACATATCCCAAGACAACAGTGGATATAGCTGCATTTGCCTGGACTCCGAATAAATGAGCAAACAACAACGCGGCTTAACACACACCTGTGAAAGATGAGGCACTTCCCCATAGTGGACAGCGGTGCTTGGCAACGTTCTTCATTCTGACATACTGCAGCTTTGATCTGCATGTTGTGGCACTTATCTTGCCCGTACTGACACGCATATGCTAATAAAGTCTATGCACCTTTACTTGTATTCAACTGTGATTAGTGTTGATTTGAATGACAATGTGTGTCTTAAAGCTTATCTGGGTCAAGGCCATACCTGCGCATTGATAGCAATACTCAAGGAGTACCTTTTTGTGGAATCACTGTCCCTACATTCATCCATACTTTCATTCTTGATTGATCATGGCCATGACACATCTGAGTGAATTGGAATGTTTTATTCACATTCAGTGGAGTGTTGAAGCTGGACCAGATAAAGGCCATGCAAAGCCCAATTTACATTGTTGGCCCGTGCAGGGCCAGCCAGAGTCCTTTCAGGATTTACAAGTGCATAGGGAGTGGAAGACCACAGTCCGCAGTGCGATTGCTGTGTCATTGGTCAGTCCATGTCGAGTTCCAAGGTGAGTGTCGCTCAGTGTATAGGGGGACAGTGGGAGGTGTTATTCCAGGGCATGATGCAGAGGGCCGAACAAAGCTGAACCCGGCCATATGGCGGAGATGTAAGCTACCACTTCATTCTTACCGCCAAGCCAGATTCATCATCATCTTCTTCCTCTGATATGTCAGGTGCCTCACAAGTGGGTGGTGGTGTTTTGTCTGCATCACTGTGTGGCAGTGACACATCAGCTGCCAGAAGTGGAATGTCTGCCTCACTGTGTGGCTGTAAATCTTCAGGGGGAGGAAATGTGGATGGAGCGGTAGAACCAGCATCTATCGGCATCAGGCCTTGTGGTGGCAATGCCATGACAAGGATCTGCAGGTCATGGAAGATCACAGTTACATCTCGCTGGTGTGCAGCCGTGGCAGCCATTAGTGAGGCTTGCATCCTCTCCATGTTCTCCATGATCATTCGCATGTGACACAACTTCTTACTGACATCGCTGGGGTCACTCTGACTAGACTGTTGTTCTTGGCACTGAGCCATTACTCCAGCGATGTCAGCCATGGCTTGTTGTAGAGCAAGTAGCAGACAGTTGGTGTCTGTTAGGGACTGGGAGTGGTCCCTGATGGGACTTAGATACCCACGTATGGCATCCAGTTTGGCTGCCATGAAGTGGTACCTAACCCGCAGCTGGTCTGACATCTCATCCTGGCACCCTAACAGACGGCGTTGGAAGGCCATGTGTTGTTTGTGGGGGTCCTGGGAGACAGCCTTGGGGTTGGTTGCTTCATGCTGCGTGGCCTGTCTAGGTGATGGGGTCTCATGGATGCAGCTGGGCTGCCCTGCTCCTGGAGGTGGGGTGCCAAAAGTTGTCCCTGAACTGTCGGAGTGCGTCGGTGTAGATGTTGGGGAGGTCCTCTTCATCATCAGTGCTGAGTTGTTGGGTCTGCTCTGCAGGAGGTAAGGTAATTTTTTTTAATTATGTATAGTTAATTAAAACCAGTACAAAACATTTACATTTAAAAAGGTTTCTTAAAATGTAATAAAAATATGTATAGTCGTTATGATCGTCATTGTTGCAGTAAAAGACCAAAAATTGTTGTCTGGCCGTCTTTCCTGGAGCCAGGGCGGCATAGGCACTTGGGACCCAATGGCCTTTTGCTAGGTGCCCGAGTCAATGGTCGCCAATGATTGTAGGTTTGGCAGTCTTTGCTCTATTATTGCCAAGAACTTGACGTATCTGCAGTTTAATTTGGTGTTAGCAGGGTTCAAGCAGGCAAGCACCGCTTGCCTTCGCGTGCTGGTCCCTATCTGCTTGAACTGGTCGTGTAAGAGCTGTAGGCGGGCTTGTCGAAGTTCTTCACAGAGACAGGTCATGTGGAGTATATCACCCTTTGCTAGATTGCAGAGTGGACAGGCTTCATGACTGTTGCTCCTGAGCCATGGTGGTAGGTGCTCTCTGCTGGGCAGGATCCCTAATCTATATTTCAAGAACTTCAATTTTATAGTTTTTGAGTAGCCCTGACCGAAGTAAGCTTGTGGTTTCAGGGATTTGTACGTGTTTAATGTCATCCATGCATGATTTCTTTTTGCAAAGGTGGCCTTGTCCTCTATTAGGGAAAGGGATTTGACATTTTTCCAAACTGCTTTTTTGAACGGGTTATGCCCCAGTTGCATGTCCCAGAGCGCCAATACTTTGACGGCCCCCAATGCTGCCTTCAGGTAGCAGCGTGCCTGGGATGCATCCCTGCTATGTATGTCTTGCCACAGCATCAAATTTAAAGTGTCGTTAGAGGCAGAACGGAGCTTGTGGCAGCAAATTATGTAAGCTCCCTGTCTAGCAAGGTTTTGTTTTTGCAAACCAAACTCCAGCCTTATTTGTGCGGGCGAGGTGTAAGGCGGAAGTGAAAACAGAGTTCTGTATGCTTTTACCTGGGTGGTTTCTAGGTTCCTGGAGTCTCTTCCTTGTAGTGCCTCGCTGCCGTAGGAGATTGAGGGGAGCTTCTTGGCCTGAATAACTTTCAGATATGGTGACAGAGTTGGCCCCGACAGTTGGTTGGCTAGGTTTTTCAATGTAATGGCGATTAAAGCCCCTTTTCTTTTTGTACCCTGCATCTGCTGGACAAATGAACCATCGCTGTAAAAAATGACCCCCAGGTATTTGTATTCGTGTGATGACTCTATTTTTTGGCCACCTAAAGTTCAGGACTTCTGTTGTTTGTTCCTGGCATTGATTGTCATTGTGCGTGTTTTGCTCAGATTGGTTTTTAAGTTGTTTTCCGTTGCGTAGCTGTGCATTTCAATCAGCAGTTTCTGGAGGCCAGTATGTGTATGACTAAGAAGTACAACGTCATCCGCGTAAAGTAAGTTACTTAGCTTTTTTCCTCCCAGTCTCGGGGAATGGGAATTGCATGTGTTGAGCTGGCTTGGTAGATCCGCCATAAACAGGTTGAACAATGTCGGGGCAAGCACGCACCCTTGTTTTAGCCCTGTAGTGGTGCGGACTTTGGAAGACAGATGGGTGCCGCTTCCCAGCTTCACCTGCACCCATGTGTCAGAGTGGAGTAGCATCAGCATATTTAAAATCGGTTGCGGTATGCCCCATTGTGCTAGTTTCCACCAAAGACTGCCTCTCTCGATATTGTCAAATGCTGCACTAAAATCGATGTAACACAGGTGCAGTGGCTGTTTTTTTGTTTTTGCTGCATCAATAATCAGAGAAATAGCCAGGATGTTGGTTGCTGTTCAGAAATTTTTCGGAAACCAGTCTGGTTCAATGGTATAATCTGTTTTGAATCCGCCCATGACACAGTCTCCTCTAAGATGGTTCCCGCGAAGTATTTAGCCTCGTTGTCGAGAAGGGCTACTAGGCGATAGTTATTGGGGACCGTTTTATCACCTTTTTTGTGTATGGGGACAATCGTCGACCCTCTCCAAGAATCTGGGATTCTGTTTAGGAGTCTGATTTCCGTGAATAGAGGTTGCATTATGGTCGCCCATTCTGTATTTTTTTCTTTGAATAGGGCTGGCGGGATGCCATTAGGACCTGGAGCTCCTTCTTTCCTGCCCTTGCAGATCTGCTTTTTAATTAGGGCAATTTGCTGGGCCGCTGATGGTGCTGAGATTTCTTTGGGTTGGAGTTGTTCTCCCATGATGGGTAACGATGGCCTAGTCATTGCGGGTGCTTGCTCTGAGGTGATGCTTCTTTGTGCTCCTGCCTGTCCCAGGGGGTCTGCAGGAGGTGTTCATTCTCCCTCTGCAATTTGAAGGGGAAACGCATTGTGCAAGTTTATTGTCAGACTGCATGGCAATGTACATTGTGACTGTTTATGAGGAGAGCCTATTTGAAATGGAACACTTGCCATTACTAAGGGATCAGGGATGAGAGGTTATAGTTGTACATTGTCATCTCAAAGTTTCCTGCTATGCCAAATGCAAATGGCCATGTTCTAAACACAAGCAGCAGCAGTTGTGTCTTCTGTTCTGTTGTGAAAGTGTTGCAGTTTGTACCACAATGTTGTCAATGTTGAGGTGCTCTGCATCTTATGTCTGTGTGCTGCATTGTGGGTGAGTTGCCCCTTAGGAGCTGATTTGGCAAGTCCTTATCCCTTTCAGGTGGTGTGCCTTTCACTTCTGTGCTCATACAGTGCTGAGATGTTGCAGACTTGTGTAAATTGGGCTCTTGGTCGGAGTTGTGACTCTTGGGCATGGTTTGTCTGCAGATGTGCTATACTTACTTGTGCATGTGTGCCATTGTGCCCTTCTCCTCCCGCCCCCCCAGTCCCTGGTCGTTACTCACCCTGTTGCTGTTGGCCCAGGTCATGTTGTGCAGTGTTCTGCCCACCAACTCCTGCCACCGTCTCACCAATGTTGATCCTAGGCTGGTCCTCCGTGGGGGTTGTGGGGTTCTAATTGTCCTCTGTACTTGCTCCGGCTACCTCCATGGTACGTTGCAGTTCTATGTGTTTTGTTTATGTTTTTTGCTGCCGTTTTTATAGTGCTTTTTACCGCCTGACTAGTGGGACTTGCAGGCGTGGCGCTGCTTATGGCTGCTTTTTTTTTATCACAGTTGGGCCCATCGCAAATTTTTTCACGTTCGGGTATAGATTTTTATCGCCGTCCTGGTGATTTTAGCGCAGACATTTGACGCGTTATCGGGAGACTATTGCATGTTACCGCAGTTTTGTGAATAGGACGTTAACACAGAGTTATTTTCTCGCAATAGATGGTGATGTGAAAGATTGCGTTAACTGATTTTGGCGATAATTGTTGCACATTCTTGAGAATATCCCCATGTGTTTTAAACACACATTTTTGACATTTTGTCAGGCCGGTGGCGACAAGAAATGTTCCGCACTTGGTGCCACCTGACCTTGTTAGGCCACTGAATGAGCGCTCTAAACTCTCAAGCAGGGTTCACTTTAAATGATATGATTCAGTTCAGAAATTCTCCATAGCCCTACACCAAAAATGAACAGCCACTCAGACCCAAATGTGACGCGCCCGTCGTGTCATTACTAATGCAGGACACAAAGCCGCTTGTGTTTGCATTCCAACATTAACATTTCATTAGCACTGCTTTGGCACTGCTGAATGCAAGATCCTCGGAAAAGCACGCGTTCGCTTACACATAACTATTAAATGTACTTTCTTAACCTCACAAGATTAGCTGGAAACACACGTTAACCATGAAAGTCAACATTAAGAAACGCAACATAACTAAGTGCCATTTTCGAGTGTGAATAACAAACACCGTTTTCCTGTTATGTGTTTATTCCTGTTGCAATGGACCTTGGAAATGCGGCTTTCTTAATTCTTGATGGTTCCTTTCTTCTACTTAGATAGCTTTCTTAAGTGGCTCATACGCTTTCTTCGTGCTGTGCTGTTCATTTATATTTCATGCTGCCAGCTCCAATGTGTTCTCTCTCTCCTCCTTACTGCGGCAAGGTGGAATGAATTATTTCCTTAAAGATGTGTGTTAATCTGTCTTGCTTTCACTAGAAACAAAATACGTGAAATTTGCATCAAGACGATTGCTATCAGAACACTGCATTTAGTCAGAAAACATAATTTGCAAAGATGCTTTAGGGATGTCTGAAGTGGGTCGCCTACGTTTGCAATACATAACACAATCAGACAAAAATGCATGAATATAATCAATACATTTTTATTTTTTATCATTCTCTATGTTTATGTGTCCATCAAAATAAATACTGCTAACCAGTATTTTATCTTGAGCTGTCTATAGTCCAGCTCAACACTGGGTATTCTTGTATATCTCACTTCTAAATCTATCAGACAAATTGAAGTGGTGTAACAAAATGCTCAGCTGAGCTTATTGCTTCAATTACACTTGTTGATTTAGTAGAATCTATAAAAATGTTTTTCATTCATAACGCTATTGTTTTGACAGGCAAGGGACTGACTAGGTGTTCATAAAACTCCATCAATGGGTGTACTTTCAACATAAGATTTTTAAAAGATGCATGTGCTAAAATAATTTAGATATGAGTTTAAGTGACTCTATGGCACAAAAGAGACCCTTTGAGAAATAAAACAAAAAGTGGTTCACAAAACCCAGTGCAATTTATATACTTATTAAATGTGCCTCAAAGTCAGGCTTTTTCTTTAAACTCAGGAACGTAAATCGTGCATCATTTACAGGATTACAGCCCGGGAAGGGAGCTGTGTATAAAGTGGGTGACATAATATGGGGGCGTCTCCAAATCCTACGCTTCATTGTGCTAATTTTCTGCATATTAAAAAACAAGCAGCACACGAGGAACCATAAACTGCAAGTATAACCCCACTGGTATTCTACTTTGGAGCCTCCCAGTCCTTTACTTCCATCCATCTGACCCTCGGCAATACTTCCACACAACAAGACCTTAGGGGAGTGCCCTAAAGATTGATTTTCATTATTGGCTTCCACACAACCATTTTAAAGCGCTTCCTATAGGTTAACCCCTACAAAAAGGCGACCCTAAACACCATCTTACAGACCTGTCTATTTCTACACTCCTACCCAAGAAAACAAAATTATAACTTTAACTGAATGAAATGTGGTAAAGGATTGTACATTGCAAATGGGAGTGTGGATGAAAATCGCAGGCCGGTAAGGCCCCCACTCTATTCTCCTTGTGCCCATTTCGACACCCACAAACTAAACAGGATTTGAGGCTGATTACAATACAGCCAAAGGGAGTTAAATTCCCAATGTCCAGCATTTACCTAGCCGACCCACTCATTTCTGTCTTACCCAGCCCGCCCTTATTTGCCTCACAGTAACCCCCACTCACAACCACATCACTTTGGCCACCACAACTACCCTCTGACTACGTAATCAATCGGTCAGGCTCCTTCTATACTTTTCTATCCATTTCATACAGCTTGCCATTCGGAAGTCGTGACTAGAACCCAATACGTATACCAAGGTGGCAGATTCAAGCAACCTGTATGCTTGTCTACTGTCACCCTTTGAACCTAACTTAAGTTACTAACACTCAGGAAAGGATGGTTCGTGTAATTCGCAACCAATTATTGAAGATGCAATTCTGCATCTTCTGCCATATTGTGTTTCTTTCTGCAGATAAATAATAAGCAGAACACAGGCACTTTTAAATACCACAATAGATGCACTGTTTTCCCACCTCCGTGCTTCCATCTGGGTTATTCAGCTATTACTGACTCCAACTTCATAACCTGCTCAGAGTTCCATACCCAGACCCACTGTCAATCCCATTTCTCTACAATGCTTTCTGTGCTAGTTCTAGTGCTTCCTACCCTCTGTTTATTTATCTGTGTGTGATACATTGAAAAAAGCTTGAGCAATTATGTTCTCATTCATGGAGAAACTGCACTGCAGTTGTTTAATTGGCTGAGGAGTCACACTGAGATTGACGAGATGTTACCACAGAGTTTTGCTATCATTGGTCAGTTGCTCTGTAATTGATTGACCTTTGGCATGGCTGTGCTGGGAATGGTTGTTGGTTAACTGTTTGTATTCTGTGGTTTTCAGGTTACTTTAGCAGGAATAATGGATGCTGTGTTGAAAAAGCCTAAAGCCTCTAGCATACCTGCTATGGAGGGATACCAATATCTACAGTAGGTTCGCCTGCAAACAGAATGTTGGTAAAAGTTGGTTTCTATACATGTACATAGATTTTGGATTGACATGAAAATACCTCTGGTGAAGAGAACTTGAGATTTACTTTAGAGGGTACCTTTAATATTAGAAAGCTAGATTTCTTGAGACAAACAATGAATGATATGAAGTCACAAACTAGACCTACACAATTTGAGGAATTAAATAAGTAGGATCAAATGGTCATGGAGAAGGAAAGAAAGGAAATGAAAAAGTGGGTGCAGGGTTCATTCAGACAATGGATAGAGAATAAGCAGGCAAATCAGGAGAGATGCTGGAGAGGAGATAATAGGCCAGATGCAAGACCAATCCATTTTGAGAGTCATAAAGTGCATTATTTTGCAATCTGCAATGTGCGACTTGCAAAATGCAATATACAACAGTGTCTCAGACACTGCTTGCACTTCCTAATGACGTTGCAAATGACTTTCCAAATCAATATTCATGAGTCAGGTTGCAATTTGTAACCCATTGGGAATGACCAGCACTCACAGGGATGGTGGCCTGCCTGGGTCAGCAGACCACCATGTCTGTGACTGCTTTTTCAATCTTCAATACAAATAAAATGTAAATGTTTGTTTGTTCAAAATCACAAATCTCCGATTGCTTTGAACTTTTGACACTTTTTATATACACAACGTTGGATTCCAATATGCGCGTGTAGATTACGCACGTGTTTTTAATCGACAGCCCGAACAGACACATAAAAATGTCAATGTTCGTTTGCTCATAATCTTAAATCTCCGAAAGTTCTTCACAGATTGCTTTGAAATGTTGACACAACGTTGGATTCGATTAAACGCGTGTTTATATATACACAACGTGGATTTGAATATGCGTGTGTCCAATATGCGAGTCTTTTTAATCGAAAGGCCGAACAGACCCTATCGAGTTGGTTGCTGCACAACAACTACAAGGTACGCATAGAGACAATAGTCTACATATATTAGAATGGACAGTTGGTGTCAAGATGGCAGACCTTGAAGTGGGTCGAGGGAGGGGGGAGGAGTTGGTTCACTTTGCAACATTAAGAAAGGACGCATAGAGACAATAGTCTACATATATTAGGATGGACAGTTGGTGTCAGGATGGCAGACCGGGAAGTAGGTGGAGGAAGGGGGGAGGAGTTGTTTCACTTTGCAACATTAGCACGTGTTTATATATACACAACGTTGGATTCGAATACGCGTGTGTACAATACGCGCCTGTTTTTAATCGAAAGGCCGAACAGACCCTATTGATTTGCTTGCTGCGCAACAACTACAAGGGACGTATAGACACAATAGTCACAAAAACATATAGTATACCCACAAGCATTGTGAAATTAAACATATTAGAAACATGCGCTTACTCTTTTCTTTCTCTTCCATTTAACCAGACTAAGCCACATCAACGCGTGGCCAGGTACAGCTAATATATTACTTGGGCAACCTGATACACCCTTGAGGGCTTGGGTAACAAAATATTGTCAGGTAAATGTACCTGCAAGGGATGTTATTTCAAATTAGTGCAACAAGTTACCAATATTAATGAGTGCACAGACTAATGGACTCGAATATATGAATATTCAGAAACAATTTATATAATCAAATGTGAATAAATCAAAAAATAATCAGCAACAGGTGTATACTTTTTTGTAGAAATGTATAATCTAATAATTTAAATCAAAGGTAACAAAACAATATTCACATTTACATAAGTGAAAGAGATTGTCAATCTTCCAAATAATATGAATACAGGTCACTTTTTTATTTAATATTCAATAAACTTATCCCATTTAACAATTTGTTCTGAAAAAAATTAGTTAGACTTGTCAACGTTTCGGTCTTGTCATGTATTTCACCAAGTAGGCCATCTTCAGCGCAGAAAAAATATTAGGTGGACTGAAGACCCCTCTGAAAAATTTAAACTCACTAAACTTGTACATGTTAGCCAAAGACGTAATAAAAAAGAAGATATACAGCCAAAAAAGTGAAGAAAAACATACAGTCTAGCTCATCCATTATAAAAATAACAGAATACACAAACAAGTCCTCACCCACCTATTGGCGTGCGCTTCTTAAAGGAAAACGGGATGCATTTGAAGACGAAAAATGAAACGTTTTTGTTTCATTTTTTAAGAGGAGGCAGTGGTCATCCGTGGAACTAGTCCCTGTGCCTCGAAAATACTTTCACATCCATTCACAAAGGGGGAACCCTTCCTGTTTGTGGGTAGCTTACCACCTACTTGAAGTAGTTGGTAGACTGCAAGTGTTTTTCGAGAACAATTGCAGTCGCAAAGCGATCGTACATACATTTGCGATTCCTTATTAGGAAGGGGCGCCCTTGGCACCCCCTTCCTAACAGTCCCTCACACACCCTATTTTGCAATTGGTTACCGACTCGCAAAATAGGGGTTGTACATACCAACACCTTTTTTAGCAATCGCAAACAGGCTGATTATCTGTTTGCGAACGTTAAAAACAGTCATACATCTGTCCCAATATCCATTAGATATACTTTCCTTAATGGCTGTTTTCAAGTTTTCATGAGGCAAAGAAATTACACAGGCAGCACTTACTCTCCATGTTGTGAAAATGAACAACACTGAATTTGGTTTCCAATCTTCCGTCCTGTACTTACTACAGTATACATAAACAAACAAGGGGGTGTATCTCCGCTTTTTTGGCTTTAAAAGCCAAGAAAGCGGAGATAAAAATATCTCACTATTACCTAGCTGTCGCTAACACCAGTTATAGCGACAGCTAGTAGGAGATAGCAACCATCTTGGGCCCCACTTTGCATGTCACTGATATTTATCACTAATGACTTGCAAAGTGGGCATGCCAAGATGTTAGCGACTGGAAACAGTTGCTTACATCGCTATCTCCTATTACCAACTTTTGGAGATATTCGCGCTAAGCGCGAATATCTCCAAAAGCTAACACCTGCCCTGAGCAGTTTTTAGCCAAGTTATCCAATGGGAGGTGGATAACATGGCTAAGAGCATTAGCTCGCTAATGCATGAATATCGCTGACTTTTCAGCGATATTCATGCATTGCTGCCGATTTTTATCGCATTTGCGATAAACCTTGGTAATACCAAGGTTTATCTGCGATAAAAATCACCGCAGCTTGGCGATAATTTTTTCACGCTAACCAAGCAATAGCGATAATTATCGCTATTGCTTGGTAATATGCCCAAAGGTTCCCATTTTTCGGTTCAAATCTAATTCTTATAATTGAAATTCCTACAATTGTATTATACTGACACTTGCTGGATGATAAATGAGAAGTACTTCAGCAGGGCATGTGGCATACGTATGGTGGGGAGTCACTTTTGTTAAGCCACTGTTGCAGTTTCCTTATATTTGAAGTATACACCTTTTTTTAACATTGTTCCAGCATTTGTATTGTATGTTTCTTGACATCCCCACTTTCTTTCAAGCAATTGTTAAACACAGCTTCAACAACTTGGCAGGTGAAATTCTTAATTAATCAGACTTTTTATTTAGGATTTCTAGAATTCCTTGTGATTTTGGTCTTTGCATTAATTTTCCTCTCTCTGTGTTCTGTCGTTTTTCTATTCTCTGTCCTTTTTCATTTATTAATTTGGGTTCCTTCTTTCCATATTATAGTGCTCAAAGGTAGTTTCAGACTGCTTCTATTTTAATGTTCGTCACCCTTTCTGTGTGACCATAGTGTCTCAATCCTAGTAATGTAATATATGTGGGATTCAATTTATATTTCATGGTTTTGAGCATCCCTTTGCAGAGGTTTCTTTTCTCAGAGAATCAATTCTTGGTGGGGTGAAGGTGCAATAAATGACTCATGTGTACAAAATAATGAAATCAAAAGGTAAAAACACAAAAGTGAGGATTTATATGCAAAAACTCAACTTTTTAAAACCCATGGGACATTCTCACTTTTATCATGTTTTTTTATTCACAACTTTATGCTCGCCTAATTAATTATTCTGTGCTAAAATAATTCTTTGTGCACACAGAAATAACTTTAAACACTTTGGATAAACATACTTTTATCTTACCTTCTCCAAGAACAACAGAAGGAAAACAAATGTGAAAAGAGATAAGAGAATCACTGTGGACACCTTACTGACTTTCTAGGATGTAGGTTAGAAAAGATCAGAATTTATTCAAACAACTATATTATTATAGTGAAAGAATGACAAAAAAGCATAGCTTGGTAACTGTGAATAATGGGAATATTTTTCACACAGGGGTTCTGAGAAATATCAAACAGACAGGAGAGAGAAGCTTACGTTGTCTATGATGTTACTCAGAGCAATGAAGTAAAATGCATCTCTTTTACCTACCATTCACTTTGTACAGATTTGAATAAGAATAGTGCTTAAAAGAACAGAGCACCAACTGTGGTTATCTGGTTGACCAAAGCCAGACTTAGGGGCTGAAGTTCATCCATCTACAAGGCGGCAGTCCTACATACAGTAGTACAATACAACCTTCACCATAACGGTCACATTCCCTATATCTTGTATTGCAGCAAAGATGCGGTCAGCAGTCCCTGCCGCAATACAAAAAGTAGGGTGTTGACATATCCTTGCACTACGGGCGGGCACCACGCGGTGCCATCCACATGGTACCGGGATATGTACGGGGCACTATAGATGCCCCCCAGGGCCCATGTTCCAGGCCCAGTGGAGTAAGGGGGGATGCTTTGAGCACTCAAATCCATTTCCACCAGCAGTTTCATGGTGGGTTGACCACCGTGGAACGACCGTAGTAAAGGGATATTGTAATTTCTATGGCTGTGCCTGACAGGCACCGCTGCCATTCAGTGACTAGGAGGTACAATGGGTGGTGGGATTACATCTGCATGTCGGGACCTTGGCACCACACGTCCGCCTACCATTGAAATTTTAGCAGGCGGACATCCCTATTACGATTGTGAAAGGATCTCCTCCGAAAGCCTGTAGAGGGTGGTCTCTCCGCCATTGTAATTAGGCCCTAAGTCACAAGTTCAGGTTGGACACAAGCGTGGTCTGGATACAGGAACCAGGTTAGGCCAGCTGAACAAAGTACCTTACATTCAGGTTGCCAAGTGCTGCGCTGTCCCACATTAAAGATCTGTTGTGCATCGGTGGTTCTAATGAACTGTGAACTTTGATGCAAGGTCCTGCATCCAGAATGCACCACACAAAGGTGATTCTGAGGAGGTGTGGGCCTCGGATGTGGGATCCTGCGTTGAGGATATGTCACACAGCGGTGGCTCTGAGAAGTTGTGCGGCTGCGATGTGAGCTTCTGCGTCAAGGAGGCATTGCACAGTGGCAGTTTCAATGTGAAGCTGCGAGGAAAGGCATCTCTCCACAATTGGACTGGCATAGCACCTTCAGGTCCGCTTCCAATTGTCCAGGACTGGGGGGCACTACTTGAGAAACAAGACTCACAGTAGGCAGAGTCCAGGTGCAGGGTTCAAGGTGGTTGGAGCCTTTTCAATACCTAAGGCTAACATCAGAAGGCTAGACAACTAGCCCTTGGAATCAATTTGGTGGTCCTGGGTGCAAGATGCACGTCCAGTCCCTCTTACTCAAGCAACAAGGTAGTAGAGTAGCAGGCCATCTTCCAGTAGAGCAGCACAGCAGCCCTTTCTCTGAATCCTCTACAAGTCCAGATTTATACTGAAGAGCTGAGTCTGAGGCTCAACTATTTATATCTAGTGCCCACTTTGAAGTGGGAGCTTCTGGAGTCCTCCTCTTACAGAGGTGCCAGGAATTTCTTGTCCCCATGCCCAGGCCCCAGCTTGAAAAGGGCACAAAAGACTAGCGCAAAACCCTTTGTGAGTGTGCTGAGGGAATGGCTTTGTGATGTGCAAGTGTAGTAGATGGCTGCTTCCCCCTATCAAGTCAGAGATGGTAAATCCCACCAACACCTATTGCCCCTTTGTCTCACTGCCTAGGAGCAATACAAAACGACCAGCTGACAGCTACACCTAAGCATGCAACTGTGGATACAGTCTTTAGACAAAAAAAGGTTACGGCAAGAAATGGCCAACTTTCTAAAAGTGGCAATTTTAGCATTGTGACTTAAAATCCAAATTCACCATTAAAGAGAGTTTTATATGACGCTTCTTTGGAGACCAAACTCGACATTCCTACCTGCCCCTACTAAAAGTTATCACTTACTAACTGTAATAGGGTAACCCAATGATATCCTGTGGGAATGGCCTACCTAGGGTTGAAATATGTATTAAAGAAGAGGGATTAGGCCTGGGAAAAGGTTCATGTTGCCAAGTAGAAATGGAAGTTTAAAACTGCACACACAGGCTACAATGGCAGGCCTGAGACATGTTTAATATGGCTACTTAAGTGGGTGAGACAATCTGTGCAGCTTTCCCACTAATATCATTTGAATTCCAAGCCCTTGGTGCAGATAGTACCACTTTACTAGGGATTTGCAAGTAAATTAAATGTGCCAATTGGGTGCAAGACAACTTTACCATGTTTAAAGGAGAGAACACAAGCACTTCGCCACTGGTTAGTAGTGGGAAAATGCACTATCCCAAACGAGAACAAAAGAACGGATACATAAAACAGGAGGGTGAAGGCAACATTTGGGGATGACCCTGCAGAAAGAGCCAAGACTAACAATAAAATAACACAAAAATGATTAATTAAAGAATTATAGCCTGTCATGTTGGATATCATAGGAAGAAATAAACGTGCAGTAATATTTCCTCGATTTCTCAATATCAGTGAGAAAATATCCTTTTTAAAAACTCCTCAAAAAGGAATGTTGAAACCCTGATCCTTGCCAAACGTTCCAAAGCTTTGCCTGAATAGTGACGCCCTCCTGTATTTTTCACAAACATTTCCCTTGCAGAATTTACTGTGAGGACTGAAAGCACAGCAAGTAAACACATGGTTAATCCTGTACATGTTACTCCTGTTTTTCAGATTTTGCCCAACGTGTATGCCCCGTCCATACCCAAAATTACATGGTGCAGTCTATAAAGGTTCAGATAGATAGATTTGCACATGCAAGTTCAACTTAGGTACCCAAAATTATGAGATTCATGAGAGATATATATTGAGCGAAGGGTCATGCCACTTTGCATCACACCCGTAGTTCCCAGGTCGCATCACTACCTGAGCTACGCGGCTGTGCACTCTCTAAAATCTTTTCCACCACACATACCACCTTCATTTGTCCAGGTTACGCCTCGGGGATTATTATGATTTCTTGATGCCTACTATATTGTCCCTCACCATTATGAGCCTATTGCTTGGTAGGAATGTGATTTATCCTTGCGAATAACATACCCTTGAGGACGTTTATGCCTTAAGTGACATGATGTGTGATCAATGTCCCATAGTGCACTGTCATTACCTCTGACTGCCTTTGTAGGATTTAGGGATGACATGTTGTATTTCTTGTTTATTATTCTGACATGTACTGTGAATACGCACTGAAAACAAATAAAAGATATTCAAACAAAAATGAGAGCAATATTGGGTCCCTGAGATAGAAATAGTGGAACATTTGTTCAAAAATGGGCTTTGCTTACCGAAAATTTGTATCAGAATGGTAAAACTGAGTTGTGACCAAATGTGCTTTCAGATATAGGTGTGGGAGAATTGAATTGATCCACCAGTAGGAGTTGCTGAACACCCACAAACCAGCACGTGAGTGGCTATTTACCAAGTTGTTGCAAGTACTCAGAAAGGGGAGGGAAGGCTTTTTTCCACCCAACAGCAAACTGGAAAGGGCAAAGCGAAGGTTTTTCTGCATTGGTAAAACTATTTCACCTTGGAAAAACAAAACATGCTATATGTTGAGTCATATTTCTGCAAGCAGAGCTGTATATCTGTTATGTTTCCATAAGCAGACAAATGTATTCATGTTATTGCTCCTGAAAATCAATTGTAGAATTATATGAGAATTACTGAAAGGCTGGAAAAATATAACTGGGACATTTTTACATAACACATAAAATTAAAAGTATCAGCTGACCTTTTACAGATATATAGGTAATATTTCTCTATGTTTATGCCCTGTCAGAAATTTCTATATAGCTTGTATACCCTATACTTTGCTTAACAGTTGAGGCTGCATATGAGAAAAAACATTGTATAGAAGTGGACTAATCCTACATCTCCCCATCCACCATGCCATGTAGTCAGACAAAGTCCACCACTATTGCCAAGCGTACAGTGATGTGTAGTCATGATAATCTCTGGATATTCTTCTCATTTTGCTTCACAGGAGGCAAGCATCTATGTATTCTTGCACTCTGCACCATAGCTTGAGGTTATGAAGCATAATTAGTTAAGAGCATCTCCCTTCCTGAAAGTACCGCGATTGATACTATCAGACTGGCTGGACAAGGAGCAAAACTCTGGGGCATATTAGCAAGAAGTTATTTATCATAAAACGCGTTCAGTGCGATTATTTTTATCACTGCCTATCGCTGGATATTTCGGTGGAGAAAACATGCTATTAGCAAAATGTATCTCCACTCTGATAAATATCCAGCGATAGCAGCAAAATGCTTGAATATCGCTGGAAATCCAGCGATATTCACACATTAACGCCTTGGTGGACTTTGCCTGAGAATCCACCTCTCATTGAGGTTACAAGCAAGTTTTCAGCAGGTGTTAAATACTAGCGATAATCGCGCTTAGCGCAATTTTTTTTATTGCTTCGCCAGCATTTGAGGTTATTTGGTTTCTGACTTCGTCCCGTATTCGGCCGCCATTTTGAGTCCCGTCGCCATTTTGTGTTGCCCTCACTCAGGCAGCACGGCGAACGGAGTGTTTTTGCCTTTTCCAGCTGCTACGTGTCTCTTCTGTTAAAAAGCATCTCCCTGCCCTTGTTTACAAAACCGATGTCAGGGTCTGGTCGAGTCCACTAATCCATGTCTAGGTTGATTGATCCCTGTCTCAACTGATTGTTTGGCTTCCCCTATTCTTTCCTTACTTTATCTTATCCGACTGGCCTTCGCTATTCTCTCCTTGTATTCTCTTGTTACATAACTATCGTTTGAGGCACACAAATACGTCCTGCCACCTGCAAATTGGATTGTAGGCACTAGCACTGATTAACTTGTGGGGAGGGGTGATACACACGGTCTGAAGAAGGGTGTATTTGGGGCACTTGATAGCTTGTTTTCCAACTTTTCCTATTGGTTAGCTTTGTATCTAGTGGGAGTATACGTTGTAAATATGTGTGCTATAAAAGATTGTGCGCCACGGAATAAAGTGGCAGTCTCCTGAGAACCTACTCTGTACTTCTGGGAACACTGTGCTTAGCTGCAGCTAATAAACCTAGTTTTCCATGCCTAACAGAGTGTCTCGTGTCTCTGTCCGACAAGGCAGGTGAACTCGGAGATTTAGGGCGTACCCTGCGCCGCCAGGCCCATAAGGCCCGGATCTTCAACAGGCGCCCAACGTCGGGCGGCTTCAGTGGTAGCAGTTCAGGAGCCTCGCAAGAAAATTCCGGAGGATTCGCGAACCACGTCAAGCGACCCCTGAATGTCGAAGTGGACCGAAGGTCTTTTGCAGCGCGGCTACTCCTTTCTGACGGCTGCTGATGACTGCTGCCCTGACTGCCGCCCTGCCTTGGCCCATTTTGGTGATGACTGGTATTGCGAGTCGTTAGACGGACCTCTGTTGACGTGAGAGAACACTTAGTTAAGTATTCGTGGGTAGCGCCCACTTCTTTGTTTTGTTTTTTGGGTTTGTTATTCAACCATTGCAATAGCCGAAGCCAAGGGGTGAGTACGTTTGTGCTGTGTTATTTGCTTTAACCCCTTAAAGTTTGTAAACGGACCAGTGAATTAAAGATGCCTGGTTTTAGTAAGTTTAGGAAGTTTTTTTGTCTTGGTTGCGATAGGGATTCCCGGCTGGAGAACTGTTGTCCGATTCCTCCGATTGGAACTCCTACTTATGAGCTCTATTCGAAACATGGTGTTGGCCCCATTGCCTTTAACGAGGCGTGGATCCGATACATGAAGAAAGGTGGTGTTCTGCAGTGGCCACAAAATGGTAGCTTTGAGCCTGATATATTAGACAATCTAGAAGCAATTTTGTTTAAAAGAAAAGCCCGGCCGGCAATGTTTGACTCTTTCCGCCTCTGGCGTAAGGAAGCTAAAAAGAGAGAAATTAAGCAGACAAAAAGAGATAAGAAAGCGAAAGGTATGACGATTATACAGGCTGCCCAGCAGTTTAAAGAAAATGAGATTGATCAGGCGATTGAGGTCTCAGAAAGACAGCATAGTATGGCAATAGACAGATGTTACCCTGTGTTGCCTACTTCTCCACAGAGTAAGGATCTTGACGAAGATCCCTTAATGTCCCATTTGTTGAGATTGCCTCCGCCCTATGTACCAGGTGCTAATGCACCCCCATTGTTACCACTTGTCCAACAACCTGTTGTTCAGCCAGTTGGTCCGGCTCTTCCACAATTGCCCCTTTCAGTATTGCCACCCCGCCTCCTTTACCACCGACTTCTGTACCTCAGTCTCCTTTACCCTCGGTTTCTCTTGTAACTGTCAGCCCCTCTCCTGCTGTGCTTAATACCTTGTCTCCTGTTTTACTGTCAGATTCTCCCAAAGCTCGTAAACCATTAGTCGATACTGATTCTGGTCTTTTCTCCCTCCTCTTTGGGTCTTTTAATCTGACTCCTACTCTTTCTCGAAGGCAATCCCGTAGTCAACTTCCCGGTTCTGACGAGCGAGTTGCGTTGGACTCTCTTGCTCAGAAATGGATCATGAGTGGTCCACAATATAGTTTGCACGATATCATGAGCACCTTTCCCTAGTGGAATGCGCCCACGCAGAGATATGTTTTTTAATGTTATTTGTGACAATCTTGTCAGAGGATGGGAGGATGTCATGTTATGTTATGTTACCCGGGGTTTTGTAGAGCGCTCAGCTACTCAATCAGAGTGTCCCAGCGCTTTCAGACCCGGCAAAGCACAAAACAAAAAAGCAGATGGAATTATTGGCAGAACAGCCATGTTTTGAGCTCTTTTCTAAAAGATAGCAGGATATGGATTTGGGTTCAGCTCCCCAGGGTTTGTTAGACGTGCAGACTAAATTTGATAAAAGACATATTGTGGATTTTGAAGTTGAGGACGCCGTAAGGACACTTGTCACTTTCAGGTCTTTATTTTCTTCTCAGACTGTTCTTGAACCTGATCCTTTAGTTAGACAGAAAATGAAACATTATCCTATGAGGGAAGTTCCTCCAGTATGGAGAGAAGATGTTCCACAGGCAGGCAATATTCCGCGTGTCCCTGCTCATTTCCAGGGTATATGGGTACATGTCCCCTGGAAATGATCTGAAGTTTTGGCGCTTAAACAGTCTTTACCGGACCCTCGTAAAAATCCCGCTGGGTATTATAAAGAGCTGTCCCAGACTGTTGATGCGTGTATCATGAATTTGGCCGATATTGATATGCTGATGGGAAATGTAGTCCCACAAGCGTTATGGGCTTGGCTTCGTAGGGCGGACCAAGACCAAGCTTTAGGTGGTAATTGGGCTGCTATAACTGCTGCGGATGCAGCACAAGTAGTTGGTGCTGAACCAGATGATTTGATTGCACAATTGCCCGGTAGGATCATCACTTTAATGAAAACGATGATGCCTGCCTTACATGTTAACTGGGATAAGTTAGCTGCTTGTAAACAGAAGAAAGATGAGAGTGTCTCCGATTTCTTTACCCGGTTCGAGGAGACGTTCATTGACCACAGTGGTCAGGTTATGAGTACTGAGGGTGGACAGCGATTATTCGTGGATAAATTTGTCTTTAATTTACTTCCAGAATTATCGCATAAATTGAAAGACTCCGAAAATGTGTTGGCTGTTTCTTCTTTTGCCCAGATATTGGCCACTGCTCAGTATTACGAGAATAGGGCTAAGGAGGAAAAGGAGAAAATGGAGAAAAAGCATAAAGAATTGAAAACAAAGGTTCTTTTGCAACAGGCTTATCCCCCTCGTTCTTCTCAGATCCAATTTCAACAGCCTCCCCAGTTCTAGAGGTTGTTACAGAAGCCTGAGCCTTTTGTTCCGCGACCTTTGCTAGGTCCTAATCAATGTGCCTATTGTAAAGAGGAAGGTCATTTTATGAATAGCTGTCCGGTTTTATTGCAGCGTAATGGTGGATTCCCAGGACCGCAAGGCCGTGGTGGTTTTCAATCAGCACCCAGAGGTAGAGGGCGAGGTGCGTTGTCCCAGGGACAGTGTTCCTTCCCCCCTCAGAATTCTATTAATTATTTTGACCAGCAGAATACTCAGTCTGCGCAATATTACAATGATGACTATTGTGTTGAAAGTGAGAATCAGGATTTTCAAACTAGCTAGGACAGCCATGGACAAAGCAAAGGGAGTCGTATCAGTTCCAGTGGATCAGAATGGGCCTTATGTTGAAGTTGCTGCATTGGGTGTTTCGGAGCCATTTCGTTTGGATACTGTTGCAATGAGAAAATCTATCATTCACTCCAAACTCCCTGGGGCACCTTTGTCTGGCTTAAAAAATGTTTCTGTAGGATTCTCTGGCGCCCCAGTTAGTAACCCTGTTTCTTGCCCTTTGCCTATTTCGATTGGTCCTTATGATTTGGAGGCTCCGCTCATTTTAACAACTGGTTGCGGCGAGAATTTGTTGGGTTTGGACTTATTGAAACTTCTACATGCAACATTGTATTGTCCCCCTCTGGTGTACATCTTACTCTAGGTGAGAAATTGGTTTCTCCAATGTATTTGTCTAAGGACCACCTCCCACCCGAATTGCATTCTCTTCCTGCTACGCTTTGGGCTGCAGGTCCGAATGATGCTGGTCTGCTCCAAATTCCACCTTACGTGGTTACTGTCAAGCCTAATGTTAAATTACCACACATTCCTCAGTATAAAATTTCCAACGATGGTGAAAGAGCTTTGTTGGCTATCATCTATGATTTAGTTCGGAAAGGTGTGGTCGAAGAAACAAGAGGTAATGTTTGCAATAGTCCTGTTCTACCTGTTCTTAAACGCACTGATCCTTCTCTGCCGCCTGTATATCGTTTTGTGATCGTTCTTCGGGAGGTAAACAAAATTGTTGTCCCCCAGTTTCCTGTCATTCCAGATATCACTGCTTTGGTCACAATGATACCTGCTTCAGCTGCCTGGTTCTCAGTTATTGATCTAAAAAATGCATTCTTCAGCATTCCTAATGCTGAGGAGAGTAGGGATATTTTTGGCTTCTCTCTCGGAGGCCGAAGTTTCAGATTCAAACATGCACCTCAAGGCTATTGTGAGAGTCCCTCCATTTATAGTCAGGCTTTGAAATCTCAGCTAGATGCTTTCACTTTGCCCCAAGTGCTACTCTTATTCAGTATGTAGACGATTTGTTAGTTGCTGCTGATTCAGAGGATGTTTGTAAGAATGTGACTGTTTCGTTGTTGCGTCATTTGTCTGACTTGCATCACAAGGTGTCATGCTCTAAACTACAATATTGCCGCCAAGAGGTTACCTACTTAGGTCATCTCTTGTCATAGGAGGGAAGGCGAATGACCCCAGAACGTATTCAAGCAATCGCACAAATGTCTGTGCCATCCACACAAAGGGAGGTGCGTGCCTTTCTGGCATTACCTCTTATTGTAGACAGTGGATTCCAAATTTTTCTTTGCTGGCTAAACCTCTGTTGGCACTTACTCTGAAAGACACACCCCAACCTCTTCCTTGGACTGACGAATGTCAGAAGAGTTTTTCTGACTAACGTGCTGCCTTGTGTTCTGCCCCTGGGCTAGGTACTCTGGATTACAGTAAGCCTTTCACACTCTATGTTCATGAAAGAGAAGGTTGCGCGTTGTCATTTTTAACGCAGCAATTTGGAGACAAACAGCGGCCATGTGCCTATTTTTCGGCTACATTGGATCCAGTAGCCAAGGTATTGCCTAGTTGTCTCAAAGCTACAGCAGCAGCAGCGATCTCCATTCGTCAATCTGCTGGATTGGTACTGGATAACACTCTTGTTGTTTTGGTACCACATGCAGTGGATACTCTTTTGAACAGAACGATAACACAACATCTCACGAGTTCTCGCTTGTCTGGGTACGAGCTGACGCTCTTGGCTAGTCATATACACATCAAGCGGTGTAATACTTTGAATCCAGCAACACTGTTACCCATTCCAGAAGAGAAAGACACCCAAGAACAGCATGATTGTTTTCTCCGTACAGAGGAGGAACGGAAAGGCAGAATAGTCTTAAAAAATACACCTCTCGTGGACCCGGACAGGATCCTATGGGTGGATGGGTCTTGTTTCAAGCTTCCCAATGGCGAGACGACTGCGGCCTATGCTGTTACCAACTTGTATACAGTAGTGGAGACAGCACGCATTAGACAGAATTCAGCCCAAGCAGCTGAGCTGATTGCCCTGACGAGAGCATGTGTGTTTTCTAAGGGAAAGACAGTGAATGTTTAAACCGATAGCCAATATGCCTATGGCGTGGCTCATAGTTTTGGTCGTTTGTGGAAGGAAAGAGGATTCTTTACTTCCCATGGGACTAAAATACAGCATGGTCAGTTGGTAACTGACCTTCTCGAATCACTTGCTTTGCCTACCCAAATAGCAATAGTGAAGTGTAGTGCACATAAAAGGATCACTGATAATGTGGGTCGAGGGAATGATTTTGCAGACGAGTTAGCGAAAGAAACAACGAGAGATGCTACAAGTCGCATGTTTGTTGCAGGCCCTGCAAGATGGGTCAGAGAAGGAGGAATGTGTGAGGACACAATAGAAAGTATGAGAATGATTCAAGAAGAGGCTACAGAGAAGTAATTGAGTAAGTGGAGAGAAAGTACGGGAATGTTGGACGCGACAAGATGTTGGACGGAATTGTCAGAACATCAGCGTTGGCTGTTACCAGACGCCTATGTACTGCCTGTAGTTACTATGGCGCATGTTCCAGCCCACATCAGTGCGAAAGGGATATGCAAACATCTGGCTCTAGGATGGCAGAATAAAGGAATCCCAAAATGTGCGGAAAATGTGGTGAAACATTTTATCGTTTGTTTGATGCATAATCCAGGAAAGGGAACCCCAACTCCGGCAGGTCATTTTGCTCCCCCTACGTATCCTTTTGAGGTATTACAAATTGATTACATTCATATGGAACGTTGTAACAACCTTAAGTATGTTCTGGTGGTGGTGTGTGCCTTTTCCAGATGGATAGAGGCCTACCCCTAAAGGACAATACTGCTTTGTCCACTGCCAAAGTCCTTCTGTAGGAATTCTTCCCGTGGTTTGGTTTGCCGTGAATTGTCTGGAGTGAGAATGGAAGTGAATTTGTAGGCCAAATTATGCAGAAGGTGTGTGCGGGTCTTGGTATTAGGCAGAAATTCCATGCGGCAAACCACCCTCAGTCAGCAGGTTTGGTAGAGTGCTATAATAGCACTCTCAAGCTTAAACTGGCAAATTTTCAGGCTAGCACGGGTCTTGCTTGGCCCGATGCTTTACCTTTCGCAGTTTTATCTACAAGAACAGCTGTACATTCTGGTTTAGGACTCAGCCCATACAAGATCGTTTTTGGGCACCCAGCTAAAGTCTGGGGAGTCCCTCGACCTAAAAAGTACTCTGATATTCCGTATCCTATGTTGATTGACTACTTACATGACATCACCACTAAATTGCGTGTTCTTCACCAACAGGTTCAAAACACTTTGCCGGAGGCCTCCGCAGATCCAGGTCATTCCATCCAACCCGGAGACTGGGTTTGCCTGAAGAATTTTCAGCGAAAAAAGAATTTGGAACCTCATTGGGGGGCCGCCTCGGCAAGTTCTTTTAGTAACACGTACAGCAGTAAAGGTCGTCGGAAAGAAGAATTGGATCCATGGCGTGCACTGCAAAAGGGTACCTTTGCCTTTGCCTTTTGACCAGTAGGTCCGCAAGTGTGTAGGTGATAGTGAGAGCGAAAGGGTCCCACGGTTGCTACCTTTCAGTAGTGCACGTCTGGATCGGACAAGGTCTGAAAAAGAAGATGACGACATGTTGCAAGAAGCTGTACCATCACATTTGCGATTGAACACAACAAACTCAGAGACTTTGTTTTGAGAGCAAACGGTACCTGGCAAGACCCAGTACAACCTAAGACCTAGACTGATTAAGAACAATTGAACTTTTTCTCTTTTCTTTTCTGATTATATTTTTGAGAGACATTTCTTTTCACTATCCATCAAGTTGCCGGGTCACGGTAGGAGTCTTAGGCTGTGACCTGAGTAGTGACAGTAGGTCTGCAGGACTTGCAGTGTCATAGGATGGCTAATAACCACAACTAAGTGGTCTAGGAAGATTACTGTGAGCAACGCTTTAGAAAATGGACATTAAATTCGAAAAGAATGATAAAAAGCAAGAAATGAAAAGTAGATTTAAGAAATTGTTGTTTAGTCCATGTGGTGTAACCTTGTGCATTTTAATATGTTTATGTTTTTTATTGGCTTGTGTGGGTTGAGTTGTTCACACTATGCAGCAAGCACCTGTTCCTACTTCTGTTTCTTTGCCCTTTTCTACTACTGCCTCCCCGCATCAGTTCCATACACTCCCAGAGCACGAGCAAATTAGGAGAACAGAATACTTCAACAATTCATTCATCCAGCTGTTGCATCAGCACCAACTGGTAGTCAATTATCAAAGGGTTTCTTCCTTTACAGTTAGTTCGTGTTGTTGAGGCTACCATAAATGTGACTTCTGGAGCCTTGAGTAATCTAACAGACGAACTTCAGGCGGACCGCCTTATGACTTTGCAGAACCGGATGGTTCTTGACATTGTCCTTGCAGATCATGGAGGAGTCTGTAAATTGATCATGTCTAGTTGCTGCATTTATATTCCTGATAATGCCCCTACGGTATACCAAGCCATCTCTAAATTGCATGTAATATCCGAGTCTATTCACCAGGACATAGGAGATTGGTCTGTGATAGGATGGTTCTGGGGACTACTGTCCACATGGGGATGGAAGGTATTAACCTTCCTTGGAATGGTTTTGGCCATCATTTTCTCTTGTTGTCTTTGTTAACAGTGTGGCCCTGCCATCTGCGGTCTTTATGCCACCATGTGTGTACCAAGGAATGTGTCACAGAAAACGGATATTGAAATGATGTTGCAGCAACAGCTTGACGATCTCATGGCCATTGACATCGACACAAGATTAACTTGAGTCCTTTGTGTTTTGCCTGAGTAATGGCAAAAGGAGGGTCTGAGGTTCTTTGGTTTCCGAATTCTTCCCATATTCGGCCGCCATTTTGTGTCCCGTCGCCATTTTGTGTTGCCCTCACTCAGGCAGCACGGCAAACGGAGTGTTTTTGCCTTTTCCAGCTGCTACGTGTCTCTTCTGTTAAAAAGTAACTCCCTGCCCTTGTTTACGAAACCGATGTCAGGGTCTGGTCGAGTCCACTAATCCATGTCTAGGTTGATTGATCCCTGTCTCGACTGATTGTTTGGCTTCCCCTATTCTTTCCTTACTTTATCTTATCTGACTGGCCTTCGCTATTCTCTCCTTGTATTCTCTTGTTACATAACTATCCTTTGAGGCCCACAAATACGTCCTGCCACCTGCAAATTGGATTGTAGGCACTAGCACTGATTAACTTGTGGGGAGGGGTTACACACACAGGGTCTGAAGAAGGGCGTATTTGGGACACGTGATAGTATGTTTTCCAACTTTTCATATTGGTTAGCTTTGTATGTATTGGGAGTATAAGTTGTAAATATGTGAACTATAAAAGATTGTGCGCTACGGAATAAAGTGGCAGTCTCCCGAGAACCTACTCTGAACTTCTGGGACAACTGTGCTTAGCTGCAGCTAATAAACCAGGTTTTCTATGCCTAACAGAGTGTCTCCTGTCTCTGTCCGACAAGGCAGGTGAACTCGGAAATTTAAGGCGTACCCTGCGCCGCCAGGCCCATAAGGCCCGGTTCTTCACGTTGGTAATAAGGGGAAGTAGTGTTAGCGACTGTTTTCAGTCGCTTCTAGTTGGGAACGCCTACCTTGCATGTCATTAGCGATAATCATCACTGGCATGCAAGGCGATAGGAAAACCGCCCGCTATCGCCAGAAAGCTATAGCGACATCTTGCTTATAGGGCGATAAAAAAATCACAGCTTTAGCACAACAAGTGCCGCTAAAGCGGCGATATAGACCTTGCTAATATGCCCCTCAGTTCTGAAAAATATTGTGAAATCTGACCACGTTGCACCGAGCGAACAATCGTAGAGCATCAAATCTTTGCCTTTGGAGTTTGGGACGATTCAATCCCTGAGGAAACTTTGTGAAAAATGGGGCCAAATACAATATTTAATAGCAACATGTTCAAAATATATTTTTAAACCTCACAGGTTTTACAGGCAGAGCAGTACATAAAGTTTAAAACCATCTGAATACTTCAGAATCTCGTACTGTATCAGGGGCAATATTTTCCAGGGTATCAAATAATACACAACATGAGGAATGTGTTATGGACGGCCTGCCTTTCAACACTGATGCCAGGGCCACGGGTGGGTTCGCCCTTCTTCAGATATGTGTGAGGGCAGGTGGCATTATTCCCCAAACGATATTTAAAAATCGGGCAAAGTCATCTATAATGCACTTTAACAAACATATTACACAAAAAAACACAGGCTTGATCCTAATATCAGCAGGGTATTTTGAGAAATATGTTAATACTTCAAAATCTAGTATAGTACACAGAGTTATCCACCGGACTATTGGGGCATGTGTTGAAATATCTAGAATTGTGATTTCCTAACTGTGATTGTTACTGAAACTCAATAAGGAAATCACAATGCCTGATGTAAGAAAATATACATCATTTAAATAGCGATTCTTAGAAGGTAACAAATAGACCTACCTCATGAATAATAATGAAATAGGTCTCAATTTGTGAACCATTAGGAATCACAGCCATCACAGGGATGGTGGGCTCAGCAGGCCACAATGTCTGTGATTGTTTTAAATAAAGCACATTTTTTTATATGCAGCCCATTTAAACGAGATGCATTTGATAAGAAAAAAATAAACTTTGAGGTTTCAGTTTATTAAGAGTAGGTAGTGGTCCTCAGGACCACTGCCTGCTCTTAAATTTTTTTTTTTACATTCTCAAAGGGGAAGAAGCCTCTTGGGAACCCCTTTCCAATTGCGAATGGTTACCACCTCATTCGATGTGTTCCTAACAAATAATTATTTTGAAACCATTATTTGCAAATAATTCTCACGTAGCACTGCAATTCAGTATATAATTGGAAGGGACATCCTAAGCTCACCCCTTCATATACTGAATTGCTAACACACATTGTGATTTGGCATTGTGTTACCGAATGGCAATTTGTGATTTTGCACAGTTAAAAAAGCACTTTTGCATTTAGAAACGGGCTGATTCTGCAAATCGTGTTACAGCAAACAAATGATGGATGGAATGCTGATAATGAAAAGATTCTCCCCAGTCAAAAGATCTGGGTTAAATCCATTGTTCTTTTGACCACTACGCCACCCCAGTTTGGACCCAGCCATATGCAAATCAGTCTTAACCCTGTGCCTCATGGGAACAGTCCAGACAGAACTGCCAGGACAGGTCCTCCATGGACCGGAAACAAGCATCCTGGGACCTGTTTTAGGGTATGTCACCCTTCTTCAGTCACTGAACTGCCAGGCCATGTCTAAAGAAGGTCGAGATACCCTGAAACTGGTCCCAGGATGCTTGTTTTCGGTCCAGGAAGGACGTGGCTTTGCAGTTCGGTCTGGACTGTTCCCATGGGGCACAGGGTCAAGAAGACTGATTTGCATATGGCTGGGTCAAAACTGGGGTGGCGTAGCAGGCAATAGAACAATGGATTTAACCCAGATCTTTTGACTGAGAGAGAATGTTTGCATTGTCAGCATTCTATCCATCATTTGTTTGCTGTAACACTTTTTGCCCTAAGTGGGATAGGTATGCCCAGACGTGGGTCACTGTGCCACTGGATTCAAGCTAGCTTGGCTGAAAAAGGGTGACATACCCTGAAACCGGTCCCAGGATGCTTGTTTCCGGGAGGACCGGGAGGACCTGGCCTGTCAGTTTGGTCTGGACTGTTCCCATGGGTACAGGGTCAAGACTGATTTGCATATGGCTGGGGCCAAACTGGGGTGACAAAGTGGGCAAAAGAACAGATGGATTTAACAAAGATCTTTTGACTTGGGGGAGAATGTTTGCATTGTCTGCATTCCGTCAATCATTTGTTTGCTGTAACATGATTCTGCGAATCAGCACTTTCTGACTGTAAAAATGCTTTGTACATATGGCACACAATGTTTACTCAGTCATGTCAGTGGCCCTTGCTCTCCAACCTATTGCATTTTCTCCATCTGCCCATACAGCTTAGTCAGCGTTAGTCAGGCTTTGCCAGTGAATCCACTCTTTTAGTCTCTCAACAAAATACCCTTTTTAAGTTCAAGAGAAGGTTTATTGAAAAGATTAATATGATCATAAGAACAATACTTCGTATAGGCAGTCATTAACCAATGCATAGATACAAGAAATAATAATTAAAAATGATATTAGTATACCATAGCCTTTGAAGTCGTCTGGACGATTTTTAACCTGGAAAAGCTAACGACTGCCATGGAATCCCCAAATGGCAGCGTGCTTTCACTTCAATGACTCGATGATGCTGATTTAGCCCTGCAGATGAACCAACCCTTATAAAGTGCCTTCACAGCACTGTCTCCCTTGCAAACATGTGGCCTTGTCCGGATGTGTCTAAGGACATATTGCAGCATTTTTGCAGTAGAGTATTATTATGAAGTCTGATTTTCTATACAATTGCTTCGAAAAAACTGTAGGGGAATGTAGCATATATTGACGTATTTGTATGTTTTTTTTTAAATGATTGAGTTAATTAACAAAGTGCAATAGTGGCATTCATTTTAATCCATTTGCATGATTGTTGTCTAATGGAATTGTTGTACTTTTAATTAATCTTTGAGAGTGTGACACAGCGATTCATGGTGTTATGAACTTTGTTTCTTCAGATTTGCTTCATGAGTTTATAAGCCTTAAAAACTATTTAATTCCCATATAGTTTATTTGACATTATCCTGCAGCACTGAGAAGCTGCATTAAAATGAAGCTGTTTTTAATGTTCCTTATCGATAACTCCTCAAGCTTGCCAGAAACTGCCGACAGATCAAATCTAATCAGCAGTGACAGATGACTCTTGAGGAACCTACTGCCAGTATTAAATCATCTTCTACACGTGCGTGAGTAATGACACTCAGCGTTTAATTCATCTGATGAGTGTCGGATAGACATGTCAGTGAATTATTTATTAGAAATCCTGGGTGGCAGACAGACCAGGCTTTCATCAGCAAGCAGTGCACAAGGCAGGGAGTTCTATTAATATTCGGTTCATCCCTCTCTGGGATTAACGTGTGGGTCTTTATTGCCACCATATGTGTGCAGGAAATGTTCATTGGCCCTTCTGTGTTGCCATGTGACCCTATCACTCTATCCCATCCCTGGGCCCTGAGGACTTCATGCTTGCAGTCAGTATTTAATGCATGTTAGCAACTGCTGTTTGAGCTCATGTCCGACAATGTGTTATAATGTCCCCAGCTCAGATCGTTGAATAGCCATTTATCGACATCGCCTCATCACTGCTTTTGTGATGCCTCAAAGAATTGTGGTAAGGAACATGAGCAAGTAAAGTGAAATGCCCATCAAGAGGTTTTAGCACATATTCTTCAAATAAATCCCTCGTTTTCTTGTAAGAGAAAGCATTACATTGGAACTCTGAAACCCGTGAATGAAAGTCAGCTATACGCTACTACATCCATTGTTAATTGTGCTGCTAGTCAGAGTATAATTTTAGTTGAGCAACAATAAATAAATGTTGTTAGAACAAAACATATACAGCATCATCATCAATTAATGTTTACTTGACAAATATTTTCAGCCATAAAACTACACACATACAAATACAGCCACCATAAACAATCAATAAATAACAGGATGAAAAACACATTCAAGATTCCCATTTCAAGATGTTTGCCTCCACCCCTCTCTTTAAAAATAACACGGAGGGACATATTTACAATAAAGTGGCGATGCGTGTTGTTAAGTCAAGAAAGCGAACGACACACTTCGTCACTTTAGAAACACAGGGCTGCACCATATTTACAAGAATATGGTGCAGCCATGCGTTCCCCTTTGCGCTGGTGCTTACTTTTGCTGCCTAGCGCCAATGCAGGCACTCTTGCACCATAGTGCAAGGGTGCCTGTGTTGGGGGGGGGAATGATTGTTTTGTTAGGAATGCCCGCTTTCCGGCACATAAACAATCTTTAAATGCCGTTTGTAACTTCTATGTGTCTTGCTTAATGCAGCACACATAAAAGTTGCAAAACGGCATATTTTGAAAATTATTGTTTATGTGCAGGAAGAGGGACCTTCCTGCACCTAAACATTAATAGGCAATTTGCTATTTCTATATGTGCTGCGCGAGGAAACAGCAAAAACGAGGAGAAATGAAGATTTCTCCTTGTTTCGCCTGTTTAAGACCAGGTTTTCCCTGGTCCTAATTTTGGCAATGCATCCTATATACGCTGCCCTTGCAAATAGGGGACAGCATCAAAATCAATGGGTGTTGCGGCAGAATGCTCTCCACAACACCCATTGCCCTCTCCTTTCACGATAAACACAGTTTGAAAGGGTGCCTTATTTACAAGGCAGCGTTAAGCCAAGTTAAGTTGCTTAACGCTGCCTTTGTAAATAAGGTGAACCCCTTATTGACATCACAGCGCCACTAAAAGTGATGTTGTTGTTGCGATAGAGGCATGTAAATATGCCCCTGAGTTCCATGATCACAATGCAGATTTTAGAAAAGGAACTGCCAAACAGCAGACAACGTGATTGCAAAGGGACTTTTAACACCTTGTGGGCTCTCCAGGCTTTTCAGGGTCAAATCAGGGGCCCTTTGTGGTGACCATTTGTTTAAAGACGAATATGGTATAGGTCTTGAATTAGTTAGAGCAGAGTTCTGTTAATTTAATGCAGAGCCTACTGGAGCAATCAGCTGAACATTATGATCCAGCGAGAGTCACCTCTGTGCTAAGTCATCTTTTTGGTAATCACACCTACCGCCTGTGGCAGAAATGTGTCGAAAGTACTGTGGTTGTTACTCACAGGGGTTTGGGAACTGGCTAATTGCCTCTTGCCTCTTATCGTTGGGAGAGGATGTAGCCTTGCGGTTAGAGCTGTCAGATTCGAAGCTAGGGAACCAAGTGCAAGTCTCAGCAACTAAGCTCAACATCCTGTGATTCTGGGCAAATCAAGTAATCTTACCGCGCCTAACAAAAATGAATGTGTCCGTCTGTAACAAAACTGGTGCTCATGTAAATGGCTCTGATACCCAACGGCTCGGGTCTAGTTCGCTCTTTATAAAACTCTTAAAAAAAAAAAAATATCCACTTTCTGGTCCAGTGCTGGACTAGGAACCAAAATCGGCCCAGGCAAACTGCTCAGCCCGACCCCCCTGGGGTGGGTGCAGCTGAGCAGTTTAGGCTGATTTTGTAGCAGGGGGCTGATATTGCAGACTCCTGTAACAAAAATGGCCCCCAGGGGCTCAAACCGGCCCCTACCCTAGCGGCCCACCGGTGCAATGCCCGGTGCCCGCTGCGGCCAGTCCGGCCCTGTCCAAGGCCCAGTGTGATAAAATGTTCTAAGCCTCACTAAATCACAGTTGCATACAACAACTACACACAAATACAGGGGATAATCCAGGGCCAAGTGAGATGGTCCAGACTTTTTGGGGCTCTGAAAGGGACACACAGGCTGTTAGAACGTCATAATTTTGCCCTGTTTACTCGCATTTTTTGCTGAATGATACTGGTAGTAAGTGACTCGGAGTGTACCCTGGGCTCTGCTAACCAGGCCCAGGGCCAATGATATGTTTAAAAAGATACATGTAATAGGGTACACTTACAATTAGCAAGGATTGACCAATAAGTCCCTAGGAGATGATAAGGCATGGATGTTTAGAGGCCCAGAATATTTCCTGCACTCCTATGTGTGCTATAGCATGCCTGCTGTCCTTTTAAAGGCAGTCCTGCCTGTCTTGCAACATGTCTTTAAAAGTAATGTCTCACAATTGGTACTGACAGACCTTAGAAGTCCCTTGTATATAACAGGGCTAGGGGGTTCAAACTACCTATTAATCCCTAGTATATAATAGGGCACAGAAGTTTCAAGGTCAAGCAGATTTCCTGGTCTTGCATATGTGCTCTGCTGAGTGCCTGCTGTCATTTTAAATGTAGCTTGGCTTTGCAGACTGTCTTTAAAGTTTTCTATCTTGTTTCTCCATATTAGGTGACCCCATAGTCTTCCATAGGTGTCCTAAGGTGTGAGGCCATGTAACTATACGGAGGGACCTCATTGTAGATACTTAGGTCCATATTTTATTTACATGTAACTATTGCTAGGAAAGAGGAAATATAATTCAAAGACTTAAAATATTGGTATGGAATAAATTTGTAGTGTAGTTCCTATTTTCCCAATAGGCCCTGCGCATTGGAATAACATAACCAAAAGTATCGACGTAGAAGTGCGGATCTTCCTGGCCTCTACTGACTATGCTAAACTTAATTGGGGTTGTTACCAACTAGCTCAGAGGTCACTGGAAACTTTCTTGACTAAATAGGAAGTGATCAGCTTCCCTGGCACAGACAAGAAGGGATTCAGTTTTCCAACAACCGTGCAACATGACAACTTTGCTCCTCAGATGAAGAGTCAATCTCTAGGGTTGTGTGAAACAATAGACAGTTATTTTACTCAGTCAGTGGTTGTGCAGTTTACTTTCACAATATGTAGAGAATAGAGAGACGGGCATTTTCAATAAAGGGTAACATTTATTGAACAGTCTTTCTTCTCGTACAAGAGAAATGAATTGCCACATTTGCAAGACTTGTTATTATAAAAAGTACGTACAGTAAGATAAGTATTGCGAAATAATACTGTAAAAGCATTGATATGGTTTCTTAGCCATACAATGGTTTAAAATGAATAAAACATATATACATTCATATATACATTAGGCTAAAATACTCAACTGGTGCTTCTAACTACGTCTACCTCAGTGTACCTGACCTAAGCCTAATACTTGGGAGGGGAGTAAGTAAATAGCTTTAAGTTAAGTTGGTTTTGCCAAGGTTTGCTTCAAGAATTCTCTCTAAGGGTTTAGTCAACACCATACCTCTGGAATAGAATGATGGAGGTCTGGTATCACCTTCAGGGGGTCGATATCCCAGTCACCCGCAAGGGTAGACTAGAAACGCCGGAGCAGGATTTCTCTGCAGGAGAAAAGACAGCGTCTCTCTCAGCGCGTCGAGGAGGAGGAGGAGGGGCAGCGTCCGCGGGCAGCTTGCATCTGCTGGGCTCTTGCAGGGGACGGCTGTTCAGCTCCTAAGTTCACCACACCATCGTTCGCTAGTTAGCAGCGATAGCAGTAGCGATAGCAGCTATGGTATCATCAGCATAACAGCAACTTCAGCAGCAGCGAGACAGCGTTTGCTTAAGGCAACGTTGGTAAAATTTATACCTGAAAGGTGCCTTGTTTGACGTAATTTTTTGGACATAAGACGTCAATAAAGATGTCACTAGGAAGTGATCGTCTATCAGTGCTCATTAGAGTTCTATTACTAATCAAAACACAGCAAGCGGGGATTTCCAGTTTGCTGAGTTTTTATCTTGTTGAAGAACTCGGAGTGTTAATCTAGGAATCTTAGATAGTAACTTCTGCTATGTCATTGCACTAATTGGTTGCAAAGGAAGTGGCAGAGAAAACGATTCTGAAATGTGGCTCTGTTCGTGTGAGGCCAGAGACGAGTTTCTGAATATTGCACTTGAACGGTTATGCCAATATAGGGAATAAATGGATTTATAGCCGTATAGGGGCATAAGGTCACAGTATCGATCAGGGTCCTACATTAGAACGCGAAACCCACTCCACGAATTCATGTCCATCAAATTACTAAAACTAGAGCAATAAGATGCATGTGTAACATTGCCCACCCCAAAATACATATATGCATTTGAAATAGGCGTATTTGTAATACGCCAATCTTTTGTACCCCAAATGTTTTTTGTTTCAATGTTATTTTTCCAATAATCAAAACCAAATGTCATCATTTTTTCATAAAATGCTTCTGAATATATTAATTTAGTGTTTGTCAGCATTGTTTTCAATCCTGTTTTATCTAACATGTTGTAATAAAACGTTTTTGCATCACTGGTGTTAAACCCTGAGAAGTACTTGAATTTCTCAAAAAATGTTCTAGAACTGCTTTTAGGTGGTGTAGCACAATGTTCCCATTGATTATACTTAAAAACATTTCTAGGCTGTGCAGATTTATGCAAATAATGATCGCCATAATGTGTATAACAGAACAACTGTTCATAACTAGACGAACCTTGTAAATAATCATGTTCTGTGAATCTAGCTGACATTACTAAATCAGACATCATGTCATTAATACTGTTAAAGTCCCAATCATCAGAGAATGTACTAGGTTTTACAAAGTCACTTAAGGAAACCTTCAGTTGATGAGGATACTTCAGGATCTCGACCGGACCATAGATCTCATAGTCAGTTTTCTCCCATACTACCCCACCGGGTATTGGAATGGCTGTGACATTTACTGTTGACAGTTCTCTTTTCTTCACGTGGGATGATCTGTGTGGTTTGAGGACTAGGTTGATGTTCTGACTTGCTGTGTCCATTGTACTATATTTTCCCTCAATGAATTTTCCCAAACAGAGTACCATGATGAGCCAAAGCAGGAGGAATAATACACCTAGACCAAACCAGAACTCTAACCAAGGGGAAATAAGGTAGATTTCTTTTAGTTGATGAAAGAGTTCCGTTGCTTTTTCTTTAAAATTCATTTTTGTTTCTGGCATCACTTCGGGGTTACTTTGATCCTCGGAAAAGTTGTCGAAGTCGATGAAATAACCAGTGGCAGTTCTATCAATTGTTGGGATTGTTCTTTCAATCTGTCTTTCGGTAGCACTTTCTGATGCCACATTATTGTAGACTGGTGTTTCTTGACGAACTGTTTCAATCTGTGTCTCAAAAGGCACGAGTTCCATGGCATTATTGCATAGTTCTTCTCTGTGCACTGCAGGCTGATCGAATGTGATTAGTCTTTCAGTTTGTACCTCTTGGATTGTTGCAAGTGTGGGTATTCTGTTGTTTCTTGGGAGTCCACTGGGCCTACTGTTGATTATAGGCCACATGCTTGTGGTTTTACCAGGTTGATAGATACAACTCTGTTCTCCTTTTTACCAGCAAGGAGCGGTAGTACTACTGATCTTGTTCCGGTGACTGCCTTCTATAAGAAGGCCCAAATTCCTTCTTCACCGCTATTTTTTCTCTGACTAGATCCCCAATCTTTGGAATCCAGACAGGCCTTGCTGGGGCTGTTGCTTGTGGTGCCTCGTCAGTGGTAGCTGGCTGTTGCTTTAACTTTATGTTGCTTAAGGATTTTCTTGTTTCATTCAAGTCCTGTAAAACAGCCAAACGATCTTTGATGTCAAAGTCTGTTTTCTTATCTTGTACCACTGATACTTGACTATCTAAGTCCTGAACTCTCATTCTAATTCCGAACAATAGTTCGTATGGGCTGAAACCTTTTAGAGAATTTCTTGGCAAATTATTAAGACTGGTCTGGGCACTTATTAGATGTTTGACCCACCCAGCGCCTGAACCTAATACCTTCGCTGTTATAGATCGCTTTATGTCTCGGTTTTTTCTTTCTACCACACTATTCCCTTCGGGTGTGACAGACAAGAATACCGCAACCCAATTCCCATGCTGGCCATGGCCTCCTTATAAGCTCGAGAGCTAAAAGCAGGACCCTGGTCAGAATGGAACATGGCAATTGCGTATGTGCCGATAAAGACTCGCAGATCTTTTATAACCGTTCTGGCGTCAGCCGAGCGCTGGAGGCCACATTTTTCAAGTTTGTTTAGTCTTAATGATGTACAATGGGACGCGTTTCTCTTTTTTGATAGCGAGGATAGATTGCCTGATGCTTTCTATTAGGGCTTCTGACACTACACTGGCCGGTTCTCCACTGCAATCTCTATTGCAGTCTTCACAGTTTTTTGCAAACTCATGAATACCTTCACTCATTTGAAATAGGCGTATTTGTAATACGTGAAAATTTAGGTACTGTACATTTTCGAAGCATAGAAATCATTCAAAAATTATAGCATATGAAATAAATGAACGATTATGCAAAAAGAATTACACATGAAATATCTCTGAATACAGAAGAAGGGCGAGATAATTTTATCACATATAAATGCATTGCAGTAAAATGTGCTAGAGGCCGGTGTAAAGTTATTATGTCTCTAGATGTATTTAAAAATAGAAGTATAAGCTTCTGTTCTCTATGAATAGTTCTACTTTAAGCAAAAAAAAATTTGTGCCAGAAAAAAGGTGAATATTAAAAAGTGTTCAATTCAAAAGAATTATTGCTTGAACGGGGAAATTAGAGTTCCAACGCTTTTAGCAGTTTTTGTTGTTCAAAACTGAAGGCCGAATTCAGAGTTCATGGGAACGCTGTGTGTCGGAATGCTTCTCTAAAGTTATTGTTTCTGTTCGGGTGAGAACATCATATCAGACAGGCTCTCAAAGAATTGGTCTACAAAATCAGGTGACAGTTCGACCAAATTTGATAGTGCTGTAACTTGGCAGGTGTGGGAATGATTGCTGTCATCAAAGGCTGGATTAGCAATGCTCACAGAAGGTCGTACCTGGGTGATGTTGCTTTTGTCACTTGCTCCACTGTTATCACCTAGTCGTAGCATAGGAGTCTCAACGAATGCCGTCATCAGGATTGGTAGCCGCTGGGGACAACACAATGCGTGAGCCGTTATCGGACTTAGCAAAGTATCGATATCCATTGGTACTGCTGATGGAAGTGAAAGACAGATGTCCAACACGCACTCATCCCCGCATAGCATACATCGTAGTACAGGTAAGATGCAGTTTTGCCATATCGGTCTGAATGAAAGGAACCAGGTCATGTTTAGATCTCTCAGCCTGGCCAATCCAAGGACTCTAGTTATTCTGTCCCGGTAGCGAATTGCTAGGATTGTTTCTTCCATCCTCATAGGAGTCATGTCTGAGCTGTGGCTTGCCATAACGAAGCAGGAGGGTCAAAAATAAAATCCCTGCTACAAGTCCCAAAAATAGGGGTATGCCGCCAAAAACAGAGTGGACAAAATTTGGAACGATTCCCAGAATTGCTTGAAATGGTGTTAGCAGTCCCGTAAAAATCGTCTTAAATATGCCTGGGATGCCTGTGGCACTAGACATGTTAAGGAGTTGGCTCAACATTTCTACGAAATACACGGGGCAATTTGTTGATAAAAGGTCATGAACCTCCGTAGCTGTCCTTGCAACTAGGAGATCATACGTCTCTTTTGATGACATGATGGGCACTGTTGTCTGCAAAAGCACAGACTTCATTTTGCTTAAAGTATCAATTCGTATTGAAGAGAAATGCAGACGAGGCCAGATGGGAGTCTCTATGTCTCCAGGGCCGCTCGGGAACAATGCTTGCATACAGCATTTGACCATGGAAGTTACGCTTACGAGATAACTTTTCCCTGGAACAAGGCCACAACATCTGTGATCCGTTCTTAGAATGTAACTCCCATTCGCGAGTTGCATAAAGATGGGCTCTATCTGCGTTGCAGCTGTGACAAGCCGGTGGCATGAAAGGTTGTTAGAATTACCTTCACAGGCTCCGTGTAAATTAATACCCTGGCACAAAAGTATACCGCTTAGTGAACGTTTACAGTTTTCACCACTAAGAAATACATTTTTGTCGCTATCACTATAGCATGAATGTGTGTATGGTAATTTCCATGCTGACTTAACATAACCTTTACCCAATCGTTCATACTGGCCAGTAGGTATGTATTCAAGGCACTTTTTAAATCGGAAAGTTGTTATCGGAATAGTGATAATTCCGTGTTTTATCCATTCAATGACAGGACTTTCTGACATTGTCAATGGTAATCTCTCAAGTTTTTCGATGCTCAGGATTGTATAGTCTGCTCCTTTCTGTGCCAAGCTGATTTGTTTATCAGTAAGGTTAAAAATGGAAAATAATGACGTTGCGTTGATTAAACGCCAAGGCACATAGCCTGAACGAAGATTTTGCAGCGTCCAGCCTAATTGTACAATAGAACGTAATTGCGACTGGCCATGCTGTAACATTAGCAAGTCTCTGTCTATTATATCAAAGGCAGAGGATACAATATTGTCCAACGAATATATTCTGGAGGACAGAGTCATTAACCCATTGTCCACTACAGAAAGTGATTTTTCCAAATTCATATGATCAATTTCTCATATTTTTTCTGCTGTTTCAATTTGTGTGACTTTCCAAGCCTCGTTGTACGCAGCATAGATGCTGGCCGCTATGAAACGCTTTTGACGCTGTTTGCGTGGTCCAAGAATGAAATCGCGCAAATCAGCACCATCTTTAAGTAAAGATAAGTGTTGCTTAATTTCAGCCAGTGTGGATGATCCTAGCCATTCGAGGCAGAGTTTCCCTACACTGTATGTTGTTACTATCCCTGGATGTTGTCTCTGGGAGTATCTAGGGTCTTGTCTGGTCATTTTTAACCCCTGTGTTTTCTTCAGGAATCTATCTTGACAGTTGTTTGTGTCAGTAGGCCAGATTAACCACTTTTTCCAATCAGGATGTGTTCTGTTAAAATGTAAAATTTTAGTTACGTCTATCTCAATATCTGTAGTTGCATTATCAGGTATTGGCTTCGGAATAGACGGTTTGTTAAGGTCTTTGATCTTAGCTAGGCCAAGACAGGATGTTTGGTGAATTGTGTCATTTAAAAACATCATTTGTTCTGGTATCATGCAGGTTCTGAATAGTGCTTCCAGGCCTTGTACCTGCCAATCTTTTGTACCCCAAATGTTTTTTGTTTCAATGTTATTTTTCCAATAATCAAAACCAAATGTCATCATTTTTTCATAAAATGCTTCTGAATATATTAATTTAGTGTTTGTCAGCATTGTTTTCAATCCTGTTTTATCTAACATGTTGTAATAAAACGTTTTTGCATCACTGGTGTTAAACCCTGAGAAGTACTTGAATTTCTCAAAAAATGTTCTAGAACTGCTTTTAGGTGGTGTAGCACAATGTTCCCATTGATTATACTTAAAAACATTTCTAGGCTGTGCAGATTTATGCAAATAATGATCGCCATAATGTGTATAACAGAACAACTGTTCATAACTAGACGAACCTTGTAAATAATCATGTTCTGTGAATCTAGCTGACATTACTAAATCAGACATCATGTCATTAATACTGTTAAAGTCCCAATCATCAGAGAATGTACTAGGTTTTACAAAGTCACTTAAGGAAACCTTCAGTTGATGAGGATACTTCAGGATCTCGACCGGACCATAGATCTCATAGTCAGTTTTCTCCCATACTACCCCACCGGGTATTGGAATGGCTGTGACATTTACTGTTGACAGTTCTCTTTTCTTCACGTGGGATGATCTGTGTGGTTTGAGGACTAGGTTGATGTTCTGACTTGCTGTGTCCATTGTACTATATTTTCCCTCAATGAATTTTCCCAAACAGAGTACCATGATGAGCCAAAGCAGGAGGAATAATACACCTAGACCAAACCAGAACTCTAACCAAGGGGAAATAAGGTAGATTTCTTTTAGTTGATGAAAGAGTTCCGTTGCTTTTTCTTTAAAATTCATTTTTGTTTCTGGCATCACTTCGGGGTTACTTTGATCCTCGGAAAAGTTGTCGAAGTCGATGAAATAACCAGTGGCAGTTCTATCAATTGTTGGGATTGTTCTTTCAATCTGTCTTTCGGTAGCACTTTCTGATGCCACATTATTGTAGACTGGTGTTTCTTGACGAACTGTTTCAATCTGTGTCTCAAAAGGCACGAGTTCCATGGCATTATTGCATAGTTCTTCTCTGTGCACTGCAGGCTGATCGAATGTGATTAGTCTTTCAGTTTGTACCTCTTGGATTGTTGCAAGTGTGGGTATTCTGTTGTTTCTTGGGAGTCCACTGGGCCTACTGTTGATTATAGGCCACATGCTTGTGGTTTTACCAGGTTGATAGATACAACTCTGTTCTCCTTTTTACCAGCAAGGAGCGGTAGTACTACTGATCTTGTTCCGGTGACTGCCTTCTATAAGAAGGCCCAAATTCCTTCTTCACCGCTATTTTTTCTCTGACTAGATCCCCAATCTTTGGAATCCAGACAGGCCTTGCTGGGGCTGTTGCTTGTGGTGCCTCGTCAGTGGTAGCTGGCTGTTGCTTTAACTTTATGTTGCTTAAGGATTTTCTTGTTTCATTCAAGTCCTGTAAAACAGCCAAACGATCTTTGATGTCAAAGTCTGTTTTCTTATCTTGTACCACTGATACTTGACTATCTAAGTCCTGAACTCTCATTCTAATTCCGAACAATAGTTCGTATGGGCTGAAACCTTTTAGAGAATTTCTTGGCAAATTATTAAGACTGGTCTGGGCACTTATTAGATGTTTGACCCACCCAGCGCCTGAACCTAATACCTTCGCTGTTATAGATCGCTTTATGTCTCGGTTTTTTCTTTCTACCACACTATTCCCTTCGGGTGTGACAGACAAGAATACCGCAACCCAATTCCCATGCTGGCCATGGCCTCCTTATAAGCTCGAGAGCTAAAAGCAGGACCCTGGTCAGAATGGAACATGGCAATTGCGTATGTGCCGATAAAGACTCGCAGATCTTTTATAACCGTTCTGGCGTCAGCCGAGCGCTGGAGGCCACATTTTTCAAGTTTGTTTAGCCTTAATGATGTACAATGGGACGCGTTTCTCTTTTTTGATAGCGAGGATAGATTGCCTGATGCTTTCTATTAGGGCTTCTGACACTACACTGGCCGGTTCTCCACTGCAATCTCTATTGCAGTCTTCACAGTTTTTTGCAAACTCATGAATACCTTCACTCATTTCCGGCCACCAGTACTCTGATTCTAATTCTCTCAGAGAGTCCCTGATTGTTTGGTGTCTCAGGCCCAATCCCATATGTGCTTCCTGTGTGAGGAAGCCCCTCCGTTCCCTGTTTGGAATTACCCTATCCCCCACTCCAGAGATTCGAGCAAAAGGAACGGAGTTTGCATTGATTACGTATGCATAATTGAGTGGATAGTTCACAGGCAGTGCTGCACAGTCGCCTTTTACGGTCGTTTTTACTGCCAGCATGGTTTCCCTGTCTATATATTTTTCTGCACGCTTTTTTGTGGCTACGGAAGCCGGTTTAATTGCTTCCGCTGTGGCTGTGTTAGCCAATGAATTCCCTGCAACGTGAACGCCATCACGTTGAAGACTCTGCGTGTATCACGTGAGTCTTTTGTAGTTCTTTCTGTAAAAGAGCTACCTGTTTCCACAGCAATTTATGCTTTATTGTGGCACCTGTGTCATCTTTGTAATCGTTTTCAATCCAGCTCTGCGTCAGCTCTGTAAGAGTTGACGCAAAAATGAGAATTGCACAAGATTAGTGTCGGGAATTCACGTTCTGCATTTTCGAGCGCCATCTTTAAAGATCTGATTTCAGCTCTCTGAGCCGAACAGTTTCTTACTGATTCAGTTTTTGTTACTTCTGGTCTGAATTTACACCACAGCCAACGACCTTTAACAATCGCACAGGCTGCATCGTAGGATTTGCTCTCTACGTTGAAATGCTGTACAAATCTATCTGTATAGATTATACAGGCGTATTGTGGGAGAGGCAGAAGTTCGATTGGCAGAGGATATTCTTCTTCATATTCTAAATCATTCAGTTCTTTGAATTGCGGGGCGAAATAGTATTTCACATCTTTCGCTCCCAGAGAATCTACATACTGTATCCATTTCGGATCCAGTGACACTGTAGGCAGGTTTACTGGGCTGAATAGCGCCTCGAAGGCGGATTCCGCTGTGAGGATATTAATCCTTTTGCCGTGTGCTAGTTCTCGTTCATTTGCTAATGCAATTTGCACTGCTTTCACAGTTCTTTCTGTGTGACTGAATGTTTTTTCTGCTTGTGTGTACAAGTGAGATTTAATTGAAATTGGTACCTTTTCTCCCTCATTAGAGGTTAGGTACGTGAATCCGCATCGTCCTGGGATGACTCGGATTACAGGATCACGTGTGTTGTCACGTGTGTCTAATTTTGTTTTTGCTAACATGTCTGCAGTGATCTCAAAATTTCTGTGTGTTTTTGAGTCCAATTGATTTGTTTAAAATCAGGTTTAATTAGTTCGTAGAGAGGTTTAACCCTCTCTGCGTAATTTAGAATGTAAGTTCTTCCGAAATTCAGAAAACCTAGTATGGATTGTAAATTCTTCAGCGATTTTGGAGCTTGGAGTACAGCGCACTTCTCTAAGAAGTTGTCCGCTAGGCTTTATCCTTCACTTGATAATTCGTATCCTAAAAATAATACTGTCAGATGGGCAATTCGAGATTTTTTAAAGTTGAATTTGTAACCCTCTGCTGCGAACCCTAGTATAATGGTGTTCACTCTTTTCAAGTGAGTATCCAAGTCGTCGTCTGTGAGATAGATATCATCTACGTAAGATAATGCCTCATCATCATATATTTGTAGTAACTCTGTTACCCTAGCTAAGAATAGTCCTGGGCTGTTCTTGAACCCTTGTGGGAGCCTACAGAAATTTTTCTGAGACCCCATTACGGAGAAAGCGGTCAAATACCTGCTTTCTGGTGCAATGTTTTGACAAAAGAAACCATTATATATGTCTAATGTCGTTTTATATTTTTTCCTAACTGTGTTGTTCATTAGGGCTGCACTATGCAAGTTTTGTACTGCAAATGTTTTGAAACATACATTAAGGTGTCTATAGTCCAAAACTAGACGATATGAATTGTCTGGCTTGGAGACAGGAAACAAAGGATTGTTAATTTGAGAGGTGCTGTTTCAATCACCCCCTGGTATTCAAGTTGATCTAAGATCTCCCTGACTTGTTTTTTAGCTTCTTGCTTAATGGGATACTGCCGTTGGGCAGTTGGTTCACTTGTTAACTGGATTTTGTGAGGAGGTGAGTCCTCATCCCATCCTACATGATTTTTGTATAATGCCGGTGCCTGGGCTACTGCCCATTTCCTTGCATAAGTATATTTTTTGTGAATCGGAATATGATTCGAGAAGGCAGGCATAATCATTTCTTCGCCACGAGGGCACTCCCTGACAAACTCTGGGGGCCAATATTTTTCAGCTAACAGAATATCATAGCCTTTTGAGAGTAGTTTATCCTAAAATAGACACTTTATTTTCCTAGTCTTATCACCCTCTATACGCAATGTTATTTTGTATATCTTATGGGGCTCGCTAAGTCTGGTGTCAGCAGTTTCAACCTGAATGTATTCATTCGTGTCCACTGTCTCCAGATGACTCATCAAGATCTTGCGGGCTATAGTGATTTCTGCTGCACTGTCTAACATTGCCTGTGCCCACTCCCCGTTTTTCAACTGTGTCCTCAGTATTCTCAGCATGGTTGATTACTCTAATATTGGCTACCTTCTTTTTTGGAAATTGAGATTTTTTACTCTGAGCAGGTTACTTGTCTTTGGACTTGGTGTGCTCTCCTGGATCTGACCGTCCTCTTCTTTCCGATTTATGCGAAAAAGATCGAGAGGGACGTGTATCAATACTTTGATATCTATCAGGTTTTTTCAAATTATCCCTATTTCTAAGGTTATATCTTTTCTCAGAGGGCTCCCTCTGGGGAGACTGGTGTTCTCGAGTCGGAGTTCTTTCCCTCCGTCGAGGAGACCTTCCTCTGGACTGGAAAACTTTTTCCTTGGGAGTGGATTGTTTATTTCCATCCCAGCTCTTTTTAGGAGTGTTTAAATTATTTTTAATAAATAATTTTTCAGGATTTTCGAGCAGTTGGGGCTTTACTGGTTTTCCACCCAAGCTGTCTCTACCTAATTCTTCATAGCATTTTTCTATGATTCTGGCAAGCTCAACTGGCTGATCTGTTATATCTGTTTCCTTCAACTTCTGGCGGATCGCAACAGATGCTGCTTCTCCTTTTATATTGGCTAATAATATAGCCGAGACCTGCTTGAAGTCTTTCAGTAATATCATACCAAGAGTTAAGGCAGGTTCTGGACCGTATTCATTTTGAATCTGTCTTAGTACATCTGGTATTAGCGCCATAGACGGAACACCATGTGTTTTTGTATAAATGGAAGCAAAGACTGTACCCCAAGTGTCACAGTCCTCCACGTGTGGTGCGATTCCCATAGGAAGGCAGATGGTCAAGATTCTGAGTTTCTCGATAGGGGTAGTTTCCGGAAATACTGCCTCTATTTGAGTGATTTTCTGTGCTAACCAGAAAGAAATTTGTTCCCGTTTTACGGGTGTTTTACCAAGACATGACTGTATGTTCTGTGGTGTGATTTTATTAGTGTTCCCCTGATGAGGGGTCAGCTGTGGTATATTAACAGCTGGTTGGACTGTAGCAGTCCGCATTACATATTGGACTAATTGCCTATGTATTTTAATTAATGTTTTTAGCTGTACTAACAGCTCTTCTTTTGACATTTTTGCAATGTCCGGGTGTGGTGTGTAGCTGGCTAGAACCGGCCACGTTGCTCCTGGTCTACCTAGTGGACCGAGCCTGGTAATATGATCATTATGTTTTAGGGCGCCATTAAACCAGAGCAGGTGCTCTTGGAATTTTAGTGGGATTTCAGTCTCCTCGAAAGGAGCGTACTCATCCGGTGGTTTCTCTATTTTGTAATAGTGAAACTCTTTTGTTCTAGCGTTTGCCGCTGGAAAGTTTATCCATGAATAGAATACCTCTGTCTGCCGATATTCGTGTGCTTCTATCACGAAAATTACTGTACCACCTTGTGGTGTCAGTCCATTTTCTATAAGTTTTAACGTTATAGACTTTCTTCAATGTACCGGGATGATTATTGCAGCCGGTTCAGTCTGTAGGAGACTCGTGTCTTCCTCTATTAGTAGGGTTGCCAGTCTAGCTGCTTCCCTTTCTTCTTCACTGTCTGACATTTTGTAAATGCAGGCTTTGCAGAGTAGGTCTCCAAGGAGACAAAGATTAGGTGCACAATATTTTGGAACACTGTATCCTTAAACGTTGAATAAACCAGAGCTTTACATAGGAATCTCTTCCTACTAAGGTCGGGCGGATTTTAACCTTTCACCCACTCCAGACGTCTATTGGAGTATTTACGGGAGAAAGGGGTCTGTGTGAATAATGCATGACTGAGTTACTCTAACGTCTTGCGTTAGTTTATCGCCTTACCAAACGTTTGGGCGCCATGTAGTGTAGTTCCTATTTTCCCAATAGGCCCTGCGCATTGGAATAACATAAACAGTAGTATCGACGTAGAAGTGCGGATCTTCCAGGCCTCTACTGACTATGCTAAACTTAATTGGGGTTGTTACCAACTAGCTCAGAGGTCACTGGAAACTTTCTTGACTGAATAGGAAGTGATCAGTTTCCCTGGCACAGACAAGAAGGGATTCAGTTTTCCAACAACCGTGCAACATGACAACTTTGCTCCTCAGATCAAGAGTCAATCTCTAGGGTCGTGTGAAGCAATAGACAGTTATTTTACTCAGTCAGTGGTTGTGCAGTTTACTTTCACATTATGTAGAGAATAGAGAGACGGGCGTTTTCAATAAAGGGTAACATTTATTGAACAGTCTTTCTTCTCGTACAAGAGAAATGAATTGCCACAATTGCAAGACTTGTTATTATAAAAAATAGGTACAGTAAGATAAGTATGGCGAAATAATACTGTAAAAGCATTGATATGGTTTCTTAGCTATACAATGGTTTAAAATGAATAAAACATATATACATTCATATATACATTAGGCTAAAATACTCAACTGGTGCTTCTAACTACGCCTACCCCAGTGTACCTGACCTAAGCCTAATACTTGGGAGGGGAGTAAGTAAGTAGCTTTGTGTTAAGTTGGTTTTGCCAAGGTTTGCTTCAAGAATTCTCTCTAAGGGTTTAGTCAACACCATACCTCTGGAATAGAATGATGGAGGTCTGGTATCTCCTTCAGGGGGTCGATATCCCAGTCACCCGCAAGGGTAGACTAGAAACGCCGGAGCTGGATTTCTCTGCAGAAGAAAAGACAGCGTCTCTCTCAGCGCGTCGAGGAGGAGGGCCAGCGTCCGCGGGCAGCTTGCATCTGCTGGGCTCTTGCAGGGGACAGCTGTCCAGCTCCTAAGTTCACCACACCATCGTTCGCTAGTTAGCAGCGATAGCAGTAGCGATAGCAGCTATGGTATCATCAGCATAACAGCAACTTCACAACAGCGAGACAGCATTTGCTTAAGGCAACGTTGGTAATATTTATACCTGAAAGGTGCCTTGTTTGACGTAAGTTTTTGAACATAAGCTGTCAATAAAGATGTCACTAGGAAGTGATCATCTATCAGTGCTCATTAGAGTTCTATTACTAATCAAAACACAGCAAGCAGGGATTTCCAGGTTGCTGAGTTTTTATCTTGTTGAAGAACTCGGAGTGTTAATCTAGGAATCTTAGATAGTAACTTCTGCTATGTTATTGCACTAATTGGTTGCAAAGGAAGTGGCAGAGAAAACGATTCGAAATGTGGCTCTGTTCGTGTGAGGCCAGAGACGAGTTTCTGAATATTGCACTTGAACGGTTATGCCGATATAGGGAATAAATGGATTTATAGCCGTATAGGGGCATAAGGTCACAGTATCGATCAGGGTCCTAGATTAGAACGCGACAAATTCAGCAACTTGCCACTGTTGAATTTATCATAACTAGTACAGAAAAGAAGTTATAGAACTTTCTCTTCTGTAAGCCAAAAATCAACCTTCTTGTAGTCTCTGCTGATTGGTCAGCCTTAACAGACTTAACAAGACTGCTTTGATTAGGTGATAAGTGGCGTGGACAGAGCGGAGGTTTTCTGATGGAGAGAGCTCTGAAGCTGTGGAGGATAGGTCATAAAGAGGAGGCCGGGTAAATCAAACTGAGCACAAAGAGAGCAGATCAGTAAGGAACGCCAGGAATACATACCCCACATCCTGTCCTCTGAGCCAGATGGCAGGCTTAGGACAGAAATGTGCAGAGGTCAGGGGGTGAGCGTTACTTGAAATGGGATACACTGTGCGTTGGTTTAGCCAGCTCTTACTCCTTTGGCGAGAAATCACCCATGATGGATTTTGGAAGTTCAGTGCTTTGTGGGACAAGAAGATGCCACACTTTAGCTGTCAAGTTCTTGGGTGGCACCCAGCATCTCATTGGACAGAGGTGCCCTTCCGCTTTTCACCCCAGTCTCTCAGATCGGCTGCTTGAAACTACAAGACGAAGAATGACTGCCCTGCTGGAATTTGGATTTGCACCTAAAGACCTGCACTGTGAAGGACTGTGCCTCCTGCACAATCTGGTGTTACAGCCTTGGGGACTGTGCCTTGCTTCAAGAATGAATAAGGAGTGGACTCCTTGCAAGCTAACAGAGCCCATCTGCATTATCTCCACCAAGGGTCCCCATTCTGAAGTGCGTCCTGTGAACTTTATAGGATTTGGCCAGGTGCATTGTGGGAATTGTAGTCCAGAAATCCCAGAGATCATTTATGGATTTCCGGACCTTTGAATTGGTGTTTTGGACATTCAGAACCCACAGAGATACCTTCCGGAGGCACCTCCTAAAGTTTGGAGAACTTTTGTAAAAATTATTCAGAAGGGTACCGACCCGATGTCAGGAGTAAAGCCTACTACTTTCAACCACAACCCAGCTTGGATTTCAGGTTCATCCAGCTGAGAGCTACAAAGCTCCAGACTTCCAAGATCTGACCAGGGTCTCACAGAAAGTCAAGCCAGGGAACCCTCACTGAATCCAGCCTGCTGTGGAGGATTGGGCGATGTCAGAAGTAAAAGGTGTGAAGGTTAAATTTTGACTGGAGACTCCTGCTTAGTGTATCCGACCAGGGCTCCATCTTGGTCAGCCTCACAATTTGAATGTGTCTGGGTCAAGTGTGACCATATGTCCCAGAGTGGCTCTATATGTTTTTAGGTACCATAAGTGGTTAATTGTTTTACATTTATTTCTCCTGTTCCCTACATTAGTTTATTTTTGTTTTGGTGCCTATTTGTCCTATTATTATATATTGTTCTGGGATTTGTATTGTGTGTTATGACTTACTTATTGGATATATTGGGTAAACATCCATTACATCGCAGTCAATACAATGACCATCCTTTACAAAGCAACTGTTACATGATTTCCACACCTGAATGAAGGATGTTTCTTGCTGGCTGAGAGAAAACTCTGGCTGGCTGAGAGAAGACAGAGATCTTGTGCTGTGCAGCAGGTAAAGTTCCTCGTCTACTACCAGATGATTTCTGGCCTATACCGACAGATACTCCTCTAAGATCTTCAAAGACGGTGCATTATTTAGGAGTAATGTTTGATGATAAACTGAGCCTTGAAACCCAGAACGCACTGCTGCTAGAGTCTCCAAGTACTTAATTGAGAGACTGCAAAGGGTCCAGCCGATGGAGGCCAAATTGGCTTCAGCAAGACCAAGATACTCATCTGCATCACAAAGCCCTGGCAGAGCTACACTGGCTCCCAGTGTCAGAAAGGATAAAGTTTAAATCTCTCTGCCTAATATTCAAAGCTCTGCATGGTGTTGGACCAAAACCCGTGCAGTACAAATTTGCATGGTATGTCCCTACCCGGAGTTTAATCTCATCTTCGACCAATTTGGTTAAGGTGCCCAAATTCAGAAAGATAACATCAGGTGGGAGAGCTTTCAGCATTGCTACATCAGAGCTTTGAATGATTTTTCTCATAATCAGCTCGCTTCGATCAGTCTGCTGAGGGCCATTCTGTCCATCCATGGCTGACTTGAGCACATGTACAACAGCACCAGTATACCCTTTGGACGACAGTATGCTTTACAAGTGCCTAATACAATACAATATAATACAACACAACAAAACTGCCTTTACATTACATGCCATTAGAATGCATACCATTACAACGGATGTCATTACAATGCATTATAAGGTAAGTAATAGGGATTTTTTAGTATTACAGTAGGTATGGGTTTTGGGGTACATGGGAATAGTAATTTTTACCCATACACTATCCAACACTTTCCCTACTGTTGCACTCACTGGAGTGGAAGTAGTAATTTTCACCTCTACACTATCCAACACTTACCATATTGTTGCACTCACTGGAGTGGGAATAGTCATTTTCACCCCTACACTATCCAACACTTTCCCTAATAGTATTATACACTGTAATGGTATGTGTTGTAATGGTATAAGTTGTAATGGAATGCGTTGTAGGGGTTGTTTTAAAAAATGCGTTGTAATGGTAGTTTCAATCTAAAGACAAGCATTTTAATTGCATGCGTTGTAACGTCACATATTCGATGTATTAGTGTTTTTATATGCTTTACACTATTTTTTTTAATTTTTTTTTTTATGGTTTTTGTAAAGCGCGTAGTAACTCCGAAGAGCATCCCAGCGCTGATCTGCTTCTCCAGGGGTTTTAGCCAGCTAGTGAAATTATATTTGCGGGAAAAGGAGGGTTTTTAAGGTTTTTCTGAACTGGAGATATTTCGGTTCTGTCCTGAGTTTCCTGGGTAAATGGTTCCATAGTTTAGCCGTGTGAACCGAAAAGCGACGGCCACCGGTCTTGGCTTTTCTCACTCTAGGGACTGCAATGAGATTTTCTGTATTGGACCGGAGATCTCTCTCTGCTTTGTATGGGATTAAAAGTTCTTTCAGAAGCGGGGGACCGTTGTTGTTGAGGGTTTTATGGGCCAGACAGAGGGCTTTGAAAACGACCCTTTCTCTGACTGGGAGCCAGTGGAGAGAGTTGAGGGCCGGCCTGGCGGAGGATCTTCCAGGTGTGCCCGTAAGTAGGCGGGCTGCAGCGTTTTGGACTTTCTGCAGTGAGTTCATGGTGGCTTCAGGGGCTCCCAAGTATATAGCGTTACAGTAGTCTAATCTTGCCAGGATTAGACCCTGAATGAGGAGCCTCCTTGCGGTGTCTGGGAGCAGGGGAAAGATCTTCCTGCAGGCTCTGAGTAGCCCAAAGCATGTCCCTGCGGTTCTTTTTGCCTGGGTTTTAAAACTCATGTCCTTCTCAATCCACACACCAAGGCTCTTGACCTCTTCCTTGGGTGCGGGAGGGTCCCCTAGGCACCTAGGCCAAAGGTGAGATGGTAGAGATGGCCCATTGTGGCCCATCAGGAGGATCTCAGTCTTGGAGCCGTTCAATTTTAATGAGGAGAGATTCATCCATCTGTGGACTTCGGAAAGGAAGCTATGGAGGTCGGATGGGGCGTGATGAGGGTGAGAAAGGGTAACGACCAGCTGAGTGTCATCGGCGTAGTTGATAACTGACACGCCGTACGAGCTGACCCTCTTCTCCAGTGGGGCCATGTACACGTTGAAAAGTGTAGGGCTCAGAGATGAGCCCTGTGGCACTCCACACCGGAGGGGGATGATGGGTGAGCAGCTGTCATTTTCCTGCACCTGGAAAGAGCGTCCAGTCAAAAAGGATTCTAGCCATTTCAAGGCCATACCCTTTAGTCCGATCTCTCCCAGTCGGTGGATTAGGGTGGGGTGGTCTACAGTGTCGAAGGCCGCACTGAGATCTAGGAGGATCACTGCCACTGATCCTCCCATGTCCAGAATGCTTCTGGCCTTCTCCACTGCTGTCAGGAGGGCGATGTCCGTGCCCTGACCTGGACGGAATCCTGTCTGGGAGGCCGCTAAGAGGTTGTTGCTTTCTAGGTAAAGCGATAGTTGCTTATTTACCAGCTTCTCTGCGATCTTGCTGTTTCCAGGGAGAAGGGAAATGGGCCTGTAGTTGGCGAGATCCTGCGGGTCTAAAGAGGGTTTTTTCAGTAGACCTTTGACTGCCGCCGCTTTCCAGCTGGGGGGGACAATGCCCTCTGAGAGAGAGGAATTGATCAGGGCCATGAGGGGGGGGACGATGGTGCTTGACACTTTTTTTAGGAAACGGAGGGGGGCAGGATCAAGGGGGAACCACTTTTGATTGCGGCCAGCGTAGCTCCTACTTCTTCCGTTGTTACGGGACCGAAAGTGTCCAGGGAGGGTTGGGGGGCTGGCGGCAGGGGAGGGATGGTGGTGGTGATGGTGGGGTCCGGCTGTGTGGGTTCCTGTTCGGGGGGGGTATGGTTAGAAGAATGTTTTGAATCTTCTCATCGAAGAAGGTGGCTAATTTTCTACATTTAGTTTCAGCTGCTTTGGGATCGAGGGGTTTGAGTGGGGGGTCAGGGGCGTGGAGTAGTTCTTTTAGAACTGAGTAGGTTTCATGGGCCGAGCAGGCAGCGTTTTTAATTCTGTCCTCGTAGAAACTAGTTTTGATGCTACGTAGCTCTTTTTTGTAGGATTTTACCGCGGTGCGGAATGCTTCTTTCCGTTCCTCGGTTTTTTCCTTCCTCCAGATCCGTTCGTTTCTTTTGCAAGCTTTACGCAGCAGGTTGAGTTCCGGGGTATACCAGGGTGAGGGATTAACTCTCTTGATGTGTCTAAGAGAGTGGGTTTTGGGCAGGATGGCGTCTAGCGATTGGGTAATCCAGGTACTGAATTTTTTGTCCCCTACTAAGGTGTTATCGGGGGGAAGGGGAACGTTTTCTCGGAGTTTGGCTGCCCAGACGTCTGGTTCCCGTTTCTGCCATCGTCTGGAGTACGTTCTGATTTTTGGGGGTATAGGGAGCACTGTGATAATGTCCCAAACTAAGGGAACCAAGAAGTGGTCCGTCCAGGGAAGGGGGATATGGTCAAGGGATCTTAGGTTGGGGATGTTGGAGAAAATGGGGTCAAGCAGTTGACCTTTTTCATGGGTGGCCTGTGGGTTTTTAAGGTCAAGGCCCATTGCGGTGAGATCCTGGAGTAGTTCTTTGGCCGGTTTATCGTCTGGGTCCAGGAGATGTGCATTCAGGTCTCCTAATAATAGGTAGTTAGTAGTGGACGTGCATTTGGTGGAGGTCTGGTCAGTAATTTTGGTCAGAAAGTCTCCTAAGTTGCCTGGTGGACGATATATCAGCGTTCCCGATATCGAGGTGACAGGGGAGATTATAATAGTATAGTGGCAGCTTTCATAACCCTTGATGTTGCCATCAGACGTTTTGCAGGTGAAGGTGTCTTTGAAGATTATTGCAAGTCCACCTCCCCTACCCTCTGGTCTGTTTTGTGAGCACATAACGTACCCGGGGGGGAGTGCTAGAACGATGTCTGGGCCACTACTGGAGGTAAGCCAGGTTTCTGTTAAAAACAGAATGTCTAAGGCATTGTTGGTGATTAGGAGATTCACTTCTTGTGCGTGTTTCACAAGCGACCTGCAGTTAAGTAGGCCTAGGTGCAAACCCTTTGATGCCCTGGTCTGATTGACGGGGTTGCATCGGTCACATCCGGAGAATTGAGTGTCTCCCGTCAAGATGCGTGAGCAGGAGGGATGTTTGTTGGGGTTCAAGGCTAGCAAGTCAGCCCGGGAGTATGTCTGGTTGTTAGAGGCTGCAGCGGGCAGAGTGACTGGGCCTAAGGCCGGCTGGGCCCGGACGGGCCCAGACGGGCTTGCCTTTGGCGCGCCTTCGGCGCGCTGACGGCGCGCCCGCTGCGCCCGTCCGCTGCGCGTCCGGTGATTGCACATTTTTATAGGTGGAAAAGGGGGCGGGTGGGCGTGGCCTGAGAGTGGGCGTGGCCTCAATTCCTCGCCGTGTTAGGCCTGCCTGCTCTTTGTCAGCTACCAAGGGGTTATACTTGGCATCTTTGGCATGGTTTTTCTCCTGTCATTTTTGCTCCTAACCTCCTGTGTTTGACTGTGTGCTCTATTTCGTTTTTTGAACTCTGAGGACTTTACCATTGCTGCTCACTGCTAAAGTGCAAATCGTCCTTGTGTAAATTGTGATTGAGATTGGTTATCCATGAATGGCATGTCTGATTTACTGGTAGGTCCCTAGTAAAGTATACTGTGTGTGCCCAGGGCATGTAATTCAAATTATACTAGTGGGCCAGCAGCACTGATTGTGCCACCCACATAAGCAGCCCTGCAACCATGTCTCAGGCCTGCCACTGGCATGTGCACCAACTCTGGCATGTGCACCAACTCTCTTGGCCCAAACCTTCCCTTTCTCTACATATAAAGCATGCCCAAGGTAAGCCCATGGTAGCCATAAGGGCAGGGTGCAGCGTATGTGACAGGTAGGACATGCACTGGTGTGTTTTACAAGTCCTGATAGTGAAATCCTGCCAATTTAATTTTTCACTACTGAAACAACTATCTCTCCCCCAAGGTTATCATTGGAGCTACCTTGTAACCCTATTCAAATGTAACTTCCAACTGGGAAAAGATAGAGATTTGGAGTTTGGAGTCCCTGAACTCTCAATTTAAAAATACATTTTTGGTTTTTAAATTGTGTGTTTAAAAATGCCACTTTTAGAAAGTGTGCATTTGCTTGCTTTACTATTCTGTGCCTCTGCCGGCCTCCCTGTGAAATCCATGTCAGGAAGATCGGTACAGTTGAACTGGTTGTGCATTCACTCTAAACAGTCACACAAAGGGAGCTGAGGTATGCCCTGCACATCCTGGTGGCCCATCACAAGGCTGATGGGCCTTCCTGAGCTAGAGTGGTGGAAGGAGTTGTCCCTTACACCTTACTAGGGCTGTGCCTGTCCTCACACAAAACTGTCTCCACCCCCTTTAGTATGTGTCTGGAGCCACGTAAGGGTAAGGCAGGGTCTTTTGCACTACAAAGACTTTCCTTTGAAATTTGCCTTCTTCAAAGGCAGAAACTGGTACAAGTATTGGAGCTGTGACACCATAACTTCAGAACACCTCTGGACTAGGAGATTCTGCCAAGAAGAGGAGCTGGAGAAGCTTTAGGAGGGGAACTGCCTCTCTGCTTGTTGTTGTGTTGTGCTGCCTAATACTTTCCAAAGTTCTCCCAGGGCTTGTCGGTGCTTACCGTCTGTTAAGAGGTCTCAGGGTCATCAAAGATTTCATCTGTAATCCCTGGACTTCTCTGCTGGGAGTTCTGACCTGCCAAGTGCTGTCAATTCCAGTTCTGTGTCCTTGGAGTTTGTTTTGCTGCCAAGAAGCTTAAAGAAATACATATCGACCTTCAGCACTGTTTTTTCCTCTGCAGTCCTTCCGTTTGGTAGAAAAACCAACACATTGTCGCAGTGCGGCCTAAAAATCGATGCAGCATCTGTCGTGCAGCTGAAAAGATTGCCACAGCAAGAGTCCTGAGCTCTCTGACATCCGAGGTACCTGCTCACACAATTTGGCACAGGCCCTGCTGTCCAGCAGAAGAAATCGATGCATCACCTGCTTGAGGCTGGAAAATTGGTGCACCACCTGTTTCGCCACTGCCTCATCCAATTTTGCAATGCATCATGCCTGTGTGCCAAGTTCTTCATCGACATAGCCCAGCAGTAATGAACTGAGGCCGTGTCTTTGGAAATCAACTCAACATCTCCCCTCTCCCCAAGAAATCGATGCATCACCTCCCTCCCCTGGCAGTAAAGAATTGACGCATCACCTCCCCTGTGAGTAAAGAATAAACTCATCGCTTTGTTTTCCAGCGTTTCACCTCCCCTGTGCCTGTTTTCTTCTTTTGTTTTGATGCATTCAAGGTTTGTTGTCATAAAAGTGGTGTATCCATAATTTCCTATGGGCTGAACTGTTTTGAACATTTTAAAAATAATATCTTTGCAAGTGGCTACCAACATATATTCCCATAGGAGCAGGGTAGGACATAAAAGTCTGGTATCCTTGAACTCAGAATTTAATAACACATCTTTTACGGAAGGTTGTTTTTAAATCCTGTGTTTGAGAACAGCACTTTTAGAAAGTTGATATTCTATTGTCTGACCTTTCCGTGTGCCTTGGCCTGTTTGTGAATTGACTGTCTGGTTTGTGGGTGACAGGGGCTGGGTGGCTTCCAGAGGCTGAGTGGCCATCCCGGGGCTGAATAGCTCTATCTGCATCTAGAGTGGTGGTAGGGGGTAACACCTGGGCCTGAATAGGGCTGTCCCTGCCTACCACAATGCTAACTCCACCTTCTTCTGGGCGGTTGATGACCCTGCCCCTCTCTCTGAAAGGAAAGGAGAGGCCAGGAAAACAAAGTGCTCAAGGAACAATCGGAACTGGTTCAGACCAGGCTCAGAGCCCTCCTGCACAAAGGGAACAAAGACTTTTAGGGGTATAAGTACAGGACCCCTAACTACAGAAAATTAAATCATCCTGGAATCAAGAAGAATCTCTGCCAAGGAGAAAGCTGAAACTGAAGAAGGAAGACTGTCCTGCTGTTGCTCTGCTGAACTGACCTGCTGTTGCTTTGCTGCCAAGGAAAGGGGAATGACTTTGGTTTGTGCTGTGTCCCCTTGCTTGAAGGAATCTCCAAGGGCCTGAGAAGAGCTGTCTCCCTGTTAAGAAGTCCCAGGAACAAAAGGACTTTCTGCAAGTTTTCACGCATCAATGGCTTGCGGAGCGCATCACGTCGCTGCGAGAGTCGTCGCAGAGCAATAGCATCGAGGGGCCACGAGAGGAGAAGATCGCCGCTGAGCCGCGCGTCGTCGTCGCACTGGAGATCGTCGTCGCCCCGGAGATCTTCACATCGTACCTTTTGCAAGCCGCTTCCACGAAACCTGTGCACCGGAATCCACGCAAGGTATCGCATCCCTCCCCATACAGACCGGAGTCACCGCAACACGCCCGCTACGTCCAGTGTGGTTGTCGCATCGCCTCCCCAGGGTCTCAGGAGTGATGCATCGCTTGCTTTTCAAAGCTACAGCTTTCACTTGGAACTTTAGTCGCATCTAAAGGTACTGTTGGCTAAAACATGACGCAACTGTGAATTATTTTAACGCAACCTTAAGAACACTTTTGAAACCATATTCTTGAACTGTGTATGTTGGATTTTTGTTGTTGTGGTCTTGTGTAGTTTAGATTAAATACCTTTATTTTTCTAATCTGTTGTGGAGTCAGTTTGTGGTGTTTTCACTGTGTTACTGTGATTGTTGGTACAAATACTTTACACATTACCGTCGATGAGCCTTGACTGCTCGTGCCAAGCTACCCAGGGGGTGAGCAGAGGTTATCTAAGAGTGTTTCCTCCTTACCCTGACTAGAAGCAAGGGTCCCTATTTGGACGGTGGTACCTACCTCTGCCAACTAGAGAACCCGAATTCTAACATTTTCTGAGAACTTTACTGGTCCCAATACCATGTTGGTGGCCATATTACTACTGGTAGGTGCATACTTATCCCTAAAAATAACCCACTTCCTAACATTTGGTGGGAGGGGTTAGATACAGATGGGTGTTTAAAGTACACCATACAGTAATTAAGTAAGATCTTAAGAAATTCTCTAAATTGCCTTAAAACAAAACTTTTGATTTTTGATTTTTGGAAAATTTCGACTGAACTGTTTTTTTATCTATTGATTTGTTCTGTTAGAAATGGGATTTCTGGTTGGCTAGGGCTTGCGCCTTAGCCAGGCAGAAACCACCACTCTAGTCAGGGCAAGGAAATTACACACTGAAGATAACCCCTGCTCACCCCCTTGGTACCTTGGCATGAGCAGTCAGGCTTATCCCAGAGGCAATGTGTAAAGCATTTGCGCAACACACACACACAGGGCTGTGACACATTAGGCATACCACAAAAGAAACTTTACAAAAGGTTATATATGAAAAATAGCCTTTCTATTTCTCATAAACACAGTAGAACATAATCACCAATGTACACTGTGGGATTATATACATGACAGGGCTAATCGGGCCACTGTCAGAACCAGTAGATCTCACTAATAGGGAAATCAAAACAACAAGTAATAACTGACAATGACACCTTATGCATAAACATAAACATAAATATTGAGCATAAACACAGTGTGCATAATCACATTAGGCAAAAACCATATTATGCCTCATCACATTAGTGCCTTGTGCTCTACCAGCACACCAGGTGCTCACAGGCCAACTGGCCTTCCTTGGGGGGGCCCGTCTGGGGCTTCCCCACAATGCCCTATGTCTGTCCAAAGTCAGGGCTCTAGGCTGCCGATGCAGCAGAGTACTGGCCCCGAATGGGCGTTTACACAAATGGGGGCAAGAGTGCAACTCACCCGTGTCTCTGTGACACAAAAATGCCCCCACGTTGCAGCTGCCGTGATCTGGAAGTACAGCTGTGGAAAGAAGAAAAATGGCACCAATAGAGTGCCCTACGAGCCCCACTCACCGGGACTCCTCTCTTTGATGGGCGAGGGGGAAGTGCTGCTTCCCTCCGTGTGGAGCAACCAGGAAGCTCTTTCTCAACGTGGCGGCGCGTCTTGGACCCTTGGGTCTTCCCAGACCGCCGTGGCAAGACTCTCGCAGTAGAGATAACAGTGCATCCTCAGCCAAGTGGACCGCGCACTGGACGCCTTGCTCCCAGCCAGGCAACGGCCTTACTTTCGGTTTCAGGCACGTCCTGCCCTTGGGATCTGTGTTCACCGCACTGACCCTGCCCACAGTCAGCCTAAGACTCCGCCTGACTACCTTACCACCTCCATCCGTTGTCGGGAAACACTCACTACTCTGGCGGCACTCTCTGGGGATTAGGGAGGGGGAGCACACTTCGGTCACAGCTCCTCCCTCCTGCAGCAACTATCTGCACCTCTGAGGACACAGCAACGTGGGATGGGCTCCCGCTGGAAGGTTGTACAGGGTATGGAGCAAAGTCTCCATATCTCAGTTTCCTTCTTTGGACACCATGCGGGGTTCCCTCCGGCAGCACTGGTGCCACGTCCAACTCCAGGCACAAGCTTGCCTGACATCTCTGTAATTTCTCAGGCCCAGGAAAATAAATCCCAAAATGGCCACCACACACTCCTAGCACACAGGCACAATGCTAGGGGCACAGTAAGGACAAGGTGCTCCTGGGTAGTGCATCAAGCGCATGCACCATGCGCTGGTCATGCCCATGCCAGGGGCTCAATACCTCAGGACTCCTGAAGCATCCCATGTCCCAAAAGCAGAAGGTTAGAGGTGGGCACAGTCAGGCTTGCACGTATGGACCCCCAGGAAGCAGGAGCTGGGTCCAATGGCGGTTCCTCCTTGCCCATCAGTCCTTCCAGTCCCAAACAGTATCAAAAGAAGTGGGTCACAGCCCCAATATTTATACTATGTGTTCTCTTTGTCCTGCCCTGTGACCTGGCTTGGGACCCAGTTCCAACTGGTTTTTGGGGGTACTCAAGTATTTCTATACAGTGCTCAACAGTCCCCTTTAACATAGTAGGTCCTGGCCCCAGACACACCACAGGGGGGCATATCCAGCATTGTACAAGGCAGACACAGACCTATTCAGGGTCAGGGGCTGCTCCTCCCAGTGCTCCAAATGCAGATCTGCCTATTCAGACTTGCGCTGACTCACCCAGCCCCTCTGGAGCCTAGGCACCTCCCCAGTCCCTGTCACTCCTCAGCCAGACATGCAATACACATCAGGCAGGCACAAAGACATATAGCACACAGAAATGCCAACTTCTATAAGTGGCATTTCTAAAATAGTGACAATAAATCTGCGCACACCATTACGCAGCATTCATTATCACTATTCCAAACATACCAAACTTGACCACGCTGCTCCTCTCATATCAGGGATTATCACTGAAACACTTATCAGGGAATCCCCAATGCATTCCTATGAAAGGACAGCCTCACAGCAGTGAGAAACCAAAATGGCTGTTTGTCACTACCAAGCCATACCATACAGTTAAGGCACATGTCCTACCTTTTACCTACAATGCACCCGGCCCAAAGGACTAGCTAGGGCCTACCTTAGGGGTGACTGACATGTAGTAAAAGGGGGGTCACAGATGTGGCATCCACTTTATGTGCCATGTCACAGCAGCAGTAAACGGTGTGCATAGGCCCTGCAATGGCAGAGGCCTGAGACAAGTTTGAAAAGCTACTTGGGTGGGTGATGCAAGCAGCGCTACAAGCCCACCAGTAGAATTTAATTTACTGGCCCTGGGTATCTGAGATACCACTTTACAAGGGACTGACAGGTAAATTAAATACGCCAAACAGGTGTAGACCAATCTTACCATGCTTGCCACAGAGAGCACATGCACTTTACACTGGACAACAGTGCTAAAGTGCCCAGATTCCTAAAACCACCAACACCAGGTCAGAAAAACACTAGGAGTAAGGTAATGATGAAACCTCTTCCATTGCTTCCTGCGCTATGGTGGTCATTTTAGCTAGGGGTGAGAAAGGAGGTTTTCCTACACAGGAGCCAGTGAAAGGGAGCTAGCCTTAAGGGCAAGGGAGCTAGAATTAGTTGGGAAGAAATATGCAAAGGGATGAGCAGAGAAGAAATAGTGGCAGTGTAATTGAAGAAGAAGAAGTTGAGATGTCCAGGGATGGGGGCTTCAATTCCAAGCTCCAAAAGGGATAGGGCCCATGTGCACAGACGGAGACAACATTGGCAATTGACTGACAGCATTTACGAGGGCCCTTGAGATGAGGGATGTCTGCCCCAAGCATTTGGGTTCACTCTTGTTGGAACTAATCCATATAGCTGGGAGGGATAGGCTCCAGCTCCTAGAGGGGGGTGAAGCTAAATCCTACACCCACATGAGAATATATTTAGTAGAGAAATTTGATTTGACCCCAGAGCAGTACAGGTTAAAATTCAGGAACATCCAGAACAGCTGCGGCTGCAGCAGGTAAGAGCAGTGGGGCGGTGAGGGAGGGGATTTTGAAAGACCGCCACAAGGGAAAAACAAATAAATAATTAATTTTACCATGTGGTCGTCTCTCGAAATCCCCCCAGCTGCCCCCACTGCCCCATCGCTCTTACCTGCAGCAGCTGATCCAGAAAGTGAACACACAGTTGGAGGCTGGATTGATGGTAATCAAGTAACTACATGGATGTGAAATGTATTTATCAGAGAGCACATCCTGACTCATTGTGTGCAAGAGAAGTTACATCAGTACCTAATGGACTATAAGCTGTCTAGTCCTAGGGAACTAGACAAGACAGCTGATAAGTGGGGCAGATTCTGGGTTTCCAATAAGTACCGGGGTGTGATCAGAAGACGAAAGGGCAGGTCCTTCCTCCGGGGAAAGCTCAGGGGAAAGGTCAAAAACTGAAGGATTCCTCAAAGACCCACAATAACCTGAAGAAAGAGGGGTAATCCGGGCCACTCCAACTTGAAGGGGAAGAATGATAGGTCCTTTGATCCCTCAAAGGTAGGAAAGTGCTTTATCTGGAATCAGCCAAGCATTGCTAGTGTAAGTGTGAGAGTGGAGAGCGCCCCAGTGATGGGTAGGGAAGTGATAGAGGCAACCTTGGTGTACCTGGGTGGGGTGGGTATTGCAATACTGGCTGCATTTCCTCCAAGTATGGATAAGTACAGGCTGAGGTCTAACATCAATGGAATGGAGGTTGTGGCTCTGAGAGACACAGGAGCCAGTGTGACTATGGTAACGGACACACTGGTATTTAAAGAGCAGATCTTACCATATGAGTTTCACTAGGTGACAGACAGCAGAACCAAACTCCATCCAATGGCTGTGGTGGATTTGGAAGGGAAGGTGTGACAGGCCCTATGAAGGTAGTTTTGTCTCCTGCACTCTGAGTGCTGTGTTTACTGGGAATGACCTTGAAGCATCTGAATAGTAAAAGGTGTAGAGAGGGCTCCATATGAGAATATTGGAGTACCATGAGTGGGTATGTGCTGTGACCAGGTCACAAACTAGCCAGAAGTGAAATGATGGACACTTGGACCCTGGAACAATGGGCCTAGTGTCCATGGACAAGGGCACTGGGTTTGGTGAGTCAGCCCAAAGAACTCCAGAGGTGCAGCAGGGATATTATCCTGATGGGGAGATTCTGACATCGGAGGAAGTGATTTCATCACTGTCAGATTTGTCAGGCTTGGTAGAACTGACAGGAGCAGGTGGATCATCCAGAGAGGAGTGTTTTCAGGAGCAGAGACTGCCCCACCCTTGTTGGCTTGAGGCATTTTGCATTAAAGCAATGGGAAGGGAATGACAGTGGGTTCCACAGAATCTACTGGGATGATGGACTGCTTTACACGGAGGCCAGAAACCTCAAGGAAGGGGCCACCAGGAGGTTGGTGGTACAGAGAGTTCTTCCTGACTTTAAGTGATAATATTGCTTTGACTGACAATTTGGGGCAGAACAAGACTTGGAACCGGTTGGCAAACCATTCCACTGGCCCCATACGTCTGAGAAAGTAAAGGATTTCCTTAGTTCCTATGGCATCTGTCAGGCCATTGGCAAGACAGAAAGCAAGCCTAGGCTCCTTTGATACCACTTCCAGTTGGTGAGACTCACTTTGAGAGGATGGAGTGGACATTGTTGGTCTCCTAGTACCCCCAACTGCATCAAGAAATAAGTATACATTGGGGTTAGTGGACCATTCCACAAGATACCCTGAGGCAATAGTTCTCAGATCAGTCACAACTCCTTTGGGGGCTTAAAGTAATACTTGGTGTGCTCACCAAAGTAGGTTTCCCAAAGGAGGTCATTTCAGAAAGGGGCACACACTTAATATTCAGCCATCTGAAAGTGGCGTGGAATGAATGTGGTGTTACCTACAAGTTCACCGCCCCATATCACCCTCAGACTAATGGTATGGTAGAAAAGTTCAGTAAGACCCTGAAAGGCATGATCATTGGTTTGTCTGACAAACTCAGGGGGAGATTGGATGATCTGGTTCCATACCTATTGTTCGCCTACAGGGAGGTCCCACAAAAAGGGGGTGATTTCAGTCCGTCTGAGCTGTTGTTTGTGCACCCTGTGAGAAGGCCACTGTGCCTGATGAGAGAGTCTTTAGAAAAGCCTCTCAAGGAAGCAAAGGACAATGTGCTTGACTATGTGCTAGGCCTGCACTCCCACAATGCAGAGTACATGTATAAGGCAAGCAGGAAACTGGAGGCCAGCCAGGAGCTCATTAAACACTGGTATGATCAATAGGGTGTAATGAGTATACTCCAGGACAATGTGTATGGGTGTTGGAGCCTGTAGCTGTAACAGCCCTACATGACAAGCAGACTGGGCCCTGTCCAATCATTAAAAAGAAGGGTGAGGTTATTTTCCTGGTAGATCTTAATACCCCTAGAAATCCTCACAGGGCCCTGCCTGTCAATATATTGAAACCCTACTATGGCAAGGCAGGCATGGTATTTGTCACAGATGAGGGAGAAGAGGAGGAGACTGAACCAGTGCTCGACCTCCTCTCCAACAATGTACAAGATGGGTCAGCAGAGGTAGTTGTACTCTCTCCATTGACAGCCTGGAGCACGGAGACTGCAAACAGGTACTGGGGCAGTTTGCTGGACTATTCTATTTGAACCCAGGTATCACTGATTGGTGTGTGCACCACATTGACACCTAACCTTATTTACTTACTCTATTTTGGTTTGGTTGGTGGGTTTACCTTTGTTTCCATCAATTTTGCTGTTTGTGGGAAGCCAAACCTCTTGTTGAGTTGACAATGGGCCCAAAATATGTACTTATCTTAGTGTAGTGGGGGTTTGCCCTTGGCAATATAGGGCACATGTTAAGCGGGTGGACTTGCTGCTCAATTATGAATTTACCTTAAAAAGTGAAAGGCAAGAGGTTTTTGGCACAACAGGAAGTTTTTGGTGTAATAAAAAGCTGCAGCAGAGAGAGCCTAAAAAGAATGCGTATGATCAACATCTCTCGATGTACACAATTTGGCCATCCATGCATACAGTTCATGAGGTGCAATACAACAATTTTCTACATTCCAAACAAGCATCTCAATTTAATTTATTTAAGGTAAAGTCATGTCCGAGCAACAGAATATCATTGGGATCAAGTCGCCACAAAAGTGTAAACTGGCACTTGAAGAGATGAATACACAAAGGCTACAAATCCTGTGTTTGCAAGAGATGCATTTGTCCCAGACAAAGAGTTTATTGTTAAAATAGCTTTGCTATCAGGCTCTCTCCACTACGTATTTTACTTCTGCTCATATGGGGGTTACACTCTTGGCACAGGACAGTAGGTGGGTGTTTTTACAACAAAAGATGGGGGGACGTAGCTGGCTGGTGGCAACTATCCAGAAGGGTAGGGATTGTTTTACTATGTGCATCTTTTGTCTGAGTTGCATCTCTGGTTGCCACCTTATATTGAATGTAAGGACTTTAATGTGACTTTGTGTCCTAATAGCGATTTGTCATCCCAGTTTGAATCTCTAGATCCACTTTATAAAGGCTCTCTTCGGGTGATAAGCATCGCCTCCGGGGTGCAGTACATTAGCTAATCTCCTCATATACACTGGTTGATTTCTGGTGCTTTAAGCATCCTAAAGAACCAGGATTGACGTTTCATTCTGCTCCTCATAAAGCCTTGTCAAGATTAGATATGTTTCTGGTTAGTAATACCCTAATTTCACTTCTAAGTTTGTACTAAACCCGAAGATTTTTTGCGGATCATGGTCCGTCATCACAGTTTGAATCTCTAGATCCACTTTATAAAGGCTCTCTTTGGGTGATAAGCATCGGCTCCGGGGCGCAGTACATTAGCTAATCTCCTCAAATACCCTGGCAGATTTCTAGTGCTTTAAGCATCCTAAAGAACCAAGATTGACATTTCATTCTGCTCCTCAAAAAGCCTTGTCAAGGTTAGATATGTTTCTGGTTAGTAATACCCTAATTTCACTTCTAAGGTTGTACTTAACCCGAGGATTTTTAGCGGATCATGGTCCCTTGTTGTTGTTTATGCAACTTGGGAAGCTTACTCAGATAGTAGGTCCACGGTACTGGATATTTGAGGGAGATTACTTTTGGAACATGGCTATGTTAGTGCTTTAAATGCCCATTTAGGGGAGTTCTTAGAATTTTATATAAGATCAGCACCACTTTAATTAATTTGGGATGCCTTTAAGACCTTGAATCGAGGACAGACCCTTCAATTTGCCTCACATCAACTGAGGATAATATTTGAGGAGGAAACTGTGGCCCAAAGGGCCCTTAGTTAATTGAAACACAAGCTGAGACATAGTATTATGTTGAAGGATGGGCCACGAGTCGAACAGCTTCTGGGACAATCTACTGTTTTCTGAGCCTGCCTTAGAAAACAGATCTTGGGCATGGCTGTTAAAAATGACAGGGCACCGCAGATTACTTATTTTGAAAATAGTGATGAAATGGGGTGAATTCTTTCGTTTAAGGTAAGAGACAAAGATAGCTTCAATTTTATCAGAACAGGGATGTGAACAGTGCTCTCACTTTTTCTATCTCGCTAGCAAGACTGGTTCTGGCACAGTCCTGTCTTTCTAGTGAGGCTCTTTATCCATGGATTTGGTGGCGAGAATTTTCTGAACATAAATAGACTGGAGATAGTTCTAAATGAGAACGATTCTAGGAGGAGAACGCTTGGTCAGATATGGGAACCGGTGCAGGGCTGGTTGGCTGAAGTAGCTGGTTCACAGGACTTATGCACCAAGTTACAATTTCCTTTTTTTTTAAGTTGCCCTCCACAGTGCTCTCCTCCACCTATCTACTGCTTTGTATGATATTCATTTGTTTTCCCTATTCTGGTCTTTTTTTTCAGCTCTTGGGAAAAAAGTATTATTTTTTTCTTAGCCAGCTATTTTTTTTCGACTAAGGCTGCTATTGGTTTCTCTTTGTCATTAATGATGCTCTTTTTTCATTTGAACTATAAGCAATGTATTTGGTCCCCTTGCTTCTGTTATCTATTCTCTTCTTGATCAATTTAAAATCAATAAAAAATCAATCAAAAAAACACATCCCTAAGTTATATGAAGCAGAAAAAAATCCATTAAGTGGAAATGTAGTAGGCCACCAAACAGAGGACCCTATTCTATTAAACAATCGAAATTACAATTTCAGGGTCGGCTCAAATGAAGAGGAGGGAGTGAAAGACAGTGGCAGGCCTAATTGCGAAGATCAAAATTGTGCTACTTTTGTCCACTCGCTCCATCTTTCGCTTCCAAGGTTCCCATGATATATCAAATATGAATAATATTCCACAAATAAGCATGATAGTACTAACCCCTTGGCACATTGGATGACATTCTTGCTGTGAGGATTTTGGATAAGAATGAAGGACAGCTGGGGGAAACTTCACAAACTATTTAGACCGAATATTCATTAAATGGATTGATACTAAACAATGTGGCCATCCTCTCTCATTGGTGGATACAAATCTGATCACCAAGAAAATAATTATATGCTATTGTCCTGGCACAAACACAGAATAAAAAATTCCGTAGTTGATAGTAAAGTTGCATTCAAATCCCTGTGCAGTCCTAGTCCTAAAATCGGGGCGATATTGTGAGCCTGAAGGTGAGATTTTACTCGACAAGTGGAAATAAAGAGGCTATAATGCCATGTAGCATTGATAAAAGGAGCCAGTATGACTTGAATGCATGGAGCTGGGAAACTGTCGGATTAGAAAGCTTTACAGCACTTCTCTCTAACAATAATTGATACAATTTCCCTAATCGGATAAGAGTAGTTTAAAGTGAAACCTGTTGTGGAATCTTATTTGAATGTGGCTGGTCTGAGCCAACAATTGATAATTATGAATGTTTATGGCATATTTCACAAAGGGGCTCCGCCCTTCTGGCGGAGACCCCACAGTCATGGTGGTGTGCCCTCCATCGAGGCAGGACCTCTGTACTGCAATATCCCATTCCGGGGTCCCACCATGAGTTCACAGCCCCGACCATGAGTGCGGGCCTCCGTCACCACAACTGGTGGGCCTCCACCACGAGTGCGGAGGCCCTTTATGAATCGTCCCTTAGAGTTTATAAAACCCCCCACCATATTCTGCTATTAAAAAACATGGGTTATAGAAGAGATTTATATAGATGGTTGCATACCCTATTTAGCATCAGCAGGTAAGTGAAAACAAAGAAGGCCAAAGAGCGGTTTAATAATCCTTGGTACAACTGCATTGTCTGCCAACATTACAATCCTTCCAGACCTTGGTAACAATGTTTAGAATGTTTGGCTGGAAAGTGGAGGTGTGCAATGGATATTAACTGCACGAGGAATGCAACCTGCAAGGGTAATGAAAGGGAGAAGAGTATCCTTTGATGATACAAGAGGCTGGCGTCCATTTTTAATCTGTGGTGATTGTGTTAGCCCACATCTAGGGATGGTGGAAAAACAGCTGAATGAGAAGGAAAGTGGATGCGGCTAATTAAAGGAGATATATACAGCCTGATTCATCATGCTGAATTGCGATCGCAAAGTGTGGTAAATATAATTTACAGTACAAGTTTTTCCATATAATTACTGACAATTAAAAGTATAGCTCAATCAATGAGAGTCAGAGTCCGTGGTGTCTGAGTCATACGGGCTTTAATCGAGATGGCTCGAGCCATGGAAATCAATTCCATCAATACAAGGGTTCGGGGGTATATGCAATGATGGCAAAAAGATGTCAACGATTTATTAACAGTACATGACATATATAGTAAAACTGTACAATGGCGATGGATACAGTAGGCGTGACAAGTGAAAGGAATATGATAAGAACACATGTGCGTAGCAAAAAGGCGTGTACAAAGGTGTGCACAGAGGCGTGTGCTGGAAACGTCACAAAACGTGTCTTAAGTGGGTGGGTGCATAGAGGATTCTGCAGAGTCAGCTGAAACCTATGACCTGGGTGCGCGCGCAGCTGGTATGACGTGTATCTGGGGAAAACTGAGGGCTTGACTTTAGCGCTAGTAGGGGAGACAGAAGTCTGGCATGTCAGATCGACCTGTTCCTATAACATGTCTGATATCTTGTGTTTGGGGGATGTTAATCTGAAGTAAAAGGTCTCTCGGGCAGAGGCTATTCTATACTAAATGTATATGTGTCTAAGTGCAATGCGCGGGGCCAGGGGCCTACCATGGTAACGGGAGCAATGAATTACATGAAGGAGACAGGAAGGCTTGGCCCTTTGCTCTGCAGCCGGGAAGCTGTTTACCTATTTCACTAGACTGGAATGTGTTTTCGAGGAGGCAAAATACTGTTTGGCAGGCAGGCCAGGCCGAGCCAGGCACCGCTTCGCTTGGCAGGAAGTAAGGCAGAGGTCAGGGATACATCTCCATGCTGCAGCTTTCAGAGGCAGAGACAGAAGTGGTTCGAAGGCAGAAATCAGGGCCTGCTCTGCAGAGCCAGGAAAAACGTGAAAGTGCACCATGTAAAGACGTTGGCATGGCATGGTTAGGAACTGAATTATCAATCCATTCATGGTGGATCTGATAGAGGACATGTTAACGTTTGACGCAAATGTATTTGCGTCTTCAGATCCGGTTGCGGAGGGAAGTTACATGCACTTTAAACTCGTACATGGAGACGTTGGGGTACACGTTAGGGGACATACTTGACTATAAAACTTTCAATTACCTCATTCCCTCCTTGTCCCCTACGGACCCATCAGGATATATCTATTTTCATGAGACCATCTATCTGTTCATATAACATCATCTGTTCTTCTTTCTTTATTCGGGAATGGGAACGTGGACTTGAGCGGGGAATACAAGCTGTGGCGCACAAGCCGCAAATCGCTGGCCCACATTGAAGACATAGACAACAACTGAATACTACGGCCAATATAATCCCTAGGAATGACAGTAGCTTCCATCCCCAGGCTGTTATTACACTCCAGAGCCAACCGGACCAAGTCCAGGAGCCTGGGTTCTGATGTATCTGATGGGCAATTTCGTGAAGTCTGGTGATGGCCTTATAGACTGATGGCGCGTTATTAGGAATAAACACGCAACAACTGGATCCGATGACTCTACAAGCTCCGCCCCTATCAGCCAGGATGACGTCAAGGACAAGGCGGTTCTGAAGAACAACAAGTCTCATAGCAGACTGCTCCTCTGTTAAGTTGCCCAAAGCGGAAGTAGTCTCATTCACTACTGCTTTGAGGATTCTGGTTAATTTGCGTATCAGTTTACTATTTGAGACAGTGCCTAAATAAGAAAAGAATCCTTTATTGAAATCTGTATATTGTTCCCATGTAGTTTCAGTCTGATCAACGATTGGGAGATCTCTCTTGTGTCTAACGAGATTGAGGCGGGAATTCCTGTGATAGTCAGATGGGGCTAGAAAAACTGGTGGCATTAGGAATGCAATGAAACAAGTACCATCCCAATCTAGAGGTAAACGTACATAAGCTGTATGACCACGAATGAAATAGGAATGTCGGGAAGCTTTGAATGTAGACTTGCCTTCATCACTGAATTCGACCACAGTAGTACAGTCACTATGGCCTAGATGTACTGAACCATTCTTTCTGACACATAATACACCTTTTGCTGGTAAGACTGATATAGATGGCAAGTCTGGACTAGTTTCTGACTGAACATTTAGAATCATGAGGTTAAGTGTAAAGTTACCTAATCCATACACTTCATTTTCTAGGTCGGTCCCTGTCATTTGTGGAAGACCTTCTTCGTCTGGGAAACATGCTTTGTTCATGACTGTGTTCAGGTTTCCCCATATCCATTTGCCTTGGGAAACTCTGGATTCAGTGTCTAAAGAGGATATTAAACTAAACCATGCACCACAGGAACCATTATGTGTAAACGGGTAAGGAAAGAGGGGCAGAGCTCCCTTGTAGTTCTGATAGGGAGGGAGTCGGCCACATATCCAACAATTAGTAGCATTGTTGATCTGGTGAGAATGGTGTAACATACGGATGAATGTATTGTTGCGCAGCGCAAGTCGATAAGACAATTCATGTGGGGGTAGTTCACTAAACGTGTGTTCTGCAGTGTCATTAGAAAAAGAATGTGCAATAGGAAAGTACATATATAATATCCAACTGATGCAGATTAACGTAAGACTCAGAAAAAACATAATAAGTAACGTGCAGATACAACGGCTTTGGAGATTTTTACAATAATTTCTTTTCTTGATCTCCTGTCTATCTCTCTCTCTATTGGGGTCTAACTTGTACATGTCAAGAAACTGTCTAACCGCTTCACCCAGGAGGAGACTTAAACAATTAAACTGTCTGACTTACTAGACCTCAATTTCATTCGATACTCCTGCTGAGGAGTTTTCTCTACCAGGGGGAGTTTAGTATCAGTGTCTGGAATGCGGTAGGGCTGGGAATCAGTCTTTGGCGGAAGTCCATAAAATTTTTTCACATGGCTCGAGTGGAGCCAGCCTTTTCTTCCTTCTAGTTTCACCGCAGTCCTTGTGGTCAACAAAACGATCTTCGGCTCTTTCCAGCGGGGCTCCAGAGGGCTTGACCGATCAAAATTGCGAACTACGACGACATCTCCTGGGACCAGCTCATGCGGTTTCACCTCGGTGTTGTCTGGAAAGGCTGCCGCAACCTGTGAACGACATGATAGTAGTGCAGACATCAAGGAAGCAAGGTAATCTGTCAGCATAGTACTGTCAACATCAGTTATTTTTCGTGGCATAGGCGTCCCCCACATATTAGGAGGCCTACCAAAGACCACCTAATAATAATAATAAAGGGGCTTGTAAAGCGCGTGGTGACGCCATCCCGGCGTGTCCCCGCGCTGTGGAGAAAAGTCAGGGCCAGGAGAGGGACTTACAGGGAAAACAGATGGGTTTTTAGATTTTTCCTGAAGATGGTCTCTGAGTCCGCTAGTCTGATACACATGGGGAGAGAGTTCCATTCCCTGGCGGCCATTACACGGAAGGAACGACCACCCATTCTGGCTTTTTTGATACGGGGAATTTTAAGCAGTCCAGTTCCCCCAGAGCGAAGAGTTCTGCTCATAGGGAATAGCCAGATCAGTCATGTAGGGGGGAGCTTTTTGTGAGATGATCTTGTAGCACATTAAAAGTGCTTTAAATAGGACTCTCTTTTTTATGGGAAGCCAGTGCAGAGTGGCTAGAGCTGGTTTAGATGGTGCTCTCTTAGGAAGTCTGAGGACTAGGCGTGCTGCTGTATTTTGGAGTACTTGGAGTCTCCTGATGTTTTTTTGCGTTGTTCCAAGCAGAAGCACATTGCCATAATCTATCCTCGAGGTCACTAGAGCTTGGGTCATAGTGCGCCTGGCTTCAAGAGGGAGAAGGTCTAGGGTACGGTTTAGGGTCTTCATGACCCCAAAGCATTTCCCTACCACTTTGTGCACATGGCTATCATAGGAGAGTCTGGGATCAACCCAGATCCCCAGGTTCTTGGCTGCTTTGCAGGGGGTGGGTAACGGCCCCAGACATGGTGGCCACCACTCCTTGGTCCAGCTCGTGTCCCTGCCTCCAATTACCAGAACCTCCGTTTTTGAGCCATTGAGCTTCAGGCAGTGCTGGGTCATCCATCCTGCCAGAGCCTGCATGCAGGTTTTAAAATTGTTTGCAGAAATGGAGGGGGCTTGGGATAGGGAGATGAGAAGTTGGGTATCGTCGGCATATGAAACTAATTCAATGCCGAACGATTGGACCACTTCAGCCAAGGGGGCCATGTACAGATTGAACAGGGTAGGGCTCAGGGCCGAGCCCTGAGGTACCCCCTGTTCTAAGGCTATGCTATCAGAGAGGTACATGCCTCTCTGAACCTGGAAGCAACGATTGGTGAGGAAGTCTTTCAACCAGCCCAATGCTTCCTGGGTGACCCAGGCTTTGTTCAGACACTGTAGCAAGATGGAATGTGCCACAGTGTCGAACGCAGCACTAAGGTCCAGCATAATCAACGCCATGGTCTGGCCCTCATCAGCGCCTGCCCGTAGGGTTTCGGTCGCTCTCAGAAGGGCGGTTTCAGTGGAATATCCTGACCTAAACCCTGATTGGGAGTTGTGGAAGGCATTGTTAGACTCCAGATGGGCCATGAGTTGGCTGTTAGCTATTTTCTCGGCCACCTTTGCCAGATAAGGTAGTAACGAGATGGGCCGTAGGTTTTCCAGGATGTCTTGACTGATGTTAGGTTTTTTCTTTATCGGCAATACAATGGCTTTCTTCCATTCTGTAGGGAGGGTGGCCATTGAAAAGGAGAGTTGGAGGATGTATCTAAAGTGTCGTTCTAAGACTTTCAGGCTAGCTGCTAGTATCTTGGGAGGGGCAGGGTCCCGAGGGGAGCCAGATTTGATGCTTTTACAGATACTGGTTAAAGTCGTGGTGGGGGGGACAGAGAAGCAGGTAAGGCAGGTCTTATCATGAGTGATCTCCAAGTTCTCAATAAAGTCAGAGCCCGAGGGCAACTCATTAGAGAAGTTAGCGTAGATGTTGGTGATTTTACTGGCAAAGTATTTGGCAATGTTGTTACACGTTTCAACAGAGTCATTCTGGGCAGTGCTCTTGTTGGTTACCACAGAGATTTCTTTAAAAATGTTAAAGAGCTCCTTAGAGGAGTTCTCCGCTTCACCAATACGGGTCTTGTAATGAAGTGCTTTAGCAGAGCGGATAAGTTTGTAATATCTCGCTTGCTCTTTCTTATAGTGGCTTTTAGCTGTGGGGCAGAAGTTGGCACGCCATTCGCGTTCCAATCTTTTGCATGCAGATTTAGCATCTTGAAGTTCTGATGTAAACCATGGGGAGGGTTTTCTTAGTTTCTTGTTAGCTACTGACCTACGAATGGGAGCGGTATTGTCTAGGGCAGTTAGGACACAGTTTTTAAGGCAAGTATAGGCGGTCTCACAATCGGACCCTCCAGGAGGTCCTGCCGCTTCAAGCTTGTCAATGAAAGTGTCTAGGTTAAAGTTTTTCCACTTTCGACTTTGGTAAATCTGCGTGTTATCGTTCTTTGTTTCAGCCTCAGGCACCCGTATGTGTAGGGGAATTACATAGTGGTCAGACCAGGGAACAGGTATTGGAGGAAGCACTTCTACTCCATTCCAGTTGCCAAATATGGGGTCGAGCAGATGACCTTGTCTGTGAGTAGGGTCCTGGTTTTTTAGAGCTATCTGCAAGGAAAGTAGTTCTGCTTTTATGCAGGAGGCATCTTTGTCCAGGACATCGTCAAAATGTATGTTCATGTCGCCAAGTACCAGGAGTCTAGATTTCCTTAAGGCAAGATGTGCTGTAGCCTCTATTAGGCTAGCAGTAAAATCGAACAATCTGCCCGGGGGTCTGTATATGAGAATGCCTGATAGGGAGTGTTTAGGTCCCAGTGCGATAGTAAAAGAGGCTGTTTCGCAGTGATCAATAGTCAGGGGGGATAAGGAGCATTCCAGAGGGGCTCTAACAGCGATAGCTATTCCTCCGCCCCTGCCGTCCTGTCTGTCAAGCCTGGCGAGAGAGTAGCCTGGAGGCAGCGCCTCTATGATGTCAGGGTCAGAGTGTTCGCAAAGCCAGGTTTCGGTTAGTAATAAGATCTCGAGTGCTTCATCCTCAAGTAGATGATAAATTTGGATGCAATGTTTGCTAAGAGATCTGCAGTTTAGCAGTGCTGCATTTATCACGCTTTTATGGGGGACTTTTAAAGAGCCAGTTTCAGGAGTGAAATGGCACATAGAGCAGTTATGTATTGATAGAGCCTTCATAGAGTGTAGGCAAGGTAGAGTTAAGGCAGGACGAAGATTCAGCAGAGTTTGTTTATCATACCGTATTTGAGAGGGCTTCGGTTGACCAGGGTGTATGGCCCCGCGCCCCGTCCGGCCACGGACGGGCGCAGACGGGCTTGACTTTGGCTCAACTTCGGCGCGCTTCCGGCGCGCCCGCTGCACGCGTCCGCTGCGCGGTCGCTGGCCAACACACATTTATAGGCAGTAGGGGCAGCTAGAACGCTGACCAGCCGCCCGAGCCCGGAAGTGCTAGGCTCCTCCTCACCCTCCGCAAACAAACGCCCAGAAATGGACGCGGCGGACCGGGGCGGGAGTCGGCAAGGAAGTGAGTGACAACAGAATTATTATGCACACAAAAACATTTAAAATTAGCCTTGGTCGCTAAGATTAAAAAAACGCTATGGATCAGCGCTAAACAGTGTGACACAGTTAAAGTACACAGCGCGAGCGGATAGAGCCTGCCACTGCCACCGGCAAGACTCTTCTCCACAGCGCGACTGAGTGGGGCAGCAGGTTAAATACGCGCCGCCTACAGCGCAACTAGAACGCTGACCAGCCGCCCGAGCCCGGAAGTGCTAGGCTCCTCCTCACCCTCCGCAAACAAACGCCCAGAAATGGACGCGGCGTACCGGGGTGGGAGTCGGCAAGGAAGTGAGTGACAACAGAATTATTATGCACACAAAAACATTTAAAATTAGCCTTGGTCGCTAAGATTAAAAAAACGCTATGGATCAGCGCTAAACAGTGTGACACAGTTAAAGTACACAGCGCGAGCGGATAGAGCCTGCCACTGCCACCGGCAAGACTCTTCTCCACAGCACGACTGAGTGGGGCAGCAGGTTAAATACACGCCGCCTACAACGCAACTAGAACGCTGACCAGCCGCCCAAGCCCGGAAGTGCTAGGCTCCTCCCCACCCTCCGCAAACAAACGCCCAGAAATGGACGCGGCGGACCGGGGCGGGAGTCGGCAAGGAAGTGAGTGACAACAGAATTATTATGCACACAAAAACATTTAAAATTAGCCTTGGTCGCTAAGATTAAAAAAACGCTATGGATCAGCGCTAAACAGTGTGACACAGTTAAAGTACACAGCGCGAGCGGATAGAGCCTGCCACTGCCACCGGCAAGACTCTTCTCCACAGCGCGACTGAGTGGGGCAGCAGGTTAAATACGCGCCGCCTACAGCGCAACTAGAACGCTGACCAGCCGCCCGAGCCCGGAAGTGCTAGGCTCCTCCTCACCCTCCGCAAACAAACGCCCAGAAATGGACGCGGCGTACCGGGGTGGGAGTCGGCAAGGAAGTGAGTGACAACAGAATTATTATGCACACAAAAACATTTAAAATTAGCCTTGGTCGCTAAGATTAAAAAAACGCTATGGATCAGCGCTAAACAGTGTGACACAGTTAAAGTACACAGCGCGAGCGGATAGAGCCTGCCACTGCCACCGGCAAGACTCTTCTCCACAGCGCGACTGAGTGGGGCAGCAGGTTAAATACACGCCGCCTACAACGCAACTAGAACGCTGACCAGCCGCCCAAGCCCGGAAGTGCTAGGCTCCTCCCCACCCTCCGCAAACAAACGCCCAGAAATGGACGCGGCGGACCGGGGCGGGAGTCGGCAAGGAAGTGAGTGACAACAGAATTATTATGCACACAAAAACATTTAAAATTAGCCTTGGTCGCTAAGATTAAAAAAACGCTATGGATCAGCGCTAAACAGTGTGACACAGTTAAAGTACACAGCGCGAGCGGATAGAGCCTGCCACTGCTACCGGCAAGACTCTTCTCCACCTCATACGGGGATAGCCCTGTCCTAGAATGGGCTACCATTCGCATATAAAAAAGGGCAACTGGTAAAGCTACTATCCAATCTACGCCTTTCTCTTTACACACTTTGGCAAGACGGGTTTTCAGAGTCTGATTGTGTCTCTCCACGAGACCTGCTGCCTCGGGATGTCGGACACAGTGAAACTTCCATTGATAACCTAACAGAAGTGAAACCTGCTTCATGAGTTCGGACGAGAATGGCTGACCATTATCTGAATACACGACACGGGGCAAACCGTACCGTGGGAAGAATTCACGAACCAACTGCTTGGCAGTGGTCGGAGCAGTGTAATCTGGGACGGGATATGCTTCTGTCCATCGGGATAGGGCACATACAACTACGAGGACATACTTGAATCCTCGGCATCTGTCCATCTGGATATAATCCATCTGGAGGACTTCAAAAGGATGGTCGGGAGGATGAAATCCACCTCGTTCCACGGGAATACCTTTTCCTGGATTGAACTGACAACAGATCATGCAGGTACGCACTTTCTGTTTTGCTGCTGCTCGTAAATGTTTGTTAAACCAGAGGTTCTATAAACTATCTAACATGGGTTTCTCTCCCAAATGTGCTGCACTGTGTGCAGTGTTGATAATAACTTGAACCATAGAGTCGGGGAGAAACCATGTGGTCTTTCCCTTCGTCATCCATCCCTGTTCAGTCTGGACCCCTCCTTGTTCAGTCCATTTCTTTATTTCATCTTGAGTAGCATGTGTCTGTATGTCAATGACATCTTGTGTGGGGTCCCTAAGTGTCATGCAATGTGTCAGTGAAGATACGTCAGTCTTTGTCATATCAGTCGTATGAGTATGAGTCTGGGCTGTATGTTTCGCTGTTCGGTCTGCCAGGTCGTTAATTCGTCAAAAGCTTGTGTATGTTCCTGAGTCCAAGGGAGAACAGACGAAGACGCTGCCTCTTGTGTTGTCAACTGTATAAGTGGTTTGGCTAGAAATGCATATTGGGGAATCCATTGTCTGCAATAGGAAGTGAGTCCAATAAAGGCTCGTACTTCCTTCTGTGTCTTGGGTTGTGGAAGATGTGCAATTAACTGGATACGATCAGGTGTCAGCTGCCTACCCCACTTGGACAGCAAGTGCCCAAGGTACACCACTTGCTGGGCACAGAATTGTAACTTCGAAGGGGACACCTTGTGTCCCTTGTCCGCCAGGAAATACAAAACTGTCAGTGATGCTTGTTCACACTCTTGTTCACTTCGGGCGGTGATCAACAGATCATCGACGTATTGGAGTAGGGCAGTGTTAGGAGGCATGTGAATACTGTCAAGTTGTCGTTTCAATGCTTGGCTGTAGATGCTGGGGCTTTCTGTGAATCCTTGAGGGGCGCGTGCAAATTTGAAGCTACGGCCATTTAAACAGAATCCGAAAAGGTACTGGCTTTCCGGATCAATGGGGACACTAAAGAAGGCGTTCTTGAGATCGATTACAGTAAAGAACGTCGCCTCTGAATCAATAGCTGTTAATAATGAAGAAATGTCTGGGACCACTGGATACTGTGGTACAATGCATTTATTTAACTCTCGCAAATCGATCACTAATCGATAGACTGGAGGTGCATTTGGATCAGTGCGTTTAAGAATCGGAATGATAGGGGAATTACAAACATTCGAGTCGGTTTCTACAACCACTCCTTGTGCAATGAGCTCGTCAATGATTTTCAGTAAAGCCACTACAGCATCAGGTGGTAACTTGTATTGTCGGATTCGGGGCAGTACAACTCCTGGCTTGAGTGTAACACGGTATGGTGTAATGTGCATACAACCTACATCAGTGGGGCCTTGTGCCCATAAATGTGCAGGAACATTCTGTAACCTGGGATCAAAATCTCTCAACACATAATGACCCTTGAAATCACGAAGGAACAGCCTTACTCCTTCCGGAGAACAACTAATTACTGTTCCTAGAGCTTTCAGTGTCTTGATACCAAGCAAGTTTTCTGGACATGATTTTGTGAGCAATAAATCTGTAGTACGGGATAACGGACCAACTGCAAGGGGAACAGGTTTCGATACTTCATTAACAATAGGCTTTCCTGAAAATCCAAGGGAAACATTCTGTGAGCCTGAGAGGGGTGCCCCTGGAACCTCGTCATGACTGATGATAGTTCTGCTTGCCCCTGTGTCAATCAAAAACTTCCTATCCTTTCCTAATACCTGACTATGTACATAAGGACCCTCTTGGTCTACAGGAACCTCAATAAGGGGCAAGCCAACCTCCCTCTCTAGGCTGTTTCATGTGTACTGCTGATAATCAGGGTAATCGGATTGTGCATACTGGTACATCTGCTGTGTGACATGCTGTGTCGCGGCAATGGGCTGGGGCTGTGGTACCGCTACGGTCTGTTGTGGGACCTGCATAGGCTGCACGTTCTGCGGAATATGTTGTTGGACCTGGTCCTGTCTAGGTGGACGTGGTCTCTCTTTAGTTTTACCTGTGGCTATATTATGTTTCAGAACTGCACAATCGTTTACATAGTGACCTGGCTGTTTACAATAGTTGCATGTCCCTTTAACAGGAGCCGCCGAATTATTGGACTGTGTCGTACCCCTTTTCTGACCATCAGTTGGAACTGACTGAGCAACTAGCACTTTCATTTTCGTGTCTTTCATACGTCTCTGTTCGTGATCATGTTCCTCCCTAATTCTGTTCTGGTGGTACTGTAACATTTGTAACATTTGGGAAGGCGTATTTGCTTGCCACGTGCTCTCGACTTTCAATACGCGGTTCTTAACCTGGGGTAATGAATTCTCGACTAATTTGGTCACAAATAGGTGTGGGTAAGACTCGCTACTTGTTTTCAGGCCACTATTAATAATAAAACATTTCTCGAATCTAGAATAAAAATCACTAGTGTCTTCGTCGTGTTTCTGTTTGCAGGCTGAGATCGCATCCCAGTCCTCCTTTTTAGTTGTCAATAATCTTGGCAAAACCTGTACTAATAATCCTGGTAATGCTTTAGTTTTCTCCCCAAGACCTAAACCTGGGGTTCGACCGGTTTCTTCGTTTTCCAATTCAGTCCAATTGATCTTTTTATCTCCCACCTCCCATTCTTTTTCTTTGAGTTTCTCGTAAATACCGGCAGGCAATAGCACTTTCAGTATTTTCATAATGTCGGGATATGTATAATCTCCCATGAGTAACATGTCTTTGATTTCACGGTGAAACCCTGCTGGATCTTTGTCATGACTAGGCACTATTTTCTTCATTTCTAATAATTCCATTTTAGTTATGGGCGTGTATACAAATACGCGTTCAAGTGTATCATCTGGTTTACGGATTGGATGTACTTCTCGTAAAGGATTCTGTCTGTCTAGGTGAAAAGGATAGCTTACTGGGGGTGGAACCGGAACGAAATGTGGAGTCAAGAACGTTCTGTATTTATGGCGTTGTTCGATAATTACATTAATCAAATCAGTACCTAGGCCTCTCCATCTATTCAGGAGTAAGTCTTGCAATAGGTTATACAATGGACCTGGATCAGATTGTTGGTTTTCATACTGTACAATAAGATGTTGGGTCATGTATATACCAGCTAGTTGCTGTTCTTCTGGAGTAAGACTCAAAAATGTTTGCACTACTAAATCATCTTTATATATACTGTCATCCCCAGCCCATTGGACTGCGGACCGGGCTAGTTCCTGATCACGTAAGGTATTGAGTTCATGATAACCTACTCTTTCTTTCAAGATATTATCAGTAACTTGGAAAATATGTTCAAGGGAACATTGCTCTGGTATCGGGGAAAGGTAACGTTTTTTACTTTCTGGACGAATGGGTCTGTTGCAAGGTCTATCAAGAGAATACTGTTTAGGGAGTCTCGCCCTACCTACGTAAGCTATCGTGCCTTGAGTCGCTGCTGGATTCTCTGGTTCTTCCTCCTCCTCTGACGATTCTTTATCGTCTGACTCGGGTGTTTTATCAGCTTTGCGTCGGGCATGTATTGCCACTATTACCTTACGGATCTTTCTAGTCATGGCATATATACATTTCTCTTTGTCATGCTTACAATCTGCAATATTCTGACTCCATTTTGTCAATCCTTCCATTTCTTTTTGAGAATAACCTGGCTGATCTTGTTCCCTAATCAAACAATTAATCAAAAATCGCATTAATAACCCTTGAGTCTCGACTTTCTGATATGCCATGGCTTCACGAACACATTCTGGACCCTCCCCCGATCGAATGAAGTGATATATTTTGTCTAGATGTTCTGGCATTTCTGGTAATGTCATCAAGTAATCTGTAACACGTCTTAAACGTAATGAGGCTAACAACAGGTCCCCTTGCTTGCCAGGGACAGGATCGTATCTGCAATCTCCAATTATTTCTTTGAGCTTTTCAGCTGGGCTTGCTTTAGGTGTACGCTGCATGGCTAATTCTCTCATTGTCAATCGATGTAATTGTGGCGGAGTGCGATAGGGACCTCCTGAGGCACCTCCTGAGGCAGAACCATGAGCATGACTTGACGTCAATGGGTGTGGGAAAGGTACATTTAACGGGGACGACTGATTCTGAGTCGCATCTGTAGCAAAAGGGTTAAGAGGACCAATAGTAGGGGGACCAGTAGGGGAAGTGACAACAGGTGCGGGAATTTGGTGACGTGGAGGGGTCGTGGCTTGATCAGCAGGAATATGCTGTGGCAGGTTATTAGCGGGTTGTACGGGAACATTGGTATATGCGGGAGCTACATCATGTAAATAGGAAGAAAGGAAAATATCTGCTGCGGTCTTTTTATGACGTACTTTAGTCGGAACCAATGGTGGCGGCAGATCACTTGGCATATCCGGGGTCGCCCTGGGCAGGCCCTCGGCTAGAACTGGATACAGTCCTGTAATAAGGGCGTTACTCTGTCTGTCGTGTTGTTCCATTCTGACTCGCTGTCCTTCTTCTAGTAGTTCTTTTTCTCTAGCTTTTTCGGAATCCTCTCTACTCTTTTCTGCTTTTCTGAGTTCTTTCTCTGTCCGTCTATGCGATTCTTTGCGCCACAATTCTATGGCATCTTTCTGTGATTGTCTGGCTTTCTTTTTCCATAACGCTTCTTCTACTCTCATGATGCACTCGGCATCCCATGTCCCTGTAGCGGGCCATCTCTGATTCTCTTCCAAGTCTTTCGTATAGTCCACCCATAAGTCTAAGTAGAGTATGGCATCTAAGCCATGCTTGTGGTACATAAAATGTCCTGGAGTGTCCCTAGGTGGGACGGGTACTGCTTCTTCGAGTATCCCTTTCCTAGTTCCTATCTGTCTTAACTTTGAGAATAACTGCATGGTGACCTTACGTGAACACAATAAACACAGTAATGAAATGCAAACAATCATTCATACCACGACATTAAACACATTGAAACATTTCAAACAGATATTGACTAAAACATTCTATAACAAAAATACTGAATCACTGAATCACTGTATAACTAGATGTACTGCTAAACAGTACAGATGCACTGCTAAAACAGTACAGACCGGATCTGTGTACCCAAACCCGTCTTGACCGGATACAAATAATGCACCCGTCTTGATGCGTCCCCAGCAACGGTACTCACCGGGAAGCACGGAACGGAAGGCCTCGGAAACTCGACTGGACTGGACTGCTACGACGTCACTGCTGCCGCGCACTACGCATGCGCCTCGACACTTTGGACAGGTGGGCCTCTGGACACCTCGGACACTGTTCTCTCGGCTGGGCTCTGGTCGGGATCCTCCGCACTCCTCACCGCCTCGTCTGGATGTCGACCGCAGTCTCCGTCACCTCCGTAGGCCTGAGGGAGATACAGGAAAACCTGCAGATGCGCATAGGAGTCCGTCACGGCTGTGGTAGGTAGCAAGGCCTCGACGCATCGCCGGCGCGTGGGGTGGGGGAGGGGTTCCTATTCGGGCGCCAAATTATGTGGTAAATATAATTTACCGTACGAGTTTTTCCATAAAATTACTGACAATTAAAAGTATAGCTCAATCAATGAGAGTCAGAGTCCGTGGTGTCTGAGTCATACGGGCTTTAATCGAGATGGCTCGAGCCATGGAAATCAATTCCATCAATACAAGGGTTCGGGGGTATATGCAATGATGGCAAAAAGATGTCAATGATTTATTAACAGTACATGACATATATAGTAAAACTGTACAATGGCGATGGATACAGTAGGCGTGACAAGTGAAAGGAATATGATAAGAACACATGTTCGTAGCAAAAAGGCGTGTACAAAGGTGTGCACGGAGGCGTGTGCTGGAAACGTCACAAAACGTGTCTTAAGTGGGTGAGTGCATAGAGGATTCTGCAGAGTCAGCTGAAACCTATGACCTGGGTGCGCGCGCAGCTGGTATGACGTGTATCTGGGGAAAACTGAGGGCTTGACTTTAGCGCTAGTAGGGGAGACAGAAGTCTGGCATGTCAGATCGACCTGTTCCTATAACATGTCTGATATCTTGTGTTTGGGGGATGTTAATCTAAAGTAAAAGGTCTCTCGGGCAGAGGCTATTCTATACTAAATGTATATGTGTCTAAGTGCAATGCGCGGGGCCAGGGGCCTACCATGGTAACGGGAGCAATGAATTACATGAAGGAGACAGGAAGGCTTGGCCCTTTGCTCTGCAGCCGGGAAGCTGTTTACCTATTTCACTAGACTGGAATGTGTTTTCGAGGAGGCTGGCTGATAACTTGAAGGCAAAATACTGTTTGGCAGGCAGGCCAGGCCGAGCCAGGCACCGCTTCGCTTGGCAGGAAGTAAGGCAGAGGTCAGGGATACATCTCCATGCTGCAGCTTTCAGAGGCAGAGACAGAAGTGGTTCGAAGGCAGAAATCAGGGCCTAGCTCTGCAGAGCCAGGAAAAACGTGAAAGTGCACCATGTAAAGACGTTGGCATGGCATGGTTAGGAACTGAATTATCAATCCATTCATGGTAGATCTGATAGAGGACATGTTAACATTTGACGCAAATGTATTTGCGTCTTCAGATCCGGTTACGGAGGGAAGTTACATGCACTTTAAACTCGTACATGGAGGTGTTGGGGTACACGTTAGGGGACATACTTGACTATAAAATTTTCAATTACCTCAAAAAGGGCCAGAATCTGAGAATCTGGCCCTTTGTGAGTGCGATTTTTGCATTTGGGATTCATCATCCCAAATGCAAAAATCGGTAATAGCGATTTCGCTATTTAGCGAGGAATTACATTTAAGGAATCTCTATTTGAGATTCCTTAAATGCAATTCATCATCCATTTTAAAATAGCGAATTCAAAATTTCGGCCCGCTATTTACCTCGAGGTCAAACCTCGTGGTAAATAGCGAAAACTTAGAAAAATGCTTTTAAAAGCATTTTTCTAAGTTGCATGTTGCACACACACATATGGCCGAGATACCCGCCACCCCCTCTCAACACAATCCCCAAGAATTGGGAAACCGGAAACAGTTCTTGAACTTTTGGAAGGCGGGAAGGGAGTCACCCTTCCCGGCCGTATTTATTAAAATATGAAACAAAAGAAAACATTAAATTAACAGTTTCATATAATGTACAATTTCATTTCCACATTACGATGTTGGCTAACCTTAACAGATCTCTAATACAGAGGTTCTCCTAGCCGAACTAACATCCTACAAAACATTTGCCTTGAAATTGTACATCCTAACGTTAAGGGCCAACAGCAAGGTCGTAACCGGTGTCAGATCCCTAAACCAGAAATACCCCCCTCACTTGTGAGAGGGGCGACCGCACAGAGGCGTACCTCAAGTGCATTTACCAATTTCCCTTTGTACTTGACGGGGGCCCAAATAAACTCGACGCCATTTAACGGTCGTTCGAGGACTCGTGTGAGGTGTCTAAAAGGTAGCGTAAACCCCCTCCCGCACCCCACACAACTTACCCATCTGCCGTCGCAGATGTCCTGGCCCCGGGAAATTCCCCAGGAGGGGCCGTAGCCCCTCCTATCCAGGAAGGGGCCTTGACCACCTTTCCTTTCCTTCCGGCGGCCTCTCCTTAGACAGGACCGCCTCCCCATTGAGGGGCCAATTGGCCACCTCCCCCGCGCGCTCCCATCCGTAATGGGTGACGCCCCCTCATAGGGATCTTCCAATTACTGCTCACCGATCATGACCTTACCGCCCGACCAAAATAAATACGACAGTTTTACCTAAGTTACTAAGATCTCTAAAGCAAAACAGCATTTATTATCAAGCGTAAATACTGATCAATCCTCGTTCAAAATTACTTTATTAGCAAAATATACTGAAAATAATCAATCTTTATTGCATCGTTAAGAACTATCACGACAATCATCACAACCTGTAAGAAAGCAGAGAAAAACCAAAGATACTATATCAACTGTATTTACAACGAATCGCTGTCCTCAGGGGTTGGTGGGTGGGTCAAAATTGCTCTTCGTTCCGTCTCGAGCTCACGTGCAGCGGGGAGGTGCAGCTTCAGAGCACAGGAACAAGAGGATGCTTTGTTGGCTTCCGCCCCTTTTATCCGTCTTCAGGGTGGGCGTGAACCTGCCCCCGCCTGCCTCCAAGGGAGTGGCCGGCCGTGTTGGTGTCTAGGCCAGCCCACTCTAGGGCGGGAAAAAGGCGCGCCCCGGCTACGCCGCTTCGGGCATACCAGCCGAGACTCGCCCCCCGCCCAAGATGGCTTCCCGGGGGGATCGTGGTACTCGACCATACGTTCGGGGGGACCGATTGGTCGCCCCTTTCCATATGGCCGAGATACCCGCCACCCCCTCTCAACACAATCCCCAAGAATTGGGAAACCGGAAAGAGTTCTTGAACTTTTGGAAGGCGGGAAGGGAGTCAGACCTTCCCGGCCGTATTTATTAAAATATGAAACAAAAGAAAACATTAAATTAACAGTTTCATATAATGTACAATTTCATTTCCACATTACGATGTTGGCTAACCTTAACAGATCTCCAATACAGAGGTTCTCTTAGCCGAACTAACATCCTACACAACATTTGCCTTGAAATTGTACATCCTAACGTTAAGGGCCAACGGCAAGGTCGTAACCGCTGTCAGATCCCTAAACCAGAAATACCCCCCTCACTTGTGAGAGGGGCGACCGCACAGAGGCGTACCTCAAGTGCATTTACCAATTTCCCTTTGTACTTGACGGGGGCCCAAATAAACTCGACGCCATTTAACGGTCGTTCGAGGACTCGTGTGAGGTGTCTAAAAGGTATCGTAAACCCCCTCCCGCACCCCACACAACTTACCCATCTGCCGTCGCAGATGTCCTGGCCCCGGGAAATTCCCCAGGAGGGGCCGTAGCCCCTCCTATCCAGGAAGGGGCCTTGACCACCTTTCCTTTCCTTCCGGCGGCCTCTCCTTAGACAGGACCGCCTCCCCATTGAGGGGCCAATTGGCCACCTCCCCCGCGCGCTCCCATCCGTAATGGGTGACGCCCCCTCATAGGGATCTTCCAATTACTGCTCACCGATCATGACCTTACCGCCACAGGCTGGATAGTTGACCGGCTATCCGGACCCCCCACAAAACACTCCTACCTAAAGGTCATGCTGTAAACTCCTCAACCATGCTATGAAGTCTCCTATGAGTAATTCGTTCCCCACCCGGGACAAATGAACACCGTCCCCCAAATACATACTGTCCCCTTTAATACAACCATGCGAAACAGAATGCAGTGTACTTGAACGAAACAATCTACTCATTTTATTATTAATTTTCCTTACTGAATGATTCAGCGCAGAAACAGAAATAGCCCCCCGCCACACTTTCCGTGGGATCATATGGGACCATGCAATTGTGCACCCTGGAACTCTTCTCGCCAACCAACTTACCGTGGAAAGCATCGCCTCAAGAAGAAGTCGTCTACCAGTGGTCACCAAATCATTGCCCCCAAGATGTACTATGACTACAGACGGCGGTGACCTTGTCCGCCCTAACAAAACCTCAAAAAATGCTTGAAACTGGTCAATACAGAGCCCGCCCTTTCCGTAGAAGGACACACTGTACCCGTATTCCCCAGCCACGTGAATCATGTCACCTGCTTTGAATACGTCCGCGGCACGCCTCACGTATGAGTGGCCCATGACCCACACCTCCTTTTTCACAGCCGGTAATGTCTGACCGCTGGCCCCCCGGTGTCGGGTCGACTGGACAGTCCGCCCCGCCTCGTAGGCTTGCGCAACTGAAAAACCAAACAAAAACAAGAAGCGTGAGTACATCGTTACAGCTTCACAACATGTGCAACCGTACATACCTCTTATAACAGTTCGAGGACCAACGCCCCACACGTTTTATTTGATCAACATTCAGACCCCTGGCTGTAGCTTCCGTAGCAGCCCCTATCCGAAAGGAATGGGTCCCAAAGTCGCCGGGGTTCAAGCCCGCGGCAGAAATCGACATCGCAAGCACCCGCTGAAACTGAAACCTCGTCAGTGGGGTGGCGTCAGCGTGTCTTAACAAGGTCCCCCCCCATGCTGCCACCCTCTGCTCTAAATATGCTTCTACGCACCCAACAGGGCACATGGCAGACCCGGGGATCCTCTGGATGATTACACAGTCCCCGATTGCATCCTGATCGGATTTGGACTTTACAAACGAGACCATCATCGTCCCCTCTCTGACCTGAATGTGTTCCCGGCACAGTCCCCCCATCGTATCCTGCTTGTTCTTTGCCACTAATTCGCTTACCCGCATAGCCCCATGGAATGCTAATGCAAATGCGGCTCGGAACAACACTGCTTCGTACTGGGATGAACATGTTACCGGTAGCACGGATAATAACAGGGCCAACCTATCCAAACCTATCGGGTGCCTATCGTCTACTCTGCGACCCTCAAGGCGTTGCCACCCCCGTAGCGCTTTCTGCACAACGAAAGACGCTGTCGGGTCCTGGATCCCATGAGCCCTTGCCATGAAGGAAATGGCGGCCCGATGCCTCTGGGCCGTAGCTACTGACTTGCCTGCGTGACGTAAGGAGAGCAGGAATCTCACTACACACTCTTCCAAACCCCAAAGCTCCCTCCCGGCAGTACCCAAAAAGGCCCAATAGGAACGGAACGCCCCTTCATATGCCTTCCTCGTCCTGGGTGCTAAACTCTCTCCCACGAGGTCTTGTAGTTCGGGGCACCGAGAGACCAGAGAGCTTCGGGAAAGGGTGCCGCCACCGGGTCCGCTGTGGGCAGAAAACCCCAGAAGGCCTGCATACGGAAACGAGAGAGCGCATCAGCCGCTTGGTTCATCACCCCCGGCACGTGCCGCGCCCTAAACAGTACATTTAGTTGCATGCACAACAACACAATTTCCTTGAGTAGTCTCAGAATCAATTTGCAACGTGCTGCCTGACTATTGATACACTCAACCACGGTCATGTTATCAGACCAGAAAACCACAGAGTGACCCCTAAACCCTTCTGGCCATGTTTTCAAGGCCACCAGAATAGGGAACAGTTCGAGAAAAGCAATGTTACTCGTCAACCCACACTCATGCCACCATGACGGCCATTTTTGAGCCGACCATTGTGTACCCAATATGGCGCCAAAACCCACACTCCCCGCCGAGTCTGTCCATAGTCCCAACTCCTCGGAAGACACTGCTGGTTTATTCCAGACAATTCGACCATTGAAATCCGCCAGGAATGCAATCCAAATGCGCATGTCCTGGCGAACCTCCGCCGAGAGTCTCGTACGATGATGTCCTTCCTTCAAGCCGACCATGGACTGTGCAATCGAGCGGGAAAAGGGGCGTGCCATTGGCATTACTCTTAGGGCAAAATTCAACTGACCTACCACCTGTTGCAATTGATGTAAGTTCACTTTCGTTGCACGAATACATGTCTCAAGGGATAACCTGAATTTTAACACCTTTTCTTTAGGTAAATGAAAACAACCTTCCACTGAGTCGAGCTCGATCCCCAGAAACTCGATTAAGGTCGAGGGACCCACCGTCTTACCTGGCGCCAATGGCACACCAAATTGATTCATTAGGACACAAAATTCATGTAAGGCCTGTCCACACTCAGAATCCCCGGCTGCCCCCAGAAACAGAAAGTCATCGAGATAGTGCATAACATGTTGAAAACCTGTCTTCCTCGTGAATACCCACTGCAGAAAACAACTGAATTTCTCGAAATAGGCACATGAAATCGAGCATCCCATTGGCATACATTTATCCATGTAATAGCGACCCTGAAACTGAAAACCAAGGAGACGCTGATCGTCTGGGTGTACCGGGAGCAACCGGAACGCTGACTCGATGTCCGATTTGGCCATCAGCGTCCCGGGCCCCAGGCGATTCAACATGGCAACGGCCTCATCGAAAGATGCGTACCGCACCGAACATACTTCCAGATCTATCGCGTCATTCACGGAAAGACCATGTGGGGCTGACAAATTGTGTATCAGCCGAAACTCACCCGGGTCCTTCTTGGGAACCACCCCTAGAGGAGAACACACAAAATTAGCAACTGGTGGCAAATCGAATGGACCGGCGACATGACCTCGAGTCACCTCTTTCCTAATCTTTACCTGCACCACCGCCGTGTGCTGTAAGACCGACATTTGATTCTTACAGTCCGGTACCCCCTGAAAATCCCCCACTGGGATGCGGAAACCATATGAAAACCCGTTCCGCAACACCCCAGCGGAAGCATAATCTGGGTATTCGCTGAGCCAAGGAATCATTGCCATGGTATCAATCGGGGTCGGTAAAGGCGCCCCTCGGACTATATTAGACCTGTTTGGCGCCTCCCTTACCACCGTTATCACCCGTTTTGGCTCTGCACATGGACTCAGGATGGGATGGCTGCCCGCATCCCCCACACTCATGTCTGAATTTGCATGACCCCTGGGGCCTGGTACATTTGCCCCTGTTAAAATTCCAACAGATCCCCCTTTTACCTGTGTTGCCACTCGGCTTCGTGTGGGACTCGTTACCTGTACCCGTCCGAAAGGGCGTCCCAGAGTTTTGGCGGGAGGATTCCCCCCCGTTACTCCCTACTAATGGCACCTTCAACATCCCTGTACTCTCCATTTTCTGCCAAGACACAGAGTCGTAACAGTCCCAGGACAACAAGGGGTTGTGTTCCTTAGCTTTTCTAAACAGATTATCATAGCAGAACCACTGATTGCCCCCATATGCCACAGAATACTCCATAATACGTGACTGATAAATGGGTAACTCGGTCAACAACTCAGGTCTGCGCTCCCCCATGATGGAAGTAAAAATTCCCCACGCTCTGCCCCAAGTACCAATGGTCTCATCAACCTTAAAGGCGGCCATTTTAGCGCACCAAACACTCGGATGCATGAGCTCCTTTTGACTCTTTACATGCTCGATCTCGTAATGGTCGGTAAGCAATGAAAACATGTTTACATATTTGTCCGCCCAAATCAATTCCTTGACTTCTAGTGGGACGTGCTGGGCAATCTTCTCCTTTCGAGAAGGTGCAGAGTCCCCCCCCGCAATCGGCAATGGCCGCTTACCTGAAGTAGACCCCACGCTTGTCGCCGAACTTGGGCCTGCTGTACTTCCAACCGCTGGGACCTGCGGGGGAACAGGAGATGGAGTCTTCGCAGCCTCCCTAGATTCCCGCAGTTGCCTCATCACTGCCCGGGCGTCGTCAGCCGTGGCGCCCTTGCTGTTGTTTCCCAACCACGCTGCCAATTGCGCCGCTAACTCGGGGGGCATATCCTCCCTGTTCGCAGGGGTGACCACCATAGGGATTGGGTTCCCCTCCTTTGGCGCCGGGGTTGGCTCCTCTCGTGGCGCTTCGGGAACCGGGGTCTCCCCCCCAAGTGCTCCCCTTCTGGGCCTCTTGCTCTTTCCACCGGGAATTGTTCCCTGTAAAGGCCGTTTCGGTCCTCCCTCCCCGTCCTTAGCCTCCACCTTTCTCTTCAGATCGGCTATCTCCTTCATGAGCATGCGGAGCATCTCCTCGGTACCGACCCGCTTTCCGACCTTCTTGGGCATTCTTAGACGGGATATCTGTAAGACAAAAAGAGGGATTACAACGCTCAAAATTGCTCTTCGTTCCGTCTCGAGCTCACGTGCAGCGGGGAGGTGCAGCTTCAGAGCACAGGAACAAGAGGATGCTTTGTTGGCTTCCGCCCCTTTTATCCGTCTTCAGGGTGGGCGTGAACCTGCCCCCGCCTGCCTCCAAGGGCGTGGCCGGCCGTGTTGGTGTCTAGGCCAGCCCACTCTAGGGCGGGAAAAAGGCGCGCCCCGGCTACGCCGCTTCGGGCATACCAGCCGAGACTCGCCCCCCGCCCAAGATGGCTTCCCGGGGGGATCGTGGTACTCGACCATACGTTCGGGGGGACCGATTGGTCGCCCCTTTCCATATCCTTTGGACATGTGTGAGCGCAACACCTGTTTCAATTTGCATTTAAGGGGTGCTACAGGGTGTCCTTTGGACACCCCTGGCACCCTTTAAATCGCTATCTTATTTGCGATTAGCTAATTGCTAATCGCAAATAAGGAATACTCCCCATTCATTCCTATGGGCCTTTTGGCCCATCGGAATGAATGGGGAGTTATTCCTTATTTGCGATTAGCAATTTGCTAATCGAAAATAACAATATGTAGGAATCACATTTTGTTTGCGATTCCTACATGAATCCCGTTTTGCGAGCCTGTAATAGCGATTCCTTATGAATCGCTATTAAAGACTCGCAAAACGGGTCTTTCATGAATCAGGCTGAATCCTAGGTGTCTCGCTTTGTGCGCTAAATGGTTGAAAAAAAAGTCTGATTTACCAGCTAGAAATACTTACAAGTTCTGAAAAAGAGCCCGTTGTCATAACCAATCGACCTCTTCCCTGTTTAAAATGTACTTTCCCAGTAATCGCGCAAATGGTGGCTCCAGCATATTTAACCCAATCAAATACCCAGAGGTACATACTCTTGACTATTCCCCTTGTATCAAGAATGGTGGCTATTCAGTTCCCGAAGATGGCATCTGGCGCTCTTCTTGACACTGAAATCTCAAAAGGCTTCCTATGGTAAACAACATCCTCTTATAAAACCGACTCAATTTCACCCTGCCCATGGATCAGGAACAGCTTTAGTTTCAGTCCTTGATGACCTGATAATGTTGGCAGATAAGAATCACCTAGCTGTTCTTATGTTACATGTTTTATTAGCCACATTTGATACGGAGGCCCATACCACTGTGCTTTCCAGATGGGCTGTCGTTTTATCCGTCACTGCACTTTGCCATGGCACAGGTCTGATTTAAAGGACAGATGTCAAGCTGTTCATCTCCTGCCAATCCTCTTCAGAGTTTAAGGCATTGGGTCCATAAGCATCTGCCCTTAGTCCTACTCTTTATTTAATCTATTCACCCCTAGACAAGGCATGTAAGATCTTCTGGGATAAATGTTATGAATTATGCAGATGGGACATGTTATACCTGTTATGCTTAGGTTAGGCTTCCTCCAAACTTTTTGTCTGCTCACCTTTTTTTTTGCTGAAACTTTTTTTTGTCATTTAGGAATCTGAGCACTTTACCGCTGCAGACCAGTGCTAAAGAGAATGTGCTTCTCCCCTAAACATAGATATATTGGTGTATGCAAAATTGGCATATGTAGTTTACTTGTTAGTCCCTTGCAAGTGGTATACCATACACCCAGGGCCTGTTTACCCCTGACAATTGGTCTGGAAGCTGGACTGGGAAAAAGAGCTTATGTGCACCTCAAACACTCTTCTTTGAAGTTACCCCCACATCAAAGGCATAACTAGGTATCAGTAGTGGGGCTCTGACCCCACCAAAGCAGACACTTCTGGACCTGTAACTGAAATCTCAGAAGAACTGCTGTGCTGTGTCAAGGACGGACACTCTGCTGGACAGCTGACCTGGAAGACCTGCTTATCTGCTGTGATACCTGCTGCTCCCTGACCCTGCTGAGGGAGAGCTGGACTCTGCCTTGCAACCAAAGTGATCTCCAAGGGCTTGTTGGCTTGCCTCCTGTTGCTTGAGACTCAAGGCTATGAAAGTCTCTACACCTGCTGTGGTGCCTTGTTCACTGGAAATATACCCAGATATTTGCACTAGAAAAATCGAGGCATCTCCAGTCTTCATGTAGCAAAACTACATGGTGTGTTGAAACTGACACGTTATGGTTGGCTGAGGCAGTACCTCAGTACCCCACTCCCATCAGAGGCGGACGATTACACATACTGTATAACCTGCAATCACCCTTGGATAGCTTGGCACTGAGCAGCCAAGCTTACCACAGCGGCAATATTTAAAGCATTGGCACAGCATTCACGATAACTTCCTTGAGCTTCACAAAAGAGACTTCACACATAATGTATGTCAATAATGCTTGTATTCAACACACCTAATAATCAACACAACATGAACATCATGTATTTCTGGGTATAAATCACAGTCTTTATTATTACTAGCAGTGCTAGGCTCAATATTGCTCAAATGACATCAGCAATGTGCACACTTGGGAAAGATCACAATCTACAACCTCCCCAAGCAGCCTCATGTGGTACAACATGTTGTCTACCCCAGGACAACCCTAGAAATTCTTATACTTTAACACAACACAGTTAGAGGGTGCACTCCAGGTCACAGTGGTATCAGAAATATGTACAAAATTATACCGCTTTGCAGCAGCACCATGGGCAGAGGACGGCCGGGGAAAACCAATGTTAAACATAATGCTTTTCTGTCAAGAGTTCAACAAATCGGGCAAACCACCATCCAGTGGCCGTTCCCCACTGTCACTCCCACACACACTCACTTAGCGGTGCAAAGGATATCAGACATGTCCGTATGGAAGCACTACACACATATCCGCATATCCACTCAGCAAACCATTGTGGTGAACTGGCAACCAGCACTCTGCAGCCCCCGTGGCCCCAAGCATCCCTACGCCCTCCAACTCACTCCAACTATCCTACACCCACAGATTTGAGACACCCAATCCTCCCCCTGGGCACTAGGCCACACGAGTCTGAAGTCACTCTTCGTCAGGGTTCCATAAAGCAGGTGGAGGTAGACATAAGGTCAATTAGGACACAGTCAACAAAATGGGTTTGTCAGCCCCTCTAGAAGTCTACCCGCAGGATACGAAGCAGACTCGGGTGAGGGCAATAGATGGCCACACAAAAGGGGTCACCAGGGTCTTTCTGTCACCCACCCAGTTCTGCGAATCACAGGGGGGTCACTCGGTCCCTTGACCTGCTTCCGATAGTTCTCAGAGGTGTTCCTTCATCTCGTCGGTCACTCTCACCACCCATGACCAAACCGAGCAACACTACTTGACAACATGGTGTTGTCAGTGAAGTGCGGGTGAGGAGAGGGCAGTTGGTCCGCTGTGCTGATGCCAAGTAAGGGAACAGTAGATAAACATACGATAAAGCATGGGCAGCTCTCAGAAGGAGGTGGCAACCCATCAGGTATATGTTGATCAGAGTCACACCCAGGAAATCTGGGCACAATATCTGGTGGGTGATGATACTGGTCAAACCAGACTGTTCCGATCACACAAAATGAAAAGTTGCAAAATTAGTGTCTCCATGGAAAGGGGGCACATAGATTTTGGCCCAACCAGACAGCTCCAGTCACTTACACGATTGAAGAGTTGCAAATTTCATGCCTCCCTGGTAATGAAGCACAATGGCGATATTGGTCCGGTTGCAGGGATTCTACACATACACAGAACTATGTGCAGGATTATAGGACCTTGGTGTATATGGACTGAGCCTTCCTACTACCTTAGTACCCACGAGCCCAGGACAGACTAGCTATAGTGTCTGACTCGCTCTCCGACACAAACATGGAGAAGCAAATAATTAGACAACCCAGAACACAACACTCTCGCATCTCTCAGGAATCGTGGCAACAAGACATACTTTTTCGCTCACACTCTCACTCCTGTCCACAATAAGATCTTACAGAGACACAAATAAAGTTTAAAATGTTTATTTTAACTAACATGCTCTAGCATGCAGTATACTGGCCACAACAAGCAGAAAAATGCATAACAGTAATACAGTTAGCATCGCAGCCAGTGCATACATTGTGAAGGGAGGTGTTGTTGTATAAAGACAACGGAGAAAGGACTATAGTGCCTAACCTCTCTCCCCTTGATAGGAATGAGTATTATTATATAATAGAAGATCTCTGGGTCTTAGCAGACCCCATACCTTAGAGTATATATAGGATTTCTACATTGAAGCTGGGTGTTGGAGCCTCATTGGAGGATCAAGTAACACACATAAAAACCAGTCTTGACGATTCAAAAGGGTTGAAAGAAGACGTGAACTCTAAACTGGTTGATTTAGAGAATCGACTCCGTCGTAATAACCTATGAGTTTTGGGTGTTCCAGAAGGAAGCGAGGGGCATGATGTACGACAGTTTGTTGTTGAACTCTTTTAGGAAGCCTTTCCTGATGTCAAACATTAGGACTGGTCTTTGGAGATCCAGAGGGCACATCGCTTCCCTTTTCGCAAACAAACGGCACGGAGCACCCAAACACGACAATATCCCCGTGCCATCTTGATATCCTTGAATAACTTTTTGGCAAGACAGAAAGTGTATGATCTGGCTAGGCCGGATAAGAAGCGCTCCGGGAAGGGTATAGAATTTTTTGTACGCCCTGATTATTGTCATTCCACTGTAGAAAACCGTTGGAGAATGCGCCAAATGATCGAACCATTTCAGAAAAAGGGTGCGCAAGCTTTTTTGCTCCAACCATCCACGCTAAAGATTGTGTATAAGGGCCAAAATAGATTCTTTACAGCTGAAGCTCTAGCAAAGGCATATCTGAATACACTAGAGTGAATAGTAAGACTTGAAGATTAAGAAGATTAAGTGTATAGTATGGTATAGTCTCACTCTATCTAATGTTTGGACTTTTGGTCACGCCCAAACATCGGTGGCGCTCTCACATACATCACCGGGGCAATAGGCCCCTTTGCCTTAATGTTGGGGAATGGTCACGGGGGGGTAGCAGTGCTGGGGGTGGGGTCTGGGTGGGGTGGGTTGTACACTGGGGTTGTGTTTGGGGTGAAAAAGGGGGAACAATTCAGTCAAAGTCATGGAATATCATGTTGAAATGAACAGTTTTTTTGATGTTGTTGGAACGCTACAATGGTATAAATTAATATTTGCAATGAACTTTTATTTTTCTCATGGCAAACTCTAATTTTCGAAAATGTTCTTTTAATGTATGTGGTCTCAATAATGTGCAAAAGCGTAAACGTGTGATGCATGAAATTCGGTTAATACAACCTGATATAATATGTATTCAAGAGACGCTTTTACCATGGGTGAAAAGACAAGTATTAACTGATCTTGGATACATAGTGTTGGCTGCCTCACAACAATCAACTACGAATAGAGGGGTGGCTATCTTAGGCCAACGCTCTGTAATTACGACGGGGAAGGTTAAAGTAGATAGTGTAGGACGTTGGCAATTGTGGAATGTGTAATTGGCAATGTCGCGACAACGATTTGTACAGTATATGGATCCAATGTGGATGACACTGCAGTTATAGAATATTTAAATGTAGAACTAGCCCTATGGAGCACTCCATTATTTGTACTGGGTGATTTCAATATTCATGGGGAACTGAATACATGGGATCCAAACTTTACTAGATATTTAGGTAGGAAGCCCAAGGTTTTTAAGGCACTACGTCAACTATTATCCCAACATGGGTTGATTGATGGATGGCCTGTGACCCATTTGAAAGATCCGGGATATATTTATTTTTCTTCACCACATAAGAAATTCGTCCGAATAGATTATATTTTCATACCTAGATATATGGCACAAGGATCCAATATGTCTGTTAAACCACGCATCACCTCAGATCATGCCCCAATTGTTATGGAGTTACCTATATCTAATACACATAGAACACAAAGACCCTTCACTTTTAATAAGAAATTGTTATTAGATGAAACATATGTGAATCAAATCATGGACTGGGCCCGGCAATTTCTCGATCATAACAGAGCCTCTACATCTAATGCAATGGTATGGGATTGTTTTAAGGCAGGGTTACGCGGTGAAACTTCTAGTTATAGCTGGAGTATACAAAAGAAAAGGAAAAATATAATGACAGAATTAATACGAGATTTAGCCAATGCAGAGCATGATTTAATCCGCGATATTAGACTACAACGTAATAGTGAAATATCACAAAATGAAGTCGCGAAACATAAAGCTAAGATAAACGGGATTTGGAGTCAGGATATAGCATTACAATATAAGGCGTTTTGCGCAGAAAGATATGAATATGGGGAAAATATAGGTAGATGTTTAGCACAGAGAATGCGCGGGAGACAGAATATGCAGCGCATAAATTCTATAGAAAATAATCAGGGAGTTTGTGTAGAATTACCAGAGGGGATACTACAGGTGTTTTATGAATATTATACAAATCTTTATACCCAAGAAGACTCCTCTTCTGACTTACTTAATCAATATATAGATAATTTGGAATTGCCCCATTTAAATTCAACACAGCAGGAACAATTAGAGCTTCCCATCACAATTGAAGAACTTGAGACCTCATTGAAAGAACTAGCCCTCGGGAAGGCCTCTGGTCCTGATAAACTTCCATTAGAAATTTACAAAATTCTATTTCCTATAATCAAAACAGACATTCTCGCAACGTTTTTAGAAGCTCAAAAGGGCCATCCCCCACCATCATGGGAAGATGCTAGCATAGTTATATTTCATAAAAAAGATAAACCTTCGCACCTACCTGGGTCGTACCGCCCCATCTCCCTTATAAATGCGGACGCAAAACTATATTCTAAAACCTTTGCTAATCGATTGAGCCAAATTGTCCCAACTTTAGTGTCTCAACAACAACATGGCTTTCTTCCAGAACGGGGCACTATCAACCATATACACCGGGTTATTGCAACACTAGACTATGCTACTGCACAACATAAAGACGTCGGATTGGTGCTTTTAGATGCTGAAAAAGCATTTGACCGCGTTTCATGGGCATTTTTGTGGGCAGTTATGGGGAAAATGGGATTTGGTCCACGACTTATATCTTCGCTACAAATTATGTATAGGCACCCGAGGGCTAAGATCTGTATATCTGGACAAGAATCTATGGCAGTCAATATCACGCGGGGCACAAGACAGGGATGTCCCTGTTCACCCTTATTATTTGCTATTTATATAGAACCCTTGTTAAAGGCATTAATGTCATCTCAACAAATTCAATCCATGGCTCTACCGGGAGGCGATATAAAGGTGTTAGCTTATGCTGACGATATTGCAGTGGTAACTTCTGATCCGGAATCTGCACTAATTGAAATAGAAAATCTGACAGGCGTGTTCGGCAATGTGTCCGGATACAAACTTTAATAGCCAAAAAACTCAGGTTATATGCTCACCAGGCCTATGTACTAATGATAGCAGGGTAACTATAGAGACTAAATACTTAGGTATTAAAATTATACTTATGCCTCAACAGTTAGTTTCGTCAAATTGGGCAGATATATTAGTGTCAGTAAAAAATCAACTTGACAAAATAGAATGTCTGCATTTATCGTTAGTAGGGAGACGCAATGTCTTAAAAATGACTATTCTTCCGAAAGTTTTATATTATTTCCGAGCAATACCACTGGAAATACCCACATTAGAATTGAATAAATTGCAATCTATAACTGATCGATTTTTATGGAGTGGGAAAGCAACACGGAGAGCATCTAAATTCATGACTTTACCAATCTCAAGGGGGGGCTGGGGAGTCCCGAACTTTGCACTTTACTATCTGGCATGCCTTATACAAAACGTTAAATATTTCTCAATTGGTGGAACTCCACCCTCATGTGAAAGCCCTGATATTTTCTCTCTTTTATAATGTTCACAATCTTGTCAAATGTTACTTCGTTTTATAGAACCTAGTTATGACAAAAGAACTAGATTTAAACTTATTTTGTCCGCTTTCAAAGGATGGCGTTCTATTCGGAAGCTCATCTCATTGGGTCGTATTAATTTTTATACTCCGTGCAACTCTATAGAACTTCTCCCGGTAATCTTCAGGGATCGTACTATGGGTATTTGGCGGGAGAATGGTATAATAGCTATTGGTGACTTGGTTAAAAACGGTATTATTGCCTCATTTCAGGAGTTAAGAGACCAATTTAGTCTTTCGATACATGACTTCTTTAAATATTTGCAAATAAGGATTTTTTTCTGTACACACCCACATATTGTACCATTACGTTCCAATGAATTTATGGAAATATTAAAAAAACCAACACGCATAGGGACTATTTACAATTACCTGTTAAACCAACATCAGGATGATATGGAACAACAGGCATCAAAATGGTGTACGAGACTAGGCACATCTGCAGTACCATTTCAAGAATCAATATTCATGGCTGATAAAATTATTCTTTCTGCCAATTTATATTCTCAACATTACAAAACTTTATTTAATCTTTACCACACACCACTTAAAATGTTAAAATGGAGTAATGTATATAACGGGAAATGCTATAGGTGTCAATGTGATTCAGCAGATATTATACATATATTTTCAGACTGCCTTATATTAAAACCATTTTTTGCATCCATAGAACTCTTTTTAGCACATATTACAAAATGCGATGTAAAAATCTATATAGTTACTCTATATATCTAAGGGTAACTATAGAGACTAAATACTTAGGTATTAAAATTAGACTTATGCCTCAACAGTTAGTTTCGTCAAATTGGGCAGATATATTAGTGTCAGTAGAAAATCAACTTGACAAAATAGAATGTCTGCATTTATCGTTAGTAGGGAGACGCAATGTCTTAAAAATGACTATTCTTCCGAAAGTTTTATATTATTTCCGAGCAATACCACTGGAAATACCCACATTAGAATTGAATAAATTGCAATCTATAACTGATCGATTTTTATGGAGTGGGAAAGCAACACGGAGAGCATCTAAATTCATGACTTTACCAATCTCAAGGGGGGGCTGGGGAGTCCCGAACTTTGCACTTTACTATCTGGCATGCCTTATACAAAACGTTAAATATTTCTCAATTGGTGGAACTCCACCCTCATGTGAAAGCCCTGATATTTTCTCTCTTTTATAATGTTCACAATCTTGTCAAATGTTACTTCGTTTTACAGAACCTAGTTATGACAAAAGAACTAGATTTAAACTTATTTTGTCCGCTTTCAAAGGATGGCGTTCTACTCGGAAGCTCATCTCATTGGGTCGTATTAATTTTTATACTCCGTGCAACTCTATAGAACTTCTCCCGGTAATCTTCAGGGATCGTACTATGGGTATTTGGCGGGAGAATGGTATAATAGCTATTGGTGACTTGGTTAAAAACGGTATTATTGCCTCATTTCAGGAGTTAAGAGACCAATTTAGTCTTTCGATACATGACTTCTTTAAATATTTGCAAATAAGGATTTTTTTCTGTACACACCCACATATTGTACCATTACGTTCCAATGAATTTATGGAAATATTAAAAAAACCAACACGCATAGGGACTATTTACAATTACCTGTTAAACCAACATCAGGATGATATGGAACAACAGGCATCAAAATGGTGTACGAGACTAGGCACATCTGCAGTACCATTTCAAGAATCAATATTCATGGCTGATAAAATTATTCTTTCTGCCAATTTATATTCTCAACATTACAAAACTTTATTTAATCTTTACCACACACCACTTAAAATGTTAAAATGGAGTAATATATATAACGGGAAATGCTATAGGTGTCAATGTGATTCGGCAGATATTATACATATATTTTCAGACTGCCTTATATTAAAACCATTTTTTGCATCCATAGAACTCTTTTTAGCACATATTACAAAATGCGATGTAAAAATCTCTAGAGAGATGATTATTTTTGGTTTATCGAATGATAATGAACTGTTTTTAGGTTATCAAGAGAATAGATATATTATATTCATGGCTATGGCTGTAGCTCGCCTTTGTATATCATCAATGTGGTTAAAACCTGCAGCACCTACATATGAAATGTGGCGAGCAAAATTTTATAATATCTTTAATTTGGAGTTTAACCTCTATCGCATTAAATAAATTAGGAAAAAGAGAAGAGGGTACAAAATTTGGCAGACTTTGATAGATTATTTGGATCATTAGCTATTATTATTTATGTTAAGATAAAGATGTTGCTTAGATCGTATTTATTTGATAAAGATATATATATATATTATTATATATATTATATTATTTATATAAGATAAAGATGTTGCTTAGATCGTATTTATTTGATGTTAAGACCACTTTTTGATTTTCTATCTCTATGTATGTTGAACATTTGTTTTTGTTTTTTTTGTATACATGACTTTGAACTGAATCAATAAATAAAAAAGTTTAAAAAAAAGAAGCTGGGTGTTGTTCTTATCCCTGGAAAGGTCCCTTTCCAAGTGTGTGTTACCTAAACATGTATCCCAGTAATATCAAAGTATGAGCTTCCAGCAGCAGCTGCATTGGTATGTTTTGTCTTGGTACTAGGGCCTGACCAGAATAGAATAACAAGGGGCATCGTTTATCGACCTTGCTCACAATGTTCAGACTAAACTCCAGGAACAAGCAGAGAATGAACACAGTAAACAGTTCTCATGTGAAAGGCATAAACAGAGTCTGACAAAAATAAAGCTGTGTAGTAATGTCTGCAAAAGCAGCACCATGGCTGCAGGGCTCATGCTAACTAAGTAATGTCGACAATGTCCCCATCTACCATGTTACAGTCGGACCAGACAGTACTAGTCACACACAGGTGCAAGTTTCGCAGTGCCTCATGAAGTAGAAGCGTATCGCACCCCTTGCTGCAGAATGGCACCAGTAGTTATACTGGAGTATGCCTTTGATTTTGGGCGTGGTTCAAAGGGTCTCCCTTTCAACCACAGATGTCTCCCCTATATTCCTTCAGTCCTGTCAGCCATGAGGCTGTAGAATGCAGATCTTAATCTTTATTGAAACCGTGGTCTAGCTCCAGAGGCCAAGTGTCAAATCCTCCTCCTACAATCTCTGCAGCCAGGCCCGCAAACGGCAGAAGTCAGTCGTTCTAATTGAATGCCTAGTGTTTTATAGTTGTTGCTGAGGAATGCCCAGATGTGCTCCCCAAACCTTCCGGTGTGGACTGGAGTCAAGGCGCACAATGATCATTTTCTAGCAGTGGTATTTCTATGTGAATCCTGACAAAACCACCTTGACCACTGCCAAGGGTTGTCGCTGCAAATCCAATGATAGGAAACATCATGGGGCTTCTCCATTGCAATCCACTATTGCAGACTGAACTAATTTTGCCAATTTCCCCATGTTACCCTATGGGAAGAGCATACCTCATCTGTAGCAAAAACACATATAATTATTCCTCACTACCTGGGCAGGGGACACACATGTGTACCTGTCCTTCCTTTCATCTACCACTCACTTCACGCCTTAAGATGTACCCCTGGGGTACTCGGGATGAAGTGGAAGGTCCACTCAGGATGACAAGTGCCTCACACAGGGTAGTCTGACTAAACACACAACTGCGTGTATCAGCTGGTAATGTCAGGCTGGACACGTATTTAGGAGCACCATCAGTGCAAAGTGCACACCCGCCTGCAATAACAGGCCAGACCCGTATGTTAGGACCACCATTGCTCAAAGCGCATACAGGCCTGCAATGGCATGTCGGACATGCATTTAGAAGCATCATTGGTGCAAGTGCTCACACCAGCCTGCAATGGCAGGTCGGACACATGCGTAGCACACCCTCCTTGCTACGCTCACGTCAGCATGCATTGGCAGGCTGGACAAGCATTCAAAGACACCATCAATGCTGGTACTCCCACCAGCCTGTACTGGCAGGCTGTACCCAGGTTTTGAAACAAAATAGGTGCGAGTTTGCCCCACCAGCAGGCCATGGCAGACCTGACTGATGTTTTAAAAACCTCTGGTAAGCACCACTTCCGAACTTATTTTGCAAGGGTGGATGCACTTTCAAACTGCACTTAACAGCCTCCACCAAGTTGGCTATGGAGTGTGACCAGCCAACCTGAGTATGAGACATTTTTTACAGGTTATTCAGGTGGGTGGCACAATCAGTGCATTGTCCCCCTATTGACCAGTGTCGCATCCACCCTGGGTACGTGATTTACCTTTTTACATGGTACTCACAGGTACGACACCTAACCCAATCAAGTTAGTAATCTATCCTAACATGTGCATGAAGGGCACATGCACCTTCTCACTACAGTCCAGTAGGAAAGTGCCCAGAGTCCTAAGGTCAGTAAAAGAGAGATAGCAAAAACCAGGAGGACTAAAAGCAAAACCTTTTACGAAAATCCTCCTAAGAAGGGACCTGTCCAACACAGCGCATAAACCCTTTTGCAGGACTAGAATTGGTGTGTTACTTTCAGAATGAATGCATTGTCTTGAGAGCCTAGAGAATTGAAACTGTGCATCACTACCGCTGCAGTGAGAAGAGATAGAGGCACCACTCCTGCCTGCATGGAGAAACCAAAGTACCTTGACCCAGGCTTCATCCTGGGAACTGACGCATCGAAATCAATGCCTGGAGAAAATCGATGCATCACCTCAACTTATCTTGCTGTAGCTTACAGGATTAAGGTACTCTGTTCCCCGGGCTCCTATTTTCTGCCAGTGCATTCTCGCTGTTGGCTTGAAGTGTTGACTTTGTCCGGGTCCAGTGTGACAAGATAACTCCCAAAGCACTTATTGCTTCTAAGCGGTAGAAAAACTTTTGTTCTTTCAAAATTCATAACTCAACATCTACTTATTGGATTTCTGTTGTTTTGGTCTTGATTTATTTGTAACATTATTGTCTAATTTTCTGATCCAGTGTGTAATCTTTTTGTGGTACTTTCATTGTGTTACTGTGTGTTGTGTTGCACAAATACTTTACACATTGCCCCTTTAGATCAGCCTAACTGTTCTGTGGCAAGCTACAAGAAGATGAGCATAGGTTATGTTATAGTGTGTAGCTGACTAGAGTGGTGGTCCCAACTTTAACAGTGTGCATACCTCAGCCAACTAGAGACCCCATTTCTAACACAACACAAGTGTTCAACTCCATGGACTGTACAGTGCCTTATCCCTTTGATTTGTTCCATCAATGCATTGCAGCTATACCAGGTATACTCAGTTAAAAAAAATGTTTAAAGGAGGGCATTTCGAGGATTGTGACATCGTCAGACCTTTGGGAGATAGCTTTGGAAGATCTCACTATACACAATATACATTGAAAGAAAACATTCACTTTGTGCATTGGTTTGTCGGAAAATGTGTTATAAGGAAGCACAAATAAAAAAGGTGCTGAAGTCAAGCTAGCCCAGATGGTGAACAGGTTTTGATAAGCTGTAAGAAAATGTATAAGAAGCACATAGAGTAAAAAGAAGCAGGCACATAACAGAACTTTGGAACTTCTGAAAACATGCCTTAACAATGAAGACTGTAAAACATTCAAGGAACTGGTTATTTGGTGATATACTGTAAGGATAAGCCCAACTACGGTTGATAAGTGGAGAAGGCTTTTTTTGTGTGAAATACATATGCTCGAAGGCACCATAGGCCACAAACCTATAAGGCAGCCATGGGAGTTATAGCTGATGAGGCTATAAGGATTAGACACAGAATCAGGTAGGTAGGTTCCACTAGCCAGGGCATAACCTTTACAATCACTGAGGTCATAGTTGCCATCCACAGCATACTGGAATATGGCCTAAAGACTGGATAGAGTCCGTGCTCATCTTTATCAGAAAGATGCACACATATGGACAGTGTCCTGTGTATAGACTTCAGTGCAGTAACTAATAGTGGATATGTCCAGAACTTTGGAAGATTGGTGATAATTATCCTGTTGCTTACAAAAAGTCAGCCATTTAACTCCAGCATCCTAGCTACCAATCTAAGGGCTTGACGGAGTGGGACCTTTTTTATGGAAAGATTGTGTGAAATCAAATGCAGACTTGGTTAAGAGTAATGGTATATTTTTTGGAGTTCAGGCATGATATAAAAGATTTCAGTACTACAGAACAGGGTGTACAGTCATTTTGGACATTAGAGATTCGCTTTCAATTTGACCTTCTCATTTCTCTCAGATTGCTGCTAAGAAGTACTCCTACTTCAATTTAGCTCCTCATTTGTATCATTGTCTTGTATACTCCCTCAGAGTCTTTCATTTAGTTCCATACTCTGTAATATCCATGTTAAGCCTTTTGCTAATTTGATCCACCGCTTTGAGCTTGCATTGATGTGCTATGCTGATGACACCCAGCTGATCCTAAGACTCAATGGGAGTTTGACTCTGTTTTCTGCAACTCCTATTCTTGTCATGCAGTAGCACAACCTGGTTGACTATAAACTGTCTTTGGCTAAATGTAGAAAAGATAGAGGTAGTAGTCATAAAAGACTCTCCCACGATCTACTCCTCTGCCTAGTGGACTTAGTCAATGGGATACTGCCCCTCTCCACCTATAGCAATAAAAAACATGGGTGCATACTTATATCTCTTTTAAACCTTGCATTTTGCAAGTGCCTTTCGCATGTTTCTATCACCTAAATATTTTGAAAAAAGCGTTTCCTTTTTTTACCTTATGATATTCATTATAATATCATTCAATCTATTGTTGACTTTAGGTTAGACTATGCAAATGCCCTACATTAGGGCTTGCATGAGACCACTATTGACATATTCCAAATGATTCAGCTTGCGTCTGCAAGACTTTTATTGTATCACCCCCACTGTACTTCAATTTCTGGGAACCTTGAAAACTTACATTGGCTTCTCATTCATAAACGCTTTAAGGCACTTAAAAACAATGGCCCTTTGCACTTAAACATTAGTTCATATGTTATGTTCCAACGTGCCCACTTTTCTATACCGGTACCTGTTTACTTCTTTTTCCTATAATCAATAGGGCTAGAAATGAAGTCTCCCGTTTGAATGCTCTACCATCAGAGATTGGTGCTATCCCCTTTTATTTGAAGTTCAAGAAGGCTAAAAAATCAGATTTTTCAGATTTTGTCTCTGACATTGGGCTGCCCTAAAGTAACATCAGGATGCCTCAGGGCATTTGTGCGCTTTTTATATCAATAGACCTAACAATTGAAGCAAGTATAGAAATAAAGTGCCACATGTACAAAGCAATTTTCCTGTTGCAAATAGCAATATTCGCAGGATCGAGACATCTGCAACAGGAAAACTGCACTTTGGGGTGTATAAATACCAAATTGTGATTCTGTAACTTGTTACCCAATTGCAATTTGGGTTTTGCGTTTCGGAATTAGGAAGGGCCGTGTGTAGGGCGTCCCTCCTAGAACAGAATTGCAAGGGTATGTATGAATATTTTTCCATGTGAAAAGAAGGGTCACAAAACATTTGCTTTTTACCATCAAATTCAATTTGGTGGTAAATCATTGGCCAATGGCAAGGGGTACACAGGGTACCCCTTCCCCTTTGCGAATGCATGCAAAAACGTTGTTTAAGAGCAGGCAGTGGTCCAAAGACCACTGGCTACTCTGTAAAAAATGCATTACACAACCTATCATCAACACCCACAGAAAGAAAAGCAGAACACACACTGCTTGTCTTTCTATTCACCACTCAATCAATAGCATTTCAGGACAAAGACGCATAGTGTAGATGCAGTCCTCATCACAGAGCGCTTTCTCTCTTCCCCATTCAAGCATTTACACACTGTCCTTAGCCCTGCCTACCCACATATTAGTGTCTGTTTTTTTTTGCCTATGAATGACCTTCCGCCACACCATCCACAATATTTCTAACCTCATGATCTGTAGGGATACATTGTAAAATTGACTTTTCAACCACACTAACTTTTATTCAAGCAAAGTGAGTGGCAGTAATAATAAAAACTAACATCAGAAAACCAAGACTCGCAAAAGATTCTGAACTACTTGGCGCTGCATTGCCTTTTATTGCACATTTCTCAGGAAATAAGGGTCATGTGTACAAAACGTATGTTTTACGATTTCCAAATAGTGAATCTGCAGAAATCACTATTAGAGAATAACAAAATGAGATGTACATAACAGTGGATTCCTGAAATAGCCTTTTCTACGGATTTACATTCGCAAATCGGAAATCGCTATTTACGAAATTGCAAAACTGTGATGTCCTAATAAGAAATCACAAATTAGGAAAAGTTGTATTTTGGATGCTGAATGATGTCAAACAAGGAAGTTTACAAATACAGGGTATGACCACAACCCTGAATCCTAGCAAGGTGCAGGAAGGAAGAATTGCTCCTGGCCCACTGCCTGAAGTGGTTTCTGGCAACTCCTGTATAAATACAATGTTCCAGGAAGAGGGGGACAAAGATTCTGGCAGCAGGAAGAGGAAGGTCAAATTGTCTGAGAAGAAGTTTGAGCTTCTAACAGAATAATATGTGGCTCTCATGGACCATTTCTTTGGAAAAGCATAATTTACTGTCCGAGAATCCCAAAGGATCAAGATATGGAACAGCGGGGGTCATGGCTTGGATGCTGACAGGGCATGGCGGTCCTGGAGGGAGCCCCGCTCAGACACGGAGCTTCAGTTATTCAAAGAGCCTCAGCGAGCAGCTTTTTCTCAGCCTGGGGAGCGGTTCCGACAATATAATGTGATGGTTAATTGCGGTGCCACATTCTAACATTTCTTGCATTGCTTTGGAGCCCGGGAGCCGCAGCGGTGATTTTTCCTCAGATAGACGCGAGCACCCGCCATTTTGAATTGTGGCGCTAGCGTTCACTTCATAACCCATTTTCCATATCACCTGGGCTCCTCTAATGATTCCTAATACCAAGACACCCTAGGAAATTCTTCAGACAATGAATGGCACATAATGTGATGCTTTTGGGCTCATTTAACAGTGTGTCTGTTTGGGAACTGTAAAATTTCACATTCTCCTCAGTGAAGTCTACTATGGTTGCCTGGTGTGACGCTCAAGATATTCCATTCTGATACTACATGCTAAAGGAGCTGTATTATTTGCTATGTCTTCGGAGGATGCAACAAAATAGCTTTTTTTGTCATCACATGATAACTAATTACAATGGAGTTTTTTTAGGTGTTTATTATATTTATTTATCACTGAATAGTATCTCTCACCTACACTTCTTTCGAGATACTACAATTTTACCTACCTCCTTTTTTGTCGGTTATACGCAGTTGAAATAACCTTTCTCCACTAATTTGTGGGACGTATTTGACCTATGCTATCATTCTCTCACTGCTCTTTTCAACAAGCGAAGATGGCAGGCGACTTTCACGCTACTAAACCAACTTCTTTGGGCGCAAAACCTAAAAGGCACAACAAAGACTCACCCTCTCCTATTCTCTCCTCACAAAATTCAGCTGTGGACTTTATATTAGATGAGGTACGTGGTCTTTAACCCTTTATGTCCACTACCAATGAAAAATTAAAACAGATATAAGAAATATGGATTGTTATGAAGGTAAAGGTTCCGGAACTTGAGCAATGGGTGAGTGATCTTTAAGATGTCTCCACAAAAATTCCGCTAATAGAACACGAGATCTACAAGTTAAAATTACACACTGAAGAGCTTGAAAATCGTAATCTAAGAAATATTCTGCAACTTTATGTTGTGCCGGAAAATATTGAAGGTCCAGATATGGTATCATTTCTCCAGAAGCTCCTTCCAGAACTTTTAGAGCTTCCGTCATCTCCACCAATTGACATACAAAGAGCACACCATCTTGGTTGTCTACATCCTAATTCAAGTAAACCACGTGGAATTATCATGCTGTTCCTGGAATTCACCAAATTTATGCATAATCTGAAGGCAATAAAGCTCAAGCGTCGTCTTGTTAGGTCAGGCAATAATATTTATAACTCTCAGGATGTCTCCAATGCCACAAAAGCTCGATGCAAAGACTTTCTTACTCTCCGTCCTCAGATGAGACATCTGAACATCCACTTTGGCATTCTTCATCCGTGCCTTTGCAAAATTACACATGCAGGACATTCACTTTCCTTTGATGATCCTGTTTACTTCTTTCACTTATCTGCTTCTTTCATCTTCTCTTTTTCTTTTTCCTTTCCCTCTTTCTTTCATCACATATTGAATGTTGTCTTTCTTTTTCCTTTTTTTTTGGTCTTCCAACCTATTGTTCCATATGTCCCTCTAACCTTATGTTTAACGTCATTTCGTTTAATGTACGTGGTCTAGGACACCCTGTCAAGCGTCAAAAGGTATTGTCTCATTCGGCTAAACTTAACTCCCATGTTGCTTTTTTACAGGAAAGTCATTGCAATGATGTGGAATCTCTTAATCTTAAACGCCAATGGGTCAATCAAATTGTTTTTTCTCCTGCTATTGATCGACATGGTGGTGTTGCTATTTTATTTCATAAATCAATTAACGCCCAAATATTATCAACAGAATGTGACTCCAATGGTCTTTGGGTGTTGGTCAATGCTATCATAAACAAATCTCAAGTGACCTTTCTTAACATCTACGGTCCTGTCAAACCTGACCCACAATTTTGGCACTGTATTACATTAAAATTATCCTCTATCTCTAATCCCAAGATAGTTGTTGGTGGTGACTCAAATAATTGGCAGGATCCTTTCGCTGACAGGAAGTCTAGATGTAAATTTAAACCTGATAAGACCCATAAATCATTTCAGTCTGCCATTTCTTCTCGTCCTTTGTTTGATGAATGGAAAATATGTACCCCAGACTTCCAAATTTACTTTTTTTGCACCTGTTCACCACACTATGTCCCGTATTGATTATATTTTGATGTCTAAGTCATTACTTCCCTGTCTCCAATCCTCTGAAATTGGATCTCTTTTAATTTCCGATCATGCTTCTGTATCTGCCTCTATTGATATGTCTCTCACTACTTGCAAACAAGGTCGCTGACGTTTTAGCAATCACCTTCTCTCAGATCAAACTTTTAGCGACCTCCTTTATCAACAAATTTTTTCTTCTTAACAATCCTTCAGACACTTCAACACATAAAGGCTGGGATGTTTTCAAAGCATCATTTAGAGCCTTCACTATTGCCTACTCTTCTAAGAAGAAAAAGTTACTGAACGCCAAATATAAAGAAACCCTGCAACAAATAAAACATTTGGAACATAATTATTTTTCATCTGAACCTTCCTCCATTACAACCAAATCTACTTTGAATAATATTGCTACTGTGGATACCTGTAATATCCTTCTTAAGTTTAAATCAAAATTTCATGGGGATCAAAATAAAGCAGTTGAAATGTTAACAAATTATTTAAAAATGTAATCTGAACGTAAAAATATTGGGCCTATTCACTCAGAATCAACCAACAAACTCTTTTCATCTGATTCTGGCATTGTAGACACATTTCAAGCCTATTACAATATATTATAACCAAGAGATACAAAGCCTTCTGAAGGGGATTTTAACTTATTTTCCAAGGTATTCCCAAACCCCAATCTCTCCCTGATACCTTTTTGCCGCTTGAAAATGATATATCTCTTCAAGACATAAACAATGCCTTTAAAATCATTGAAAAAAACCTTCCTCAATATTTGCCCCAAAATTATTAGAAGTTTTTAACTCATTCCTTTCTATTTCTAAAGCCTGTGGCTATTTTCTAGAAGCTCTTATTATTGTAATTCCCAAACGAGACAAGGATTCTTCCTTTTGCAAAGATTTTTGACCCATATTCCTAATCAATTATGATTGTAAACTTTTTGCAAAGATGTTGGCCTCCCGATTGGAGAAGATTATTCCTCTTCTCGTTCAACCAGACCAGGCTTGCCTTCAATAATGCCAGAATGTTCTCCAATATTCTAGCCCTTGGAAAGAAGTGCTTCTCTCCTCTAGCTGCCCTGTCACTTGATGCTGAAAAGGCTTTTGACCGCATTAACATGAATTACATGATCCACACTTTGCAATGGTTTGGTTTTGGTCCAAAGTTTATTTCATATGTCAAACTGCTCTAAACTGCCCCACATGCATGCATATTTGTTAACGGCCACTTTTCCTCATATTTACATCTTCAAAGAGGTGACAACCTTCTAATTTCAAGAGATAATGGTGCTAGGGATATAAAGGAAGGAAAACACTGGAATTTGGAGAAAGCATCTCAAATTCAAATCAAGGGCAACACCCAGGACCTCATCTGTTCATCCATGACATCTCGCAACCATAAATGACCAACCACCCTGGAGTGTACTGACCTGCAGAATTCCCCTTGGAACACTGATGCATCATAATCCCCCACCAGAACAAATCAAATCCCACGGTCTCCTTTGAGGGGTTCTCTGTCAACAACCTGTATTAACAAGATTCAAAACACACGTGCAGCTTCCTTAGACACCAACAATTCAACTCCCTCAGGCACACACAATGTGTTCACCCAGGTTTCCAGAAAAAAACATTAAGACTGCTACATGAGGTAAGAGAAGAAATGTCAAGAATCACACATCCAGGAAGACCATGAGACCCTAAAACTCTCTAGACACACTCCACAAGAGATTGATCATTGAAGCCAAATCATCCAGCAGCACAACCACCAACATAACGGCATGATGCATTTCAATTACCCAACATGGAGCTCACCCATCAAATAAAAAACAACTTCTTCAACAAGAAAATTCTAAAGATTAGGAAGCACAAGAATAGCAACAAAACAACAGCCACATTTTCTCTCATATAACTTTGAAATGTAATAAAGTTTATAGACTTTAACACCATGGCTCTCAAGGAACTAAAGACAACTCTTGTTATCTACAGTCCACTTCAGATGAAGAAAATATTGAGGAAATGTCAACATTGAAGTCCATTACCATCAAAGTAACACCACTGAATACTTCCAAACTGACTGCAATCCTTCTACTGTGGAGATGCTTTGTCACAACCTTGTTGACCTGCTATCCCATCACTCATCATCTTAGCCTGGACAAGTTCATCAATAAGGCAATCACCATAAATCTTCGTGAGAAAATCTTGAAAAGTGTATTCTTCCAATGCTGCCAGGATTCAGACAATAATTAAGCACATAGAAAGCAAGCATATAGGTGGTTGTTGACACCATCTGGATCATCATTAACAGGGAGCCCTGCCCCTCAGTCTGCCTATATCTCACAGCAAACAAAACAGGTGATGGACCGAATGTGGATCAATGTCACACATTCATCCCAGTCCAAAGATCTGGGCCCATATCCATCGTTTTTTTGCACTCCACACCACCCTGGGTTAGACAATGGCGATATGCAAATCAGCTCTGACCCTGTGCCCCATGGGAACAGTCCAGTCCGAACTACAAAAGCCATGTCCTTCCCAGAACGGAATCAAGCATCCGAGGACCGGACCGGTTTCGAGGTAACACCTCTCATCAGCCCGGCTAGCTTGACTCCAGTGGTGTGGAGTGCCTGGGACCCAAGTCTGAGCATCCCCAGCGCACTTAGGGCGGAATTTGCAAACAAAACAGGTGATGGACCGAATGTGGATCAATGTCACACATTCATCCCAGTGAAAAAGATCTGGGCTCAAATCCATTGTTTTTTTGCACTCCACACCACCCTGGGTTAGACAATGGCGATGTGCAAATCAGCTCTGACCCTGTGCCCCATGGGAACAGTCCAGTCCAAACTACAAAAGCCATGTCCTTCCCAGAACGGAATCAAGCATCCGAGGACCGGACCGGTTTCGAGGTAACACCTCTCATCAGCCCGGCTAGCTTGACTCCAGTGGTGTGGAGTGCCTGGGACCCACGTCTGAGCATCCCCAGCGCACTTAGGGCAGAATTTGCAAACAAAACAGGTGATGGACCGAATGTGGATCAATGTCACACATTCATCCCAGTCCAAAGATCCGGGCCCAAATCCATCGTTTTTTTGCACTCCACACCACCCTGGGTTAGACAAGGGCGATATGCAAATTGGCTCTGACCCTGTGCCCCATGGGAACAGTCCAGTCCGAACTACAAAAGCCATGTCCTTCCCAGAACGGAATCAAGCATCCGAGGACCGGACTGGTTTCGAGGTAACACCTCTCATCAGCCCGGCTAGCTTGACTCCAGTGGTGTGGAGTGCCTGGGACCCACGTCTGAGCATCCCCAGCGCACTTAGGGCGGAATTTGCAAACAAAACAGGTGATGGACCGAATGTGGATCAATGTCACACATTCATCCCAGTCCAAAGATCTGGGCCCAAATCCATCGTTTTTTTGCACTCCACACCACCCTGGGTTAGACAATGGCGATATGCAAATCAGCTCTGACCCTGTGCCCCATGGGAACAGTCCAGTCCGAACTACAAAAGCCATGCCCTTCCCAAAACGGAATCAAGCATCCGAGGACCGGACCGGTTTCGAGGTAACACCTCTCATCAGCCCGGCTAGCTTGGCTCCAGTGGTGTGAAGTGCCTAGGACCCACGTCTGAGCATCCCCAGCGCACTTAGGGTGGAATTTGAAAACAAAACAGGTGATGGACCGAATGTGGATCAATGTCACACATTCATCCCAGTCCAAAGATCTGGGCCCAAATCCATCGTTTTTTTGCACTCCACACCACCCTGGGTTAGACAATGGCGATATGCAAATCAGCTCTGACCCTGTGCCCCATGGGAACAGTCCAGTCCGAACTACAAAAGACATGTCCTTCCCAGAACGGAATCAAGCATCCGAGGACCGGACCGGTTTCGAGGTAACACCTCTCATCAGCCCGGCTAGCTTGACTCCAGTGGTGTGGAGTGCCTGGGACCCACGTCTGAGCATCCCCAGCGCACTTTAGGCGGAATTTGCAAACAAAACAGGTGATGGCCCGAATGTGGATCAATGTCAGACATTCATCCCAGTCCAAAGATCTGGGCCCAAATCCATTGTTTTTCTGCACTCCACACCACCCTGGGTTAGACAATGGCGATATGCAAATCAGCTCTGACCCTGTGCCCCATGGGAACAGTCCAGTCCGAACTACAAAAGCCATGTCCTTCCCAGAACGGAATCAAGCATCCGAGGACCGGACCGGTTTCGAGGTAACACCTCTCATTAGCCCGGCTAGCTTGACTCCAGTGGTGTGGAGTGCCTGGGACCCACGTCTGAGCATCCCCAGCGCACTTAGGGCGGAATTTGCAAACAAAACAGGTGATGGACCGAATGTGGATCAATGTCACACATTCATCCCAGTCCAAAGATCTGGGCCCAAATCCATCATTTTTTTGCACTCCACACCACCCTGGGTTAGACAATGGCAATATGCAAATCAGCTCTGACCCTGTGCCCCATGGGAACAGTCCAGTCCGAACTACAAAAGCTATGTCCTTCCCAGAACGGAATCAAGCATCCGAGGACCGGACCGGTTTCGAGGTAACACCTCTCATCAGCCCGGCTAGCTTGACTCCAATGGTATGGAGTGCCTGGGACCCACGTCTGAGCATCCCCAGCCCCGGAAGCTTGTTTCCTTCCCAGGGAAAGAATTGGCTTGGTAGTTTGGTTTGCCCTGTTCCCATGATAAACTGGGCCAGGGACAGACTAATTTGCATATAGCCAGGTTCTGAGCTGGGATGGTGCAGTGAGCTAAAAAACGGTGTTGGATTAAGCCCTGATCTCTTGACTGGGAGAGAGTATTCTGCTTAATTCAGAAACTCTGTCCATCACCACCCCCGGTTTAATTATTTTGTCCACCATAAGCGTGGAAGGGTATACTCAGACGTGAGTCCCTTGCTCATTGCACCATCAGGATTCAAGCAAGCCGGGCCGAAGACGGCTGAAATGCCAGAAACCGGTCCCCGGAAGCTTGTTTCCTTCCCAGTGAAAGAATTGGCTTGGTAGTTTGGTTTGCCCTGTTCCCATGATACACTGGGCCAGGGACAGACTAATTTGCATATAGCCAGGTTCTGAGCTGGGATGGTGCAGTGAGCTAAAAAACGGTGTTGGATTAAGCCCTGATCTCTTGACTGGGAGAGAGTATTCTGCTTAATTCAGAAACTCTGTCCATCACCACCCCCTGTTGTTTAATTATTTTGTCCACCATAAGCGTGGAAGGGTATACTCAGACGTGAGTCCCTTGCTCATTGCACCATCAGGATTCAAGCAAGCCGGGCCGAAGACGGCTGAAATGCCAGAAACCGGTCCCCGGAAGCTTGTTTCCTTCCCAGTGAAAGAATTGGCTTGGCAGTTTGGTTTGCCCTGTTCCCATGATACACTGGGCCAGGGACAGACTAGTTTGCATATAGCCAGGTTCTGAGCTGGGATGGTGCAGTGAGCTAAAAAACGGTGTTGGATTAAGCCCTGATCTCTTGACTGGGAGAGAGTATTCTGCTTAATTCAGAAACTCTGTCCATCACCACCCCCTGTTGTTTAATTATTTTGTCCACCATAAGCGTGGAAGGGTATACTCAGACGTGAGTCCCTTGCTCATTGCACCATCAGGATTCAAGCAAGCCGGGCCGAAGACGGCTGAAATGCCAGAAACCGGTCCCCGGAAGCTTGTTTCCTTCCCAGTGAAAGAATTGGCTTGGTAGTTTGGTTTGCCCTGTTCCCATGATACACTGGGCCAGGGACAGACTAATTTGCATATAGCCAGGTTCTGAGCTGGGATGGTGCAGTGAGCTAAAAAACGGTGTTGGATTAAGCCCTGATCTCTTGACTGGGAGAGAGTATTCTGCTTAATTCAGAAACTCTGTCCATCACCACCCCCTGTTCTTTAATTATTTTGTCCACCATAAGCGTGGAAGGGTATACTCAGATGTGAGTCCCATGCTCATTGCACCATCAGGATTCAAGCAAGCCGGGCCGAAGACGGCTGAAATGCCAGAAACCAGTCCCCGGAAGCTTGTTTCCTTCCCAGTGAAAGAATTGGCTTGGCAGTTTGGTTTGCCCTGTTCCCATGATACACTGGGCCAGGGACAGACTAGTTTGCATATAGCCAGGTTCTGAGCTGGGATGGTGCAGTGAGCTAAAAAACGGTGTTGGATTAAGCCCTGATCTCTTGACTGGGAGAGAGTATTCTGCTTAATTCAGAAACTCTGTCCATCACCACCCCCTGTTGTTTAATTATTTTGTCCACCATAAGCGTGGAAGGGTATACTCAGACGTGAGTCCCTTGCTCATTGCACCATCAGGATTCAAGCAAGCCGGGCCGAGACGGCTAAAATGCCAGAAACCGGTCCCCGGAAGCTTGTTTCCTTTGCAGTGAAAGAATTGGCTTGGTAGTTTGGTTTGCCCTGTTCCCATGATACACTGGGCCAGGGACAGACTAATTTGCATATAGCCAGGTTCTGAGCTGGGATGGTGCAGTGAGCTAAAAAACGGTGTTGGATTAAGCCCTGATCTCTTGACTGGGAGAGAGTATTCTACTTAATTCAGAAACTCTGTCCATCACCACCCCCTGTTGTTTAATTATTTTGTCCACCATAAGCGTGGAAGGGTATACTCAGACGTGAGTCCCTTGCTCATTGCACCATCAGGATTCAAGCAAGCCGGGCCGAGACGGCTAAAATGCCAGAAACAGGTCCCCGGAAGCTTGTTTCCTTCCCAGTGAAAGAATTGGCTTGGTAGTTTGGTTTGCCCTGTTCCCATGATTCACTGGGCCAGGGACAGACTAATTTGCATATAGCCAGGTTCTGAGCTGGGATGGTGCAGTGAGCTAAAAAACGGTGTTGGATTAAGCCCTGATCTCTTGACTGGGAGAGAGTATTCTGCTTAATTCAGAAACTCTGTCCATCACCACCCCCTGTTGTTTAATTATTTTGTCCACCATAAGCGTGGAAGGGTATACTCAGACGTGAGTCCCTTGCTCATTGCACCATCAGGATTCAAGCAAGCTGGGCCGAAGACGGCTGAAATGCCAGAAACCAGTCCCCGGAAGCTTGTTCCCTTCCCAGTGAAAGAATTGGCTTGGTAGTTTGGTTTGCCCTGTTCCCATGATACACTGGGCCAGGGACAGACTAATTTGCATATAGCCAGGTTCTGAGCTGGGATGGTGCAGTGAGCTAAAAAACGGTGTTGGATTAAGCCCCGATCTCTTGACTGGGAGAGAGTATTCTGCTTAATTCAGAAACTCTGTCCATCACCACCCCCTGTTGTTTAATTATTTTGTCCACCATAAGCGTGGAAGGGTATACTCAGACGTGAGTCCCTTGCTCATTGCACCATCAGGATTCAAGCAAGCCGGGCCGAAGACGGCTGAAATGCCAGAAACCGGTCCCCGGAAGCTTGTTTCCTTCCCAGTGAAAGAATTGGCTTGGTAGTTTGGTTTGCCCTGTTCCCATGATACACTGGGCCAGGGACAGATTAATTTGCATATAGCCAGGTTCTGAGCTGGGATGGTGCAGTGAGCTAAAAAACGGTGTTGGATTAAGCCCTGATCTCTTGACTGGGAGAGAGTATTCTGCTTAATTCAGAAACTCTGTCCATCACCACCCCCTGTTGTTTAAATATTTTGTCCACCATAAGCGTGGAAGGGTATACTCAGACCTGAGTCCCTTGCTCATTGCACCATCAGGATTCAAGCAAGCCGGGCCGAAGACGGCTGAAATGCCAGAAACCGGTCCCCGGAAGCTTGTTTCCTTCCCAGTGAAAGAATTGGCTTGGTAGTTTGGTTTGCCCTGTTCCCATGATACACTGGGCCAGGGACAGACTAATTTGCATATAGCCAGGTTCTGAGCTGGGATGGTGCAGTGAGCTAAAAAACGGTGTTGGATTAAGCCCTGATCTCTTGACTGGGAGAGAGTATTCTGCTTAATTCAGAAACTCTGTCCATCACCACCCCCTGTTGTTTAATTATTTTGTCCACCATAAGCGTGGAAGGGTATACTCAGACGTGAGTCCCTTGCTCATTGCACCATCAGGATTCAAGCAAGCCGGGCCGAAGACGGCTGAAATGCCAGAAACCGGTCCCCGGAAGCTTGTTTCCTTCCTAGTGAAAGAATTGGCTTGGTAGTTTGGTTTGCCCTGTTCCCATAATACACTGGGCCAGGGACAGACTAATTTGCATATAGCCAGGTTCTGAGCTGGGATGGTGCAGTGAGCTAAAAAACGGTGTTGGATTAAGCCCTGATCTCTTGACTGGGAGAGAGTATTCTGCTTAATTCAGAAACTCTGTCCATCACCACCCCCTGTTGTTTAATTATTTTGTCCACCATAAGCGTGGAAGGGCATACTCAGACGTGAGTCCCTTGCTCATTGCACCATCAGGATTCAAGCAAGCCGGGCCGAAGACGGCTGAAATGCCAGAAACCAGTCCCCGGAAGCTTGTTTCCTTCCCAGTGAAAGAATTGGCTTGGTAGTTTGGTTTGCCCTGTTCCCATGATACACTGGGCCAGGGACAGACTAATTTGCATATAGCCAGGTTCTGAGCTGGGATGGTGCAGTGAGCTAAAAAACGGTGTTGGATTAAGCCCTGATCTCTTTACTGGGAGAGAGTATTCTGCTTAATTCAGAAACTCTGTCCATCACCACCCCCTGTTGTTTAATTATTTTGTCCACCATAAGCGTGGAAGGGTATACTCAGACGTGAGTCCCTTGCTCATTGCACCATCAGGATTCAAGCAAGCCGGGCCGAAGACGGCTGAAATGCCAGAAACGGGTCCCCGGAAGCTTGTTTCCTTCCCAGTGAAAGAATTGGCTTGGTAGTTTGGTTTGCCCTGTTCCCATGATACACTGGGCCAGGGACAGACTAATTTGCATATAGCCAGGTTCTGAGCTGGGATGGTGCAGTGAGCTAAAAAACGGTGTTGGATTAAGCCCTGATCTCTTGACTGGGAGAGAGTATTCTGCTTAATTCAGAAACTCTGTCCATCACCACCCCCTGTTGTTTAATTATTTTGTCCACCATAAGCGTGGAAGGGTATACTCAGACGTGAGTCCCTTGCTCATTGCACCATCAGGATTCAAGCAAGCCGGGCCGAAGACGGCTGAAATGCCAGAAACCGGTCCCCGGAAGCTTGTTTCCTTCCCAGTGAAAGAATTGGCTTGGTAGTTTGGTTTGCCCTGTTCCCATGATACACTGGGCCAGGGACAGACTAATTTGCATATAGCCAGGTTCTGAGCTGGGATGGTGCAGTGAGCTAAAAAACGGTGTTGGATTAAGCCCTGATCTCTTGACTGGGAGAGAGTATTCTGCTTAATTCAGAAACTCTGTCCATCACCACCCCCTGTTGTTTAATTATTTTGTCCACCATAAGCATGGAAGGGTATACTCAGACGTGAGTCCCTTGCTCATTGCACCATCAGGATTCAAGCAAGCCGGGCCGAAGACGGCTGAAATGCCAGAAACCGGTCCCCGGAAGCTTGTTTCCTTCCCAGTGAAAGAATTGGCTTGGTAGTTTGGTTTGCCCTGTTCCCATGATACACTGGACCAAGGACAGACTAATTTGCATATAGCCAGGTTCTGAGCTGGGATGGTGCAGTGAGCTAAAAAACGGTGTTGGATTAAGCCCTGATCTCTTTACTGGGAGAGAGTATTCTGCTTAATTCAGAAACTCTGTCCATCACCACCCCCTGTTGTTTAATTATTTTGTCCACCATAAGCGTGGAAGGGTATACTCAGACGTGAGTCCCTTGCTCATTGCACCATCAGGATTCAAGCAAGCCGGGCCGAAGACGGCTGAAATGCCAGAAATTGGTCCCCGGAAGCTTGTTTCCTTCCCAGTGAAAGAATTGGCTTGGTAGTTTGGTTTGCCCTGTTCCCATGATACACTGGGCCAGGGACAGACTAATTTGCATATAGCCAGGTTCTGAGCTGGGATGGTGCAGTGAGCTAAAAAACGGTGTTGGATTAAGCCCTGATCGCTTGACTGGGAGAGGGTATTCTGCTTAATTCAGAAACTCTGTCCATCACCACCCCCTGTTGTTTAATTATATCTCACAGCAGCAGTTGATACTATCAACTATAAGACCCTGAACATGTTCCCCACATGAATGGGTTACAACCGTACCATCCTTCAGTGGTTTGGCTCAAAGCATAACATCAGATCTATCTTATCTAGATGAATGCCTGAAGACCTGAGAGTGTTCCTGTATCTAGCAACCACTCTTAAAGCTATCCCTGACCGCTGCAAGCATCTGCATCTATCATTTTACCTGGCTGACAAGAATATTAGGCCTAGATGAAATTGAAATTTCGCTGGTGTAATTGGCATAATTTCAAGAATTCATTATGCCATTACACCATGTTGCATAACTACAAAGCTGTCCATGATAAAATTATAGCACTTGAGCATTGGAACAATGTGAATAACCAGTATTTGAGCAGCTGTTGGTTGAAGTAATAGTGTTTTGCACTATTTCTGTCCCTAAAATGCATCCTCACATCAGAAGTTGTCATGACAATGCATTTCTTACATTTTACACAATTACATATCATTTTGTGCAACTTTTTCAAACATTTCCGTACTCACTAAACTTCACTCCACAGGTGGAGTTCACAGAGTTTTGCTAGTCCGCGCTCCACTTGGAATGTTAAGTGTGGCAAAAACTTTGCCTACTATTATGTGTTTAACCCTAGGTATTCACTTATAACATGAAGGAAAAAATTAGATCACACTAAGGGAGAACAAACAAGGCACAAAATATCAATTAAAATGAACTTATTTTTAATCTACACAAACATATAAAAAATAATTCATATCATACAAATGTAATCGCAGTCAATAATACATAATTGGTCATATAAAAATTCAAACACAGTTTTAAACAAGACAATAAATCTAAAATCAACTAGTGGCATTGATCGGTCTCTACGCGCGTTTCGGCGTCAAACAAAACGCCTTCTGCAGGAGCCACGATTATTTCTGTGAAAAGACATAAAAATTATGACTATTAATTCACTATGTACACAACACTACACATAATTAATTACAAGGTTGTTCAACTGCCCTATCAGTTGACCATTCGTTCTCCTCTTTTAACGGTGTTTCCCTTTTTCCCTTTTTGATCGCACATTCATCCTCTACAATATTTACAGTCTATATTTAGAATAGTATCACAGTTAATTTAATGAGCATTTGCATTTGGTTCTTTTTATCTCATTTCCATAATCTTGGCGATAATGTATAAGCAGATACCAGCTGCTTATACAAAAATTGCAGCAAGGTGCGGCACTACATCATTAATGCCCAACGTATTCAGGAAATTAATATTTCTAAAGAAATTCCTTATTCTTTTAACTTTCATATAAGGAACAGGGCTGTCAATCAGTGAAGCAATATTCGTAACAAGGGTTTTATAATGTTATAAGTTACCTAATGGGAATAGAATTATGATATCTTACCATTTCAAAATCGAATGATAAGAACCTTATTCCTAAGGTATACTTACTTAAAACAATTTGCAGATGTTGCCTTTCCTGACCAATCAAAGATATGTTGACAGGTAAACTCTATATGGTGCAAGTGCACTGTCTTGATACAACTATTGCAATCCGCACCTAATGAGTGAAGTAGGTAAGATCATGATTATTACGCTTCTTTTGATTAAAACAATAAGATTCCTAACTTAGTTTTAATTATTCTCACAAGGATTGGGCAGAGGGGTTAATTAGCAATATACATGCTTGGATCTTCTACAATACCTCACTCATACAATATAGTCTCGCGGCCACACGGACCCAGACTAATCTACCCTAGGGCAGTTCTGATTATTTACCATTACACACTGGTTGCAACCAGTGCTCTCACAAGCCACAATCCTGTGGGTATACACACCAGTTTCCCCCCTGGTGCGCTCTTTAACGTCCAAGCCACAATCCTGTGGGTATACACACCAGTATCCCCCCTGGTGCTCTCATTAACACCGCCTTACAACGACGATCACTTTCCTATGAATACCATTAGCTCTTCATGTTGGGGCATCTCTCACTATTCACTAGAGGTACAATACTACAATATTATGGATCACACAAGAATGGCCGAATTACACGGTGTACAACTTATTCTCTATTTCAAGGGCTCCTCTCTCCCTCATTATTCAGTTACCATTTACCTGATCGGGGGTAGCATCCATTCATACAATAGCACCTGACTAGAAGAAAGGTTAACTTTACTGTATAAGAACAAGATATACACACACACTGGTTCACTAAGAACTGGGGTATATTTTATTATTACAATAACAATATAATATTATACTATAACATATAGCCTGAAAAGGAAAATGAAAGGTTAGAATGTGTGCACGCTAATAAGAAAGGGTCGGCGTCACCTTATTAATATGAAGTCTGGACTCAGCAGTCATCTGGGTTCCCTTCTCGTCTGTGCCTTGGCTCGTCTTAGAGTCACACCTCTGCAGTCACGGATACACGTCTGCACCGCTATGCTCTGTCTCCTCCGCTTCCCTCCAAGTCACTGGAACCTTCCTCTCATCAGCTGCTTTCTCTCTGGCTGTTCTGTACTACTCCTCTCTCCTCTCAATCACGGACTGTCTTCACTTCTCGGCTTCGATCTTATAACTCAGTTTCTACCACTCTGGTATTCGTTCCCTCAACTAACTGCTTCACTCTGTATGCTCTGATCTTAATGTCAAAGCTCGCCAGCTGTTCCAACTCAAATAACTTCAATCTTTCTAAGAGAGTATCAGCTTCTCGGTCTTTCTCGAACTTCAAAATGGCGACTGTCTGCCTTGGAATAATTAATTGCATTGATGCTAACGACTCTCTGCCGCCTACAGACTGACTGACTCACTGCCTCATACCTTCGCTAATATGGAAGCTTGTCCCTTCATGGAAAGTTATGGCCAGTAACCTGCCGCCCACCAAATTCTTGTACCTCCCCGTACCAAGGACACGTTCTCAGCCAGCCGGCCTGATGTTATGTCTTCGACACGGAGAAAAATACAGTCTTTCGATAAGGGCCAGCCTGAGCCGGTTCTCTCCAAGCGAACAACACCTCGTAACTAAAACATTACATTTGACCTAGAAGCATCTCAAGCTGCCGGGGCAGAAGGAAAGATGGAGTCTCTCCCGTTTGAGGCCTACAAGGCCCGAAATAAGCATACCTCCATGGAAAATATACTAACACTCTTACAAAAGGACGGATTATCACTAATACTAATGAATCTATCCCTTAACATAGATTTATAAGCCCTGATCTAAGGAAAAGGGTACAGTATGGTGTCAAAACGCCTTGTGAATAGGCTCTATTTACAGTTCTAATCCTTCTATTAGAATGATAGTAGACTAAAGTCACCTCCAATCACCTTCCCTCAAGAAAGGGCCGAAAAAGTCGGTCAGAACATTTCACCCTTGATTTTAGGCTACTAATCATTCGCTAAATGGAACTAACATCCGTAGAGGAATAATATGAGACAAAATTAACTGATCTATTTCTCGTACCACATCTACAAATCTGGAGTAAGGAAGGAATGCACTGAATAAAGCAGCAAATAGCTACTAAAATGCTAATAGTAGTCATGATACCCCCTAATATCTGTCGTAAAGAATGTAAGTCAGGTAACCAATTGAAGAGCCAGTCAAACCAGCCCTAGTCAATGTGTTTTCTAACCTCTTCAGTCAAGTCATGAAGCTTGTCAATATGAGCCTGAATGGATCTGGTATGATCCGATAGATTGAAGCAACAAAGGCCCTCAAAGTCAGAACAGTCATGTCCATGTTTGAGCAAAAGATAATCAATGGCAGCCCGGTTCTGCAAAATAGCTCTGCGTTCACCCTGGGCGTCTAGTAACATGTCAGATAAAATTGTTGAAGTATGATTAATAGATTTAACCATCCAGCAGGCCATCTTCCCAATGGACTTCGCATTGTAGACAGCTAAGGCAGGGACACCTATAATTGAAAAAGCTAAACTAAGATATTCAGATTTGGAATATAAATGTAGTGTAGAATCACAATCATCATGTAACATCACAGCATCTCGAACAACACGGGAATGTGTATTAGGATGTGAAGAAAACATTAATAAGCTCAGTCTAGTGATGGCACAGGGTCCTCCAGAAATATTTGCGGTAATGTAGGGCCAGGATGTATTACCACAAGAGAAAAGCCATCCAGAAGGTAAAAGCATTGTACGATAATGACTAGGGGTTACTACTAAACTCTTACAGGTCATATTATTCTTAACAGAAGTACATTATTTCGGGGATCTTCGGGAACACAAAGTTCGTTCATGAGCTGAAAAAGAAGTTGCTGCTTTCAAATTTAAACGCACACATTCAGCAATTGCATTAGGATCACAGGTAAGGAAAAAGCATAGGTCGCCCTGTGTGATATTATACGTAATTATTTTGGAATGAATCGGGGGTGTTGGATCTGAAAGCACAGTACACAAAGGACAGTACTCGTGCGTATTAAAGTCTCCAAGAATAACATTAGGACGGGCATTTGATATATTAAAAATATGGGCTAAAGTCTCCAATGAAGCAGGGACAGCAAGCAGACAGGTCTCTAATATGTCAGTCACCGAATGCATCGGTGTTAAACAGAAATGTGGAGAGTTTGTTGCCCTTCGTGCCAGGGTAGTCCAAAAGTTAGATGATGAATCCCACGCAGCAAAGGAACGCGGTACTCGGGTTATCGAATCAACCAAAGTCTGTGGGTTCCCTCCTCTCCCGATGTAGCAGACTAAAAGGAGTCCAACGCGGGCACATCCTGCAAGAGCAGTCCAGAGAATGATCTGGAAGTAAGTCAAATACAGGCATTATTCATTCTCGTAAGTAACATTTGTCAGCCGGGACAGCTTCCCAGCTATCTTTCCCTGGTCTCATGACAAGAATTGTATTATCATGACCGGTTGCGATAACTTCAGCTTGTTCAGGGGGATTTTTAGGCAATTGCACCCACACTCTGGCTCCTGGATTATCTGTGGAGCAAAAACCTTTTTGTCCTCGTACAGTTAGCAAAGTTAGGGCAGTGCCTTTCTGAATCTCACCACTGAAAACAGGCATGATTAGCAACTGAGCAATTCGGTCAGTTTTGTGAATTGGCAAATCAACCTCACTGCTATTCAGCAGGAGCACCTTAATCTCTCCCTGATAATCACTGTCAATGACTCCTCCGAGTACTTGAATGCCTTTTGAGGCCAGGCCCGATCTAGGGGCAATCAGTCTGAAATTTCCAGTTGGTATACGGACACCAACACCAGATAACTCGATCTCTGCTTTTGATTATGATATCATTCATGGCATGCAGGTCCAAGCCTGCGGAACCTGGGGTTGCTCTACATGGAGCTAATGCTCCAGGGGAAATTTCCTAGTACATTACAGTATTGTCAATTATGTTTGGCTTCGCATCAATAGCTGGAGGAAATAAACGCATTAATGGAGATTCAGCATTAAAAAAAGGACGATTATTCAAAATTAACAGTGCCTGAAACAAATAATCTCTCCAATTTTTATATTTATTGTCAGTTAATTTTCGCAATTGATCTTTTAGCAAACCATTCATTCTCTCAATAAGGCCTGATGCCTGTGGATAATATGGTATATGAAACACCCATTCGATGTTATTCTCCACACAAAATTCCTGCACCAATCTTCCCTTGAAATGGGATGCATTATCAGATTGAATTTGAAATGGAACACCATAATAGAGCATAATCAATTCCAATGTTTTAATGGTATTCACTTGGGTAGCTCGCTTACAGGGAAAGGCCACTATATGTATCACCAATGGTGCAAATATATTGGCAATTTTTACTCATAGGGAGTGGACCAATACAATCAATCTGCCAAATTTGGGCGGGCAATTTTCCTCGATGTAAATGTCCTTTAACAATTTGGGGTACTTTTCGTTGTCTGGAATGTTGACAGATAGGACAATGCAATATTGAGTCTTTAATCAAATTTAAAGGAATATAAATTCCTCGATCAGCAGCCCACCTGCTAGTGGCTCTCTCTCCAAAATGTCCTGCTTTCTGGAGGGCCCATTTCGCCAATTCCGCCAAATCAGAGTCCTGCATGTCCACCACTGCCTCAGCAATTTTAGATTTCTCATCTGCAATGTTATGAAAAAAATTGTCAAGGGAGTCTATTGGTGTATGAGCATCCACATGAAAGATTGTAACAGTACTTTGTGGGAGCATTTCCCAAATTTCTTGCCATAATTCTTTTCCCCACAGTTCTTTAGAATGCAATTCCCAATTATGAGAATGCCAAGTTGGTAGCCAAACCGCCAGTCCATTAGCAGTGGACCAGGAATCAGTAAAAAGATGAAATGTACCAGGTAACTCTTGTTTTAAAACTTGGTAAACAGCATATAATTCAGCAAATTGACTACTCTTTCCTTCACCAGTTGTACTCAGCAATTTTTGTGTGATGGGATTATAGGACACTGCCTTCCAATGTCCTTTCTCTCCTATGTACCTCGCTGAACCATCCGTAAACCACACATGGTTTCTGTCCTCCGCGGACAGATCATCAAATGGCTTACCCCACTTAACAGGGGATTCCTGTACTACAGGTACAGAGCAATCACTCCCAGTCTCATTCGATGGCGCCTGCGCCACTTGCTCATGTAATTATGCTACACCTTTCGGTCCAACACGTGCCCTGTCTTGTATGTACCATTTCCACTTAATCACACTTGCCTCTTGAGCATGTCCAATTCGATGAGTTTTCGGCGAACTCAGAACCCACTGCATTATAGGAATCTCAGGTCTCAAAATCACATCATGCCCCAAAGTCAATTGCTCGGTATCCACCAGAGCCCAATAACATGCAAGTAATTGTTTCTCAAAAGGTGTATAATGCTCACCAGCATCAGGTAACTTTTTAGTCCAAAAACCTAGTGGTACTTTATTTCTGCCTTGTTTTTGCCACAAACTCCAGTTTGCAAAAAGACCTTGCACGGACACATTCAAATCCACATCACCATCACGCACAGGCCACAAATCCAAAGCATACTGAATCGCTTCTTTCGCCAAATCAAACGCATCCTGCTGTGGTTTACCCCATTCAAACACATTCTTTTTACGAGTAACTTTGTATAAAGGGGCCAATATCTGACTCAAATGTGGGATATGTTGACGCCATAAGCCAAATAAGCCCATAAAGCTTTGAGTTTCTTTTCTGTTTCTTGGAACTGCAAAATCAAGAATTTTCTGTTTTACCTGTGGAAACACCTCTCTATGACCTTCATGCCAATTAATGCCTAAAAATTTCACATTTTGGGAGGGACCTTGCAATTTATCGGGCTTGATTTCCCAACCTTTCTCACGTAAGTGATCAATAATTTGATCTAACTGGGTTTGAACTTGATCTTGTGTCTCACCTTGAATCAAAATATCGTCAATATAGTGACACATCTGAATTTGCGGATGTACGGGTACTTCAGATAAATGTTCCGCCACCAGCCAGTGACAAATCGTAGGACTGTGTACATAGCCTTGGGGAAGACTTCTAAACGTCATTTGACGTCCATTCCATGTAAAACTGAATTGTTCCTGACACTCAGGGGCAATCAGGATTGAAAAGATAGCATTGGCAATATCAATAGACGCATACCATGTTCCTGGATGCTTCTGAATTCTCTCAATTAAAGTAATCATGTCTGGTACTGCAACAGTCAAAGGGGGTGTATGTTTATTCAATTTGCGGTAATCAACAGTCATGCGCCAAGAATTATCACTCTTACGCACGGGCCAAACGTGATTATTCCAATCAGAAGTAACCGGAGTTATAACTCCTGCATCCACCAAATCTTGAATTGTAGCACTAATTTCTTCATGGCCGCCTGGGATACGATATTGCTTTTGGGAAACAACCTGTGTAGCCTGGGGAATTTTTATAGGGGGCATTCTTAAACGACCAACTCGTACAGGTCTGGATGATATATAACCTTTACTTCCAAATTGATAACAGCCGTCATCTAAATGCAATGTCATTCCTTTCAAAATATCAATTCCAATTATGTATTCCAGAAGTGGCACAACTAAAACAGAATATTCTTTTCGGGGAATTCTACCTATTCTCATTTCAAGTGTAGTTTGCACTGCGGGGGTTTCCTTTCCACCTAAACCAGTAATTGTGAAAAATTGGCCTTTAAATTTCTTTGATTTTCAATGAATAAGAGTGGCCTCCGCTCCTGTATCTACCAATGCTCGGGCCCTTTGGATATTACGATGTTTCCAAAAAATTTCAATATCTACATAGGGTCTATTATCTTTGTGAGCCCACCTGCGTACTGGAGCGTGACCTATTTCCTAGTCATTTTTACTGCGTTCGGATAACCAGGACAAATCAGGGTAAATGCTCTCATATTTTTTGGACAATAAAATGTCATGTTCATGTCCATCCCCATTACGGAATGGATTCTTGTCATCTGCATGGTATTGTGAATTTCGATCGGAAAGTCTGTGTCGATCCTCTCTTCTCCTCATCTCAGGGGACTGATCCCTTTCATCTCTATATCTGCTGTTAACACGGTCATCTCTCCCCCTTTATCTTTCCCCCTCTCGCCCTCTCTCTTTTTCACGCTGAGGGGACACATCACGTTCACACCGTCGTCCATCACGACGATCAGAATCATCACGACGTGAATCGTCTCCACTGTCATCAGAATATTCACGATCACAATCATTCTTTCGCACAAGTCGCGCACTCTCCTTTCGATCCAGACCACGCTTGCAAAATATGTCCCACAAGCGATTATTAGGTTCACCATCAATGTCCTCCTTTTTCATACCATCATTCAACAGTGCAAGAAACATATCACGTCTAGAAAACCTATAATCTCCAGCAGTACGACTCTCAGGTCTGGACTGCCTCTCAGGTTTAAACCAGTCACCCAACTCACCAAGCTGACGGACAGATTCAAGCACCATAGACAAAGCATTGCCAGTTTAATTGATTAACAAAGTCATCATAACCTGTTTATAAGCAACAGGGGAAGAACGGATAATGCGATTACGCACAGAGGATGTTAACAAACCGTCCAACAATCTGTCAGTTGTACTCAGAAAAATCGCAGGTTTCATCACCCAACGACCAGGTGAATTAAATACCGGCTTGCCCTGCAGTTCGTGGGACCTTCCAACAAACCTGCCTCCGCCGTTTTGGATTTCCTGAGGACACTCTGTGCAACTTTCTCCACGCCTCGCTGAACCCGCTGCGCGGGTCCTGCTTCGCAGAGGGGCGCTTTCCTTCCTGGGCTGAAACTGCTGCTGGGGTACACCAGGGGCCGAGGGCTGCAAGCAAGAGGGCTGGGACTCCATTTCCCAGGAGCCCCAGCAACCCGCACCGCTCCACCTGGGCTGCTCTCCCTCCCCGCCCCGCCCCCAACGACCAGGTGAATTAAATACCGGCTTGCCCTGCAGTTCGTGGGACCTTCCAACAAACCTGCCTCTGCCGTTTTGGATTTCCTGAGGACACTCTGTGTAACTTTCTCCACGCCTCGCGGAACCCGCTGCGCGGGTCCCGCTTCGCAGAGGGGCGCTTTACTTCCTGGGCTGAAACTGCTGCTGGGGTACACCAGGGGCCGAGGGCTGCGAGCAAGAGGGCTGGGACTCCATTTCCCAGGAGCCCCAGCAACCCGCGCCCGCTCCACCTGGGCTGCTCTCCCTCCCCGCCCCGCCCCCAACGACCAGGTGAATTAAATACCGGCTTGCCCTGCAGTTCGTGGGACCTCCCAACAAACCTGCCTCTGCCGTTTTGGATTTCCTGAGGACACTCTGTGCAACTTTCTCCACGCCTCGCGGAACCCGCTGCGCGGGTCCTGCTTCGCAGAGGGGCGCTTTCCTTCCTGGGCTGAAACTGCTGCTGGGGTACACCAGGGGCCGAGGGCTGCGAGCAAGAGGGCTGGGACTCCATTTCCCAGGAGCCCCAGCAACCCGCGCCCGCTCCACCTGGGCTGTTCTCCCTCCCCGCCCCGCCCCCAACGACCTGCCCACCTCCACCACAGCTATAAACTAACGCGTGAGTAGCGCTGCGCGGGAGCACGCGGGAGCTCGCCGGGAGAAGCCCGGGACAAGGGCGGGACCGTCTGTGGCCGTCAGGGGCCAAAGGAGGCCGGGCTGGGCCATACCCCTTATCCTTTCTCACCCAAACTCTGGTTGAACTCTGATTGTGCATAAGGTGATGCCCTCACCGGCAACACGTGAAACTCCATCAAGGGAGGGGGGTAGCAATACTGGGACGCTGGACAATAACTTCAAATCCGCCAAAGGAGATGGGGGCAAAGAAAACTCCCTAGAGAGACGTAGGGCGGACCGTCGCCGATCCATTGAATCAATGAAGAGTAGACCCCTGACAGAAATTATCCCGTATCCTATTTCTCAAGAGGAGGGTACTCCCCCCAATAGCTTAAATCCGACGACCCTTGAGGACTTCCCCCTCTTACTTCGGGAAATCCCAAGCACCCCTGGCATGTTGGTTGAAAAAGTCGCAGACACAACTCCATCCTTGTCATCTGACACTCCAGTTAACCTGGTTACCCAATCTCCCCCCTCGAATATAAATAGGAAGAGCAAGCCAAAGCAAAGTGTTGTGGTGGAGTTGCACAGGCCTCCACCTAGCAAACGCAGTAGGAAGTCCATGGGGGGGGCGGGGGAAAACCAATCTATCTCACCTAGATTTTGGCAAAAAACATAAAAATGCACTCCAATCTGGGAAGGACAATGGGACCGCGCCTATCGCTGTCCCCCCCAAAGATCGAAGCCCCAGCATAGCTGCTATTAACAGCGATCCAGTGGCCAACACATCCAACACAAACCCCCCTCTCACATCTATAGGGAGTATAGAATTCTTATTTCGTTCCCTTTTGCAGCCTATTAGTGACAGCCTGAAAAAGGTTGAGATAAGGCTGGCTATACTAGAGACATCCCTTACTACCTTAAACACCTTAGTTAGTAAGCAATCCAAGAATGTGGGACCTCATCTCCCTGTAGGAAACCCCCCTAAAACAGGAGCCTTACAGGGTACCAACATAGTCCCCCCCGGGGTGTTCCTACCCTGCAGCAACTTATGGCTATTCCAGTCCAGGCACCGCATAATAATCCAATTTATAGGCCTTCACAACCAATAGACTCTGCCCCCCAAAGCTCTCAGACAGGGACCAATGATGGCCTCCCCGAAGCTGGCAGCACCCTCTTTCTTCCCCTGGGGCGACCAGTCCCAAGACCACGGAGACCAGATCTGCCGCCAGAAGCTAATAATCTAACGGTGGTGTTAGCAGGTGCTCCTCAACTAAGAACTGGCGAAAATGAAGATTACCAATCCCTAAAGAAAAAGGTGATCAAGTGGCTAAATTGGAACCGACCCTTACCATCTCATTTTAACAACGAGATTATTATGGTTAGAAGGGTCCCTTGGCTAGGGAAGACCAGAAAAACAATAACAGGGGACTGCATTCTGGTAACTTTTAAAGATCCGGGCACCGTTTTGCATATTTGTGAAGGAGTAAATCGTTCACTGGATTCCACCATCCAGACCCTCCAAGTATCCTTCTTCTTCCCTCCTATTCGCATGCACTATGCTCCTCCGCATGACGAATGGATAAGGGTGGAACGTAGACGCGGACACAAAGCTTATGCACAGCACCCTAACTTCCAAGTGCCTGATACACCCTATTCCCACTTCAATCGTTTTAACTGCTTGAACAGCTTGGATGGGGTTGACTGACTTTCTGCTCACAGCCCAGTGACTCTGGATAATGGCACCGACGGATTTCTTGATCCATCTCCCCCGATCGCTGGTAAAATTCCTGGTCTATTGAATGTCACGGTGACTCCGGATAATGGCTCTTGCAGACTCTCTGATCCACTCGCCCGTAGTGTTGGCAATGTCCCTGAACTATTAAATGGACCAGAGCACCTGGATAATGGCCCCTGCAGTCTCCCTGAGCCATCTGCCCCCACCGTCGGTAATGTGCCAGAACTATTGATCGAAGCAGCACCTGTAACCATCCCCTCCAACCCTTCTGGCACGGCAACTGACACCTCCGAACACCTAAGGCTAATCTGCTGGAATGTTGCTGGACTGGCCAACAAACTGGGTGACCCGGACTGGGTAAATTACATCGAGACTGGAGATGTATGTATGTTCCAGGAAACCTGGGCTACAGAGAATTATGGTCATGAAGGCTACATGTCCTTTTCCATCCCAGCTAGGTGGGAAGGCAAGGGCCGTCCGTCAGGGGGCTCACGATCTGGGTTGCATCTCATCCTGGCTGCACGGCAACACGGTTGTCGGCTAACTCAGAAGACATTCTTGTGGTTCCATTATCCTGGCCTAACCAAGCCAAACTTGTGTTAATTAACATCTATTCTAGGCCAGTGGGAATTGCAAAGGAATCACCGACCATAGATGAACTCACAAACTTTATATCTGAACTACCGAGTGATTCATTCTGTGGTGGGAGGGGATTTTAATTCTCATTTTGAGCCACTTCCTGGTCTTTTGGAGGGGTTCTCATCGGAAGAAGAGGCCAGATGGGCAGTCCCCCCAGTGGAAGCTCCCCCCCCGAAGGCTTGGACCCCACTAGCACTACAAATCACAGCTCTAACCCTAAAGTTCGGAATCAGAGCCTGTAACGGGCAAATGAAATCAGATATACCCAGTAAAACCACCTACAACAGACTGGGAAGAGAGTCCCGCCTGGATTATGTCCTGGCCCAAATAGTGAAGTGGCCGACCATTCAGGATTTTAGGGTTATGGAACGGTCAGATAGCGACCATAATGCGCTCGAGCTCGACCTTGTCAATCCTGGCCCTCAAGCTCCTGTGACCAATGTAGAAGGGAACAAACCTGCGCTTCTCCTGGAAAATAGTAGGAGAAGAATCAGGTGGGAGCACTTGGTTACAAGCAAGAACAAACTCCTCATGCTCTATGAGGGGATAACTCCCATCTTGGAAACTGTGGGGAGTTTGGACAACGAGGCAAGCAATAATGATTCCCGGGCTAAATTGTACAAGGCTCATGAGGACCTTATAAAAGCTGCGGCCCCTCATCTCTCTAGTAGCTCACGAAAACCTAGACAGGGGCGACAAGGCAAAACAACATGGTATAGTCCGGCTTGCAGAAGGGCAAAAGCAGAACTCCTCAGACTTATTAAGGAGGGACAAGGGGGGATAGCCTAAGACAAAGCAGGCGGGCTTACAAGAAACTAGTTGCCCACGCTAAGGCCGAGTGGGAGGAAAATCAGTGGGAAGAACTTAGCAAGGCCCTAGCGATCCAAAACCAACGTCTGTTCTGGAGGATAGTGAATGGGGGGTCGGGGCATCTTCAATCGGCAATAGAGCCCAATATTGCCCCAGGGGTGTGGCAGGCTCACTTCCAGTCTCTTTACAGTTCTGAGCCGGGAGAATCTCCTACTGTCACCGAGGTTGGTTGGCCAGGCTATGAAGGAGAGCTCATAACGCTGGGTGAGGTCACCGCTGCCATCTCAGGTCTTGCTTCTGGAAAGGCGCCAGGACTGGATGGCTTACCTGGGGATATGTTCAAACAGGAGCCCATTGTATGGGCCCCCTACCTTACTGCCCTTTTCAATGGAGTTCTAAGCGGCATGGAAATCCCTAGTACTTGGCTGGGGGCAGAGGTGGTCCCTATCTTTAAAAAGGGCTCGCCTCTCCTCCCGGCCAACTACAGACCCATCAGCTTAATTGACGTAGCACAGAAGCTGTTTGGCAGGGTTTTGCTGAATCGCCTCCAGGATTGGATGGAAGAGGTGGGTGCCCTTAGTCCCTATCAGGCGGGATTTAGGAAGGGGGTATCCACAGTGGACCAGGTTTTTAGGTTGAATCTTATCTATTGGAGGGCAGCAATATTCGAGGGCGGCAGTCTGTACACAATTTTTGTGGACTTACGGGCCGCCTTCGATCTGGTGCCCAGGGGAAAACTCTGGAGCGTCTTGGCAGAGATGGGCGTCCCCCCGGACATCCTAGTAATCTTACAGAGGCTCCATCATAATAATTATGCCCGAGTGAGGTGTGGGAGGTCGGGGGAATTGACCGATAGATTCCCCGTTGACCGAGGGGTAAGGCAGGGTTGTGTGTTGGCACCGACCCTGTTTTTGTTTACCATGGTATAGTCCGGCTTGCAGAAGGGCAAAAGCAGAACTCCTCAGACTTATTAAGGAGGGACAAGGGGGGATAGCCTAAGACAAAGCAGGCGGGCTTACAAGAAACTAGTTGCCCACGCTAAGGCCGAGTGGGAGGAAAATCAGTGGGAAGAACTTAGCAAGGCCCTAGCGATCCAAAACCAACGTCTGTTATAGGTTTGAGAGGGTATTGGATCCTATCTTTCCGGTACTTGCTAGGAAGCTGTTTCTCCAATGGAGATACGGCTCACTGCCCTTTCGGTCCTTTACAAGTACTTGGTCATCGCCCCCCACTACGACGCAGTGCCCGGCCTGTGATGCTTTGGAGGAAACCAATTTACATGTGGCCTTCTTCTGCCCAGCCTACAGGGCAGCGCGGAAATACTGGCTTCTTCTATTGATTAGGAATATGGGCGGCAGGGAATATGCTCCAATGTATAGGATTTTAAAATCTGATCTCTCTGGCCCAACTGTCCTCGCATTATCAAAATTTCTTACCAATGTTTGGCATATGCACAACCGTATTTTAAAGGTGTTGGGTCCCCCTTAAAATTTTAGATGCACAGTTTTTATAGTATTTTTAACATATGTACTTCCAATGTTTTAATGTTTTGACTTATTGTGATTGTATATGTGTACTGTTTTTCTTTTATGGCCAAATGGCCGAAATAAAGATTGGAAAGTAAGCATCCACATGAAAGATTGTAACAGTACTTTGTGGGAGCATTTCCCAAATTTCTTGCCATAATTCATTTCCCCACAGTTCTTTAGAATGCAATTCCCAATTATGAGAATGCCAAGTTGGTAGCCAAACCGCCAGTCCATTAGCAGTGGACCAGGAATCAGTAAAAAGATGAAATGTACCAGGTAACTGTTGTTTTAAAACTTGGTAAACAGCCTATAATTCAGCAAATTGACTACTCTTTCCTTCACCAGTTGTACTCAGCAATTTTTGTGTGATGGGATTATAGGACACTGCCTTCCAATGTCCTTTCTCTCCTATGTACCTCGCTGAACCATCCGTAAACCACACATGGTTTCTGTCCTCCGCGGACAGATCATCAAATGGCTTACCCCACTTAACAGGGGATTCCTGTACTACAGGTACGGAGCAATCACTCCCAGTCTCATTCGACGGCGCCTGCGCCACTTGCTCATGTAATTATGCTACACCTTTCGGTCCAACACGTGCCCTGTCTTGTATGTACCATTTCCACTTAATCACACTTGCCTCTTGAGCATGTCCAATTCGATGAGTTTTCGGCGAACTCAGAACCCACTGCATTATAGGAATCTCAGGTCTCAAAATCACATCATGCCCCAAAGTCAATTGCTCGGTATCCACCAGAGCCCAATAACATGCAAGTAATTGTTTCTCAAAAGGTGTATAATGCTCACCAGCATCAGGTAACTTTTTAGTCCAAAAACCTAGTGGTACTTTATTTCTGCCTTGTTTTTGCCACAAACTCCAGTTTGCAAAAAGACCTTGCAAGGGACACATTCAAATCCACATCACCATCACGCACAGGCCACAAATCCAAAGCATACTGATTCGCTTCTTTCGCCAAATCAAACGCATCCTGCTGTGGTTTACCCCATTCAAACACATTCTTTTTACGAGTAACTTTGTATAAAGGGGCCAATATCTGACTCAAATGTGGGATATGTTGACGCCATAAGCCAAATAAGCCCATAAAGCTTTGAGTTTCTTTTCTGTTTCTTGGAACTGCAAAATCAAGAATTTTCTGTTTTACCTGTGGAAACACCTCTCTATGACCTTCTTGCCAATTAATGCCTAAAAATTTCACATTTTGGGAGGGACCTTGCAATTTATCGGGCTTGATTTCCCAACCTTTCTCACGTAAGTGATCAATAATTTGATCTAACTGGGTTTGAACTTGATCTTGTGTCTCACCTTGAATCAAAATATCGTCAATATAGTGACACATCTGAATTTGCGGATGTACGGGTACTTCAGATAAATGTTCCGCCACCAGCCAGTGACAAATCGTAGGACTGTGTACATAGCCTTGGGGAAGACTTCTAAACGTCATTTGACGTCCATTCCATGTAAAACTGAATTGTTCCTGACACTCAGGGGCAATCGGGATTGAAAAGATAGCATTGGCAATATCAATAGACGCATACCATGTTCCTGGATGCTTCTGAATTCTCTCAATTAAAGTAATCATGTCTGGTACTGCAACAGTCAAAGGGGGTGTATGTTTATTCAATTTGCGGTAATCAACAGTCATGCGCCAAGAATTATCACTCTTACGCACGGGCCAAACGGGATTATTCCAAGCAGAAGTAACCGGAGTTATAACTCCTGCATCCACCAAATCTTGAATTGTAGCACTAATTTCTTCATGGCCGCCTGGGATACGATATTGCTTTTGGGAAACAACCTGTGTAGCCTGGGGAATTTTTATAGGGGGCATTCTTAAACGACCAACTCGTACAGGTCTGGATGATATATAACCTTTACTTCCAAATTGATAACAGCCGTCATCTAAATGCAATGTCATTCCTTTTAAAATATAAATTCCAATTATGTATTCCAGAAGTGGCACAACTAAAACAGAATATTCTTTTCGGGGAATTCTACCTATTCTCATTTCAAGTGTAGTTTGCACTGCGGGGGTTTCCTTTCCACCTAAACCAGTAATTGTGAAAAATTGGCCTTTAAATTTCTTTGATTTTCCATGAATAAGAGTGGCCTCCGCTCCTGTATCTACCAATGCTCGGGCCCTTTGGATATTACGATGTTTCCAAAAAATTTCAATATCTACATAGGGTCTATTATCTTTGTGAGCCCACCTGCGTACTGGAGCGTGACCTATTTCCTAGTCATTTTTACTGCGTTCGGATAACCAGGACAAATCAGGGTAAATGCTCTCATATTTTTTGGACAATAAAATGTCATGTTCATGTCCATCCCCATTACGGAATGGATTCTTGTCATCTGCATGGTATTGTGAATTTCGATCGGAAAGTCTGTGTCGATCCTCTCTTCTCCTCATCTCAGGGGACTGATCCCTTTCATCTCTATATCTGCTGTTAACACGGTCATCTCTCCCCCTTTCTCTTTCCCCCTCTCGCCCTCTCTCTTTTTCACGCCGAGGGGACACATCATGTTCACACCGTCGTCCATCACGACGATCAGAATCATCACGACGTCAATCGTCTCCACTGTCATCAGAATTTTCACGATCACAATCATTCTTTCGCACAAGTCGCGCACTCTCCTTTCGATCCAGACCACGCTTGCAAAATATGTCCCACAAGCGATTATTAGGTTCACCATCAATGTCCTCCTTTTTCATACCATCATTCAACAAAGCAAGAAACATATCACGTCTAGAAAACCTATAATCTCCAGCAGTACGACTTTCAGGTCTGGACTGCCTCTCAGGTTTAAACCAGTCACCCAACTCACCAAGCTGACGGACAGATTCAAGCACCATAGACAAAGCATTGCCAGTTTAATTGATTAACAAAGTCATCATAACCTGCTTATAAGCAACAGGGGAAGAACGGATAATGCGATTACGCACAGAGGATGTTAACAAACCGTCCAACAATCTGTCATTTGTACTCAGAAAAATCGCAGGTTTCATCACCTCCTCTTTCAGCCGTTGCGCCGCATCGCGCAAGGTATACCACGGCTTGTCATTTACAGGCCAATCAGATTCAGTAGGGCATTTGTGATTACAGCCATCAGTCGCTAACTGGAGCAGACTAATCTGTTCGACACCATCATAATTCCGGAAATGATCTTGTACAGTAGAATCGGAACTCAAAGAGCAAAATTTCAAGGCATCTCCTGCATCGAACATGATACCCGCAGCACCTAACTCATAAAGGCGCACCATCCATGTAAGCAAGGCCTCACCCGGGCGTTGTCGAAATCGTTGCAAAATGTCACTAACTTCCTGTTGCGTAAAATCTACCAAACTATCCAAAGAAATACCATTTGGATTACCAGGAGCTTGTTGTAATTTCCGTCGAAAAACCGGATGCGCAGAAACCTCCGGACGAGCATCAGTAGAAGCCCAATCCACAGAGTTAGAGGAACAATCAGAATGAGAAACATCATTAGAATGGGAAGAGCGACCACGGTTGCCGGAATCATCATGTTTGTCACAAGAAGCAGATTTACAGTCACGTCCGGAGCGAAAAAACTCGCGTCTATCCGACTCCTCAGCCGAGGAGCCAGAATCATTTGAGTCCCAGATATTACCGTCCCATTCATCGGGGTTCCAGTCCAGTCCGGCTTTCGCCACGACTAGATGCACCTTCCGTTTACAAACACGACCACGACGATTCTTATATTCGTATTTTGCAATTCGAACTGCAGTCCTTTCGGCTATTGTCTGATAAGTATCAAGTTTGTCCGCAAGCAATTTATTTTGACATCGCAAAAGAGTATGAGCATTTTGCACTTCAACAAACTTCTCTTCCACATCCACAAATTGTTTCTGCAATTTAAAAAATTTCTCATGTATTATCCTGTACGCAGTTAAAACAATCCAACCTCTGCGTCCAAAGATAGGAAGCTCCTCACCCTTCACTACTGGCGCTTTCTGCAAACAAGCAATCACATTAGCCGGCTCCGCCAGCTCCAAACAAGAACTCCAATCTTCACTTAAACCAGTAGAGTCGTCCCACTCACGGTCCAAAGCCTCGTAAGGCGTTGATTCCCAGCCGGGAATTTCAATAGGCAATTTGAAAATAGATTTTGACCTCCGCAAAAACATTGTGACAAACTAAAAAGATATATACAACTATGAACAAATAATATACAAAATAAACTTCGTACGAGCCGAGTGCAAACCAAGAAGATAAAAACAATACAGCGCACACAGGCTTCGTAAACAGTTTGTGACGCCAGATGTAACGGCCGGATTTTCGGACCAGATAGAATCAGCTCACCAGAGCACCACTAACCCAGCAAAAACGTAACTACCTCCCTCCTTGGAACCTATTTACAACAGGTATCTATGTTTCCTACCCAAGGATGGGGAATTAGCAATATACATGCTTGGATCTTCTACAATACCTCACTCATACAATATAGTCTCGCGGCCACACGGACCCAGACTAATCTACCCTAGGGCAGTTCTGATTATTTACCATTACACACTGGTTGCAACCAGTGCTCTCACAAGCCACAATCCTGTGGGTATACACACGAGTTTCCCCCCTGGTGCTCTCTTTAACGTCCAAGCCACAATCCTGTGGGTATACACACCAGTATCCGCCCTGGTGCTCTCATTAACGCCGCCTTACAACGACGATCACTTTCCTATGAATACCATTAGCTCTTCATGTTGGGGAATCTCTCACTATTCACTAGAGGTACAATACTACAAATTTATGGATCACACAAGAATGGCCGAATTACACGGTGTACAACTTATTCTCTATTTCAAGGGCTCCTCTCTCCCTCATTATTCAGTTACCATTTACCTGATCGGGGGTAGCATCCGTTCATACAATAGCACCTGACTAGAAGAAAGGTTAACTTTACTGTATAAGAACAAGATATACACACACACTGGTTCACTAAGAACTGGGGTATCTTTTATTATTACAATAACAATATAATACTATACTATAACATATAGCCTGAAAAGGAAAATGAAAGGTTAGAATGTGTGCACGCTAATAATAAAGGGTCGACGTCACCTTATTAATATGAAGTCTGGACTCAGCAGTCATCTGAGTTCCCTTCTCGTCTGTGCCTTGGCTCGTCTTAGAGTCACACCTCTGCAGTCACAGATACACGTCTGCACCGCTATGCTCTGTCTCCTCTGCTTCCCTCCAAGTCACTGGAACCTTCCTCTCATCAGCTGCTTTCTCTCTTGCTATTCTGTACTACTCCTCTCTCCTCTCAATCACGGACTGTCTTCACTTCTCGGCTTCAATCTTATAACTCAGTTTCTACCACTCTGATATTCGTTCCCTCAACTAACTGCTTCACTCTGTATGCTCTGATCTTAATGTCAAAGCTCGCCAGCTGTTTCAACTAAAATAACTTCAATCTTTCTAAGAGAGTATTAGCTTCTCGGTCTTTCTCGGACTTCAAAATGGCGACTGTCTGCCTTGGAATAACTAATTGCATTGATGCTAACGACTAGCTGCCGCCTACAGACTGACTGACGTACTGCCTCATACCTTCGCTAATATGGAAGCTTGTCCCTTCATGGAAAGTTACGGCCAGTAACCTGCCGCCCACCAAATTCTTGTACCTCCCCGTACCAAGGACACGTTCTCAGCCGGCCGGCCTGATGTTATGTCTTCGACACGGAGAAAAATACAGTCTTTCGATAAGCGCCAGCCTGAGCCGGTTCTCTCCAAGCGAACAACACCTCGTAACTAAAACATTACATTTGACCTAGAAGCATCTCAAGCTGCCGGGGCAGAAGGAAAGATGAAGTCTCTCCCGTTTGAGGCCTACAAGGCCCGAAATAAGCATACCTCTATGGAAAATATACTAACACTCTTACAGAAGGACGGATTATCACTAATACTAATGAATCTATCCCTTAACATAGATTTATAAGCCCTGATCTAAGGAAAAGGGTACAGGATGGTGTCAAAACGCCTTGTGAATAGGCTCTATTTACAGTTCTAATCCTTCTATTAGAATGATAGTAGACTGAAGTCACCTCCAATCACCTTCCCTCAAGAAAGGGCCGGAAAAGTAGGTCAGAACAGGGGTATATTACGTAGCACTCACCAATTAAAACCACTGACACCCGTATATGCACAAATTCGTATTCAATAACAGCTTCAAAAATGAATAACTTCTTCCTTATATTATTGTCTCCACTTCGTATTTTATCTAGGAAACAGAAAGGTTTACAAATGTGTTTATGGATTATGTCCTATGCAGTCAGTTGTCAATGTGAGAATCGAAGGGATATTTATTCAGTTTGTCTTACAATTAATGTTTGCATTAATATAGTGGTAATCCTTATTTTTATATCAGAGACATCTGGTTAAAACTCTATTCACTGAAGTGTGAAGTGTCGGTATTCATCAGATCGAGTACCTGAAAATAATAACAAGGGCTCATAAAGTTTGTTTTGTAAATCTATCAGAATGACCTAATACACGGTAACCAAATTATAATTACTAACCGCGAGCGATGGTTTCTCTGGTTAACAATACAAGCACTTCAAGCGCTCCATCTGCAAAGACATGGAATAGAATCGGTCGATTCTCTGTCGAAGCTGATTGCTACTCGGCAGATTCAGGGCAATGGAGTCTGTATACAAAAAAATTAATATAGACAAACGGAAAATCAGATCCGCTCATCGTGCTACGTTAACACCCTTTCCTTCCCCAAACGAAGGGCTTCAAATTCTAACATCGCACTCACCGAGATAGGACTTTCTGCGAGTCCGAACAATGGGTAACCAGCAGCGTCTTCTTAGCGGTTGAAGGAAACGACAGCCGCCTCAAGCTTGATCACTTTAAATACATCCTTTACCGTGGTCACATGTCTGGCCGTATTTTAAATTTTAAAGGGGCAGAGATGGAATATAGGCTTTCAGCCAGTTAAATGTATTCAGCTGCGTTTCCTATTACGCCGTGGTGGCAGGGTTTATTGGTACTCAGTGCTGCTTAAATGTAATTTGGTGACTGATTGGGTCTTTCAACCACAAAGTAATGACCCCAGCTGCCCAGAAGTTCCCAAGATCTAGGTGACTTAAACTCCTTACAAATCCCCATCCCCATTTGTCCCTAAATAACATGGAGGAAGACTATAAATGTAACACTCTGCAACAATACCTATCAGCTGGATGGAAACATGTATGGAAAACCTTAGCAACCAATGTTTGTATACCAATACTCTTCCTACAAAATTGGCTGAGTTTGTTTTTGTCAACTATTTATTGGCTGCTGATAACCATTGACTAAATCACATTCAACCATTGGTTGGAAAAGCGTTTTGGCAGCTAGCAATGAATTGGCTATATGGGCCATCAACACTGACCAATGCTATGGCATTTGCTGTCAAGTTGATCATCAGTTGTTTTTTGGATGTAAGGTTCTGGAGCCAGCACGTGCCAAGGGAGAACACTGCAGTGGAGAATTAGCTGAGTGAGAAGGAGGAAGCCATCAAGTAGAGGACCAGTGAGGGTCAGGTAAGCTGTGCTGCTGCATGTGTTGCTGTGTTACTGAGGTGCTGTAGTAGCACCATAAAAGAGCACTTTAGCAGAGTCCAGAGTTCCACCAGCCCGGGGAGGAATGAGAGTACATGAATATGCTACCTAACACTGTGCATGCCCGGCATGCACTCCATGGAGGAGTGACGCTGGTATAGCAGGACAGATGGCATAGCCATAGCAAAACAAACCTGCTACTCATTTCAGAGGACCAGGGTGTGAATCCAGTTTGTGCACTACGCCAGCTTAAGGTAGCGCTAAGCACATGGGGCAAAGAAGTATAACAAACCAATGTCCTTCTCATGTTCAAAGTGACTATGCAATTTCCACTTCCATAAAACAAAAGTTTTTTTAACCAGCCCTAATGATTGACTGATTTTGATAAACAATGATTTCACATTACCAAGGCAGACAATAACATAGGCACTACATCCTGATCGGTCAATTTATTTCCTATTCTACCATGTGTTTCCAAGTTGACTCGAAAAGTCATGATTAAAATGTGTCTGTTCAAGTCATTCACTTCCAACTAACTCATTAAGGATCAAAAATAGATCTGTTGTAGCAATATTGTATTTTTTACCAGGATAATGAATAATAGCTTAAAAACTCCCATCCCATTAAGTCTACAAAGTAGTGAGGTGAGTGTTGTACCTAATATGAGCTGAATGTGCATTTTAAAGGAGGAGGAGGTTGATAATTACACCATGTACAGTGACTACTAATCTATATATATTATATTTAAATTCTGTCCGGCTGGACAAAGAATATAGAAACTATTTAGTCTATATTTACTTCAACGTTTATTTCTCATTGTCTAGGGACCACTGTCTTTAGAAATATTATAAGTACCCAAGGTCCCAGACCAAATTGGGTTTCCCCTGTCCTTTTGAAACAATATGTAGCGCAATCGCTGGATTGCAAAGGTCTAGCACCTGTACCCCTTTCCTACAAGAGAGTACTCCCCTGATACTTGGGGTTCAGACCACTTCCCTAGGTGACCGACTAGAAAAGAGTAAAAAGAGCTAGTACGACTACAGCTAATAATACACCTATTAACAGAATATCCACGGGCTAATATGATCCCTGAAGGGCTGCAAGTTTGCAACATCCCAGACGTATTTACTGGTAATCCAAAATACACCACACAATTTAGCTACATTAGCACCACTTGTTCAAGGCACTGGATGGTGTTGGGCATAGATATAGCCACAGAGGAACTCAAAAAGATTACTACTGAAATAGAAGATTTAGAAAAGCAAATTAAAGATCATAGCCCAACAAGTGAAGGTAAGAAACTTCCAGAAGGAGTACAAAAAATGATTGAGGAATTCTACAGAATAGAGCAAAAAAAAAAAAACTAACAAATTGAGGGAAGATATTAAAGCCTTCTAGCAAGAACGTGCATGCCCTTATCTTGCAAAAGACTCCTACACTAACAGATCTTACAGTGGCACCCAAAACCCAAGACCTTGGGGCCTTTTCAATAGAAGACAAAATCTGGTTGGGTTCTCTGATACTTTGTCTGAATCCTCTGATAATTTAGACCAGAGTGACAGACCAAACACTCCCCATAGAATTCCTTTTTTAGGCAGAGGCCAAACAGAACAACCCAAGAGAGACAGAGGGAAACAGCCGCAACCATGGCCGTACCCTCCAGGGGAATGCTACACACGCCGACAACACCAATGGTAACAGAACCCCTCATTAATACCACAATGACCATCGCCACTACCACTACTGAGCTCATGCCAGGCAATATGCTACCCATTTTCTATCTGACTAACTACTATCTGTCCATCAGTGAGCAGTCCATATTGAATAAAGGCCTCTCATTTGTACCCACCCCAATTTCCTCGTAGTTCAGACAGAACTCCTATGATTCTATAGGAAAATAAGACTACACAGTTAATTTCTCATCAATCCCACACCTGCAAAAAATACCAACACCCCATTTTGCCCACCCTCTACCTTTTCACCTTCAGCAAGCATGGTCCCTGGTGAAATTCTGACCTTCAAAAAAATGATACTTAAAGATATAGCTGAACTAGAATGTCAAAGAATGTTCATTCCATACAACATCTCAATTGCGGAGAAGAAAGCACTAACAGATTTAAATTGAATAACTGCATAGATATTAAACCAGTGAACAAGGGTGGGGGGATTGTATTACAAGAAAAAGACAAATATAAAACTGAGATCCTGCGCCACCTGAGCAACATAGACCACTATTGCAGGTTACCTACTAACCCCACAAAGGAAATACAGAACATGTTAGCCCCGGTGACCAAAGAAGGCCTTAACGCTAGCTTTCTGAGCAAAAAGGAACATCAATTTTTGAATACCAAATCTCCTAGAACACCGGTAATTTATAACTTGCCAAAGATCTCCAAAAACTCTGAAAGCCCGCCAGGTAGGCCAATAGTCTCTGGTTGCGGCTCCATATTGGAACCATTAGGGCAGTATGTGGATCATTTTAATAAAGAATGTGTGCCTAACACAGAGTGCTACATACACGACAGTATGTCAATGATTAACATCATTGAGGAATATCCATTTGCCCCCACATCCAAAACAATGTGTACTTTGGATGTGGAGTCACTTTACACCAATATCCCACAAGCTGACTCAATGCTGGTTATTGAGCAAATTCTTAACACACGCCCCAGTACGCACGCAGTACCCACACTGTTTATATTGCAGCTTTTGGAAATCTGTTTGACAAAAAACTTCTTTCTCTTTGACGACCAATATTATGGCCAAGTCAGGGGTACGTCAATTGGAGCAGTTTTTGCCCCGAATCTGGCGATCCTCCATATGGATGCCCTTGAATCAAAATGCATTCTTATCCAATGGAACCCCTTCTACAGTGGCATTGTTCTGTGGAAGCGGTACATAGATGATTTATTTATGATCTGGCAGGAAACACATGACCTACTGTTGCAATTCCTTCATTGGCTGAATAATAATTGTTGTGCCCTTACTTTCACCCTATCTGAGAATAAACAAACAACTCCATTCCTTGACCTAAAGATTCAGCACCGAGAGGGAAAACTGTTTACCACCCAATACAGGAAACCAACTGAATGTAATACCCTATTGAGCTACAAGAGTCACCACCCCGTGCGCCGCGTGACTCACTTCCCTACTCCCAGTTTCTGCATCTACTGAGAAACTGTAACACTGTAAATGTTATGTATGCGATTTTTTGCCATTGCAATAAAATATATGTAGGACAAACACCACAGAAAGCACGCATCCGGATCTGCCAACATCGGAGCAGGATTCGGTGTAAAACCCCAAATGCGCCTCAGGTGGATCATTTCAAAGAAACTGGCCATACTGTACTTGATTTGAAATCCCAATTCCCATTCCATGGTCGGACCACTATTTGGTCCCTTTTTCCATACGAATCCCTGGAAGCAGACCCCCACAGCCACCAGTTATGCACCACCTCAAACGGAAATGGGCTACATTCTCTCAGTCTAAATTCTGTGCAGAATTAACGAAAGGGGAAGCCCAGGAGGGAAGGATGCTGACACGGCCAATGCTAACCTCTGCATACGCATTAATCAGGCACTAGACTGCACAGCCCCTTTGCTAAAAACCAAATCTGGGGGACGCATAAACAAAGCTGCCCCTTGGTTTAACGCTGAACTAAGAGTTCAGAAAACCGCACTGAAAAGAACCGAAAGAGAATGGCGCAAGACTCTCTCTGAAGAAACCAGAACTAATTATCTAACCGAGAGACGAACCTACCATGGACTAATCAGAAAGACGAAAAGAGCATACTTTACGACTAGGATCAATGGGGCTGGTAACTCGACAAAAGAGCTGTTTTCACTCTACAAAACTCTTTCAAGCGGAAACTCAGCTATTGTTCCCGATGACTGCTCGCCAGAATTATGTGACAAAATCGCAGATTTTTTCTCAGATAAAATAACAAAAATCTACTCAGCATTCCCTACGCAGCCCAAAACTGGGGCAGACTTTGTTGAAAGCCCAAGGGAGTGGGGAGATAAACCAAGACTTACCAACTTTACTACCCCTCCCACGGAAGATCTTCTAAAAATCTGTAGGTCGGTGAAGTCGGGCTCTCCTCGAGACCCAACCACACCCAAACGCCTGACGGATAGTCTAAGGGTACTAGAACCATACATCAGACATCTACTCGATGTATCTTTTAGCCCCAAGACAGTACCTAGGGATTGGAAAAAGGCGGTTGTTCTGCCCCTCAGGAAGAAACCTACCATCAGTTTTGAGAAGCTTGACAATCTCCGCCCAATTTCACTCCTGCCCTACCTGGCCAAGGTGGCTGAAAAAACGGTCAATATACAACTAATGGACTTCGTGGAAAAGGCTGCCCTATTGCACGACACCCAATTCGGATTCCGCCCCCGCCACTCTACAGAGTCCGTACTGCTTACTGCAGTTGAGACCCTACGTCAGGGGGTGGATGAGGGACACACCATGGCCCTCATCCTATTGGACCTGAGTGCAGCTTTCGACACTGTGGCGCACGACAACTTGCTACAGTGTCTGAACAACAGAGGAATATCCGAAGCTGCACTCCAATGGTTACAATCCTTCCTGACAGGGAGAAGCTTCCAGGTTCGCCAGGGTGACCACTACTCGAGAGACATAGTTTTGGGACAGGGCGTTCCCCAGGGTTCATCCCTGAGCCCAACCTTGTTTAATCTCTATGTCTCTCCAGTGGCTTCAACTGCCGTGAGTCACGGATTGAGCATCGTGTCAAACGCCGATGACACGCAGCTGGCTATCTACCTATCGCGTGCACCCGGTCTTGCGATGGACAGTTTTAGGGATTGCATGCAAGAACTTGCAGCCTGGATGTCCACCAACTGCCTTAAATTAAACGGCAACAAGACCGAGGTGCTCGTTGTAGGGGGGAACCCATCTGTTTGGTCATCGGCGTGGTGGCCTCCATGCCTGGATGAAGCTCCCATACCCCACCAGGGAGTAAAAAACCTTGGCGTATGGCTCGACGCTGACCTATCTTTTGGACCCCAAATAGACCGAGTTGCAGGTGTCTGTTTTGGCGTCCTAAAAACCATAAGGAAGGTCCTTGACCTCCTTCCTATGTCAGCACGGAAAACACTGGTACACGCCCTTGTGACATCACGCCTAGACTACGGCAACCTACTCTACCTGGGTACCACCTGCAAAGCTATGAATTGCCTTCAGGTAATACAGAACGCGGCAGCCCGTCTCATCCTCAAAATCCCTAAACGATCAGACACCAAAGCCGCTCTCAAAACCCTCCACTGGTTGCCAGTAAAAAGCAGAGTGGAATTCAAAGCCCTCTGTACATGCCACCGCATCCTGGCTAAGAAATCGCCTATCCCACTCCAGAACTTAGTGACGAGGTATACACCTGCACGCGATCTGCGCTCCTCACATGGGGGCCTACTTCAGGTTCCTAGGGTCAAAAGGGCCCGTATGGGTGGACGCTCCTTCCGTTATCTGGCAGCGAAAAGCTGGAATTCCCTCCCTCTCCATCTCCGTCTGGATCCATCCGAATCCAGCTTCCGCAAGAACCTAAAAACATACCTGTTCTCCAGATAACTGATCACTGGTCTCCACCTCGCACAGAGTTCTTCAGTTGCAGCGCGGGGACACGCTTTTGCGTAACCAAGCGCTTTATAAGCTACCCTTATTAATATTATTATTGAAATGGACAATAATCAATGCCATAAAAATTTCCCCGAGAGGTGGAGATGTTCATCAACTCCTTAATAAAGAGGAACTTACATGGATACTAAAGACCAGAAGTATTCATAATGGCTTGAACCACCTTGAGGACTAGACTTCCTTATTGTGAACTATGTAATTTCTTCTGTAAATGTAAATTATCAACTTCAGGATGACATTATAACATCAGCCCACTCGCTGTTTTTGGAACCTGCTAAATGTGTTCAACTGTTTTTCACTGTTTGCAGTAAATTGTCACTTGTATTCCATTGATGCCCCAATCACTTGTGTTTCCAAGAACCAAATCCCTATGTTTTACTATCCTCCTTCACACCTTTACAAAATGGCTACCTCATTAGCTTACCCTTTCTTGTTGCACTAGCATTAAGCCTATTCACGGTCACATGATTTTCACCACTTGACCCGTAGAGACATAATGATGGCTCACTACCCCCGAGAGCACAGTTATTCCGAGCATCGCCTCAGCTGTCCACAAGGAACTCATTCACGGCTCCTAGACCCTCAAGTACATGGTAAGAACCTGTGATTACCAGCCGTTTCGCACCGAGAGGCGATTTGTTATGAGCACACCACAAGTACATTCCCATGCTTTTTACCTCGTAGGCCAGGACCTGCCGCTGCTCTACCCTTAAGCAGTACTTCCTTCGTAAATTCTAGGTAAGCGCTTTACTGGTTATACCTCTCACCAAAATCCCGACCCCCGGTTACACCGACAGGTGTCGTGATTCAGGCTTTATTTTCCCTTTTTCCAGCTGCAGAGTTCGTCTCGGAACCCTAGTGCGTTATCAACGCGGTAAGAATAACTTATGCACTCGAGCACACTCGGCTGTCATGATATAGCACTTCTTTTTACCTCAATAATGTATTTTACAGGAAAATAGTCACCAATTTCTTTTTAGCCGTCCGTGATGCCTCATTCGCTGACAACGGCCCTTTCCTAATCACCTTCAGACGTAGGTAAGAAGGTTCAGTCACAGGCCCGGCGTTGCTATTTAGCCCAATGCAAGACAGCTCACTGTTATGAACTTGTCTGCACGGAACCGCACCCGCCGGCCACAATATCTTAGGCACAGACAAAATCCAATTACTATGATTCCGTCAGCCCGGTACAGCACTTGCTTGACCTGCATGCACTCCGCCGCAACCCTCCGCCACTCCTTCCCCATGATTAAGTCACTTCTCTTACTTAAACTCAAGTACTTGTTATGTTCCCGGAGGCCCGCCCCTGACGCCCTGGGCGTGGGGCGCACTAGTCATGTGACTCCTTATAATAAAAAGAGGTCTTGCACGCACGCAGGCATCCTGAGGCGCGCAGACCGAGCAGCAAAGTTATTCCCAGTGTCCGACTGAGTTTATTCTAAGGCCACGTGTCAGGCCTAGTTAGGATTAGATGCCCCGGAGTGTAGGTCCCAGATTGATACCCCTAGGGCATTCATTTCCCCACTACAGGACACAACAATTGGCGACGAGGGTGGTTGCCGACCCCTCGCTCGGGGTGTGTGTGTGCCCACTTTCGTGTGAGGCGGCTGCGAGCGTTGCCTATCGCTCGTGCCTTGCTGTTCCACACACCCCCGCACAGCACGCCTGGAGAGACGGCGACTTCCACCACTGGCACCTTGAAGGTGAGCGGCGCTGCACAACGCTGTCCTGCTGCGCATCGAGGCCCGATTGGTCGTGTGTGGCCTTTCTCCCACAGGATCTCCCTGTCCGGTGCCGCACCGAGCTCAGTGGCACGTGCGTGAAGCGCACCTCGGCCCGCCAGGCGAGACGATCTGGGCGGCGACCAGTGCTGCCTGGCTGCTCGAGGGGACGTGGTGTCAGCCCGTCCTGAGGCGCAACATTGCCGTCCGACTTCGGAGCGCCGGTCGCACGCGCTCCACTGCCTTTGCTAAGGGGCACACCGCAGTCACTATCCGCACTGCCGGTGGGCATCGACACGTCCGTGCAAGACCCCAGACGTCAGCGACCTCCTCGGAGTGCCACATCGGACCTCACCTCGGCCGGCCACGGGCCTGATCAAGCGTGTCCTGGGCGATGGCTACCATTCTGCCCATTGAACCATTTGTGGTGGAGGGTGCGCCCTCCACTCTCGCTCCGAAATGGAAGGAATGGGTGGACAGGCTCCTAATATTCTTTGAAGCCACAAAGGTCCACAAGGAACAGAAACGTGCTATGGTTCTCCACCTTGGCGGCAAAGATATTCATTCCATTGCTCGGACCCTCACAGAGGCGACCTCCAAGACTCATCATACCCTGATTAACGGTCTCAATGCGCACTTTGAGCCCATGGCGAACCAGGACTACGAACGGTTCATCTTCCGACAAGCACAGCAACTGCCGGAAGAATCACTGGACGCATACCACACCAGACTGAAGAAGCTGGCACTAACTTGTGGCTTCCAGGATGTAACGGAGGAAATCAGAGGACAGATAATACAGGGGTGCGCTTCTGCAAAATTGCGAGAGAGAATCCTGGAGGAATCGGGGAAGCCTCTGCCCGATATCCTCACCCTTGGCCGCACGAAGGAGCTTTCCAAGGCCAGGGCGGCACACATGGAGGCTGCGCTCCAAGCCAACGTGAAGGTGGAGCCGATCAACAAAATACAGGTCCAAACACCGTCCAAATGGCACAAAAGAATGACACCCACCCAAGGCGGGGCGTCGGGACAGTCGTGCGGTTATTGTGGAGGCCCGAAACACCCGGCACCAGAATGTCCAGCACGGGGCAAGAGATGCTCAGGATGTGGCAAGATGAATCACTTCGAAAAAGTGTGCCGGTCCAAAAGGTTCCGCAAGCCATGCCAAACGGTGCAGACGGTCGTGGAAGGTGAGCCCAGCAACAGCGACATGGATGACGATGAGGAAGAGGAGCGGTCCGTGCACAAGGTGCACATGATCGGCACCGCCACCAGACGCACCAGGACACTGCCACAATGCTCCATCCAAGTGGCAGATCAGGAGATCATGGCGGTAGTGGACACAGGCGCGTCCATAAACCTTATGAGTGCGTCTCTCTACAGAACCATGCCCACACCTCCGAGCCTCAGCCCCACCCCATCACGGTGTTTGCCTATGGTCAAGACATCCCGCTCCGGATTCGTGGGAAGTTCAGAGCGGCAGTCCGCCATGGCGACAAAGTCACAAGAGCCAACATCTTCGTGTCGGAAGAGGGCCAAGGCATGCTCCTGAGCTGCAGAACAGCTGAAGACCTGGGGGTGGTCACATTTGCCTTTGGAGTACATGAAGAGTCGGTGCAACAACTGATCATGGACTTTCCAGATCTATTTGAAGGAATTGGGTGTTTCAAAGGTCGTGAAATACATCTGCACGTGGACCCTACAGTGCAACCTGTGGCCCTGCAACACCGTCGCATTGCATTTCACCTTCGGCCGCTAGTGGAAGAAGAGCTGCACAAGCTGGAAACAGCCGGAATAATCGAGAAAGTGTCAGGCCCCACCCCCTGGGTTTCGCCCATCGTGGTCACGCGGAAACCGAAACAGCCGGGAGCAGTCCGGATCTGCGTAGATATGCGCCTCCCAAATGCTGCCATCAAACGGGAGCACCATATCACCCCCACAATAGATGACTTAATCGGGGAAATGGCTGGCGCCTGCTGGTTTTCCAAACTTGAACTCCGTGCGGGGTACCATCAGCTGGTGTTAGATAAGGAGTCAAGAAACATCACAACCTTCTCCACCCACATTGGACTCCGCAGATACACTAGACTTAGTTTTGGGATCTCCAGTGCGGCTGAAGTTTTCCAAAATGTCATTCAGGAGCTGATCGCCGGCATACCTGGAGTGATAAATGTCAGTGATGACATCATGGTGCATGCCCGAACAATTCCAGAACACAATCACCGGCTGGCGCAAGTCTTCCGTAGGCTCCGCAATGCGGGACTCATACTGCACCGAGACAAGTGTGAATTCTTGCGAACCAAAATTGGTTTCTTTGGATATGTGTTCTCAGCTGATGGCGTCAACCCCGATCCTGACAAAGTCAAAGACATCGAAGATGCGCCACCACCCACGACGGTTACTGAAGTCAGGAGTTTTCTTGGCATGGTAAACTACTGTGGTCGCTTCATTAAGGATCTAGCCAACCTAACTCTCCCGCTGTGTGAGCTTACTAAGGACTCTACTCCATGGAGCTGGGGACCGGAGCAGGAGAAGGTGTTTCAAGACATCAAGGGCTCCCTCTCCAGTAACACCACGCTGGCCTTCTTTGACCCGCAAAAAGCCACACTAATCGCTGTAGATGCCGGGCCGGCGGGGATGGGGGCTGTACTGATGCAAAGGCCAAGGGATGAAATAGACTGGACCCCAGTTGCCTTCGCCAGCAGGTCCCTTACGGACACTGAACAGAGATACTCACAGATTGAAAAAGAAGCCATTGTGATTCATTGGGGATGTAGACACTTCCACCTGAATGTCTATGGGAAGCCATTCACGGTGGTGACCGACCACAAGCCACTGGTGGCTCTGTTCTCAGGGACTTCCTCGAAACCACCACCAAGAATAGAGAAATGGCTATTGCAACTGCAGGAATACAACTGCAACATTGAGTATCAACTGGGAGCGAAGAACCCGGCAGACTATTTATCGCGCCATCCCAGGCCCGCCACTCCGGAGGAGATGGATGAGGCGGAAGAAACAGAAGCGTATGTGAAGTGGGTGGTGGCCAGGTCATGCCCGCGCCCCATATCCCTGGAAGACGTTGTGAGCGCCACGGCCCAAGACGCCTGCATACAGCGGGTCAAGGACCTCCTTCGGACTGCCAACTGGCATAAAGCCAAGGAGAGCTGGAAGGCACTCACCCCGGAGGCTCAGAAGATTATGGAGAGCTTATACCATGTCAGGGATGAACTCAATGAAGACACGGCGGGATGTCTGCTGCGAGGGCATCGTCTAGTAATACCCACGGCTCTCACGGGACAAATAATACAACTAGCCCATGTAGGTCACCAGGGGATGGTCAAGACCAAGGCCCGGCTGCGAACCAAAGTACGGTTCCCCCTCATGGACGACATGGTGGAGAGCATGGTGAGGTCGTGCACTGCCTGCCAAGTCACGGGAGAAGCCTCCAGGGAAGCCCCCATCATTGTAGAGCCTCGACCACAAGGACCCTGGGAGCGGGTCAGTATGGATTTTGGCAGTCTCCCGGACGGAAGACACACGCTGGTGATGATAGAGGACCATTCAAAGTACCCAGAAGTGGAAATAGTGACAAGCACCAGCGCAGACTGTGTGATCCCCAAAATGGGAAAGATTGTCGCCACTCATGGTGCCATGAAGGAACTTCGAACGGACAATGGACCACCATTCCAAGGGCTGGATTTGGCTACCTATCTGTCATCTCTTGGGACCCGCCACCGGCGCATAACACCTCGGTGGCCTCAAGCCAATGGGGAAGCCGAGAGGTTTATGAGGACACTGAACAAAGTTATCCGCATTGCTCACGATAAGGGACAGTCCGTAGAAATGGCCATTTTCACTTTTCTTCAAAGCTATCGCCAGACCCCACACTCCACAACGGGGGTCGCCCCGGCACATCTTCTACTAGGGCGAGTGGTGAAAGACTCCATTCCTCATCACCACAGTGTTCACCTGAGGTGGTAAATGAAGAGGCGGTCGCGAGGAAAAGGAAAACCACGTTTGCCAAAATCAGTCAAAAACGACGGGCGATTCCACCCCAATTCAGACGAGGAGATGTGGTGCTTCTTCGCAATCGCATAACTAGTGGCAAGTTCAGGCTCAATTATGAGAAGAGGCCGTGGCGAGTGATTGGGGTGAAAGGCACCCGTCTTACAGTCATCCGAGGACGAGAATGGTGACTCGCAATGTGTCTCACTTCAAATTATTCCACTCTGCAGCCACAGAGTCAGAGCATCGGCAGGGTGTTGAACAAACTGACACTGCAACTAGCACACCAAATGTTGAATCAACACCCAGTCACGAGGTCAGTCAAAGTAGCGATCTGAAAGCAGCAAGTGAAGAAGTGGGAGGTGACGCGGAGGCCCTCGAGGAGGCCCCAGATCCGGAGGGGGCCGACAGAGAGGCGCCAGATCCTGAGTCAGAGGCTGGAGCGGAAATGCTGAGTCACAGGGGGTCGCAGCGCCGATTGAGAAACAATCCCACCCCCTCTGGCTGGTTACGAGACTACTTCACGTAAGACTGTTCCTATTGGAATGTACGTGTAGCCGAGCAGGCTCGTAAATATGGTGGTGCTGCAATCAAAGGACGCTGAAAGTGTTGGTCCTAAGGTTAACTGAGACTGGTTGAAAATGTTTGAGTTTGGTTTTTGCTGTGTTCTGGTTTTTCCTTATTTTAGGAGGAATGTTATGTTCCCGGAGGCCCGCCCCTGACGCCCTGGGCGTGGGGCGCACTAGTCATGAGACTCCTGATAATAAAAAGAGGTCTCGCACGCACGCAGGCATCCTGAGGCACGCAGACCGAGCAGCAAAGTTATTCCCAGTGTCCGACTGAGTTTATTCTAGGGCCACTTGTCAGGCCTAGTTAGGATTAGATGCCCCGGAGTGTAGGTCCCAGATTGATACCCCTAGGGCATTCATTTCCCCACTACAGGACACAACAGAACTTATGCCTTCTGAATGACCATGGTCTTTCACTTACTCTTCCAGTATTATTACTACCATTGCGCTTTGAAATATGTTTTTAAATATGTTCCTCTTTATAAGCATTTTAGAAAAACCAGGATTTCAAAATGAACATACAATGTGAGCCGTAAATGATGCTACTCGGACTAAACTTAGGCTGTCACTGATTTTAATGCCTGATAACCTTTATACCCATGCCTTCTTAACTCCATATTTTTTTTTTCTTTCTCCCTCTTTCTCCCCATCGTGTTTGTTCCTTTAATCTACACTATATGCTTTTAATTTGTTCCTTGGCTTTAAGTGACTATCTTAATAAAACAATGTTGAACAGGCAGGAATTAAATGTCCTGAGGATGATCCCTTCATCCCCACACAGGGATCCAAACACCGTCAACACTGTATACACTATATGCCTATGAAAGTATTGTATAACATGTCCCAATGGTGAACTTTTGTTTCATCAGTCTGCAATATTATATTGTACACAGACCTTTTTCCTTGCTCTAATGCCCCTTCTGTATGCCAAATTGTTCCAATGTGGTAGTAGGACGCAGGTCATGTCCCAGTTGAATCTGTATGGATAATGACTACTAATCAATATATTTTATATTAAAAATCTGTCCGGCTGGACCAAGAATATAGAAACTATTTAGTCTATATTTACTTCAACGTTTATTTCTCATTGTCTAGGGACCACTGTCTTTAGAAATAATATAAGTACCCAAGGTCCCAGACCAAATTGGGTTTCCCTTGTCCTTTTGAAACCATATGTAGCGCAATCGCTGGATTGCAAAGGTCTAGGACCTGTACCCCTTTCTTACAAGTAAGGACTCCCCTGATACTTCTACCCCCTTTTTTCCCTTTTTCTTTTTTCATCCCCCTATCCACACCTCCCTCCCTTGGCATGTCTGACCACACATCCCTGTACTCAGAAGATTAAATTAAGAAGATCTTAGAAGGCCCCTCTTTGCTCTCAGAGTCCACGGACACCCCTGGAGTTCAGACCACTTGCCTAGGTGACCAACTAGAAAAGAGTAAAAAGAGCTAGTACAACTACAGCTAATAATACACCTGTTAACAGAATATCTATGGGCTAATATGATCCCTGAAGGGCTGCAAGTTTGCAACATCCCAGACGTATTTACAGATAATCCAAAATACACCACACAATTTAGCTACATTACCACCTCTTGTTCAAGGCACTGGATGGTGTTGGGCATAGATATAGCCACAGAGGAACTCAAAAAGATTACTGCTGAAATAGAAGATTTAGAAAAGCAAATTAAAGATCATAGCCCAATGAGTGAAGGTGAGAAACTTCCAGAAGAAGTACAAAAAACGATTGAGGAATTCTACAAAATAGAGCAAAATAAAAAAACTAACAAAGTGAGGGAAGATATTAAAGCCTTCTAGCAAGAACGTGCATACCCTTATCTTGCAAAAGACTCCTACAGTAACAGATCTTACAGTGGCACCCAAAACCCAAGACCTTGGGGCCTTTTCAATAGAAGACAAAATCTGATTGGGTTCTCTGATACTTTGTCTGAATCCTCTGATAATTCAGACCAGAGTGACGGACCAAACACTCCCCATAGAATTCCTTTTTTAGGCAGAGGCCAAACAGATCAACCCAAGAGAGACAGAGGGAAACAGCTGCAACAATGGCTGGACCCTCCAGGGGAACGCTACACACGCCGACTACACCAATGGTAGCAGAACCCCTCATTAATACCACAATGACCATCGCCACTACCACTACTGAGCTCATGCCAGGCAATATGCTACCCATTTTCTATCTGACTAACTACTATCTATCAATCAGTGAGCAGTCCATATTGAATAAAGGCCTCTCATTTGTACCCACCCCAATTTCCTCGAAGTACAGACAGAACTCCTAAGATTCTTTAGGAAAATAAGACTACACAGTTATATTCTCATCAATCCCACTCCTGCAAAAAATACCAACACCCCATTTCGTCCACCCTCCACCTTTTCACCTTCAGAAAGCATGGTCCCTGTTGAAATTCCGACCTTCAAAAAAATGGTACTTAAAGATATAGCTGAACTAGAATGTCAAAGAATGTTCATTCCATACAACATCTCAATTGCGGAGAAGAAAGCACTAACAGATCTAAAATTGAATAACTGCTTAGTTATTAAACCAGTGGACAAGGGTGGGAGGATTGTATTACAAGAAAAAGACAAATATAAAACTGAGATCCTGCGCCACCTGAGCAACATAGACCACTATTGCAGGTTACCTACTAACCCCACAAAGGAAATACAGGACATGATAGCCCCGGTGACCAATGAAGGCCTTACCCCTAGCTTTCTGAGCAAAAAAGGAACATCAATTTTTGATTACCAAATCCCCTAGAACACCGATAATTTATACCTTGCCAAAGATCTCCAAAAACTCTGAAAGCCCGCCAGGTAGGCCAATAGTCTCTGGTTGCGGCTCCATATTGGAACCATTAGGGCAGTATGTGGATCATTTTAATAAAGAATTTGTGCCCAACACAGAGTGCTACATATGCGACAGTATGTCAATGATTAACATCATTGAGGAATATCCATTTGACCCCACATCCAAAACAATGTGTACTTTGGATGTGGAGTCACTTTACACCAATAGCCCACAAGCTGACTCAATGCTGGTTATTGAACAAATTCTTATCACACGCCCCAGTCCGCACGCAGTACCTACACTGTTTATATTGCAGCTTTTGGAAATCTGTTTGACAAAAAACTTCTTTCTCTTTGACGACCAATATTATGGCCAAGTCAGGGGTACGTCAATTGAAGCACTTTTTGCCCCGAATCTGGTGATCCTCCATATGGATGGCCTTGAATCAAAATGCATTCTTATCCAATTGAACCCTTTCCACAGTGGCATTGTTCTGTGGAAGCGGTACATAGATGATATATTTATGATCTGTCAGGAAACACATGACCTACTGTTGCAGTTCCTTCATTGGCTGAATAATAATTGTAGCTGCCTTACTTTCACCCTATCTGAGAATAAACAAACAATTTCATTCCTTGACCTAAAGATTCAGCACCGAGAGGGAAAACTGTTTACCAACCTATACAGTGTAGGAGAGTAGGGTCTGCTATCCTATGGTCACCCCAAATTTTTGCTTTTTGCTTCACTGGTTTTTGACTTAATGTGGCTGTGGGCCTGCTAATCAGACCCACAGCCTGCTGTTCTCTCTCTAAATTACTGCCAATGCACTCTAGGTGCATTACGAATTGGAACTGGTTCACATTATTGGCCTTGTAACAGTGTACCCTAGGTACCATGGGCATAGGTGTTTCCAAGGCCTACTAGGGGCTGCAGCATGTATTGTGCCACCCCTGGCCTGACCTCCATATTTGACACAACTGGCTCATCACTCAGCTGGGGTAAGTTGGTGTAATCACCTCTTACTTAGATATAGTAGCCCTATATCTAACCTTAAACTGGACACATATGTTCCTATCAGCCACTCCTATGGACGGCCTCATCAATCCAGGTGGCAGAGTGCGTGGAAATATGTGAGATGGTGCACTAGCATGAGTGAAGCCTGCTGGCAGCTGTCGGGAACCACTCCCTTAGCTGTTCCGGGATATTGCCATACCATATACTCTTAAGTGCATTATAATCCTCGCGGTTATATGCTAACTTTGGCTTTATCAAAACATGTCGAGTAAGGTGTCATACGATTTGGAATACTATCCCCTCGACAGTTCTGTCAACGGGGATAGCATTCCACCCTTCTAGAGGGACACGACATGTGTGTAGCCTTAACCCCGGTTAAAGTTAACCAGAGCCTCAGCATCACAAAATGGATGCTGCAACCACAGACACAAGTCTGACCTCCTGCTGCTGGGAGTCCATCCAGCGAGGGAGGCTTGGACAAAGGGTTTCCTGCCTTGGAAGGAGCGAGCACCACCCCAGACAGGATTTTGTGTATTGGGTAGGACAGGGCTGAATAGATTGAGACATGCCCGGGGCACACAAGGTGTCCCCGTGCATAAGCCAGTCCAAACCGGTCCTGGGACTTTCCAGACCCAGGGCTGGCAAGGAGCTGGACAAAGGAAAGGGGGTGTAACCGCCCCCCTTCCTGGTCCCACCCAGAGGAGGGACCTAGCAGGTGATCCACCCCTCAGATTGGGAATAAGAGTGGGAGCAGTGCCATAACACCTCAGATCATCCTGAATCAACTTTAAACGAAGAAGACGACTGGACTTCGACATTCTGCTGCACAGAAGAATGTAGAGCATCTCCCTTGTGGCCTAGGATTGGCCACCCTGTGAATACAGGTACCAACCAGCGAATCGACGTCTGCTTTGCCGCCGCCTCCCGCCGGAGCCCGAGCCCAGAGCCTGACAAGACCCAGATTCCCAGACTTCTCACAGCCCGATCCACAGTCCCTTCAAAGAAGGGACCCGTGGAGGCACCGAGAGACGTGGGACCGGATATCTTGGAAGACACCCGAAGAGCTGACTGCGCAGCATCAGAGGCACCCTCGACGTTGTGCTTCGGGGACTGAGAACCCCCACCACCGAGCAGCCCTTGCACCGAAGATCCGCCCCCCCAGCATCTCCACGATCTGCGTGGGGCCCTTTTGCATTGTGCCACTCAATGCGCCATCCAGGCCACTAGCCACGTGGTCAGCGGCCATCTTGGCAACGAAATCAACAAACTATACTGTGGGTCTGGTTGCTCCAGACTTGCCCTCACTCCTGTAAAAAGGAGCACCCACTCTGACCTTGCTGGCTCGAGTAACAAGCCTTTTTTGACTCCTGCATGGCTTGCATTAGCCAAGGCCTGTTTGATTCAATCAAGTTGCCGACACCGCCAACAGCGAGAAGCCTGCGTGGGACAGCTTGTGACCGACTCCTGGATGTGTTTGACCCCCGGTGTCCACGTGGCTGCAGAGAGAAGCTACACCTCAACGCCTGTTTGCACCCGACATCGCCTGGTTCCAATCTGGTTCCACGGTAGTCACTGGCTAGTGACTTTGAACATTGTCTCCTCTGCTTTCAGGTCTTCACATCTTCAGATCCACCCTTGGATCCACCGGAACTCTTCACATCGAGCCGCCTGCAGCATCTTCAGCTCCAAGCACCATCGACCAGCGTGACGAAACCTGACACTACTTTGACCCTGTGCACCCGCTTCCTGTGGGTGAGGTAACTCAGCAACGCCAGTGTTCCCACACTGGTACACACCTCTAGGGCCTGTGTCTCAAGTTTCAGCTTTCTAGGTCACTCAGAAGGTTCCTAGCTTTCTAACTTTATAACTTTTATGCACCATAGACATTGCATTGGTGAGTGCGTGCACTTTAAACACTGCACCCGAGTCCCGCGGGCCTTTCCTGACTTAGTCACTGCTAGTCCCGATCAGCTCCAGCAATTCCCAAGGCCCTAGGCCTGTTTCCTTTTCGATTGGTATCTCTTATACCACTTTCTTAGTATATGGTTTAAGTGGCCCCTAGGGCTCATCCATATTGTGCAACTTTTGTGTATTTTAAACTGTGTTTTGTTTTAACGCTTGTGCTTCTGTGCTCATAAAGAGTTCAGGGGATATTTGTAGTTAATAAATATATATATATATTTTCAATATATATCTATGTGGTGTCCTTTCATCTGGTATTGAAGGTGGTTGTGTATGGTAATACAGCTGGCTTCACATGCCTTTCAGAGTTTAGCCTAAGACTGCATTGACCACGTTACCACTAGGATAACTGGTCTATAAGGTTGACTTACAACCGATCATCATAAGGGTTGCTTGGCATGGTACAAGGTGATCACTAGAATTAGTGAGCATCACATACCAGGCCAACTTCTCACATACAGGAAACCAACTGAATGTAATACCCTATTGAGCTACAAGAGTCACCACCCCGTGCACCGCGTGACTCTCTTACCTACTCCCAGTTTCTGCGTATACTGAGAAACTGTAACACTGTAAATGTCATTTATGCGATTCTTTTGCCCTTGCAATAAAATATATGTAGGATAAACACCACAGAAAGCACGCATCCGGATCTGCCAACATCGGAGCAGGATTCGGTGTAAAACCCCAAATGCGCCTCTGGTGGATCATTTCAACGAAACTGGCCATACTGTACTTGATTTGAAATGGACAATAATTAATGCCATAAAAATTTCCCCGAGAGGTGGAGATGTTTATCAACTCCTTAATAAAGAGGAACTTACATGGATACTAAAGACCAGAAGTATTCATAATGGCTTGAACCACCTTGAGGACTGGACTTCCTTACTCTGAACTATGTAATTTTTTCTGTAAATGTAAATTATCAACTTCAGGATGATATTATAACATCAGTCCACTCGCTGTTTTTGGAACCTGCTAAATGTGTTCAACTGTTTTTCACTGTTTGCAGTAAATTGTCACTTGTATTCCATTGATGCCCCAATCAATTGTGTTACCAAGAACCAAACCCCTATGTTTTCTATCCTCCTTCACACCTTTACAAAATGGCCACCTCATTAGCTTACCCTTTTCTGTTGCACTAGCATTAAGCCTTTTCACGGTCACATGATTTTCACCACATGACCCGTAGAGACATAATGATGGTTCACTACCCCCGAGAGCACAGTTATTCCGAGCATCGCCTCAGCGTTTCGCACCGAGAGGTGATTTGTTATGATCACACCACAAGCTCATTCCCATGCTTTTTACCCCGTAGGCCAGGTCCTGCCGCTGCTCTACCCTTAAGCAGTACTTCCTTCGTAAATTCTAGGTAAGCACTTTACTGGTTATACCTCTCACCAAAATCCTACCGCCCGGTTACACCGACACGTGTCGTGATTCAGGCTTTATTTTCCTTTTTTCCCGCTGCAGAGTTCGTCTCGGAACCCTAGTGCGTTATCAACGCGGTAAGAATAACTTATGCACTCGAGCAAACTCGGCTGTCATGATATAGCACTTCTTTTTACCTCAATAATGTACTTTACAGGAAAATAGTCCCCAAATTTTTTTTAGCCGTCCGTGATGCCTCATTCGCTGACAACGGCCCTTTCCTAATCGCCTTCAGATGTAGGTAAGAAGGTTCAGTCACAGTCCCGGCGTTGCTATTTAGCCCGATGCAAGACAGCTCACTCTTATGAACTTGTCTGCACGGAACCACACCCGCCGGCCACAATATCTTAGGCACAGACAAAATCCAATTACTATTTTTCCGTCTTTCCGGTACAGCACTCGCTTGACCTGCATACCACTCCGCCGCTACCCTCCGCCACTCCTTCCCCATGATTAAGTCACTTCTCTTACTTAAACTCAAGTACTTATGCCATCTGAATGAGCATGGTTTTTCACTTACTCTTCCAGTATTATTACTACCATTGCGCTTTGAAATATGTTTTTAAATATGTTCCTCTTTGTAAGTATTTTAGAAAAAACAGGATTTCAAAATGAACATACAATGTGAGCCGTAAATGATGCTACTCTGATTAAACTTAGGCTGTCACTGATTTTAATGCCTGATAACCATTATACCCATGCCTTTTTAACCCCATATTTTATTTTATTTCTCCCTCTTTCTCCCCATCGTGTTTGTTCCTTTAATCTACACTGTATGCTTTTAATTTGTTCCTTGGCTTAAAGCGACTATCTTAATAATACAATGTTAAACAGGCATGAATTAAATGTCCTGAGGATGATTCCTTCATCCCCACCCAGGGATCGAAACACCGTCGACACTGTATACACTATATGCCTATGACAGTATTGTATAACATGTCCCAATAGTGAACTTTTGTTTCATCAGTCTGTAATATTATATTGTACGCAGATCTTTTTCCTTGCTTGAACGCCCCTTCTGTATGCCAAATTGTTCTATTGTGGTAGTAGGTTGCAGGTTATGTCCCAGTTAAATCTGTATGGATAATGACTACCAATCAATATATTTTATATTAAAAATCTGTCAGACTGGACAAAGAATATAGAAACTATTTAGTCTATATTTACTTCCACTCTTATTTCTCATTGTCTAGGGACCACTGTATTTAGAAATATTATAAGTACCCAAGGTCCCAGACCAATTGCCAAACTGGGTTTCCCATGTCCTTTTGAAACGGTAAGGAATTCCATAGCATGGCGGTCCTTACTGTGAAGCTCCTAGTTCCGATTCGGGATTTTCCTCACCAAAATGGAAGATCTTCACTTAGTGTGATTCCAGTAGTTACAGCGATATTCCTTTCCTATTCATTTACTATTAAAATATACTATTTATTTAGTATGCATGAAGACTATGTAGTATGCCCAAAAGCCGAAATATGCAAATGAGGGAATACTAGTTCTACTCAACTACCCTTCAAATACATAATGAACACTTTAATTGTTTGCTAAAAGAAGAGTAGTAGTATTCTAGAAGAATAGTATTTGAAGCTTAGAATTATTCTGTTCCGGTTTATTTGCAGCTCCTGTGCTATTTCAAGAGCAAAATGAAGGCTAGTCTCATTGATTATGACCACTGTTTTGAGCAATATCTGATTACTAATGGCAATGATTGTGAAGGGGGGTTCAGGGCAGGGAGTTCCGGGGGTCACTTGGGATTGGGGGGACGTGCAGGGGGTGGTCGTGCAGGGGGTGGTCGTGCAGGGGTAGTGGTCGTGCAGGGGGGTTGTCATGCAGGGGGGGTGGTCATGCAGGGGGGGTGGTCATGCAGTGGGGGTGTCACACGGGGGTGTTGCATGGGAGGTGTTGCATGGGAGGTGTTGCATGGGAGGTGTTGCGTGGGGGGTGTTGCGTGGGGGGGTGTTGCCTGTGGCGTTTTTGTGTCAGGGGGTGTCACGCGGGAGGGGGTGTCACGCGGACAGTGTGTTGCGTGGGGGTGTTGTGCACGGGGTGGTCGCGCAGGGGGAGTGTCATGCAGGGGGATGTGGAGTCACGCAGGGTGGTGGGGGTCATGGCGGGGGTCATGTGGGGGAGTCATGTTGGGGGTTGTGCAGGTGGTAGTTGCACGGGGGGTCACTGGTGGGGAGATCACACAGGGGGTTAGGGGGGGTCACGTGGGGGGTTGGGCAAGGTGGTCACACAGGGTAACGGGGGTCACATGCGTTGGGTCACAGGAGGGGTTATGGAGGGTTACAGGGGGGTCGCAGGGGCTCTGGGTGGCACACGGGGGTCAGTGACATCACTGATGACATCATCCACAAAATCACTAACGCACCCACTCACACCCCCTTAGAACCTTTCATGTACCCACTCCCACACAATAACTCACAGACCCATTTACAGACCCACACTCCTAGTTTCACACCCACTCACTAATTCATACATCTACACACACATATTCACTCACACACTGGGTTAGTCGGCTGTAGAGCTACTGACACACCTACTCACGCACCCATACAGTCAATCACACAGCCACTTACCCACCCATACAATTACACACACCCACTTCTTATGCATACAGATACTAACAAAGACTCCCTCACATATAGTCACTGACACAAGCACATACTCACCTATACAGCCAGTTATATACCGCACTGCTCACCTATACTACCCTTTACATACCCAGTACCCACCCATATTCCACTGGCAGATCCATTCACTCATTCACACAGCGGTACACACCATGATGCATACAGCCCCTCACTCATTCATTTACTAACCCATACAGCTACGGACGCACCCACTCATTCAACATAACAGGCACTGACTCACTCACCCGCCCACCCGCCCACCCACCCACCCACCCACACAGACACCCATACCGGTACTCAGACAACCAAACAATCACCCATACAGCCACTCATGTACCCACTCGCACACCCATACAACCACTTAGACACCAACGGATAGACTGATACAGACATTCACACAACCAGTCACTTACCCATACATTCTCTGAGGCAGCGTATACAGTCAATCATACACCCAATGAATCATCCAGAAAGTCACTCATACACCCAGCGATTCACTCGAACACCTTGGTATATATTTAAAACTCAAACTCTATAAGTCAGTCACTGGATGATGTCATCAGTGATGTCATTAGAGATGTCAGTGATCTAAAACGTGAGGTCATAAGCAGTGCATTGCAGGGGGCTGAGTTATAGTGAGCTCAGCTAACTATAATTGCTGAATTTCACAAGTTTTATACAAGTGAAGCCTGAGCTAACTATAATGGCCCGGTAACCATTGGTTTTGTCAGTAAAAAAAAAAAAAATATATATATATATATATATATATATATATATATATATATATATATTTATATATATAAGGAGGTGCTTACTTAAGATCTAATGTGGAGAGACTTGGGAAAAGGAAAATGGCATCTGATCACGTTATGCCCTATTCCTTAATAAAAGTCATTTTGAAGCCCTGCTGCGTCCTTTGATTCTACTCGGAAAGGAGGAGATTTGTTTTGGATATATATATCTATTCCTCCAATCCTGCTTTCAGTTAAAACAGGTCTGACACATGCTTGGGTTGCCAAACTGAATTTTATTGCCACCGGTGCACTTTTGCCAACGTCGCGATGTCTACTATTTCAGTGTCTAGCAGACGAGTTTCAGCGTTTGCCTCATCAGTGCCAGATAAGTGCTGAATGTGTCATGGTGATTCATTTCGCGGGGCTGCTGTTTGAATACACTGAGTGTTCTCATTGGCTGGGACTCATAGATGTAGAAAGCAGACAGGGAAAGTTCCTCCGATGATCAATGTCGCTGTAATCCCAACCACGAGACCTCGGGCACAGTACACCAAGTCCTGCAGTGTGGAACAAACAAACCAAGCAGTCAGGTTGTGGAACAGTGACTCATCTTCACACATGATAATGCATTTGTTGCTTCGCCTGCTCCTTTGAAATTTCAGGAACGAACGGGTGGAATATCATCACAGCCGGGCATTCCTTTAAGCAGACAACCTGCCTGCTCCCTCTCCCCAGTACCTCCAAGACACTTCAGGCTGGGAGGGCGCCGCAATGTGCCTTCTAAGCACTCAAAGTCAAAGGTTTGTCGGTTATGTTGCGGTGCTCCTGAACAAGGGGCGTGTCAGATATTGCTGAGCCGACCTCCGCCTCACATACTCCTCCAATCCTGCTTTCAGTTAAAACAGGTCTGACACATGCTCCGGTTGCCAAACTGAATTTTATTGCCACCGGTGCACTTTTGCCAACGTCGCGATGTCCACTATTACAGCGTCTGGCAGACGCGTTTCGGCGTGTGCCTCATCAGTGCCAGGTAAGTGCTGAATGTGTCATGGCGATTCATTTCGCGGGGCTGCTGTTTGAATACACCGAGTGTTCTCATTGGCTGGGACTCATAGATGTAGAAAGCAGAAGTTCCTCCGATGATCAATGTTGCTGTAATCCCAACCAGGAGACCTCGGGCACAGTACACCAAGTCCTGCAATGTGGAACAAACAAACCATGCCCTATTCCTTAATAAAAGTCATTTTGAAGCCCTGCTGCGTCCTTTGATTCTTTGATTCTACACGGAAAGGAGGAGATTTGTTTTGGATATATATATATATATATATATATATATATATATATATATATAGTGAAGGGGTTTGGACTGTATATATATATATATATATATATATATATATATATATATATATATATATACAGTCCAAACCCCTTCACTATGAAGAAGAAAGAGCCACACGCAGGTAACCTGGTCCAGCAAACTTTATTGCGCGGCTTTCTGGCATAACGCGTTTCGTAGTAAAACTTTTTTAAATGCCTTCAGTCTTTGAATGCTCACCAATGTCCACCTATTTAGAACAAATGTCTTTCTGCGATTGGCTGCTGACACCTGGCAGGTACTAGGGAGGATCCCAAAACTCGGCACTCCGGGTCCCAGGAACGACAGTCACAGAGCGTTAGTACTGCCCCAGTGGGCGGTCACTGCCTTTACTCCCTCCTTGCAGCTGGATCTTTTTGTGGAAAAATCGGCTGGCCTGGACCTTCACCCCCCCCCACAGCACAGTTGCAGACTCTGAACATTCCAACAGTGCAGGCAGTTCCCTCGTGAAGTCACGGTCCAAACCTGGTAGGCTGCTCCCGTGAAGCGTGGTGGCTCGGCGTTTCCCCAGTTCATGAGGTATTTCCAACAAGCGATTGCCACTACTAACACCGAACTTCTTTTGTGGGGTGGGGGCTCCAAGTGCGCTGTGGCCGCGCACAATATGTACAGTCCAAACCCCTTCACTATGAAGAAGAAAGAGCCACACGCAGGTAACCTGGTCCAGCAAACTTTATTGCGCGGCTTTCTGGCATGACGCGTTTCGTAGTAAAACTTTTTCAAATGCCTTCAGTCTTTGAATGCTCGCCAATGTCCACCTATTTAGAACAAATGTCTTGCTGCGATTGGCTGCTGACACCTGGCAGGTACTAGGGAGTATCCCAAAACTCGGCACTCTGGGTCCCAGGAACGACAGTCACAGAGCGTTAGTACTGTCCCAGTGGGCGGTCACTGCCTTTACTCCCTCCTTGCACCTGGATCTTTTCGTGGAAAAAGCGGCTGGCCTGGACCTTCACCCCCCAACACAGCACAGTTGCAGACTCGGAACATTCCAGCAGTGCAGGCAGTTCCCTCGTGAAGTCACGGTCCAAAACTGGTAGGCTGCTCCCGTGAAGTCTGGTGGCTCAGCGTTTCCCCAGTTCATGAGGTATTTCCAACAAGCTATTGCCACTACTAACACCGAACTTCCTTTGTGGGGTGGGGGCTCCAAGTGCGCTGTGGCCGCGCACAATATGTACAGTCCAAACCCCTTCACTATGAAGAAGAAAGAGCCACACGCAGGTAACCTGGTCCAGCAAACTTTATTGCGCGGCTTTCTGGCATGACGCGTTTCGTAGTAAAACTTTTTCAAATGCCTTCAGTCTTTGAATGCTCGCAAATGTCCACCTATTTAGAACAAATGTCTTGCTGCGATTGGCTGCTGACACCTGGCAGGTACTAGGGAGTATCCCAAAACTCGGCACTCCAGGTCCCAGGAACGACAGTCACAGAGCGTTAGTACTGCCCCAGTAGGCGGTCACTGCCTTTACTCCCTCCTTGCACCTGGATCTTTTCGTGGAAAAAGCAGCTGGCCTGGACCTTCACCCCACCACACAGCACAGTTGCAGACTCGGAACATTCCAGCAGTGCAGGCAGTTCCCTCGTGAAGTCACGGTCCAAAACTGGTAGGCTGCTCCCGTGAAGCGTGTTGGCTCGGCGCTTCCCCAGTTCATGAGGTATTTCCAACAAGCAATTGCCACTACTAACACCGAATTATTTATATATATATATATATATTATATATATATATATATATATATATATATATATATATATATATATATATATATATATATATATATATATATATATATATATATATGGAAATTGCACAAGCGCTTCGGCAGGGCTCACCGCTTCATCCAACCCTCCGGTCTGTTATTCGGCTCCTCTGCAATGCTCACACGTTCCCTTAAGTTTGAAAAGCAGGGTTGATGCGTTTCGGGACAGCAAAACGCCCCTTCCTCATGGACTGAATGCAGATAAACGACGAGGTTCTCTTCACACTCTTCAAACGCCTTTTGTTTGACAGCTGGCGTTGTCCTCCCTAAGTGGGTAGAGTTTAGAAACGCCGGGACTTATGGTTCCTATAGTCCCGTGAAGTGAATTGGCATCATATCCTTGAGTAGGTTGGCGTTTCTGCACTTATTACTGTCTTTAAAATTCCTTTAGTAGGATGGGAGGGAAGCTGCAGGCATCACGTTTTATCATTGGGATGTTGCGCTGGCAGGCGAGTATGGTTAATCTCACCTCAGTCTCTTTGGACAGGATAAGTGTTCCGCCATCGGAGTGGAGCTCCTCATCGCGACCAAGGCTGGCCGCTGAGAAAATAAATGAGCAAATTGCGCAAGCGCTTCGGTAGGGCTCACCGCTTCATCCAACCCTCCGGTCTGTTATTCGACTCCTCTGCAATGCTCACAGGTTCCCTTAAGTTTGATAAGCAAGGTCCGACGCGTTTCAGGGCCGCAAAATGCCCCTTACTCATGGACTGAATGCAGATAAACGACCAGGTTCTCTTCACGCTCTTCAAACGCCTTTTGTTTGACAGCTGGCGTCGTCCTCCCTAAGTGGGTGGAGTTTAGAAACGCCGGGACTTATGGTTCTTATAGTCCCGTGAAGTGAATTGGCATCATAACCTTGAGTAGGTTGGCGTTTCTGCACTTATTACTGTCTTTGAAATTCCTTTAGTAGGATGGGAGGGAAGCTGCAGGCATCACGTTTTATCATTGGGATGTTGCGCTGGCAGGCGAGTATGGTTAATCTCACCTCAGTCTCTTTGGACAGGATACGTGTTCCGCCATCGGAGTGGAGCTCCTCACCGCGACCAAGGCTGGCCGCTGAGAAAATGAGCAAATTGCGCAAGCGCTTCGGGAGGGCTCACCGCTTCATCATACCCTCCGGTCTGTTATTCTGCTCCTCTGCAATGCTCACAGGTTCCCTTAAGTTTGAAAAGCAAGGTCCGACTGAGGTACCGGGTTTTTAGGAACCCGGCGGTGCCAGGGGGAACACCCAGAGACCTCTTGAGTCCTTCCTGTTTTGGACCACAGAAACACAGAGTCTTCTAGGTGATGTCAAGGATCGAGTTTTATTGGCTGCAACCAAGTAACAAGCGTCCTAGAAGTACAACAGCACGTGTGTATATTCTCAGGAGACTGTTCGTTTTTACAGAACCAGTCTTCTCTTTTTATACAAAATAATACACTTCGGGCAAGAATTCCTCGGTTTACAGTTGGTCATATAAATATTTATTTTACAAAGGAAAAGCAAAGTCATGATGGCAAGCCCATATTTTAGTGTGTCCAGTTCGTGATAGATTACCCAGCAAGGCCCAGAACTTCCATCAGATATCGATGAATCCCCAATAAAATCAGGCACCTCCTCATTGTAAAACTAGTCATAAAGAAGAAACAGGGACAGGTGTGTGTATGATAAAACATGGCTTGTATGCGATGAACGGTTTATGGCATGTTGTGCTTTGATGCTAATCTCGCTCGCCCATGGGATGGGGACTGCCTGAACAGGTTTGGCTGGAGGCAGTTGATTCAGCTCGCCCAGGTCACAGAGAAGTCAGCAAAGGTGTACGTGTCCTTTTGGATTGAGTTCAGCCTCGGTCAATTGACTATGTAAGGGCAACCACAAGATGGATGCCGCTCACAAAATGGAACCCGAGGGTTCAAGACAGAACGTACGATTTTAAGGTGATTGCATCACTCGATCATGACGCAAATGCATAGGTATAATGTCCTCATCATTACCGGTCTGCCGATACCAAATTCGTCGTGATACGATGTACCAAATTCGTCGTGATACGATGATATTTTCTGACGTGAGTGTTGGGCTTCGGTACCACATTATAGCAGGGTCCAGAATTTTCAGTACCACACAACGCGTTTCGGGAGGCGCAAAATGCCCCTTACTCATGGACTGAATGCAGATAAATGACCAGGTTCTCTTCACGCTCTTCAAACGCCTTTTGTTTGACAGCTGGCATCGTCCTCCCTAAGTGGGTGGAGTTCAGCATTGCCAGGACTTATGGTTTTTACAGTCCCGTGAAGGGAATTGGCATCATAACCTTGAGTAGGTTGGCATTTCTGCACTTATTACTGTCTTTGAAATTCCTTTAGTAGGATGGGAGGGAAGCTGCAGGCATCACGTTTTATCATTGGGATGTTGCGCTGGCAGGCGAGTATGGTTAATCTCGCCTCAGTCTATTTGGACAGGATAAGTGTTCCGCCATCGGAGTGGAGCTCCTCATCGCGACCAAGGCTGGCCGCTGAGAAAATAAATGAGCAAATTGCGCAAGCGCTTCGGTAGGGCTCACCGCTTCATCCAACCCTCCGGTCTGTTATTCGACTCCTCTGCAATGCTCACAGGTTCCCTTAAGTTTGATAAGCAAGGTCCGACGCGTTTCAGGGCCGCAAAATGCCCCTTACTCATGGACTGAATGCAGATAAACGACCAGGTTCTCTTCACGCTCTTCAAACGCCTTTTGTTTGACAGCTGGCGTCGTCCTCCCTAAGTGGGTGGAGTTTAGAAACGCCGGGACTTATGGTTCTTATAGTCCCGTGAAGTGAATTGGCATCATAACCTTGAGTAGGTTGGCGTTTCTGCACTTATTACTGTCTTTAAAATTTCTTTATTAGGATGGGAGGGAAGCTGCAGGCATCACGTTTTATCATTGGGATGTTGCGCTGGCAGGCAAGTATGGTTAATCTCGCCTCAGTCTCTTTGGACAGGATACGTGTTCCGCCATCGGAGTGGAGCTCCTCACCGCGACCAAGGCTGGCTGCTGAGAAAATAAATGAGCAAATTGCGCAAGCGCTTCAGGAGGGCTCACCGCTTCATCCAACCCTCCAGTCTGGTATTCGGCTCCTCTGCAATGCTCACAGGTTCCCTTAAGTTTGAAAAGCAAGGTCCGACGCGTTTCAGGGGGATGCAAAACGCCCCTTCCTCATGGACTGAATGCAGATAAACGACCAGATTCTCTTCACGCTCTTCAAACGCCTTTTGTTTGACCGCTGGTGTCACACCGTGCCAGGCCTGTCACCCACTGGCCGGCCCAGCCTGGTCCACAACCGCCGTGCCAGGCCAGTCACCCACCGGCCAACCCAGCCCGGTCCACAACTGCCGTGCCAGGCCAGTCACCCACCGGCCGGCCCAGCCCGGTCCACAACCGCCTTGCCAGGCCTGTCACCCACCACCGGCCCAGCACGGTCCACATCCGCCGTGCCAGGCCTGTCACCCACTGCCGGCCCAGCCCGGTCCACAACCGCCATGCAAGGCCTGTCACCCACCGGCCGGCCCAGCCCGGTCCACAACCGCCGTGCCAGGCCAGTCACCCACCGACGGGTGTTCACTCGCCTGGCTCGGCGGTGGGTGACATGCCTGGCACGGCGGTTGTGGACCGGGCTGGGCCGGCGGTGGGTGACAGGCCTGGCACGGCGGTTGTGGACCGGGCTGGGCCGGCCGGTGTACGGTGGATGATGCAATGTGACTGTAAGGGGAGTCATGAACTGCCATTTCCAATTTCATCATCACAAGGATGTGTTTGCCTGCACCTCCCCCGCGGAATGCGTGTACCGCCATGGTGGCGCCACTGATTGAGCATTGTTGCAAAAGAAACATCCGTCCCGGAAGCTTACACATGTTGTGGTATTGGGTTCTCCAGGCCTACATATTCCGCAAAACCCGCTACACCATAAAAAGATGTTGGCACGGAAACTGAAAATGCAAAAGACAAGTTTATTAAGACCCCATGGGGTGGTGGTACATTCCTACAGCACCCTTCGGTAATGCACAAAGTATCACACCGAACATCGGTGCGAGACCTCTTTTATACAGTTTTACAGTAATAAAAATGTAGGCGGAACACATTTACAGAGTTTTAGGTACATATATGGTCATTTTTGGAACACAGCCTGCTCATGGGAGGGGTTACAACACCACTGGTCAGTTTGGAGGGACATTCCTAAGTGATGACTATTCAACGGTCCTAAAGGGCTCAACTGCGCATGTGCGGGCTTGACCAGTACTAAGAATAGCCTGTTGCTGGGCAAACTCGAGTGGTCAGTGGTACAGAGGAAGGACAAAAGGGCATGCTGGCCACGAGGTGACGCATTCATATGAAATGGCCGCTGTCACATTCAAAATGGCTTCCGACAACCATAGTCCATTTAAGGGAAATTTGTGTAGCAAAGCTTAGTGCTAACCCGACCACCGTCAAATTATGACAGACGACCCTTTTAGCGTTTAGCTGAAGCTACCTCATAATGGACATAGTCAGGGTATTCATCCTAAATATCAATGGACATTATTTTCATTACTTCTCTATGATTCATTTGTTCATTTTTTACAATAGCTCGTTTGGACGGGATACAGGCAGTGAGGCACATGGAACACAACATAGGGCCACATTGAATACAGAGAAATAGAAAGAATAATATCCCAACTATTACACACAGAATCGCCAACAACTTCCAACCCCATGTACCAAGCAATGTCCAAAACCACCCCGAAAATGTCCAAGTACCATTATCAGGATGTATTTCAGCTGTTATCTTATGTAACTTAGATATTGCATCATATACAGAAGGTGAATTATCTGGCACGTATACACAGCAACTACTTCCGATAATGCGGCATGCACCTCCACGATCGGCTAATATTAAATCTAACACCATGCGGTTTTGGAGCGTTATAATTCTAGTAATCTGGAGTTCCTCTGTTAAGTTTCCTAAAGCAAAAGCTGTCTCATTAGCAACAGCTTCTACAACACATGTCAGTCGTCTTATTTTCCGACTATTTAGAGCAGCCCCAACAAACGAAAAGAGACCTAAATTAAAGTCAACATACTGCTGCAGTGAAGTGTCTGTTTGACCAATCTCATCAAGAACTAAAGTTCTTTTCACTCTATTCAATATAAAGTCATGGTACAGAATATAATCATTATGATACATAGGCGGGGCAATAAACAAAGGGGGAAGTACAAAAGATATATAACATGTTCCTAACCATCCTATAGGGAGACGATGATAACCTTTATTCCCGCAAATAAAATACGTGTTTCGTGAGGCCACAAATGTAATGCCATTTGGAGTGTAAAAGGTAAGAGTGGTGTTGCATTCACTTCTTCCTACTGGGATTGTACCTTTATTATGAACACAAAGATCAGCTTTCGTATCAATAACAGTAATAACATGTAGATTGGACATATTTATATTCCTCTGATTACTATAAATTCATGGCGCAGACACGTTATCTGGACGGTATTCCTCCCATTCGAACTTAGTTCCTTCGGCTTGTGGATAACCATCTCGATCATTAAAGCAAATTTTTATTGAGTCGGAAAAGTAGTCCACCTTTAGTTGGCCATCGCAAAGTAAACAAAAGTGTATACCACGCATTACAAGAACCATTATGGGAAAACGGGAGACGAATAAGTGGTGTGCCTCCGTTCTTCTGATGCCCAGGCAACATCCCACATACCCAGCAGTTCGAAGTGTTTGTCATATTATGTGTATGATGCAAAATCTGGATGAAGCTGTTATTCAGATAAGTCTGTCTGTGTGTCGTTCTTCGTGATAAGGCAAAGTAAAATGAAAATGTTCAGACGGAACTGGGGTGGTTGGCAATAAATGTTCTCTTGCCGGCACCAGAAGTTCTACCACCCAAGCTATCACAGCTATCACCACAATTGTTACAACAAATAGTACTGCACCAAGAATTCTCTTATTTCGCATTGTAGAAGATGCCATAGTTCAAAAGTTCAAAGTGTCTCAAAAACAACTAAAAAATAAAAATATGAGTGCTGAGCTCCGAGGCAGCCGTTGGTTTCTTCTCCGAGATTCAAGACGGGTGTCGCTACACTTGGCAGAACAGACCCCCCCCCTTGATATTCCCGGCTTCTGTTTCACAAACCTGGAGCGGTAACTCAACCAGTCTCGCACAAAACAACTGCTTTTCGTGGTCGTAGATTGTATCTCTCTCTTCCAGAGACGGTGTGGTCCGGGAAGACTCCCTCCGATTCAGTAGACGCAACAGCTGGGCTCTTCTCCTCGTCCAAGATGTCTCGATAATCAAACAGCACAGTCGGGTTCACCAGATCCGGAGAGACACGGCGGCAGTGAGCGGAGTGCACCCACCACTTCCTGTTGGTGACTCGCACAGCCGTACGAGTTGCAAGAAGCACTTACTCGGGGCCACGCCACCTCGGCTCCAAGCTGCTTGTTCTCTCAAAAGATCGGACCATCACATGGTCCCCAGGACGAAGATTGTGAGCCTCTCCAATAGAATTGTCAGGGAGCGCTTCTCGAACCTGTTGATGAATGGAAAGTAAATCATTTGTTAATCGTGCCAAATAATCGTTCATCATTATACAAGGCACATCATGTAACAATCGAGGCTTAGGAACTCCCCATATATTCATAGGCTTTCCAAACACCACTTCATAAGGTGTGAGGCCAGTTCGGGAATGGGGCACTGATCTGATGGATAGCAATGCTAATGGCAGAGCATCCGGCCATTTCAAAGACGTGGATGCCACGATCTTTGCTAGCTTTAATTTCAGAGTAGCATTATACCTCTCCACCAGACCTGCTGACTGGGGATGAAATACAGCATGAAACTATTGCTGAATTTCCAATCCCTTCATTACATATTACATAATTTTCCCAACAAAATGAGGACCGTTATCGCTCCACAGAAATTTACAAACACCGTAGCGAGGGAAGTACTCCTTGAGCAAAACCTTAGCTGTTGTCAGCGCTGTATTACCCTTCGTGGGGAAGGCCTCAATCCATTTACTGAAAGCACACACCACCACTAAAACATACTTAAGGTTATTGCAACGCTCAAGCTGGAACAAACCCTCCTTTCGGAGTATACGTCCCTTTTGCAGGATTGTGCTGTAAGCATATCAGACAGGTCTGCACTACTCTTTTGGCCGTATTGGCAATCTCAGGATGCTCCCAAACTCGCGTTAGCAATCGAGTAGTTGCGAGAGCTCCAACATGTGCCAATCCATGTGCCATTTGAACCATTGCTTGCAAGTAAGCTGCAGGCAATTTCCATCTTTCCATATCTTTGCTTCTCCAACAACCCTCGTCATCCAGCACTCCCTCTGTTGCCCAAGTTGCGAGTTCTGCTTCAGACGCTGATTTCTGAATATCTAATATCTCCTCTCTAGCATCATGCCATCGCTCAGCCTGCGATTTCACTACATACATTGGTGATACATTTCGTAACATAGCAGTTTCCTTCGCTATACTATCTGCAAAAGCGTTTCCTTGTCCCACTTTGTCAGTCACTTTCTTATGTGCACTGCATTTAATTATTGCCACTTTCTTCGGACAAAGTAATGCATTCAAAAGATCACGCACTAGTTCTCCGTGCATGATGTGCACTCCGTGCGAGGTCAAAAACCCTCGTTCTGTCCATAGTAGGCCAAAATCATGCGCTACTCCGAAGGCGTACCGGCTATCAGTGTAGATGTTCACACATAAGCCAGCACTCAATTCACATGCTCTTGTTAAGGCTATCAGTTCCGCTGCTTGGGCCGATTTCTGTGGTATTCGTGCTGCTTCTACCACTGTCTTAAGTGTCGTGATCGCATATGCTGCGGAAGTTGTACCATCTGGCAGCCTCAAACACGATCCATCAACCCACAGTTCCCCATCCACATCTGGAAGTGGCGTATCCTGTAAATCGACACGCCCCTTTGTTTGTTCTTCAGTCAGGAAAACACAATCATGGTGTTCTTCCTCCTGGCCCTCGGCAACTGGATACGGTAATAAAGTAGCAGGGTTCAGAGTAGCACATCTCTTTAGTGTGATATGTGGCGCCAACAATGTAAGCTCATATCCTGTTAAACGTGCGCTCGTGAGATACTGGGTCTTTGTTTGGTTTAGTAGAGCGTCTACCGCATGTGGAACTAACACCAGCAATTTGTGTGACAAAACTATTCCCTCACTCTGACGTATGGCCACTGCTGTTGCTGCAACAGCTCTAAAACACCCAGGTAATCCTCGTGCTACAGGATCAAGTATTGCGGAAAAATACACACAAGGCCTCTGCTTATCTCCGTGAGTCTGCACTAGAACTGACAATGCACACCCATCCTTCTCGTGTCCATACAACGTGAACATCTTTGTGTAGTCTGGTGTGCCTAACACTGGTGCAGAGCAAAGAGCTTGTCTCAATTGTTCAAAAGCATTCTGGCATTCATCTGTCCATTCAAGGGGCATTGGTGTAGTTTTGGACAATAACGCTAACAAAGGTTTTATAATGTGTGAAAACCCCATTATCCACTGCCTGCAAAAAGACGTTAGGCCTATAAAAGCACGCACATCTCTCTGGGTAAGGGGGACTAGTGTATCTAAGATCGCTTGAATTCGATCAGACATTAATGCACGCCCCTCCTTAGACAAAAGGTGACCGAGGTAGGTCACCCTTGGTCTACAGTACTGCAATTTCTTTCTAGATACTTTATGGTTATTCTGAGCAAGAAAGGATAGTAAAGCAAGAGTGCTCTCTTCGCACTGTTCATGTGTATCTGCAGCAAGTAAGATATCATCAACATACTGGATAAGGGCCACTGCAGTCTGCAGGTCAAAAGAATCGAGCTGTCTTTTTAAGGCCTGGCTATAGATGCTAAGACTTTCTGTATAGCCTTGAGGAACTCGACAAAATCTACACAATTTATTATTTAATGTAAAGCCAAATAGATATCTGCTATCAGGATGGATAGGGATGGAAAAGAAGGCATTTTTGAGGTCAAGCCCGGTAAACGTGGTAGCAGTGGGCGGAATCAAAGTAAGTAAGGTGGTGATGTCAGACACCACCGGGTACTGGGGCACTACGATCTTGTTAATTTCCCTCAAATCAATAATAAATCGATAGACTTTGTCATTGGTATCTTTCTTTAAGATCGGAAGAATCGGACTGTTACAAACATTGTATGGAACTTCCTCCACTACTCCTGCAATAATCAAATCATGCACGATGTGAGTTAAGGCAATTTCACCTTCCCTAGATATTTTGTATTGTGGCACACGTGGCAAAGACGCACCCTCCATAACAGTTATTCGAATAGGGGGAATAAGCATCTGTCCCACATCCGTGTCTGAAGTAGCCCATAACGTTTGTGGGAGAGAGGCTAAGGCTTCAATTTCATGCATTGTACACAGTCTCTCTACATTTGGGTAATTATCATTCAAGATAACCCGCACTCCTTCAGGGGCAAAGCGTATCGTTGCTCGGAAGTATTTAAGCAAATCTATACCCATAATATTATCTGGAGTATTTGGTGACAATAAGAACGGACATGGACCAAAGAATCTGTCAATATAAAATGTAAGGGGTTGTGACAATGGGCTAAGAGAGGGTGTTCCATCGAACCCTATAGATGTAATCTTTTCGCCAGACAGGGGAGCCCTTAGAACCAAGTTTTTAGACAGAGCACTACGAGTAGCTCCTGTATCCACCAGGAACTGATCAGTAGAACCCAAAACGCCCGCTGATACATATGGACTTCTTTGATCTACTGGTATTTCAACCGATTTCACACCCCATCCTACGCACTCCTATGCATGAATATAATCCTGAAATTCCACATTCTCACCCTCAGATATCTGGTACTGATTCCGTCGGTCAAAAGTATTACGATCATCTTGACCACGACCCCTCGCTTCAAACCTGCCACGATCACTTGCTCCACTCCTAGCTCCTGAATAACCATTCCGTGTCCTTCCACTTCCTTGACCACGCTGATTACGTTGTTCATGAAGCACTGGACAATCTGAAGCCCAATGTCCGAACTCTTTACAGTATGCACATTGGTTTGCAGCAATGTCAGTACGACCAGAAGAAGCAACATACGCTCCACACCTGCCTCTATCGTTCCCTCTCGGCTGTGTCGCACGAACCTGAGCCAACATCACTTTCGTCTTCAACTCCTTCGCTTTCTTATCAGTACTTTCCTTAGCCTCCAGTTCCTGACGCTCATAATACTGAGCCATAGTTAATAAAGAAGCAGGGGTCGCCGTGGTCCAAGAACTCTCACTAGTCTTCAAACGTTTTGCAATCTCCGGTAGGAGATTAGCCACATACTTATCGACGAACAAATGCCTACCCGTATCATCTGTTAATAATTGCCCGCTGTAATCATGAAATGCTTCCTCGAAACGAGAAAAGAAATCAGACACCGACTCGTCCACTTTCTGCTTACAAGAAGCTAACATAGTCCAATCAATCTTTTTAGGAGGTACGAGCGTTTTTAATTTATTTAAGATAGCAGTTGGAAGATCTAATATCAATTGACACGGCTTACATGCAGGCTCCCTATCTAAATCAGCTTGAGCTAAAGCTTTCCAATCCGCCCCCAAAGTCCCTTGGTCATCAAACTTACGAACCGCTCTCCACATATCAGGGGGTAATATCAACCCAAAGAAAAGATCAATATCAACTAACGTCATAACACACGACGAAATAGCCCCTTCCACTCCTTCATAGAAAGCTGCTGGATTTTTACGCGGATCAGGTAAAGCATTTCTCAACGCCATAACATCTGCTCTATTCCAAGGTGTATAAACCCAATTATATACGAAATAACCCTTGGCATCCCCAGACAATTTATCGTCACTTGTACCTTGCCCTTTAGGAGGGACATACAAAGGTGCGGCTTCACGCATAGGCATAACATGAACTGCAGGACTCTTATCTGTTCCAAAGATAGAACACTCTTTGGATGTGTCCGTCGATCCCGGCGCAGACACGTCTGAGGCTTTTCTTGCGTCCCGTAACTTCGACGCCTCATCCCGTAGCTGGACCAATCGTCGGAAAAACTCATCCGCATCTGCAATAACAAATAAACCTTTACGCATATTCTCACCACTAACTGATATATCCTTAAGCTCTAGATCAGTTGAATGTTTCCTAAACCGATCTACAACTTCATCTCCGAACTGACTCAAGAAATACAACCGTTCTCGTTCAGACCACTTACTCATTTCATCATTAATCTCTGACATAGTTATTTTATTCAAATTTAGTTTACAGGCAAAACTGCGCAATTCCGCAGCCTCACTAGCACTTAGCCTCATACTCTTACTCCCTTGACCATCTCCGTCCGAGTCCTCGTCTGGGGCCGTAGGCAGAACATACGGAGGCGGGCACCGATCTAACAATGAAAAATCATCAACTTCATTAGTAAGGACAGGATAAAGAGGACGTCGAATAGGGAATTGACCACTCGTTTGCAAATTACGTTCCCCTGCCTCCCTCTCTTTCTTCTCCTGCAACTCCTTCTCCTCCAGCTGTAAAGCCTTATCACGGGCAGCCTTCCGCTGTTCTTTATCCGCCAATGCTATTTCACGCTTCATTCTTTCTCACACTGCTTTCTCCCACATTCGTACGCAATCAAGCATATCTTGTCTAGACCTACGTTGAAACAAACATTGTTCCACATACTGGACCTTTCGTAAATCAAATGACCCATGTAGTGGCCATTGCAAATCAAGATCTCATTTAGTATACTTGTTCCATAATTTATATATAGAATAGGGGGAAGGCCGAATTTGATGTACATTTCCCGATTAGGGGTCCCCTCTGGGGGAGCCGGCTGAGATTCATTTAATCGATAATTGGTACCATTTCCAAAACAGCACATTCCTCGGAGTGTGCTTAAAACAGGCATGTCAAAATATCACAGAAACGCGATATCACAAAAATGGCACTTAATATACTCTACACAAATGTGCCGTTCAAACAGAAACAAGTTTAGAGAAATCTCTCTACATGCCTGCCTATGTGAAGTGCACTGCACATATAGTTCAAATCATAGAATCAAATGTTAGCTAACTCAAAACATATTCAAAGAGCCACAGTAAGCGTCCGTAGACTATCTTACCAATCACAAGCTTACCAAATTCTCAGATATCCAGATTCCAACTGCCAAGGTCTTTAATCGAATCAGCCAAACCGGCACCTTACGACAACTCGAACGAGCAGGATCTCAGCCGAGGACCGGCGCCACCTGGAAGGTCAGATCAGAAGGAAAGGAAGAAAACACCGTGGGTGCCAAGACTCGGGTCACTCAGTGGCAGCGTACGCGTCCATGGCGAATTTCCAATCCTTCGTCACGACCTCTCCTTCGGGCATCCGAGTCGCCGATGAGTCCCTTCGTGGTTGCCAATTTGTGGTATTGGGTTCTCCAGGCCTACATATTCCGCAAAACCCGCTACACCATAAAAAGATGTTGGCACGGAAACTGAAAATGCAAAAGACAAGTTTATTAAGACCCCATGGGGTGGTGGTACATTCCTACAGCACCCTTCGGTAATGCAAGAAGTATCACACCGAACAACGGTGCGAGACCTCTTTTATACAGTTTTACAGTAATAAAAATGTAGGCGGAACATATTTACAGAGTTTTAGGTACATATATGGTCATTTTTGGAACACAGCCAGCTCATGGGAGGGGTTACAACACCACTGGTCAGTTTGGAGGGACATTCCTAAGTGATGACTATTCAACGGTCCTAAAGGGCTCATCTGCGCATGTGCGGGCTTGACCAGTACTAAAAATAGCCTGTTGCTGGGCAAACTCGAGTGGTCAGTGGTACAGAGGAAGGACAAAAGGGCATGCTGGCCACGAGGCGACGCATTCATATGAAATGGCCGCTGTCACATTCAAAATGGCTTCCGACAACCATAGTCAATTTAAGGGAAATTTGTGTAGCAAAGCTTAACGCTAACCCGATCACCGTCAAATGACGACAATGTGGTTGCCGATGTGTGACCGTGACGGTCCGTGCACATGCAGCCAATGGGAAGAGGGTACGCGGGCCGCGTATGCCCAATCGAAAATAGCGGAAGGAGTGCACCGCAACACCAGGGCCAGTCATTGGCCTTTTTACAAAGAGGCATCCAGGGGTAACCAATTGCTGCCGACATATGCCACTGACATGGGCTCAGGGCCCTATATATGTGATTTCCAAAATCACTCCTTCACTGCTGTGATCCAGTGCTGCCTGCGACCATCACCTCAACCTGCTGCTGCTGAGCTGACCACCGACTGCTGCCTGTGACCATCACCTCGACCTGCTGCTGCTGAGCTGACCAACGACTGCTGCTGTAGTGCCACAGTCCAGGACCTTGCCATGCAGAGAGTGCGAGAGATCCGGTCTCGTCCCTTCACCGCAGCGGAACTAGATGTTCTCGTGGGCAGTGTGCTCAGCCACTATGAACAGCTGTACGGTGCTCCCGGACAGGTGGTAAGTACAGCGGTGTACCTGTTGTTGGCCCTGAGGTGATCAGTGGCTCCTGTCTTCTGTAGGCCTGCTGGTGTGCTGTGGGACCTTCACATGTGTTGTGCAGAGCATGGCTGCATGTAGATATGTCTTTCTACGTAGTTTGTGCATGTCATACTATCCACTTAGGTTATCCTCTTGTCTCCCATCATGGTAGGTAAAGCTGCACCTTCGCAAGGCTGTGTGGAGGACGATAGCACGTGATGTACGGGCAGTGGGGGTGTGCAATAGACGACACACACACTGCCACAAATGCTAGGACGATATATCCAGGCTGAGCAAGAATGTAGCGGAGATGACACTGGGGATGATTCCAAGAACGGCACTTCTGGCCCGACGCTCCATGACCCCTCTTATGCACCGTATCATTGCTGTGACGCATCCTGACCTGTCCGACCGGCGGAGTGTGGATCAACAGCAAACTAGCGGTAAGCAGTCTGTATGGGTATGTTACTTGGGAGTGCAATGCATGTATTGTTGCTCAGACACAGTAGTGACTTCAGTGGTGCGTATGTTTTGTAGCAATACCATGTTGGTGCCATTGGCGGAGTCTAATTTGACATCCATGTCTGCCATGTTGACACGCCATTGCTTAGTAGTTGAGTGTTCAAGCACATGCCGTAGAGGTCTGTGGCCCCATGGCAAGACATGTGTGCAGATCTACATGCACTTGCCCTGTCCACATGATGTACATGTTTCACGGCCACCACCGGTTATTTCATGTGAGGATGAGAGGTAGGGATGGGCCGTGTGTAGGATGGGGGCTACATGTTCTTTGTCTGTAATGGAATTAGAGATTTGTTGTCCTTCTGTACGTGAGTGTGGCCATGACTTACACCTCTTTTATCTCTATTTATCTCTATTTTTGGCAGAGGGCACTGAGCCATAGACGACGGAGATGAGTGGTGGCAAAGCATCCGGATCAGACATCACACACACGCAGACTGACACAGAAGAGGGCAGCCCCGGAGAGGGGGACAGGACCGTCCCTGAGGACTCGCATGTCGAGACACCATCGTCCTCATCTTCCGACAGTGTTGGTGAGTCAGCACTGTTGTCACAGACTGGGAGTGGGCAATCAACACCTTCGGTCGGGACACAGCACACAGGGCCCACACTGCCGCCAACTGCACCATGTACTGTTCTTGCACGCAGAAGTAGGGGGAGCAGAGGGGCGTTCGGTGCAGGCACCGCTGCCCCTGCCCTGGTGACCCAAAGAGGACTTTGTGCTGAGGCTGTTGATCTGCTGCGACAGCTGTGTGTGGGGCAGACCAATATGATCAATGCATTCCAAGACCACGATAGGAAGTTGGGGCAGGTGGTGGCATTCATGGAAGGGATGCATGGCGATGTTGCTGGTCTACACAGGACAGTTCAGTCATTGGCAAACACTGTGTCTTCTGCCATTGTACAGTCGAATGGACAGGGTGCTACTTCTGTTCCCCCATCTACACCACTTGATGTCTCAGGGGGGAGTGAATATTCTGACCAGGACCCTTATACAGGTTATTGCACTAGAAGCAGCCACAAACAGCACGTCAGGGCACGGAGGGCACAGACACCATCCCCTAGGTCAGCAAAATTTGTTACCAAAGACAACGTGAGATACACTGGAGTTCACACACAGGATCCACAAGTGGTGTTGGGGGAAATGCCTTCACATGCTACACAGGCACCCCACACAAAAGGTACTCCCAAGGCAAGGGATACTCCCAAGTCCATGGACACTCCCTTGGACAAGGACACTACTAAGGCAAAGGCACCTCAAAAGAGCAGGGACACTCCCAAGGACAGGGACACTACTAAGGAAGGGGCCACTCCCAAGGGCAGGAACAAGGACAGTACAAAGGCAAAGGCACCTCAAAAGAGCAGGGACACTCCCAAGGACAGGGACACTACTAAGGAAGGGGCCACTCCCAAGGGCAGGGACAAGGACAGTACAAAGTCAAAGGCACCTCAAAAGAGCAGGGACACTCCCAAGGACAGGGACACCACTAAGGAAGGGGCCACTCCCAAGGGCAGGGACAAGGACAGTCCAAAGACAAAGGCACCTCAAAAGAGCAGGGACACTCCCAAGGACAGGGACACTACTAAGGAAGGGGCCACTCCCAAGAGCAGGGACAAGGACACTACTGAGGCAAAGGCACCTCAAAAGAGCAAGGATACTCCTAAGGACAGGGACACTACTAAGGAAGGGGCCACTCCCAAGAGCAGGGACAAGGACAGTACAAAAGCAAAGGCACCTCAAAAGAGCAGGGACACTCCCAAGGACAGGGAAACTACTAAGGAAGGGGCCACTCCCAAGAGCAGGGACACTCCCAGGGACAGGCACACTACAGAGGAAGGGCCATCTCCCAAGGGCAGGGACACACCCAGGGACAAGGTGTCTTCTAGAGACAGGTACACCACAATGGGCAAGTCTGCTGCCAGGAACAGGGCACCGTCCAGGGAACAGGGAAAGTCCAGAGACAAGACTCCTCCTACGGCCAAGGCACTTCCAAGGGACAAAGCTTCTCCCATAGTTACTAGCTCCATCAAGGACAGGCATACATCACCCCTGGCTGCACTGAGGCTGTTGTTGTTGAAGGAACGGAAAACAGATGTCTCTGCGGCGTAGTACCCCCATACCTCCACTCCCATCCAGGCCCGTCAGAAGCTGAAGAAGGAGTTCCCTGTTGTTGCATCCCCCATTACACATGATGCTGAGTCCAGAAGGCAGGCACACAGCAAAAGACAAGCATGGTCCAGCACGTCCCCAGAGAGCAGAGCCCCAGCAGCAGATGCTCCACCTTTGGTGGGTGATGTTTCATCGGAGTCCGCACCACTTGCCAGTCCTGTCATGTCTAGGGTGCCCTCACATATCCCTAAGAAACGTAGACACACACCATTGACACCTGACCACACGGATGTCGCTCCAGTACAGCTATCCCCAGCTCCCAGTGCCACCCTGCCTCCTGGCCCATACAGCCCTGTGGCTCATCATTTCAGTGTTCTCAGTGGCGCATCAGAGGTCCACTCTCAGTTGTCAGATAGTGGCACTGTGTCTGTTGTTTGCTGTCATGCATCATGTAGTGGCACTGTCTCAGTTATGCCCTCTCCTGTTTTTGGTGCTGGCAGTGTGTCAGGGTCGATGGCTCATGTGTCAGTCACTAGAGCTGTGGCTGTGTCTCACACTCCTATGTCTGGTGCTGGCAGTGTGTCTGGATCGATGGCTCATGTGTCAGTCACTAGAGCTGTGGCTGTGTCTCACACTCCTATGTCTGGTGCTGGCAGTGTGTCTGGGTCGATGGCTCATGTGTCAGTCACTAGAGCTGTGGCTGTGTCTCACACTCCTATGTCTGGTGCTGGCAGTGTGTCTGGGTTGATGGCTCATGTGTCAGTCACTACATCTGTGGCTGTGTGTCACACTCCTGGTTCTGGTGCTGGCAGTGGGTCTGGGTCTATGGCTCATGTGTCAGTCACTAGGGCTGTGGCTGTGTCTCACACTCCTATGTCTGGTGCTGGCAGTGTGTCTGGGTCTATGGCCCATGTGTCAGTCACTAGAGCTGTGGCTGTGTCTCACACTCCAGTTTCTGGTGCTACCAGTGTGTCAGAGGCAGGTACTTCAGGCAGTCCACCTGCTCCGTGATGTGCGGTGTGTTTACCTTCACTCACATGTATTTCGAGTTGGTGTGTATATTGTCCATAGTAACCACATTTGCATTGTTCTTGTCCTTGGGACGGGTACCTTGCACCACGTTTTTCTGCTGCCTCTGATGTACCTGTTCGATGCCATGGACTGTTGATGCACTTAGCCCCTCTCATGTGCTGCCTCTGATGTACCTGTTCGATGCCATGGACTGTTGATGCACTTAGCCCCTCTCATGTGGTGCCTCTGATGTACCTGTTCGATGCCATGGACTGTTGATGCACTTAGCCCCTCTCATGTGCTGCCTCTGATGTACCTGTTCGATGCAATGGACTCTTGATGCACTTAGCCCCTCTCATGTGCTGCCTCTCATGTACCTGCTCTGGTGCCCACAATGCCCTGTTGGTGTTCTGATACTGCAGTCTGCCCTCTCATGTGCTGCCTCTGATGTACCTGTTCGATGCAATGAACTGTTGATGCGCTTATCCCCTCATGTGCTGCCTCTGATGTACCTGTTTGATGCCAGGGACTGTTGATGCACTTAGCCCCTCTCATGTGCTGCCTCTGATGTACCTGCTCTGGTGCCAACAATGCTCTGTTGGAGTTCTGATACTGCTGTCTGCCCTCTCATGTGCTGCCTCTGATGTACCTGCTCTGGTGCCCACAGTGCCCTGTTGGTGTTCTGATACTGCAGTCTGCCCTCTCATGTGCTGCCTCTGATGTACCTGCTCTGTGCAATGGACTGTTGATGCACTTAGCCCCTCTCATGTGCTGCCTCTGATGTACCTGTTCGATGCCATGGACTGTTGATGCACTTAGCCCCTCTCACGTGCTGCCTCTGATGTACCTGTTCAAAGCAATGGACTGTTGATGCACTTAGCCCCTCTCATGTGCTGCCTCTGATGTACCTGCTCTGGTGCCCACAATGCCCTGTTGGTGTTCTGATACTGCAGTCTGCCCTCTCATGTGTTGCCTCTGATGTACCTGTTCGATGCCATGGACTCTTGATGCACTTATCCCCTCTCATGTGCTGCCTCTGATGTACCTGTTCGATGCAATGGACTGTTGATGCACTTAGCCCTTCTCATGTGCTGCCTCTGATGTACCTGTTCGATGCCATGGACTGTTGATGCACTTAGCCCCTCTCATGTGCTGCCTCTGATGTACCTGCTCTGGTGCCCACAATGCCCATGCTCTTGCATACTCTGTGATTATACCCCTATTATGTGTAATAAAGCAAGTCAATCATGTGTCGTGGTTTGTCGTTGTCATTCCTGCTTGTGTACTCCAGTTGTGGATTTCTATTTGCGAAGTGATGTGGTTTTTCAAACATGACACTCCCCCTCCCAACGTCACGACCCTGGCAGGTACTCCCCTTCAGACAGCGAATGGTGTGTTGCGTGCCTGCGTCGTCGTCGATAGTGTGCCATGACTTGCAGGTGGTGGATCGCGAAGAGTATCGGAAAAGCGTGTAGCGCTGGGTCCATGACGGCGAGCAGCTTGTAGTGGGTATCTCTACTATGTATGGTTTCTTCGCTGTGGGGAATCCGCCGTGTTCAGGCAGGTTGTTTTTCCGCAACGGTTTTATGTGTGTTTTCCGTCATCTTGATTTGGGGACAGTCGTTGACGTCAGTCCGTACGGCGGTGTCTCTGGATTGGTTACGTCCGCCGCGGGGTTGGGTGTAGTTAGGCGGCGGTGCGTGCTCTTCCGTCGCGCACAGACTTTTGACACTTTCCTATCCTGATATGGCGGACGGAGTGACCGCGGCTGGCGGACACGGAAACAGCATTTTCCGCTTCCTCCAGGGCTGCGGTCGCACTTCCGTCCGCCATCCTAATGAGCCCCATAGTTAGAAAGTTACCCTAAATGAACCCATTACTTGCCATCCAAAGCAGTCACAAAGAAAAGCATGCTTGCCTGCAGAAGTCACAAGGAAGTAATATGTGCTGTGCGTGGTCTTTTGAGCCGGACCTAGGTTAGGATTTAAAGGCACAGGCACTGGCCAATTGGAGAAGCGGGCCAGAAGGATGAAAACGTCACCAAAAAAGGTAAAATAGGCAGGGAGAATTACATTTAAAAAAAAATCTTTTTATTGAAATAAAACACCATCAAAGAAACACTGTACAGAGGTTTGTTCAAAGATGCAGATTCTACAATGGGGAGTCACAGGATAAACAATACATACAAATGAAAGGGAACTTCATGGGGAGGGGGGTCACCAAGAGCAACATTTCTGGGTGGAGTACAAATTTCTCCGCTGTGGCGATTCCAGGGCCCCCAGACCAGTGACCGCTTTTGAGGGCATCCCCTCGCAAGATATGTTTTTTTCTCCCTAAACATACACCAGTCTAAATTGTTTTCCCACTCTTCCAAGGTGGGAGGTTGCTCCACAACCCACACCTGACCTATATTCCTTTTGACTAACATGAAGTCCAAAGTGGCCCATTGTGTCTGTGAGGTGTTTAAGTCAGTGGGCTCCTAAATATTCAAGAGGCACCGCCTCGCCTTCGGTGTCAGGGAGACCCCCAGTACCTTATATAGAGTGTCATGTATTTTGCGCCAGTAGGTGATAATGTCTGCACAATCCCAGATGATATGCATAAAGGTACCTGCGAGACCACATTGTTGTTTGCATAGCTCCATGTCCGACAGTCCCAGGCGTACCAGTCGGGGTCCTGTGATGTAAATCCTATGTAGAATCTAATGCTGGATTACTCTTAGGCGGGCTGGGATGACAACTTCCCTTGGGGATGGCACTGCTATCTGCCAATCTTCGTAATCCAGCTCTACCCCATCATGTACCCATTTCTCCCTTAAAGCCTAAAGGGTATCAGCTTTGTGGTTGATTAGTTTTTATATATCAAGGAGATAGTTTTTTCCGGAAGGTGGCCAGCCAGCATTCTTTCTTCCAGAGGTGAGGCCTCTGGGGGCTCCATAACTCCGGGCAATGCGAAGAGAAGCGAGTGCTGCACTTGCAAATAGCAGAAGTATTCTGCATTTGTTAGTTCATATTCCTCCTGCATGTCCTCAAAGAATGTAATCCTCCTCTTCCCCTAGATATCCTTAACAGCAGAGATCCTATAAGGTCCCACTTATCAAAACCTTTTGTCCTCCAGAGCTTGACTAGTCTTTCGGAGTCCCAGAGCGGGGTGGCCATGGTCAATTTGTCCCTCCAACCAGGGAACCCGTGGCATCCTGCCAGATCTGAACTGCATGTTTTGTTGGCCCTGTTAATGCCAGTCTCTTCGGTCGGGAATACAGGGAACTGCTATACCTACCCCCCGGGAGAAGCCATCTATCGATGGCATATTCAGGATCATCAACTCGACCATATGTGCTGTGGTTAATCGCAGCCAGCTGGGAGGCCCAATAGTATCGTCTGATGGTAGGGTGTTGAAATATCGATTACAAAAATATAGTTTACAAAAATATAGTTGTAAAAATATCGTTTACAAAAATATCGACACCCTATACCTAAACAGGTAAGTACATAAATATCTACTCAAAAATAGTGTTGTAATAAATATAGATGTAAAAAATATCGACATTTTAAATTAATTACAATTACATTAAATAATAAATAAATATAAGTACTATTAACAAAATACATTACATTACTTTTATTTTTTGACTATTTAAAACAAATTAACTACACTTTTTCATTATAAACTTAATAAATGTGTACATATACATATATTTAACACATTACTTTATATAACAACAATAATGCATACATATAAATAAAATATAAAATATATTATTAGTTAAAACATTTGATAGCGTAGGGGTAAAAATTACTATTTCCACTCCAGAGGGTGCAACAGTAGGGAAGGCGTTGGATAGCGTAGGGGTAAAAATTACTATTCCCACTCCAGAGGGTGCAAGAGTAGGGAAAGCGTTGGATAGCGTAGGGGTAAAAATTACTATTCCCACTCCAGAGCGTGCACCAGTAGGGAAAGCGTTGGATAGCGTAGGGGTAAAAATTACTATTCCCACTCCAGAGGGTGCAACAGTAGGGAAAGTGTTGGATAGCGTAGGGGTAAAAATTACTATTCCCACTCCAGAGGGTGCAACAGTAGGGAAAGCGTTGGATAGCATAGGAGTAAAAATTACTATTCCCACTCCAGAGGGTGCAACAGTAGGGAAAGCGTTGGATAGTGAAGGGGTAAAAATTACTAAATGTATTTACTCGTTTAAAAATTTACAAATCTTTATTTTTATTTAATTAATCATTAATTAAATAATTATTCAATAAAAATGTAATTAATTCACTAAATTTTCACTTAAAAATTCCACTACACACCTAAAATTAATTAAACAATTTACATAATTATTAATCAATTAACTAATTGAAATTAATTAACTATTATTTATTACACTATTTATATTCAATTAAGACATTAATTAATCAATTATTTTATTATATTTAAATTACTTCCCACCCTACTCCCCTATAAACCCACAACCCGCTATGGAACTATTAACACTAAATTCAACATAAAATACGTTATTAACTAATAAAATACTACAAAAAAATACTACTTTGACAACCAATACTCATTAAAAACACTAAATTACTTATAATTATTTAAAAAACGATATTTTTGTAAACTATGTTTTTGTAAACGATATTTATTACAACTATATTAATGTTAACGATATTACTTACCTGTCTGACGATATTCTGGTCAAACTATATTTTTGACATCGATATTTCTTCTTGTAGATATTTCTGCGGCGATATTAAGGTTAGTCGATATTTTTACAACGATATTCCCGCTCTGCACCTCGTCTGATATCCGGGAGGCTAAAGCCCCCATCATACCAAGTAAGTGTTAGTTTATTCAAGGCGATGCGGGGTCTGCCATCCCATCGCAGATTCCGCTGAAGGCTCTCAATCTCATGGAAATAGCCAGCTGGCACAACATCCAAGGTATTCTGCAAGGTATAAAGAAAACAAGGCAGAGCCATCATTTTAAAGAGGGCTGCCCTACCAAACAACGAAAGAGGAAGCCTCCTCCAGTTAGCAATGTCACTCTTAAGCCTCTGCAGGGTGGGAAGGAGATTCCGGGCATACCTAACCGAGGGATCCAGAGAGACAAAGACTCCCAAGCATTTGAACCCTTCTGTTTTGACCTGTATAGGAAAGTTTTGCGGAGGGACAGGGGGATCTCCCCTCAATACAAACAATAAGGATTTCTCCCAGTTGATTGAGAGTCCCGAATATTTCCCAAAGGAGGCCAGGACATCAAGGATCACAATAAGAGACTTACGGGTAGAGGTCAGGTAAAGCAGAATATTACCTGCGTATAAAAATATGCGATCCTCCCATCCGGGGTACCACCGCATGCCCCTAATCGTTGGTTCCCAACGTATCCAGGCAGCAAGAGGCTCCAAGGACAGAGAGAAGAGAAGGGGGGACAGCGGACTGCCCTGACGGGTGCCCTGACCAAGCAACCAAGAGACTCTGTTGCTTACCACTACTTGGGCGATGTTTTCCGTGTATAACACATGCACCCAGCTGATGAATTTGGGGCTGAACCCAAATTTGGCCAGGACAGCCCACAAATAGGGCCATTCAATCGTGTTGATGGCCATTGTTGCGTCGAGCGACACAATTATGGCTGGCTCCCGCAGAGTGTGAACTCGGTCTATCACTTTGTGCAGTCTACGCAAGTTTAGGGTCATATTTCTATGTGGCATAAAGCCTGATTGATCGGGGTGTACCAGACTGCTGCACTTTAACCAGTCTATTTGCAAGGAGCTTGGACAGGATCTTCGGTTCAGCATTTAAGAGAGAGATAGGTCTAAACGAGGCGCAGTTCGTTTTAGTCTTGCCATCCTTATGAATCACGACCACAGTAGCCACTCTCTGCTCCCTGGGTAATACCCCTTTATCTCTAGATTCCACAAACATTCCTTTCAGATAAGGCGCTAGTTTGTCCAGTTTGAGTTTGTAGAGTTCGATAGGAAGCCCGTTGGGGCCTAGTGCCTTACCAGAGTTTAATGAACGATTGCTTGGGCAATCTCTTCAGCTGCTAGTGGGCTATCCATACAGTCCCGATCTTCAGAGGAAAAACATGGGAGCTGTATGTCTCAGAGTAATACCTGGGAATCAGTTTCTGAGTGAGGGGACACCGATTTGTAAACCATCTGAAAGTAGTCCGCAAACGTATCCATGTCCTGTGGTTCGGTAAGTGATACCCTTACCCCCATTAGGAGCTCTGGGACCTACTGGCTAGCCCATTCTTTCTTGTCCAGCCATGCAATAAGTTTCCCAGCCTTATCCCTAAGGTCATAGAGCTTGCCCTGTTGTCCCCTACCAAGAGCCTTAGCCCTGTCAGTGATCAGTTCCTTGTAGTCATGTTGTTTAAGGCACAACAAATTACGTTTAGCCTGTGTTACCCCCGGTTCCAACTCTCCCTCCAACCTGCTAATTTCAGTCTCTAGCTCCACCACCTGCCTTTGCTTCTCCCTTTTAGAGCCCTCTATCAAGGACAGAGCCTGACAGTTTTGAAGTCCTTCCACAGGGACCGGAAGGGGATACAGACCCAACAATATTTGTGAAGTATTCATCTAGCGTGGCAATGAGGTCTTTGCAAATTTTGGGATTATGCACATACCAAGGATTGATGTGGGCCACCGTCCCTGCAGTGCCCCGAGTTACAGCTATGTGGACCCACAGGGGAGAGTGATCTGAGATGCCTCTGGCCAAGTGTGTGACTTCTGTTATGTAGGATGCTTGTGCGGCGGGCACTAGACAGTAGTCAATTCAATTCAATTTTAGTGGTATATGATTTGGAACTCGATTGAGGTGCACATAAAAGCAAAACATGGAAAAACAACAACAGTTACAGATACATAAAATCCTTAAAGATACACTCTATTGACACAGAAACTGGAAATATAGGAAACATGTCCATTAATATAGTTCTAAAAAACATTTAAAAAAGTTAAAAATTCTGTAGCAAAACATTTCATTGGGGGGGTTATGAATAGCATCGACTAAAGAGTTGGCAGAAAAAATACTTAATTGTAAACAAATTGGTCTCACCCAATTTCGGCGATGAGCCATTAGGACCGGGCATACGAAGAGAACATGGGCAGTATCCTGGATCGAATTATTACACAGATTACATATGTCGGAGGAGCCATACCATCTAGCTAATAATGTATTCAAAGGGAGGAGATCCTGCCTCAAGAGGAACCAAAAGCGGCGTAAGCCGTGAGGAAGGTTCCAAGAAGCATAGGGTTGCATATGTTTAAGTAAACAGGAATTAACAACATGAGTGACCCCTTTCTTTGAAATAAGGGAATCGCCGTCCCTCCTAAAACTTAAATTCCATGTTGCTAGGTTTAGGGTGGACTTTAGCTGATGTGTAGATAACAGAAAAAGAGTTGATTCTTCCAATTCAAGTAGTGTAACGGCCCTTCTGAAATTCTTTATAAGTAAGGAGTATTCTTTTAGGGGGCCCAATAATTCTTTTTTGATGAGGTATCTTAAAGTTGCCGGTTTTCCCTTTGCCAAACAAGAGACCCAACGTATTACACCCGCCAGGCCCTGAACCCAACTACTTCATATGACAAATTCAAGTCTAAGAGATGCTACCGGACAAGCATTATTAACAGAGGTTAATATCCAAAAAAAAACATTGTCCCAGGTCAATAAGTTCAGTGCCGTAAAGCAAAGAGGCTGGAATTTTTGCCCGGAAAGCCTCAAGCACATGAACAAAATGTCTTTTGCCTTTGGCTTTATAAAGAGCACTTAGTCCTTTACCTTGTGTCATGGCCTTCCGAGTATTGTTATCTATGTGGGCCTTATCGCTTGAGTTACCACATACTATTTTCCCTAAGAAAACATAGGATTTTACCATTTCCAGCTTATGACCACCTAGAGACCAGCTAAAATTCCCAGATTTCGTTTTTTTCTTTCCCATCATACACATTACTTTACTTTTAGAGATATTAATCTTCAGATGATGGGACTCAGCAAATACATGTAATGCCCGCAGACGATTATTTAGTCCTTTCGGAGTGAGGTCTAGAAGTAGTATATCGTCTGCGTACATCAAACATGTAATTGGTTTGTCTCCCAGAAGAGGGGCAATTCCTTCGCTTGAAGATAGGGTCTGAGGGAGGTCACAAACATAAAGGGAAAACAATAGTGGGACCAATAAACAGCCCTGTTTGAGACCATTTGCTGAGGGGATCGCTTGGGATAGGCCTTTCTCCCCTCCCAGTAATACTCTGCACCAGGTATCAGAGTGGAGGTCCTGGACTAGATCTAAAAGCCGAGCTGGCATACCAAAAGCCAATAGTTTCTTCCACAGCAAGGGGCGATCAACTTTATCAAAAGCCGTGGAAAAATCTATAAAGGCTACATAAACTCTCCCCCCTCTGACCCTGATGTATTTATCGGATATTACTTGCAGGGCTGTTAAGTTATCCATGGTGCCATGGTTCTTTCGAAATCCCGTCTGCTCAAAGGGAAGTATATTGGTCTGGTCCACCCAATCATTAATTAATTTCAGAAGACATCTTGCGAAAACATTGCCAATTGCATCCAAAAGAGCAATTTGACAATAATTTTGGGGAGACAACCGGTCACCCTTTTAAAAAAGGGTAACCAAAATACTCCCCTTCCAAGATGGAAGAACCTTTTCCGCTCAAAAAGCAAATGTTAAACACCGGGCATAGCAGTTTACTCCATTTAACACTACTTTGCTTTAAAACAGAAATTGGAAGTTCGTCCGGTCCCATTGCCCCAGAAGAGCGCACTTCCCTAATAGCTAATTCAATATCCCTTTCAGAGAGTGGGACTAGAGGCTGACTATCCTCATTAAAACTTATGCGGGGGACCACTGTTCCATTACTTGCATAAAGGACTGTAACATAGTCCATCCAAATTTGCTCTTCAATGGGGATAGGAAGCGAACTTGTTCTGGTCCCGCAACCCTCGCCTATGAGGGACCAAAACTGTTTCATTTCTCCATTAAAGGCGGCCTCTCTTAGTTTTATCCAAATAATGTCCTCCCCTTCTTTTCTTAATTTTGCCTTTAGCCTTCTCTTCCTTCTTTTTAATAGGGCTATTCTACGTGCTCCTTCAGTCGATTTACTCAAATATTGTTAGCTTACTAACCTATTTATTTATATATTGAGTAGTCACAAGGGACTAAAGGGTATTGTATTATGTCTTTTCTTATTTGGGTTTTTAGCGACTAATATCACCACCTTCATAAAATCTGAGAAACGCACAATTTCGGAGCCATGCCAATTAGCGAGGTCATTGATTGCTACATTGAGAACACTTTCTAACTCTCGTTGGGCTTTTGTATTCCAGTAGCATCTCCCAGATTTAACACCAAAACTTACCAGATCACTGTTAAATGACCACTGGTCAGCTTTGGGGGGATTTATATTCACAGAGGTAGAAAGTATTTTATGGTCGTTAAAAAGAGTTTCAGTAACCCTAAGGTCCTTCAATAGGGCAAAGGTGGAATTCTCCACTGTTACATAATCTAGAATAGATTCTCCCTGATGAGATTTATGGGTAAAATTTACAGAGGAATCGGAAGGGAGCCTTTCATTCGTAATGATCCCATCTCCCTGATGAGATTTATGGGTAAAATTTACAGAGGAATCGGAAGGGAGCCTTCCATTCGTAATGATCCCATCCATTTCTGACAGTTCTTTAAGAAGAATCTTCCCTCGCTTGTTTGTTTTAATGTTCTCCGGGAGGAGAGCTTGGGGGATCTGTTGTGATTCTTCTTTGTATTTGTCACGAAACAGGCTCATACTTAAATTGGAGATTTTACAATTCAAGTCCCCTACTAGAATTATGTTAGGAGAAGGAGTTTTCTCCCTAATACTCTGTATATAGACAAAGACCTTTTTTAGAATTAGATTAAAACAAACTTCGGGGGGAATACAGGCGTTAATCAGAACTAGAGGTTTAGAAACTACAACATTGTCGAAACTAAACAACGTTACAGCCTGAAAAAGATTACAAGGGTCCAGATAGTGAGAGAAATTCCATTTTATCTGGTTGGATAATAAACAGGCAATACCCCCGCTAGCGTGGCCTCTCCTGGAGGGGGAAGCGTAGCCCTCCAATACAAAGTAATCCTTTCCTACCTGAATTTTCTCCCAACACCACGTCTCTTGGAGACAGATCACGCTGGCTTCTAAAGATAAGAGGAATTGAATTTTTTCGGGACTATTCTTCAACCCAGCGGCATTCCAAGATAATATCGATATATTGCCGCTAAAGATGAGACTTATTAGTGAATTTCCTCGAGAGAACACCAGGTAACCAGTTCCATCGGAGACTTTCATCCACAACATTGTCCTGGGGAGGGGGCATAGGAGGGTTAGTGTATGACACTAAGAGAAGATGATTAGATATACAGATTTTTAAATCAACAAAACCACCAGACTGTTCTGTATTACCAGAGGCTGCCTGCAAAAGTGAAAAAGAAGAGCCTGAGGATTTTGAGGTCTTAAAAGGTCTACCAGAGAGGATATTCCCCCAAAAGGGCATAACATCGATCCTTCTTCTCTGGAAGTCTTCCGACCGTTGCAGGATTAAGTTTGCTACTAATTTGGAATAAAACTTTGTCTATATCTGCAGAAAGTATTAATTTCAAATTTGCGGATTCCTGAAAATATTTTAGGAGTAATGATCTATTTAAAATACAGTCAGCGTCAAATAGGGGGAAGAAATCGAGAGTCAGGGTGTCAATACTTTCCTCTTTTGGCATTTCAAGCAGTTTCTTACAGACCACTGCTCCTTCCCTCTTGTCAGAATAAGGTCTGGCCAGAGGATTGAGAACTGTTAAAGCAGGGCCAGTAAATTTAATCTCATTCCCCTGTGGTACTAAGCTAGAAAAACTCCCTTTGTCAATATTGTGCTCTCCAAATGAGCAAGGAGGGTTAGTAAGGGATATAACGGGAGTAGATGGTAAGGGGACCGGCCTTTGTACTAAGGAGATTGAGGTGTCTACGTCTCCTTTTACATCCCCGCTTTCATCTTTTAATACCAACAGGGAAACCTGATGTGGCTCTTTTTTAGAGGGCGTATCCAAATGTTCTCCAAAAAGGATTTTTCTCCGCCTATTTTTTTCAATTCTTCTAATTAATTTCCTCTTTTTCCTTCCCATCCTTTTTAACTTTCCCTGATTTGCCCTTTTTTCTATTGTCTTCTGGTTCTAAAACCTCCTTATCTCCCTCACCCCACTGCTTATTAAAAATCGGGAAAAGTTCCTTGCCTACCTATGAAACAGTTTTGTGAAGGACCTCTATTGCTGGGTCAAGGTCAAATATACAGTTTTAGGTCAGAGCTCTCGATGGGGGATCTGGGGGCATATTATCAAGCCTGTGCGGTAAAATTATCGCCGCTTTATCGGCCGAAAACGGCCGATAAAGCGGCGATAATGGGCTTGATAATATGCTCTGTGGAATTCCAATCGAAGCCCATGTTAGATGTCTTCACATCTAACATGGGCTTCGATTGGAATTCCACAGAGCATATTATCAAGCCCAATATCGCCGCTTTATCGGCCGTTTTCGGCCGATAAACGGAGATAATTTTAGCGCACAGGCTTGATAATATGCCCCCTGGTTTTTCCCTATCATAAAATGGTTGGGAAATATTAGGAGCCCCATTCTTTGTCTTGGGGTCTTTCTGCAATGCAAGAACTTTCTGCACTACAGGTTCTTGCCCATTTGCCTCTAAAATAGGACTAATTTCTGTCTCTTGATGGTAGCTTAATAAGACCTTCAGTATTTGAGTTACTGTTTCCAGTACACAATCAGAGCCCCCAACAAATTTTTCTAATAATAACAAAATGGAGGAAAGTAAATTTTCAAGAGAGGAGAGGGAGTCAGAGACAGGTTTATCTAATCTAGGCTGGTGGATGGCATCTATGCCTGTTATATTAAAGTTAGGGCTCATCGAAGTATTTGACTGAGAGATATTTGAGGGGGTACTGCTATAAAGATGGAGGCCAGGGGGAACAGATACTGCTGGAGTTTTTATAGGATCCCGAGCCTTACCAGTATCGTCCTCAATATATCTCCTGCAAAGCTCCATATCTAAATCAGAAGAGATTAAATCATTATTTTGCATTCCTCTAGAAAGAGAAGAGCTAAATGAATGATGTTTAGGTGGAAACTCGCTTGGATTAGAGAATAGAACATGTTCTATCGCCCCTACTACTTTTGGAATGGCTTCAGGCGGGGTTTGAAAAGGAAGGAAGGTTTGTACATTTTTATCCCTAGAAGTAAACGAGGGGGAAAGCACACAATTGGCTAAAGAGGCTGAACCTTCCGTTACTGCAACTAATGTAGTAACTCCCTTTTTCTTGTTGTTCTGATCCACCAAACCCTCAGTACTCAATCCCAGAGTAATGTGTTCTTTTACCACAAGGCCTTTTACATCCATGTCGTCGGGAGTGGGCTCTACAATTGAAGCTCTATTCTTTCCCCTTTCCCAAAGGTTGATTAACTGGCAGGTGCCCTTGAGTTGTACAATATGGCTATCCTTATTTCGAAGGGGATTCGATTAAGTTTTGGAGCACGACCTTCCCACTAATAATCTCCCAGACCTTAATTTTTTGGCCGTCATTTCGAAGAACCAGAGGGGAGCACAAAAGATCACTAATAACTATAACAAGTTAATATAATACGCACAATTAATTAAAAATAGTAATTAGAAAAAAAAGATTTTTTTTTTTTTTTTTAAAGGGATTGGCGCAGCATAGCCTGCTTCAGCCTCTGAGGGCCCGCCCTTTGCCCGGGCTTAGCGCGGCGCACTCCTGCGCGCTCCCGCACTGCGGGATAAATGAGCGTCTAAAGTAAGGGGGAGGATGGGCGGGGGCGTGTCCTGCAGGGAGAGCGGCCCAGGTGGAGGAGATTGGGTGCACAGGGACTCCTGAGAGATGGAGTCCCTGCTACAGTACTCGCAGCCCTGCTCCGCCGCCACACAACCCACGGCGGTCCTCCTCAGGTGAGCAGCCTCTTAGACAATTTCCCGCTGTAGGCAATGCGCTGCGGGACCCGCGCAGCGGGTCCGGCGAGTGCAAAAAGGCTTGAAGATGGTGTTTAAGGTGAGGCAGCAATCGGGGTCCAGCAACAAAGTTCGGATCAGCAAGGACTGTAACCCACCAGGAAGCAATAGGTAAACCACTTTTACCACGAAGGGCGGGGGGGGCGTGTCCTGCAGGGAGAGCGGCCCAGGTGGAGGAGATTAGGCGCACAGGGACTCCTGGGAGATGGAGTCCCTGCTACAGTACTCGCAGCCCTGCTCCGCCGCCACACAGCCCACGGCGTTCCTCCTCAGGTGAGCAGCCTCTTAGGCAATTTCCCGCTGTAGGCGATGCGCTGCGGGACCCGCACAGCGAGTCCGGCGAGAGGTAAAGGCTTGAAGATGGTGTTTAAGATGAGGCAGCAATTAGGGTCCAGCAACAAAGTTCAGATCAGCAAGGACTGTAACCCTCGTATGAGCTGCTTTGTCAGATTATTTTTCTTGGTTTCAGGCTGTATTCGTACAGATGACACGGGGGCTGTCAAGCGGCTAAAGCAGTTGGGGGCAGTAAATGCTGATCGTCACGGTAAGGGGGGGCCTGATGAGGGGCCGAACCCCACAACACTCAAAGCCCCACACTCTGTTATGACCCCAGGCTCCAAGGCTCCAGAGCATCAATGGCCGGGGAGGCTCTACTTAGTGGTAAAGCTGCCACACGCCGCAAACCATCCACCACCTCCCACTGCTTACCGCATTCAGTTTATTGCTCTCTATCGGCTGCAATCTACCGGCTGCCCGTGCCACTCCTGGCTCTGCTCCTGGCTTTGCTGGTAGATTGGGAGGGTCGGGGCAGGTACTGGCACTGGCGCTGGCACTGGGACACAAGCTGACAATGTCCTTTGGTCCTCCCCTGTTGGAGGCAACACGCGGCTCCTGCCGCTGCCTTAGATAGTTTGAGGCAATCCAGGGCCCTCTGGAAGGGGGGGTGGTTTCTTCACGGTTTAGCACTTGCAACTCGTGTCTTCCGCCGCCAAAAGAAAGAACTTTACTCCTTTTATTTTATCTCAGCTGGTCCGGGGATCTAGCCGAGTCTAGCTGATCGTAGCGCTTTGCGGGGCTGAGACTCTTCACATTCGGCCCCGCCCGCTCAGTTTTGGTCGACCGGCAGCCCGGCTGCACTTTGTTCTCCCCAGAGTTTGTATAGGGGGGCGGTTGGGCTGTAGCAGGAGACACCGTAGCGGCAGAGGCTGCTGACCTCGACAGCTGTAGCGGAGGAGACTGTCCACGTCCTTGGCGTCTTCAGCGCTGCTCCCCTTCCTCCTCTGCAATCGGTGATCGACTGGTCAGACTGCGACAGTAGTCCAGTTGCAAAACACTGTTGTGTGCCCCCGAGTGGAATGAATACTGCTTTTGATCCGGGTGAAGCAATCTCCAACTATTAACCAGGCCCATTGCGTCCATGAAGTACGGTAGCCATCGTGCCAGCCGCCCTATTTCCCGTGGGGGATGCCTGTCCATCATACCAGACGACTGCGTTAAAGTCGCCTCCCAGAATTAAAAGTCCCTCAAGGACAGTGAGTTGGACCGCCCCCAAATCGGCAAATGTCGTACCCTGTAGCCTCGGAGGAATATAGATAGATAGGAATGTTATATGTCGACCTTCCCACATGCCCGTAACTCCAGTATATCTGCCTCTCCCGTCCTCCCACGTGGAAGTCACTGACAATGGAAAAGCGTTGCGAATCAAAATGCCCACCCCCATGGAACCCAATGTGAACCTTGAGTGTACCACCAATTTGTACCCCATTCTGTGCAGAGCTTTGCACGAGTTCCCAACTAGATGTGTTTCCTGAAGCAAGACCACGTCTGGCGCCTGCCTTTTAAGATACTGAAGAACCAACCTCTGTTTGATTTTGTCCCTAACCCGTTTACGTTCCAACTCAGAACATTCACATCCCTACCCCCCATCATCTACATGGTGTAATTGACAAACCTCCTTATTTCCTCTGTCAGACAAATGTACTGTGCTGATGCAATCAACAAACCACACAACAGGTGATCCCAACACCCCTCCCCAATACCCCACCACCCCGCTGCCCTGCCCTCCGGGCTCCAAACTGCCCATAGAAAAACGCAGAGTGCCTGTCGCCCCAGAAAGATTCAAAGAAAGAATAAAACTTAGAGGGTAGCAGGTCATGAGCTCCGGCCCGCGCCCCAGACCCATGCAATATTTAGTCCTTATAAATTGAAAAGTAGCAAACTATACAACAGCTTGCAACCCTTTTATCCAAGCGCAAATGTACCACCCCTGACCCCCCACAACCAAAGTTCAACATGTGGGCAAATCGAGTGTTCAACAAGCCTCAGCTTCAGGGTGGCTGACTGTCTGCCTTATCACCATCACCACGGTCTGCGGGTGCCCGAGTTCCTTTTTTATTCGAGCCACAGTGCCACTGCCTCCGGTTGATCAAAGAACCACGCCCGGTCCTCCATTTTGACTCTGAGACGGGCCAAGAATAACATTTTCAGGACCTTTTCCCTTAGTTATCGCTTCACCGAAAGAAAGGATGTCCTCTGCTTTTGCACTCTGTGTGAAGTCTGGGAAAAGGGAGATAGTGGCATTCTCATACCTGAGTGGAGCGTTGGCTCTCGAGTTCTGGAGGATTACGTCTCTGTCTCTGTAGTTGAGGACTCGGGCCAGCACAGGCCGCGGGGGAGTGCCCGGTCTGGTTCGGCCACCCGGGACCCTGTGGGCCCGTTCTATCATGAAAAACTTACTGAGGCCCTTTGGCTTCAGATGCTTGAGAATGAGGTCTTCTACAAACAGGTCAGGAGCCTGCCCTTCCGATCTCTCCGGCACTCCTAGGATGCAGAGGTTGTTACGATGGAGGCGGCCTTCATAATCATCCAGCTTGAGTTCAACTGGGTTGCGTGAGTCCTGTAGTTCTCGGACCTCTTTTTGTAATTGCGAGGTTCTCCACCAGACTGGTGGCTGTTTTTTCTACTTGCTTCACCTTCTCATTGAGTTTCCCCATAATGGCCAAGGCAGGACTCAGTAGAGGGCAGGCCACCCGGGGTGGCACAGTACTCTCCCGCGTGCTTAGTGTGTCGAGCCTAGGGCCGGCAGTCCGGCCTCGCACTCTGGAGGATCTCGCTGCGGGGATGGAAAAATGATAGGGCTGAGCTACAGCAATTCCGGCTTCAATGAGCCAGCCCAGTGTGGGGCATCACATCTCCAGCACCCCTTATCGCGTCGCCATCCAGGGAAGCTTCCCCTCGCACCTTCCACCTCCACGGACGCAGTGACAATGGACTCTGTCCCTCTTGGCAGGAGAGCTGGTCCCCGCAGGGAGCACCGCAAACTCACCACCCCCAGGCCGTCACGTATCACAGCCCCCAGCTAGGTCAGCTCTGGTGTGTTCGAGGCCCAAATTTCTGCCTCTAGCAGGGTAGAGAACCAGCCGCAGGGGCAGAGGAGGAGGGGGGCCCACCCATCAATCAAGTCACGCAAGTGCTGCCACACTTTCGAGGCCCACCACTCCAATTCCCAAATGTGCACTGCAAGGCACAACCGTGAGAAGGCCCAGTCTCACCTTCTCATTGCCAGGTCATGTCACACCACTCCATCCGCCTCGGGCCTTAAAGCAAATCTGGGCTAAAGTCCTCCGTTGCCCCGCGGATCTTCACCAAAGTCAATGGGGGGGAACCGGGTTCTCAATATGCGCCCGTCTGCCGCCCTCAGGGCCGCGACCTGCGCACTGTTACTCCCGGCCGTAATGGTGGCCGCTGCTTCGTCACCGCTCCCTCCATCACTTAAGCGCTTCTTCGCCGCTGTCGCCGCCGCTGCCACCGCTCACAGCCCTAACCCGGGCCACCAGGGCGACAGAGGGCAGACGGCCTCAGCGGTCGCAATCTCGCTGCTAGGACGGGCCGGGAGGCGCCACTGCCAGGCCAACTCTCCTCCTGTGGGCCCCGGCTTCAAGGCCACGAACAGACCCGCACTTGCCAATGGCCAATGCCCCGGAGCAGGCCAGTCGGGTTCCTCGATCACTCAGGGACAAGGGGCTGCACACAGACTGCCGGATGGCCTACCAGGATAGTCGATGGGGCACTCGGGTGGCGGAGCTCACATCTTAGGCGGCCATTTCTGATTGCGCTCGGCCTCGCCCCCGAGAATTACATTTATTATTATAATTCTCTCTGCTGATTATTCCTTTCCTGGTGATGTTTTCATAAAAAACAATAAACAATAAAATACATTTGAATGGTTGTGGAATGGTGATGTTACAGGTAGATTAATGCTCTTGATATGCTTTGCAATGTTTTTATGTTTGGAGCCATTGTCTGCTAAAAGACCGGAGGGCCCCTTTGAAAAGAATCCTCCGAAGCCATCTGCTTCATGTTATGAAATCTCAGTGACTTACACGGTGACCCGGCATGCACAAGCATGCAATAAATAAATAAATGTAGTCAAAGGAAAAATGTTTTGCCATCAGTCCAGATATCCAGCTATTTAAGTGATTTGCCCTGAATCACAGGATGGGGATCCGACACTAGGACTCAAACCCGGGCCCCCAGTTTCAAAGGCTGCAGGTGTGACTGTGAGGGCATAGCATTGACTATAGTTATGGCTCAAAAAAATCCCACATTCAATCGCAACCACACATGCTTTTTGTTAATAGAGCATGTAATTGATCTGAGCCTGAAGCGCAGATGTTGCGAGGCGAGCTCAGATACACAGCCTCAATCGGAAGTCCTACATTCAGTGCACTGCAGCATTCCAAAATACCATAAATGATGGGATCCTATCCCCATCTATCCGAAAAGTGCCCACACTCAGTAAAGTTCCCTGAGAGGTGGAATCCTACCTCCAGCTCTCACACATAAAGATTAAAGTGCCACATTTTAACGCCTTACGGCCGCCGGGTGGGTGTTCTAAGGGGTGGGCGGGGCTCAGTCGGCCGTTGGCCGATGGCAGCACTAGGGAGGTAGTGCTCTCATCAGCCAACGGCCGACGGAAGGGGTTAAGAGAGGCGGGCTCCTGCCTTTCAAACGAAAGCGCGGCAGCCGGCAGAGTACTCTAAAGTGGAGGAGAGGTGGGAATTCTATGTCAGGACAGGAGGCTCCGATTATGCTTTCTCATTTCTTTAATGAAATGCTCAGCAGCCAATAAAAAAACAGAACTACAAATCCCATGAATACTTGGGAACAACCATAGAGGATACACTATATAAGTTCCAAACACTAGTCCTTCTTCCTCTTTCTTTGCTGCTCCGCAGCCAGTTAAGTCTATTTACCTTATTCTGCTTCAATTGCTATTGTTGCTCTTGTTGCTGTTATTGCTCATGCACTTGCCTTGTATTGCGCTGCTTTGTAGAAACTCCTGCGCGCTGCTTGTGTATGTGGCTGTGCTCCGGTCCGCCTGTGGGTGTGCCGGTGTTTTTCTTTCGTCCGTTCGCGGCGTGTTTGTTTTGGGAGCGCGTGCTCGCCTCCCTGCGCCTGGCCTCTTGTGCCAGACGCTGTGAAGTGGAGCGGGAGCAGGGGTCCTCGGTTCACATTGAGAGCGCGAGCGCTCTCGAGCCGGTGTTGTTCTGAGGCTTGCAGCGTCGCGCATGCGCGCTGCTTTATTTCCGGCTCGAGGCTCTGTTTCTCCTCACGTCCTCTTGCCGGTTGAGTGAAGGACCGCCTTTTGACAGCGTTCAAGCCCACGGCCCTGAACTTTTGACCCCGTTTGACGCCGGAGCACAGGAAAGTGCTTTGGTTGTAATACTTTGTGCATAGGCTCTGCCTAGAGTGATATTTTGTCGGCAGGCTTACCTCCCTCCACATTTAAATTGATTTTTCCTTGAGTTTTAGCTCAATTTAAGCCTGCTTTAGGGTTCTCACTCCCCCTTTACTGGTATCCCTGATACTCCATATTTGTTGCAGTCTTGTGGGCATTGACTTTTGCATACTGGTGCAATGGCTGAATATTATGACGCAGATGAAGACTGTTTTTATGATGAGGAGGAGGATACTTCTCTTGAGTATGACTTGGTGGAGGAGTTGGATAAAGGTGTTCAACTTTCTGTTAACAAGGCACTGGTAAGGGCTATTAATCCCCTTAAACGTCATCTAAATGAATATGCGATTCAACAGGGCTGGTTGCCTCCTTCCCAAAAATCCGCAAAGTCTCCTGGTAACCCTCACAAATCAGATTTTCAGAGACTGGCGAAGGTTTTATCTTCAGACAAGCCCAAATCTTCTGCGTCTCTTTATGCGGAGGAGTCCGACCATGGTCAGGCCTCTTCAGGTCATGATTCCCCTCCTAAGAAGCGTCTCCGCAAAGAGCATTTTGTTGACGCTCTTGAGCGTCCTCCCCTTCTCAACTTCGAACCTGAGGACATTATCCATCCAAATTCCACGTCATGGTTGCCCGCTCCGGCGGTGGCGGCTTATCTGGAGGCGCATGTTCGCCAACCCTTTGAAGCGCCTGTCCGGGCTCGACTTCGCTCTGAGTGCCCGAGACCGGACCTGGCAGACCATATTGCTGAAACCCCGGAGGTGGACCCTATGATGGTCACCTACCTTAAAAAATATTCTAAAGACCCCAAGAAAGGCCTGGACCGTTCCTGGCGGTCTTGTCAGGATAAGTTAATGGACATGTTGGGTCCCCTATCTAAGGTCCTAGACCTGGGTTTCAAGGCCAAGGAAGCCTCGGCGACAGTTAACCCTGACGAACTCATAGAATGGGCACAGAGGGCCGTCTGCATGTTTGGGAACGTTAATTGTGCCATTTCAGCAGAACGTCGTCGATCCATTTTCCTGAAACTGGATCCGAAGTTAACGGAGTTGGCAACCTCTGAGGCCGGTCCAGAAGCGCAGGGCCTTCTTTTTGGACAACCCTTCCTGAAAGAGTTGACTAAGTTTGTATCTGCCTTTAGCAGCATAGATAAAGCGCAGGCATCCTTGCTCCGGGCCATGCGTCCGGTTTTCACCAAGGCCGGACGACAACGGTCGTTCGGCCGTGGATCTCAACAACAGTCCCAGAGGGGTGGTTCGCAGCAACGTGGTGGTCAATACGACTCTGGCTACTCCACCCGCGCCAACTTCTATCCTTCCCGTAAAGGAAAAGGACAATACGGCAAGGGACGTTCCGGTGGCCACCAAGGCCAATATCAAGATTCCGGAGCTACAGGTGAGCTTAATTCAGGCATGCGATGTAATGTTGGGGGGCAGAGTGCAGTATTTTCTGAACAATTGGCGCATGATCTCCAACAATGCTTGGGTGTTAGAAACCGTTCAAGGTTTCAAGATAGAGTTCTATAATCCAATTCATCAAACCTGTCTGCCGACCCCTCTACTTTTTTCCAGTCACTCTCAGACTTGTCTGTCGGAAGAGATCGAAGTGCTCCTCTCCAAAGGGGCGATTGTTCCTACCCAACGCCATCCACGGGGCTTTGTCAGTTCAGTCTTTCTGGTCGAGAAAAAAGGAGGCGGGTCTCGCCTAGTTCTGAACCTGAAGGACTTCAACAGCGGGGTGATCTACAGACACTTCAAGATGGAAGGTATCCATCTTCTGCGGGATCTCCTTCGGGAAGGGGATTGGATGGTCCGTCTGGACCTGAAAGATGCTTATTTATCTATCCCGATTTACAAGCCCCATCGCCGGTTCCTACAGTTTCAATGGCTGAACCAATGGTACGAATATCAGGTTCTCCCATTCGGCCTTTCGTCAGCACCATGGTGCTTCACGAAATTGCTGCGGCCGGTTGTAGAGCATCTTCATTCCAGGGGGGTCCGTTCGATTATTTACCTGGACGACATTCTTTTTATGGCGGATTGCCCTCTCAAGCTTCTGCAACACCTGGAATGGTCCATCACTCTATTGCAGTCTCTGGGTTTTCTAGTCAATGTTCCCAAATCGGTTTTGGTTCCCACTCAGTCTATCGATTTTCTGGGGTTTCAAATAGATTCTTTGACTTGTCAGCTTCTTCTGCCCAATCAGAAGCTCCGCTACATCTGGAGAGAGTTGACATCTGTTATTTCCAGACAGACTGTGTCACTGAGGTCGTTGGCACGAGTGGTAGGTCTTCTAGCGTCTTCGATTCAGGCGATTTTTCCAGGCCCTCTTCATTACCGGGCGATGCAACGCCTGAAAATTCAGCATCTTCGGAAAGGTCTCCGCTATTCAGATCAAGTTCCTCTCTCGGAAGAAGTGCGGATGGAGATGCAGTGGTGGCTAGACCACATGGAGGCCTGGAACGGTCGAGCCCTGTTTGGGTCGTCTCCAGAACTGGTAATCGAATCGGATGCCAGTCGATGGGGTTGGGGAGCCCGTTGCGGGTCAGTTTCGACAGGGGGTCGTTGGTCTCCTCAGGAGTTGTTTCTCCATATCAATTGTCTGGAACTCCTAGCGGGTTCCTTTGCGATTCGGTGTTTCTCCCCCCTACAGGCGAATTGTTGCATTCTTCTCAGGATGGACAATGTTTCGGCAGTCCTCTATATCAACAAACTGGGCGGGACACGGTCCAAGATATTAGGGGAGATTGCCAAGGATTTTTGGCATTTTTGCCTCCACCGGAAGATCACAGTTATTGCAGAGTATCTCCCGGGCCGCGACAATCAGGTTGCGGATTGGCACTCCCGGCATCTTCGGGACTTCAGCGACTGGAGACTTCACCCTCGAGTCTTCCGCGCCATTCTTCGGCTTTGGGGCCAGTGTCACCTAGACCTTTTCGCCTCTCGCCTCAATGCACAGCTTCCCCGGTTTTACAGCTGGAGACCGGACCCCTTAGCTCTGGCCACGGATGCTTTTCTCCAACAGTGGCCGTCGACTCTTTGTTATGCATTTCCCCCGTTCATGATGCTTCCCAGAGTCCTTGCTTACACCAAACGATTTCGAGCGGAGCTGATTCTGATTGCTCCCTTGTGGAAAGCTCAAGCGTGGTTCCCGGTTCTCTTGGAAATGTGCTGTGCTCCTCCTCTCCTTCTTCCCCCGAAGCGGAATCTGTTACTGGATCCCCTCGGAGATCCGCATCCCCTCATTCTCGCCGGCACTCTCCAGTTGCTGGCATGGCGAATCTCGGGGATCGTTGGTCGGTCCCAGGCATTTCTAGCGACGCTGCCACCTTCATTAGTAACACCTGGTCTCCCAATACCCAGAAGCGGTATCGAGGAGCCTGGAAACGCTGGAGTGATTGGTGTGTTCAACGGGAGGTTGATCCCGTTTCAGCAGATATCAGTCTAGTCATTAATTTTTTGGCCACTTCTGGTTTGGCTTATAGAACCGTTAATAGTTTTCGTTCTGCCATTTCGGCGGGCCATATCCACGTTGATGGTAAACCTGTTGGTGAACACCATTTGCTTTCCAAACTCTTGAAAGGTATTCGCCTCGCAAAACCTCCCACACCGAAATATGTGTCTTTGTGGGATGTTTCGATTGTTCTAAAATTTTTGGAGGCTTGGCCTACTAATCTTTTGTTATCTCGCAAACAGTTGTCTGCAAAACTGACCATGTTACTGTGTCTAGTTTCTTGCAAACGTGTTTCGGATATTCGTGCTCTAGATCTTGCGGTCGCTGTTTCACCCCTGAAGGTGTTACTTTCACTCTCTCTAGGAGGACTAAAAACAACACCTCCTCCATAACGTATCCTTCTTTTCCGGATCATCCCAATCTTTGTGTTGTCCAGTGTTTGAAGGATTACGAGGTGAGTACCGCTTCTTTACGCGCTGACATGCAGGGTCAGTTGTTGATCGCCTTACAGAAGCCTTTCCGTCCTGTTGCACCGGCTACTCTGGCCCGCTGGGTGCGCTGGCTCATGTCTGAGGCGGGCATCGATGTTTCTGTGTTTGGGGCACATTCTGCTAGAGGAGCAATGGCCTCAAAAGCTTATTCCATGGGTGTTACTCTATTTGACATTATGAAGGCCGCAGACTGGTCTTCGGACTCTGTTTTTAAACAATTTTACTATAAACCGATTGTTAGTATTGCTTCTGTTGTGGTGGACAAGCTTTAAACAAGCATAATCGGAGCCTCCTGTCCTGACATAGAATTCAAAATTTGCAAACATTCGTGACAAGAATTTTCAATTCTATTAAGGACTAGGAGGCGAGGATTATCCCACCCTATTGTAACTATGTTGCATTATCATGTATTGTACAATATTGCATACTGTTGCAGTTTTGTTTCCTTGTTTCTTTCCCCCCCTGATCTGCTTTGATTATTCTCTCCATTATTTGGATATTACGGCTATATGTCTTTTGCAGGTTCAGACCAGAAGTGATATGGTTATTCTGCCTCGAGAGTTTCCTCTACCTCCTTGTTCACGGACCCAGGATGCCTCCATCTTCTGCTACAGGATCCTTTGGATTTCGGCAGCTTGTTTGGAACTTTTGTTGTTGCTGTACCTGGGATTGTTTTTTGATGTGGAACTGTTTACCCAAAGAAAGAGGAAGAAGGACTAGTGTTTGGAACTTATATAGTGTATCCTCTATGGTTGTTCCCAAGTATTCATGGGATTTGTAGTTCTGTTTTTTTATTGGCTGCTGAGCATTTCATTAAAGAAATGAGAAAGCATAATCCTCGCCTCCTAGTCCTTAATAGAATTGAAAATTCTTGTCACAAATGTTTGCAAATTTTGAAATCACACCCACCTCACTTCCACATCTCACCTATGCACCCTCAGCAAAACGAAAAAAATACCAAAGAAACTTTTCTTCTCAGCCCGATCCGTGTGCACACACCATGGTGCAGCTTACTCTCCTCACTCGGCCTCGTACAACTCAGCTAAGCTTCCGCTTCCGTTCCAACCACGGACGGCTGCAGCATGGTAGCCTGAACCATACCAAAACGAGCCCAAAGGCTGCATGTAGTAGTGCTGCTCCGAGGCAGGTGGGGCTGGGTTTCATGCAGCCAGGAATTAAAGAGTAAGTGCCAGAGCAGAGACAGCGGCTGACTTTGAAACTGGGGACAGTGTCTGAGTCTCCACGGGAGGCTCAGCATCTTGTGATTCTGTGGAAGTCACTTAATTTCGCCCCTTTTCACCCTACCAACTCCAGACGAATTGTGTTTCAAAAGTGTAATCGGATGAGATATCGTTATTGCTTTTGTCACCATGTGTCTGCTTTTTTAAATGTTTCGTAACAACTTGCATTTAGATTAATTTATGTTTCGTATGTTTGTATAGAGACAGATGTCAATTTTTTTTTACAGGTATTTCTTTCCTATCTGGTTCCATGGCGCGTATGTGTGCTGCATTTTTATTAATTTAACTGTGTTACCACTGGACCTTCCTCTTCTAATTTGATTTAATTACATACAGACAACTCCTCCTTTATATTTTAAACAACAGAGAGAGGATGTGGCATAACAGCTACACCCGCTGCTTTGAAGCTTGTGAACCGAGTTTGAATCTCAGCGTCAGCTCAACATCCAGTCCTTCTGAGCAAATCACTTAATGTCTCAGTTTCATCAACAAATGTGTCCGTCTGTATGCAGCTAGTAAGACATCGTGATTTATATCTGTATTTCACAGCAATGCCTTTATTAGTGTAAAAGGAACCAACTTCGTTATCATGCTTATTTTAATGAAAGAAGCATTTAGGTTTGCATTTTGTACAAAAATGATACAGATTTAACTTTGGATAGGGAAACATATGTGATTTCCAGAAAGAAACAGGGCGCCGTCTAATCCTTATATAGTGCTAAACACCGATCAAAAGCAGTGACGTGAATGACACTAGAATGCTTAAAGGAGAGCTGAGACTTCCTCCCCTTGCAGTTATTGGCCTCTCTACTAAAAACTTCTCTGATACAAGAGACAGAAGAGCCAGTTCCAGAGGCCTCAAGTTTCGCCAGAATCTCACAGAGACCAAAAGTTTTCATCACAAGATCTGTAGGCCTGTTTTTGCCTCTAAAAAATCAGTTTATCAACAACAGTGGTCCATTACAAAAAGTAAATTAAGGGAGAGACAATAAAATATAGACACAATCGTAGCTATATTTGGTAAAGAGACCAGCCCAGCCGGGCAAGGGTCTGAAGTGTATTGATGTAAAAGTTCGTAAAACAATATTACAAGGTGGGGCACAAGCCTGTGGGGCTTTTTAGGCAAAAAGCAGTTGGTTTGTGACACTTCCAATACAATTCTGACAAAATGTCACAGGAAAATAAACCATAACACCTTTACAGTCTAATTACAGTCTTTTTGTAATAGTATAAGGCGTTAGAAGGGTGTCGACGGCGTTTCGATTCTCTATTTTAGGTCATGCGAATCATCATCAGGACATGAATTTATGCCTAAGATTAGCCTTAATAGCAGCAGGACAGGGGATAATCCTCTTATGAAGTGCGGCTGTGAGGGCAGGTCGATACCTCTAAAATGTATGAGATTAGTACAAAATCTCGTATCCTGCACGGGCTGATACCGATGTGGCAGGGACGAGCTTCTATCAATGGATGTCACGCTCTCAGGTCACGATGTCTGAGAGTCCAAAATGAAGAGCTAAATCTGGGACTAGATAAGCGCCTCATATGTGGACCCAGGAAACGTGAGCGCTCTGCACTAGCAATGGTGTATGCAGGGCACAAGTCCTTTATAAAGTAGTGGGGGGTCTGACCAAGTCAGGCATTAAGCAAATGACATCATGACAAGTGCCATCACAGCACATGACCTCACAACGCGTGACATTCCATGTGGCATCACATGAAGTGACATCATATATTAAGATCTCACACATATATTTATCAGGTTAATCATGAGCACATTTAAGTGCATTATGATATTTGGCAAATGAGATTTGGAGTTGGGGATGTGCCAAAAAAGCAGCGCAATCCTGACGCAAAGTCTGGGCTTCAATAATTACATTTTTTAACCTCACCCTCTGTTCTTGGGGGGTGGGATTGTTGAATCTATTTTGTTGCTACTTTCTTCGGGTTTGTTATTCAAGATGTCACAACACACATAGTTGGCATCTTATACGATGTTGTGAGCAAAAATGCATCACTTAATTTATACAATAGTGCCCTGATATGTATAATACATTGATTTGCAAACTTACATGATTTATTTGAATGGATAATGTGTATGTTATGTTAAGTGCTCTAACACTCTGCATTGGGATGAGTTGTGCTATAAAAGAAATAAAATAGTGCTATTTAAATTGTTATTTGTGTAAATACTGGGACAGACTAACCCATCTGACATGCTTACAGTGGATACACTTATATACAGGGACTAAACAAATTAAAAAGCATGGATCTCTGAAGTACCTGTGAAGAGATAAAGACAAGGGGGCATATTATCAAGGGGGTTTATCTCCGCTTTTTTGGCTTTAAAAGCCAAGAAAGCGGAGATAAAATTATCTCCCTATTACCAAGCTGTCGCTAACACCAGTTAGTGACAGCTAATAGGAGATAGCGACCATCTTGGGCCCCGCTTTGCATGTCAGTGATATTTATCACTAATGACATGCAAAGTGGGCGTGCCAAGATGTTAGCGACTGGAAACAGTCCCTAACATCGCTATCTCCTATTACCAACTTTTGGAGATATTCGCGCTAAGCGCGAATATCTCCAAAAGCTAACACCTGCCCTGAGCAGTTCTTAGCCATGTTATCCAATGGGAGGTGGATAACATGGCTAAGAGCATTTGCTCGATAATGCATGAATATCGCTGACTTTCAGCGATATTCATGCATTGCGGCCGTTTTTTATCGCATTTGCGATAAACCTTGCTAATAGCAAGGTTTATCTGCGATAAAAATCGCCGATGTGCGGCGATAATTTTTGTCTCTAAACAAGTTAGAGACAAAAATTATCGCTAGTTGTTGGTAATATGCCCCAATGTGTGCTTTTGTTTCTTCTCCATTGCATTTGCTTTCAAGTTTAAGGTTCCAGGCCGCCTCCGTTACGATACTCATTCAAAAGGAGGCCTGATGGCCCCTTAACTTTTGCCTTTATCTTTAGCACAGATAGAGGTGAAAAAAGAGCCCTCTCGCTGCCTGCACGTTGCTGCTGGGAATGGAAAGCAGACAATGTGCAGTAGCTGCTGAACATGTCCCGGTGTCTGAAATTTACACTGGGACAAGTACAAAATATTTCTGTGGGGCCCAACTTCTTGGCAAGGTGGAGGGCATCCACCCTGCGAAAATAGTGGGGGAATGCCATGTACCCCTACTCGTGCCCTGAGTGTATGCATGTTAACTGAGAGGGTTGAGGAGGCGGGGGCTGAAACTACTTTTCAGCATTATGAGTTCTCAGCACACTGGTTTTGGGAAACATGAAACTTTTTGAAAGGACTTTGCAGCATTAGGTCTGATCTAGAATGGAAAGCGGGGAGAAAGCTTTGGAAGGGTGGTAAGGAATAGATGGGGTGAGGAGGGAATAGATAAGGGGGTGCTGGTGGTTCTGTATCCTAAGTCAGTGAATGTCCGAAGAAATGAAGGAGTCTGTCAGCCGTGTCGTCTCTGCAGCATCTCTCCCTACATTTTACTTGCTTTCATTTCTGTGTGGCCTGGACACATTTTGTGAGTTCTCAAGTAAGGTTTTGAATTTGTGACTCTTACATAATGAGGATGCTGCTGTGGTAGCTCTGTGGGGTAAGGCATCCACTGCCAGTTTCATATTTATTCTCTCGCTCACAACCTTATTTTCACCACTCACTTTAGCACTAGAGACACAGGGCCCGATGTAGGTAATCCCAGATTACTGATTCTTAAATACCAAATCATACCGATTCGGTATTTAAGATCTGGCAATCGGGATGTAGGTAATTTTACCGATTCAATTACCGAATCGGTATTTACCGATTCGGTAATTGCCATTCATTCCTATGGGCCTGGAGGCCCATATGAATGAATGTCAATTACCGAATCGGTAAATACCAATTTGGTAGTTAAGGGAAACATAGAAGAGTGGCAGGGAGTCACTTTGACACCCTGTTGCACCCCTCAATTGTGCATGGGTGCACATGTTGCAGATGTACATGGCCTTAGGGCATGCATGTCTGCAACATGGCACTGTTTTAAAAGCAAAAAAAATGCTTTTTAAAGGGTTTTCATTATTTACCAACAACTTCTAGTTGGTGGTAAATAACGAATTCTTAAACCCCTGTAGCACTGATTACAGTGCTACCTACATGTCAAGATACAGATTCGGTAATTTTACTGAATCGGTATTTTACCGAATCGGTAAAATTACCGATTTGGTAAAATTACTGAATCTGTATCTTGACATGCCCCTACATCCCAAACTCCAAATACCGGTCGGTAACGGCCGAAATCGGCCGTTACCGACAGGTATTTGCCTTCCTACATCTGGCCCTAAATGAGTTCCTTTTCACTCATCGCAGTCCCTGCACACTCCTAGTGCACTCAATCCTGCCATCTATCCCTGTTCTCACCTCTGCACTTACTGTGCACTCCTCTACACACTGTGCACCCCTCCTCCACTCCCTCCCCTCACCCATTAATTCTCCCCTACCTATTTGCATTCCAGTGATCGTTAGTGTCCTGACACTTCTGCACGCCCTCCTGTACTCCTAGGCATACTGTGCATCCAAACTTCCGTCCCTGCACTCTCCCTCCTGCACTACCCTGTGCTTCTGTACAGATTCTGCATGACTCCATCATTACTCCATTTGCCCTTGGACTCGCCAAACTGTATAGTCCTGTCCTTCTGTACAGGTTATTCATTCACCAGTTCCTGCACTCACCCCCCTGCACTATCCTTTACTTTTGTACACATAATGCACTCCTCTGTCACATCCTTGCACTCTCCTGTACCTTTGTAACACTGTACATTCCGTCATCATCCCCACCCCCGGTCCTCTGCACTCTTCCTTGCACTTCTATACAGACTGTGCGTTTCGTAATCAGTCCCTGGTCTCATTCCCTCGTACTCACTCCCACACTTTCGTACGCATTGCCATTTCACCAACCCTCCCTTCACTCGAATGAGTGCACTGGCCTGTGTTTGTCGCGCCATCTGTGCTCTCTTCTATGTTCTCCTGTATTTTTAACCTCACACACTGTACATTCAGCATTTTGAGACACCCTGCACTTCCGAATATCTTGTATATTCCGCCATCTAGTCTCGCAACAGCTGTTCCCCCTACATTCTCCTGTACATCCACATAGACTGTGGTATCAGGCCCCAGCCCCCATGCTCTCTACTGTACTTCTGTACTTCAATACCGGCTGTTCATCACGCTATCCGTCCCTCCCCTCACCAGCGTAGCTCCCAATGGTGCAGCAGGTGCAGTGGCACCGGGCCCGGAAGCCTAAGGGGCCACCGAACCCTGATTATTGCTGTTGTTTGTTATGCAAACAGCAGCCAGGACCGTTTCCTTCCTTGCATTAGGGCCTAGGGCCCACTGGATGCCCTACTGCTCCCCTCCTGTCCTGCCAGTGTTACTTTGGCTGTCAGTCCCCCTCTCACCCCTCCCTTTCCGCACCCCCTCTTGTACATTTCTTCACACTATACCTTGCGCATCAGCCTCAAATCTAGCCCAGCCCTCCCCTCAGCACGTGCGGTCATTGTTAATAGCTGATCACTTCTATTCAATCCTTAACACTTTTGGCTGTCAATAGGGAAATATTTGTTCCCTATCTGCAGATGTGAACACCAGCTAAACGGCCACATGCATCATTGCACCTGTTTGCGATTCCTAAATTGCGAAAATTAAGGAATCGCAATTTAGAAATCGCAAACGGCAATGCATGAACAAATCGCATTAATTTATGCGATTTGGTACTTTTCCTTAATTGCGATTCACAATTTGCGAATCGCAATTAAGGAAAACCCTTCCCATTCATTCCTATGGGCCAAAAGGCCCATAGGAATGAATGGGAAGGCATTCACATTTTGAGAATTTCAAATTGCGATTCGCAAAATCTGAATGCAATTTCAAGGGTGCAAGGGGGGGGGTCCAAAGAACCCCTCCCTGCACCCCTGAAATGTCAGTTTAAATACAATTTACACTGGGCATGTGTGTGTGTAAATTTAAACTTTCAAAAATGCAATTTGTGCATAGTTCAAAGTTTTCGGTAAATTAGCATGAAGTTCAACTTCATGCTAATTTACCACTTCCAAATTGCGAATTCGCAATTACAAAATGATCATGCATTGCAGTTCAGAAATCTGAAATTGTGATTTCTTAAATGCAATCGCAATTTTAGAAATCGCAACATGGTTGCGATTCCTAAAATTGCGAAATGCATGATGCATTCCAAATTAGTCAATTGCATTAGCAAACGGACGAAAATTGCGTGTCGCACCGTTTGCAAATGCAATTGACTTTGATGCATGTGGGCATTAGAAACCTTTTTTCTTTTTGAGCCAACTATTGTAGAAGCAGGTGAGACACAGAACACAGTTTAATTTGCGTTGAAAGTAACATTTAGGTGGAGTTTTATGTAGCGCAAACTTGGCCGAAAGATATCAGCGGGTGCTTTATGTGAGAAAAAGATATTTTTACAGTTGAGAGCCAGATGTTATAATTATTTTTTTTAGGAATAGGGAGGGTAAGTGAACTAATCAGGGGTTGTTGAACAGAGTTTGGGATTCGAAACACGAAGTTGTTTCAACACTTCACTTATTCTTTTACTATAACTGTCACAATATATTTGTGGAACTGTGTATTACTTTACTATAACAGCCACATATATTAGGTTTTTTTAAAGAGTAACTAAAATGATTAGAGAAAAAAAACACACACGGTTTGTAAACTTTATTACTAGTTAGATGGTACATCTTTTTCAGAATAGCACTACATTTTAGGCTCCAATAATTTACATTGATCCTAATAATAATGAAAATATAAACACACACATGCATGTTTGTTTGTTAGAATTGTGATATAATATGATTAACCTAGCCATACCATTCAGTTAAGCTTTCAAAGTTTGGACAAAAATACTTTGCACATATATATTTTTAATATCTTAGTAGTAAGCTCATAATAGCTCATATTCATACAAATCTCACATACAAAATCATTAAATTCAGCAACACGTGAATAGAAGAATGAGATCAGTAGTCTGGTAATATTCATTACAATCCTATAGTATTCATATTCACTGATTTTTCTGCATTGTAAATGAGGACAATTTGATTAGAAAATAAGGTTTTGAGAAGTATTCTGTTAATGTTCAAGAAGTATCACTCACATTCCAGTAGTCTCCATACATTAGCCTTCCCAAAAAGAACACTATTGAATACTACAACAATCGTATAATAAATAAGGTATTATAATAATATAATAAATAAGGCCATCTACCATTCAGCATGCAGCTTGAATAGAATGTTATTAGTAGTCTGGGGAAAGTCCAGTAGTATTCAAATTGTTTGTATTCACTAAAAGTTCTGCATTGTAAATGAAGACTATGCCATTACAAATAAGTATGTGCTTAGTATTCTGTTAGTATTCAAGAAGTACCACTCATATATCAGTAGTCTTCATGCACTAGCCTTCGCAAAAAGAACACTATTGAATATCAAAATTGGCATAAAATAGTCTTCGAATGCTATAAAAAGACAGGTTAACCACTAAATGTAGTATTCAACTTCGGTAAGGGTTAGCATAGTGAGGTACACAAAGTAGGTGCTGGGTGTTTGATCTCAGCGTTCATTTAGGTTGATAAGGCTAAAACCATTGTCTGAGATATCTAGGTCTTTTGTTGCACATGGCACGAAAAGCAAAGGTCAAGGACTTGAACTCGATCTATTTTACTACCGGGAGCCGATGAAGATGCCTACTACGCAGGAGATGTGGAGGTGGAATGGCACCCGTCAGGTGAGTCTAGCTGCTGCATTTTATACCACCTGAAGTCTGTGAATCAGATATGACGGTAGCCTTAAGTACAGACTGTTTCCATAGTCCAGCTGGAAGGTCACAGTAGCATGAACTACTACCCTGCGACTAACCACTGGTAAGATGTGCAGGAATTTCTTTAAGCGTGTTCATTTCGCTAAACAGGACAAAGAGATGTAACAGACTTGAGCTTCAAAGGATAGATCAGAGTCCCATTTGATTCCCAAATTCCTTGCAGTCTTTGCTGGAATTGGAGGTGAGCCTCAGCTTTGGACATCCACATTCAGTTTTAGTTTGTTATTGTTAATCCAGCAAGCAATGTCCTTTAGACACCCCGTTAATTTAGCAAACAAGTCCTCTTTGAATGAGTACACCAGCTGGGACCGCTGGGTGTCAGCTGCATAAGAGACTGCCTTCATTCCCAAATTGGCAATGAGAGTGAAAAGTGGCACCAGGTAGGTGTTGAAAAGCAGAGGGGCTAGGGCACAGCCTTATGGAACACCACACCGCAGAGGCTTAGGGTCGGATTGATGCAGTTGGGGAAAAACTCTTTGAGAGCGGTGTGTGAGGTGAGATTGGATCCACGCTTGAACTGCTCCCCACAATCCCAGCTGTTTGAGTCTGTCCAGAAGAATAGGGTGTGCAACCATGTCGATGGCAGGCAACAGATCTAAAATGATCAGCATCAGAGATACTCCAGTGTCCATCTACCTTCATACTGACTCTGCCACCTCCATTAATGCGTGTTCAGTACTGTATCCTGACTGGAAGCCTGACTTAGTATCATGTAAGATGTCTTGTGCATCGATGAAATAGGCAGGTAAACGTTGAGCCAATTTTTCTAGCATTTTTGAGGGTGCAGGTAACAGTGAGATTGGACGATATTTACCGAGCTCCGTGGGATCAGCATGCAGTTTATTCAGCAGGGGTAGTAGGAATGCATTTTCCAAATATCTGGTAAATGCCGGAAGATAACAACATATTCCAGATGTGGTTTAAAACTGGGTTAATCCAATTAGCCAAGGATATAAAAAGCTTGCGTGATCAGGAGTCCACAGGGGAGCCCGACTTGCATCTTATGATTTCGGACATCGATTCCTGCAAGGTTACCGGGCAAAACTCTGAAAAGGTGGCAATGGAATTGTTAGTTTTCAATGGCTGTGGTACTGCTGATGACTCTCCTACCTTAAAAGAGGCATACACTTTCTGAATTTTCTCCTCAAATAAGTTGGATACGTTTGTAAACAAGAAGCGGGAGGGCAGAATTTTCCCCCAATAGGAGATGGACTAGTGAAGGATCTGACAATCCTATACATCTCCTTACCCAAATTCTCTGCACACTCAATGCACTTAACAAAGTACTCCCTTCTACCTGCCCTATCATTATTTGCAGCTTTTTTACAGCTTCCTTATAGGCTAGCTTGGCCTCCAGGGAGTAATCTTTCCTCCATAGCAGTTCTAGTCTCTTACACCAACTTTTTTTCAATTCTGAGGTCTGTTGAGAACCAGGGGCTGAGGGAGATTCTTTTGGGAACTCAACAGATCTCAGTGGAGATACTGCATCAAGGGCAGAGGTGATCCTTAGATTGAATGAAGTTGCGTCCTCGTTGGGATCACCAGTGCTCAGTGGTCCTCTAGCTAGGAGCATCGGGCCCACGCTATCGCTAAAACCTTTTTCCAGTTTCTACTTAACACTGAGTGTTCGTCACCACTGAGCTGTAGTTTCCCCAAATTGAAGGAAAAAGGAACCAGATAGTGGTCCATCCACACCAAACATTGAGGGAACTCAGCTCTTATGGTAATGATTTCGGAAAAAATTAGGTCAAGAGTATGGCCTACTGTATGCTTGGGGTTCGCTCCATTAAGAGAAATTACTAGGTGAGAGGCCTGGGGGCGATGGAGTTGTGCCGTTGTGATCTTGGTCGAGGTGGTGGATTCAGTCCTGTTTATGGTGTCTTCAGTATTGTTGGTTGCTTCATTTTTGCAGCTGAAGCAGCAGTACTGGCAGGAGAACGGTCCTCTAGTGGTGTGTGGAAATGTGTAGCAGCAGCTGTTGTCGGTGCGCCTGAGATCAAGGGCTCAAAGACTCGCAGCGGTGGGAGATCCAGGGTTCCTGTCGATGGACGTGGTCCAGGCACAAACAGGCGCAGATGGCTTGCCTTTGGCACATTAGCCTTTGTGTGCATAGACTGGGCAATCACACTGTGACATCCAAAATCCAAAATGTAGGTCCTGGAAGATGGGAGTGTCGCTACAACGTAGTGGGTGGGACCGGTGGGAGGGTAAAAAATAGAGGAAATAAGACGGGCAGAAACAAACAAAGAATTAAACATCAGATTGGTAATGTAAGCACAAAAATATATATATTACAGTTAAGAGTGCAATATGGGCTAAAACAAACAGCAAAAAAAAGGGAAACAATTGAGGAAAGCGAATTAGCAGCAGCAAGGGGAGCAGAACACGAGGCCCTGCTCACCTCTCTCTCTCTCTCTCTTTCTCACGCTCTGCTTCTCTCTTCTTTTATCCTTATCTTCTCCCCTTCGCCGATCTCTTCTAAAGCATCCACTGTACCAGATCAATTAATGGAGGGAATCTGAAGAAAATATCACGGGTAACAGCAGCAGCCCTCCGCCTTCAAAATATGGCCTGAAAAGGCTAAACGCCAATGCATGATGGAATAAATGATTCAGAAAAGGGGGTGGTGATGAACAGAGTGTCTGAATTAAGCAGACCACTCTTACCCAGTCCAAAGATCAGGGCTTGATCAATCACCGTTATTTATCTCAGTGTAAGAATTGGCTTTTGTAGTTTGGTTTGCCCTGTTCCCATCATGCACTGGGACAGGAACAGACTAATTTGCATACAGCCAGGTTCTGAAACTGGGATGGTGCAGTGAGCTAAAAAACGGTGTTGGATCTAGCCCTGATCTCTTGACTGGGCGAGAGCTTTCTGCTTAATTCAGAGACTCTGTCCCTCACCACCCCTTGTTGTAAATATTTTTGTCCACCCTAAGCGTGGAAGGGTATTCTCAGATGTGAGACCCTTGCTCATTGCACCATCAGGATTCAAGCAAACCGGGCCGAAGACGGCTGTAATGCCAGAAACCGGTCCCCGGGAGCTTGTTTCCTTCCCAGTGTAAGAATTGGCTTTTGTAGTTTGGTTTGCCCTGTTCCCATCATGCACTGGGACAGGAACAGACTAATTTGCATACAGCCAGGTTCTGAAACTGGGATGGTGCAGTGAGCTAAAAAACGGTGTTGGATCTAGCCCTGATCTCTTGACTGGGCGAGAGCTTTCTGCTTAATTCAGAGACTCTGTCCCTCACCACCCCTTGTTGTAAATATTTTTGTCCACCCTAAGCGTGGAAGGGTATTCTCAGATGTGAGACCCTTGCTCATTGCACCATCAGGATTCAAGCAAACCGGGCCGAAGACGGCTGTAATGCCAGAAACCGGTCCCCGGGAGCTTGTTTCCTTCCCAGTGTAAGAATTGGCTTTTGTAGTTTGGTTTGCCCTGTTCCCATCATGCACTGGGACAGGAACAGACTAATTTGCATACAGCCAGGTTCTGAAACTGGGATGGTGCAGTGAGCTAAAAAACGGTGTTGGATCTAGCCCTGATCTCTTGACTGGGCGAGAGCTTTCTGCTTAATTCAGAGACTCTGTCCCTCACCACCCCTTGATGGAATAAATGGGCATTCTGGCACTGCTGTCAGTCTCTACCACTTGCTTTTTGGAGTGGGAAAACAAGCTCCCACTTCGAAAATATATTTCCTAAAAAAAATGTTGAGTGGAAACACCGTGCCCACTTTGCAAACCTTCAGTGCAGTGAAGAGAGTCAGTGGTTTCTCTAACAGGACAAAGAAACACACCAATCTAATAGGGATCTTGAAATACATTAGAGAGTCCTCCACCAGGCGGCAGACGCTATGGCCTGTGTCCCTCTAGCTTACAAGTGGACACCCTGGCAGAGTCCAAATACCATACATAGTTTAGCAGAAATGAACAGGTGAAATCCCAGATACAGTATGATGAAAAGAATGAAGACCTTGCCAATTCAAGATGCTGGTCGGAAGTAGAAAACATTTGTCAAGCAACTTGAAGTTGTGATTTGAATAGTTTAAGGCACTAACCAGTGTATAAATGAGGTGATAGATTGGCTTGATAAATCTGCATGATGATTTTGCTCCCTTCAGTCACTGCTTGTGCCTGGAACATTTTCTCTATTCAAAGACTTTTCCACTACAAGAATCAAATTACTCAATATGAGCCCATTGAGGCGACATTTAACACAGCCTGATATCAACTCATACTTTCAGGATCTTAAACAGTGCTTGATTTTGTAACTATCTTCAGCTCACCTAACTCGTACTGGATGCCGTTTAGTTTCTCTCCAGGGTCACAAAGCAATTTAACAAATAACAGTGTCCACTTAAAGACATTGCAGCTTTTTAGGATCAGTACAATAAGTCATTTGTTTCTGGATCAAGCCCTTGCATCATTTACTATTGGTTGGCTGTTCAATGTTATGTACTACTTAAATTGTCTAGTTATTTGGAGTTTTTAAAATGTTATCTAATAGTCATTATACGGGCATTATCAGCCTGATTCATGTACGGGCCGTTTTGCGTGTCCCTAATAGCGATTCATAGCGAATCGCAATTGAGGACACGCAAAACGGCATTCATGTATTTTCATGTGAAAAAATAGCGACTCGAACGCGGGCGCAAATTCCGTTAGCGACCAACAAAAAACGCAGAAAATTCGCAATTTCCGCCCACCAGCGATCGGGATTGCGACACGCAATCCCGATCGCACGGGATAGCGACTCGCAATCCCGTGCGATCGGGATTGCGTGTCGCATTATCGCGGGATCCGGAAATACGGGATTACGCATTCCGAGCACCGTGATGACATCACAACCAGGAAGCTGCCAAATCGCACCTCCAAACACCACAGTGACGCAGTCATCCGACTCGAGACGACGGAAAGCAGCCGCCTAACCGCCGAAAGCGAATCCCGACCCGGCAGAAATTGCGCCCGCCATGGCTGAAGAACCACTGCCCGGCCCCAGCAACAGCGCTAGCCGAAAGCGCAAGCTGAAATTCTCCGAGTCGTGGTTGGAGAGCCTGATTGAAGGGGTGGTGGCCCACCACGCCCAGCTGTTCGGTGCAAACTCGAGGAGGGTCCCCGAGCAGGAGAAGAGGAGGATCTGGCTGGGGATTGCCTCCAGCGTGAACGCAGTTGGCGTAGCGTCAAGGTCAATCGAAGAAATCAAGAAGCGCTGGTACGACCTCCGAGGGCGTGCCAAGGAGAGGGTGGCGGCGCGTCTCGGAGAGTCATCAGGCACCGGAGGTGGTGGACCGACTGTCCCACCCAACACCCCCCTGGAGGACCAGGTTGAGGACACTCTGGAGATGGAGGCGTGTGTTGGTGTGATCTCCCTGGACTCCTCCCGGCCAACCCACAACACCCAAGGTAAGTGGCATGCGCCTGCGACCCTGTCCCTTATGACCGTCCCTGCCCAAATAGGCGCACTCATTGGCCCTTAATCATGCCTATGTTGTGCAGCAGGAAATGCCCTGAGGCATAGTGGGAGACGTAGTATGTCCACAATGTAGTTGTACCACAATGCGGCCTGAAAGGTGCCCAAGCGCACATATCCACAGCCATCCAGGGAATGTCACCCAGCATGCATGTAACATCTGCACGTCTGACAGTCACATGCACCTAATGAGTATCCACTTACCCTCACAGGTGCAGACGACAGCAGTGACAGTGAGAGGCTGGTGATCGTCGAGGAGGCCCAGGAGGAGGTATCCCTACCCGCCACCCTGCCACCATCCCCTGCCGCTGCGGCAACACCAGCAGCCAGGCCCACCACCTTACCTGCAGCTAAATCCGCAGGACCACCGCCAGCCAAGGTCAGGCCCCCCACCAAAGTGCCTACAGTGCCTGCCGCACCTACAGTGCCTGCCGCACCTACAGTGCCTGCCGCACCTACACTGCCTGCCGCACCTACACTGCCTGCCGCACCTACACTGCCTGCTGCACCTGCGACGCCAGCTGCCACGACACCTGCGGCTCGTCCTCCAAGATCTGGCTCAGCCACATCCGTAGCACAGCGCCAAAAGAGCAGGAGGGGCAAAGGGCATCTCCATGCCTGCATGTCCGTGGAGCGGCGAATGCTCCGTCTCCACCAGAGGCAGTCGCAGCAGCAAGGAGCAATCCAGCTCCAGCTGCAGAAGATTGGCCGCAATGTGGCAGGAGTGGGCCAGCGTGTGGACCGCATGACGGCGGCCATTGAGCGCATGGCAGTGGCTATGGAGGCCAACACAGCTGCGCTGGGGAAGCAGCGCAGTGCTGCTCGCAGGCGCCAACACCATCTGGTGAGCCAGATGGCAACTTACAGTCGCTCCAATTATGTGGCAGCAAATGCCACCTCCCAGCTCTCCCGACGCTCAATGACCCAGCAGCACCAGCTGGTGCAGTGCTGCGAAGAGGTCACCCGAGTGCTGGAGCACCTCACCACCGCCGTGGTCCCACTGCTCCAACCTGTGGTACCGGCTGTCGTTGGGGGAGACGATGGGAGTGAGGCTGCCTCCAGTGTGAGCAGCAATTCTGCCACGCAGGCCCCCCCACCTAGGCGCAGCACCAGGGCAACGCCTGGTCCATCTGGCCTGGATGAGGATGAGGAGCCGCAAAGGCGGCTGGGAAATGTGCGCAGGAAGCAGCATTGACATTGAGTCAGGGACACAGCCACAGGCTGAGGATAAGCCTGCCAAGCAAAATAACAAGCAGTATGCTGTAATACTGTATTTTTTTTGTAAATAGTTCATTCCATGTCCCTTTTCTGTTGTGATTCAAACAATTACATTTATTTTGAAGCATACATTTGCCTTGTGTTATCATTATATTTAGCATGCATTTGTGATATGTGGGGTGGGGGAAGGGGGTGGGCTAGAAATAGTTGTCTGTGATTTGGTTGCGACGTCTGTGGCCTTCAGCTGGGTTCTCCCCGCATGCATGGTGCGCATTTGCTGGTGGCCGGTCGTCCCCCTCGGATTCACTGCCTGAGATGTCAACTGGTATCCGCCGCTTGGTAGCAATGTTATGAAGCATTGCACAGACAGCCACAATGCGGCAGCACGCTGCAGGACTGTAATACATGGCCCCACCTGTCTTGTGCAGTATACGGAACCTGCTCTTGAGCAGGCCAAATGTCCTTTCTATACAGTTCCTTGTCCGGATGTGCGCAACATTGTAGCGCCGTTGCTGAGGTGTGGCAGGGTTGAGGTAAGGGGTCAGGAGGTATTCCCGTAGGGCGTAGCCACTGTCACCTGAATGAGAGGAGCAGATGTTGATTGCCTGTGCAGCGCAGTTACTTCATAGCAATGTGACATTGTCGACAAAGTGTACTTACCAAGTAGGTGTCCTTCCCCAAACTCTCCCCTGGTCAGTCGTGTATGGAGTCCGCTGTGCCTGAAGATGAAGGAGTCATGGGTACTCCCTGGGTACTGGGCCACAATGTCAGTGATGATGCTCTTGGCATTGCAGACCATCTGTATGTTGAGGGAGTGGTAGCACTTTCTGTTGCGGTACATATACTCCGTGCCAGCTGGTGGGCAGATGGCGACGTGGGTACAGTCTATGCAGCCGAGGACATGGGGAAAATGGGCAACATTATAAAATTGTAGTTTAGTGAGGTCCAATTCCTGTTGGCTTGTGGGAAATGTGATGTACCGGTGGAGCTGGCTGAGCATGGCGTCAACAAAAGTGTGGAGGCAGCGTGACATGGTGGGCTGGGATATCCCCCCAGCAGCGGCTACTATGCCCTGGAAACTGCCGGAGGCCAGGAGGTGCAGGCTGCACAATACCTGCACATGTGTGGGCACAGAATTGTTTCGCCTTGTTGGGTGCTGCATGATGGGGTCGAGTTCTTGTATCAGCCAGGTGATCATTTCCCCATTCAGCCTGTATTTAGCATAAATCTGTTCTCTGGTTTGGCCCAGCAAGGTGACCCGCAGCCGGTAAATCCTTGCCTGCCTCATGCGTCTCCTCCGTGCTGCTCGCTGTAGCCTTCGCCGCCTCACCACCATGTACATCCCTGGCATTGTGGAAAGCCTAATGCTGCTGCTGAATGTCCTTATGTGTGATTGGTCAGGCCTGGCCCTGTTGGTGATAGGTCAACGGTTTTTTGAAAATTTTTTTCTATGCCTTTCATGGTTACCACCTGCTTTGAGTTGTCCTTATTTTGCGCCGTGCAAATAGCGATTTCTGGCTTTTTCGCACATTGCGATTGTTCTTGGATGCCGATAGCGTGTTTCTATTGCGATTACGCTATTATTTTCGCAGATTCCGTGGTGTGTCGCTAATTCCGATTCGCTAATGCTCTGCGGCAGGGATTCTGCGATTATTTTAGCGACTACGCAAATATGTGTTAGCGAATTCGCTATTTTGTTGTTGGATGCCGATTACGGAAATTGCGCCCGCAATTGCCTTTTCGCAGCGATTGCGGGCGCAATTTCACTTCATGAATCAGGCTGTATATTATCTACATCTTGCCTTACTTTGATACTGTTCCTTTTTTTTACATGTGCCATCACCTTTTATAGGGCAATGGCATGAGTCTTGACAGACTAACTAACAGCAAGGCTTGGGTGCCTTAGAAAGACTTTCACTAACTTTAGTCTCGAGTGCGATCTTCATAACTATGTAATGGCCATATTAAACCTGGAGAAGAGTTTGGGAACGTATTTTGCCATTAAGAAAACCTTCCAATGGTGTACCTCCGTACATTCATTTTTTTGTATTTGAAGTCCAGGCTGCTTTTGGTAAAAGAGAGTTGACTAAGACTTCCCATTAAGGGGCATGTAAAAAGAAATCTCAATCAACTTGGTAGAAACCCAGCAGCTTCACACCTGAGAGACCTGCACTGGCTCCCCATCAGCAAGAGGATCACGTTCAAGCTCCTCACCCACGCACACAAGGCTCTACACGACCTGGGCCCAAGTACCTCAACGACCGCCTGACCTTCTACAAGCCCACCCGCCAGCTACAATCAACCAGCCTCGCACTCGCTGCCGTACCACACATCCGCAGAGCCACCGCCGGAGGAAGATCCTTCTCCTACCTGGCAGCCAAGACTTGGAACTCCCTCCCCATCCACCTACGGCTGACCCAGGACCATCTCTCCTTTAGGAAGCAACTCAAGACCTGGCTGTTCGAGCAGTAGCAGACTCCCCCGTCCCCCAGTGCCTTGAGAACCTTCTGTGTGAGTAGCGCGCTTTACAAATGCTATGATTGATTGATTGATTGACAGCACTTTATGCAACACATTGAAAACCCTTGTTCTCTCACACTTTTGTAGTGACTGCCCTGCTCCCACCCTAATCCCTTTAAAAGTCATACCTTACACAGCTACATACATGAGTTCAAAATCATCTGGAATGCCTTCAATAATTTAGTGCACACGTTATACTTACATAATTTAACTATAACTGATAATCTTCACTAGTCTTGAGTATAAAAACTATAACAACACTTTTGCTTTTTCTAGTACATTTCTGAGGTTTTTCAATTGATATTTGGATATTCTTACCTAACCAAACTATAACACCGAGCTATATAACACATTACTTTAACCTTTGTTTTTTCAGTGAAAAACAAAGCTTGCTTAAAAGTAGCAGAAAAGTTAAAGTTGTTGGGGGAGGAGGACAGTTGTTAAAATGCTTGCAGTTGAGGAAGATAATAAATCTAGTGACCTGGGGACAAACTTGAGCATTTTACAAAATAATAGACTGACTGGTCTTTCCAAACGTTGTTAGTAGTGAAACGTTGTTAGTAGTGAGGGACTGTTGGAAATCCTAAACACAGGTTAGGGGAATGAGGTAATTGTTGTTCATTGCAAGAATTGTCTATGTGATAATGAATATCATCAGCATACTGTAATTGTCAACAGGAAATATAGTGTTACTATAGCAAGAGGCACATGTTTGGTGCTTTGAATATTTCAAAATATTGTACGTTAGTTCCAGGAAAGTGCCTTTTTGAATGTTCACCCCCACAATTTGGTTTCCACAATGCTGACGGTTTTGACTCTGAAATTGCACTGGATTCTGCTTCCCCCCCTCATAAGGCCCTGGAAAATGGTATCGGTGATACCCAGGGCATGGAAGTTAAAGGGGTCACCATAGCTTGAAGCACTGATTGTGCCATCCTGAGTGACCCAAGTAAAAAGATGACAGCAAGCCTGCCATTGCGGACTGCAGGAGCAGTGCATACTGCTTAAACTCAATTTTGCCCTCATCTTGAGTGGCAAGGTCACAGCACTATCTCGAATATATGCAAGTCACCCTTAGGTAGGCATCCAAATCCTAGAATGCAGGGTGCAAAGTTCCTATAGTTCCTATAGCTGCCTCCTTCCATTAGGGCGCTACTAATTGTGATCAGGGGGCCACAGGATAACATACACTGGCACACAGGCAACCCCAGGTCCCACTGAAAAGTGTAATATCTGGTTTCAAACAACTTGTCTCATCAAACCCAACTTTTTCTCAAAGTCGGATTTGATGTGACATGCACCCAGGTGGCTACCTTAGATGTTTCCCACCTGGTTGCCCTAGCCTTTCCTGTGCCATGGCTGACAGCTTGCAACTGCTTTCACCAAGACAGGAATCTGACCCCTTGCTAGGAAATGTGAAGTTGTGAACACTACCAGGATTCCGAAAGAAAGTCCTGCTTTAGCGGGAGGTCTCACCTCCCTCCCTGATACGATGTCTAGTGAAGTGGCGCATCAAGGCGGTGAACTTCAAAGCTGCCACTGCCTCCTAGAAGCAGAGAAAGGCAACGCCCTGCCAAAGGCACATTTGCAACAATGGCAAGCAGGAATTTTAGATATTCAGGAGGCGCATTCCCTCAGAAGGCTAGCTATACTCCTAGGGTGGGCTGCCTGGTCTTTACAGCCGAAGAAGGGTTCTGCCATTTTTAAAAGTGGCAGAATAGAGGTTTATGGGTAGAAAGAAGACTCACACTTCCGGCTGTGGTCAACTCAGGGGAAAATTAGCTGCTGGGGCTAATAGCCCATAGGCAACTAGCTCCCACACCCATAACACCACTAAATCTAGGATCTAAGGGGCTTCCCTATCACCAGAACCTCAGATTTGATCAAGTTGCAACTAAATGACAAACAAGAGACCGAGTCTGTGACTTCAGGAGCCGCAGCAAGGAAAGACACCAAAAACTGCACCTGTGGCAAACACCCTGCAATTGCATGATGACATCTTGTCATGGACTAGAGACCAGTCCCAAAGAAAAGTGGACGAGCTCTGCAAGTCAAAGGAAACTCCAGAACCATATTGGAGTAGAGGTAGCAGTACCCTGCAGCCAAGAACCGCACCCAGTTCAAATGTATCTCTGGCCTTTATGGCTCCCTGAGGGAATCGTCCAAAAGTAAATTGTCTAGTGCATTTTGGGAAACGTAGTCCAGACCTCCAGCAAGTTTCAGTTCGCTACCTTTTCACCCCAGATGTTGAAGTGACCGAAGGCTGAGCCTGCCACTGTCAAGGCTGGTTGGTGGCCAGTCCAGCAACCACTAACTTTGTTCAACACTGTGCCTCGAGGTAACCCTGCAACATCTTCAACCCGATGTCTCTGTGTACCCCTTTCTTTACCAGCACCATCTAAGTGGTAAAACCAGCATCCGCCACTCCCATTCTTCAGCACCTGGGACAGCCAGCACACTCTGCAACCAGGCCCTAGGAGCCAGGTAAAAATCAACTGATTGTCGGATCCTGGTCCTGGGATTCGCCTCACCTTACTCCCCAGGGGTCTCCACTGAACTCGACCTGCAAGTGACTGATTGTCACTAGTGTATTTCCTCATTGACTGCAACATTATCGATTTGCAAGATGGAAATTCTGCATTTCAATCTTGATTTATTTGAACTGATTTATTTTTCCTTTAGAAACCCAAAGCTCCGTTTACACTCATCTGATTGTCTTTGTGTTGGTGTCTAAAATTATACAAAAATCTGCTTTATTTTTATAAATGGGTGTCAGATTTCTTTCCAGTCCTGCCAATTACTTATCGTGCATGTTGGTACTCTGAAAAGGTTAACACGTTCCTTTGGTAAAGCCTGACTACTCTGTGCCACACTACCAGGACTGAGCTAAGGATTTTTTAATAATGTGAATCCAAAGGACCTATCTAGGGTGTAGTGAGCTTATTACACTTAGTATCATGTCTTAACAGAGCACAACAAGGATGACACATCAAAGACACTCATATTTGAGGGCTGAAAGATCCTCAAACTGGCAAGCTATGCAAGCATGCATGAGGGAGCAGCACACAATTGTCTTGCGAGCAAAAACAGGATTCTCTGCTGCAGATAATTAGTGTTCTTTCCTATTGTGTTATCCACTGGCTTGTTAGAACTGTTTCTGTAACTGAGAGTATCCTTGTCAGTGCCCAAAGCTCTGCTCACAAGCTGGTGGCTGGTGCAATGAAATGTTGATGTGCTGAATACCAAGGGCAGTAGTCTTTAATACACTACCAGACACTCCCTACCCATTTTTCTGCTGTTGCAGGTTTCTGCTTTATGTCTGTGAGGGTTTTGCCATATTTTATTATCTGTGCTTCCTGATCTGTGTGTTGTTTACCTCTCTTACACTCTGTAAGTTTATGATGTGGAAAAATAAATGCTGGTTCACAAAAAAGGTGCTAGTGGCCTCCACGGACAACCACCAGCTCAAATTAAGAACTTCATTTGTCCCTGTTTTTTGCAATTTGTAACTCTGCTTTCTCTCATTTTACACTAAGGGCCTCATTTAGACGTTTTTGATGCAGGACAGAGCTGCAAGTCACTTTTGCTGTGCTGACCCAATTGTCAAAGGAAAAGGGCAGGAATGCACCATATCTATGAGATACTGTGCATTCCTGTCCTCTTTCACAGCGCTGGTGTACAAATGTCTGGCTTGCGCAAATAAAGGCGTCCTTACACCATGGTGCAAGGGTGTCCGCGATATTGGAATGATTGTTTTTGTGCAGGAACGGACAACTCCCTGCACAATTAACAATCAATGGAGGCATTTTCCTCTTTCTATGTGTGCTGCAGAATTTATTCTCCTCATTACGCCATGCCTGGGGAGATACACAGTTCTGACACAATCCCAGATTTACGCTATGTCTGGGAATGTGTCAAAATGCATGGGCTTTGCATTGTGTGGGAAGACCCATCGCAATGCCCATTGCACGCCTGGCTGACTCAATGTGAGGCAATGCAGAAACCTGTGCTGTGTTGCCTTACACCATATCTGCAAGTCCATGAAAAGCCTTGCAAGGTGGCTTTGCGTCGCCTTATAGGTATGTGTCTTAAAAGGTAATGCTCCGGCATCACACAGTGCTTGTAAATAAGCCCCTGAAATAGGGAACGTGTTATTAACTGGTGAGCACTTCTCGCACAAAGTATCAAACACGCAGAATTACTAGTGCACATGAGGTACTCAACTATTTGCATGCGTTCGCCTATATATTTTGAACATAATTGTAACTTAGATGGAGAAACACACCTGATATATATAAACAAATGTTGTTAGCGCAGACGTTCTTTTGATCTTGCTCATAACAACAGGGTCTAAATGACTGTGACAGTGCTTTATTTACATTTCCAAAAATGATAGTTAAAAATTAAATATATGCCTTATTTTTTAAATATCTTGTGTGGAGACCACGCCGCTAGCTCTCTCCAAATAGTCAAGCTGGCTCATATGCACGATGCCAATATGTGTCTTTCTGTTGCTACAAGGACGTCTCTCGAGCCTTCGCGCCACTTGAAATGATGCGTTTCACGAAGACATAGAACTCTCTGAAGCCCTGTTTTAATGCCACCGTTGGGCTTCGAGTTAGCTCAGGCAACACTATAAATATGGTTGTGGTTGACTTTTTCCTGAGCAGATTTACTTTCTTGGTCCCTTTTAGACACCAGAAGAATTTCTCTCTGATGGGCCATAAACATTACTCCCACCATGCCTTTCGTGGTACTCATATGCCTCCCTGCCTGAATTTCACAGGCTGGCAAAAAATAATTGAGTTTTTAAAAGGTCAGAAAATAACAAGAGTAATGTTTTTGACAATTGGATGATGATATCTTTTTAGAAAAAGGAAATAAATGAATAACTGTGGATCTCATTCGTTTCCTCTGCTCTGCAAGATCTCTCAGGGGATTCAATTAGTGGACTAACATAAGGCAGGCGTCCTAGAGATCTGGACTGAGCAATATAACTGCTCCAAATGAGAGCCTAGCTGTCACTGCAGGTTGGATTTGAAGGGCATTCATTCCAGACAAGCTGACGTACAAAAAGCATTACCCGCTTTTTATATGATTGCTCGGGTATCTTTAGACTTGAATGAATGTGACACAATGTAAATGCGATACTGGCTTTATGCACCGTTATGCAATTTGTTGCAGACGTCATGCACCTATACTCTGCAGCTACAGAGCACATCAACTGCCATTGCACACTGATCCTATGCAGTCATGGTTGGACTAAAAATGCAACACACAAATAAAATAACAATTTTTTCTATCAACTCCTGGACATTTTGATTATTTCCAATCCTGTAGATAATCGGTATTTTACCAATATATGTTAAATTCATAGATGCTGAGTAATGTATTAGGAAGAAACTCTGCAGTATTGAAAATTGTGCACAGGAAGACATTCTGCACTATCAAGAGCTGTGCACAATATTTTAGGCATAGCAACGGAATATCTTGAAAAAGGAACGCAAATTATTACGTAATTTTAGCTATTCCAGGTGATGATGGGATATTAAATGGATACTTTTAATTCAGCTCACTAAGGGGCATATTTACAAGCCCATATCGCCACGGGAATCTTACTTTTTGTGACGTTTCTCTGGAGAAAAGGGCTTTGCCTTATTTACAAGGCAGCATTAATGTGGCTTAACGCTGCCTTGTAAATGAGGCTCCCTTTCACGCAATGCTTAGCGTCAAAGGGGTGGGCAGTGAGTGTTGCAGTGGGCGTTCCACTGCAACACCCATTGATTTTGACAAGGGCAGCGTAAATACGAGGCAGTGCCAAAATTAAGATCAGGGGAAACCTGGTCTTGGCGAAACAAGGAGAAATGCTTTATTTCTCCTTGTTTTTTGCGTTTTCCATGTGTGCTGTCTTGTGCAGCACACAGGAAAAAGCAAAATGACTTGGATTGTTTATATTCAGGGATGCCACTCACAGAATCCGTGCTACTGCTGGTTGAAGGACGCCTGAAAGCGGACTTGTGCCAAATTGCTTTGCAAAATCCTTTGAGGTCGCGCTGCTGGTGGGAGCTCCTCCTTGATCGACGGAGTGTCCAACAGCTCCCAGCGTGCGCTTGACCCCACTCTTGTTGGCTGCCTGCACCGGGGGACTGCGAGGACCAGAAGCCTTTGCTTCTACCACCTGGTGCCTCTTCCCCCGGCGGTAACGCCCATCACCTGCTGCTCCCTATTTACCTTTCGTGACACCCGCTTCGCGGGTGCCACTCACAGAATCCGTGCTACTGCTGGTTGAAGGACGCCTGAAAGCGGACTTGTGCCAAATTGCTTTGCAAAATCCTTTGAGGTCGCGCTGCTGGTGGGAGCTCCCCCTTGATCGACGGAGTGTCCAACAGCTCCCAGCGTGCGCTTGACCCCACTCTTGTTGGCTGCCTGCACCGGTGGGACTGCGAGGACCAGAAGCCTTTGCTTCTACCACCTGGTGCCTCTTCCCCCGGCGGTAACGCCCATCACCTGCTGCTCCCTATTTACCTTTCGTGACACCCGCTTCGCGGGTGCCACTCACAGAATCCGTGCTACTGCTGGTTGAAGGACGCCTGAAAGCGGACTTGTGCCAAATTGCTTTGCAAAATCCTTTGAGGTCGCGCTGCTGGTGGGAGCTCCTCCTTGATCGACGGAGTGTCCAACAGCTCCCAGCGTGCGCTTGACCCCACTCTTGTTGGCTGCCTGCACCGGGGGACTGCGAGGACCAGAAGCCTTTGCTTCTACCACCTGGTGCCTCTTCCCCCGGCGGTAACGCCCATCACCTGCTGCTCCCTATTTACCTTTCGTGACACCCGCTTCGCGGGTGCCACTCACAGAATCCGTGCTACTGCTGGTTGAAGGACGCCTGAAAGCGGACTTGTGCCAAATTGCTTTGCAAAATCCTTTGAGGTCGCGCTGCTGGTGGGAGCTCCTCCTTGATCGACGGAGTGTCCAACAGCTCCCAGCGTGCGCTTGACCCCACTCTTGTTGGCTGCCTGCACCGGGGGACTGCGAGGACCAGAAGCCTTTGCTTCTACCACCTGGTGCCTCTTCCCCCGGCGGTAACGCCCATCACCTGCTGCTCCCTATTTACCTTTCGTGACACCCGCTTCGCGGGTGCCACTCACAGAATCCGTGCTACTGCTGGTTGAAGGACGCCTGAAAGCGGACTTGTGCCAAATTGCTTTGCAAAATCCTTTGAGGTCGCGCTGCTGGTGGGAGCTCCTCCTTGATCGACGGAGTGTCCAACAGCTCCCAGCGTGCGCTTGACCCCACTCTTGTTGGCTGCCTGCACCGGGGGACTGCGAGGACCAGAAGCCTTTGCTTCTACCACCTGGTGCCTCTTCCCCCGGCGGTAACGCCCATCACCTGCTGCTCCCTATTTACCTTTCGTGACACCCGCTTCGCGGGTGCCACTCACAGAATCCGTGCTACTGCTGGTTGAAGGACGCCTGAAAGCGGACTTGTGCCAAATTGCTTTGCAAAATCCTTTGAGGTCGCGCTGCTGGTGGGAGCTCCTCCTTGATCGACGGAGTGTCCAACAGCTCCCAGCGTGCGCTTGACCCCACTCTTGTTGGCTGCCTGCACCGGGGGACTGCGAGGACCAGAAGCCTTTGCTTCTACCACCTGGTGCCTCTTCCCCCGGCGGTAACGCCCATCACCTGCTGCTCCCTATTTACCTTTCGTGACACCCGCTTCGCGGGTGCCACTCACAGAATCCGTGCTACTGCTGGTTGAAGGACGCCTGAAAGCGGACTTGTGCCAAATTGCTTTGCAAAATCCTTTGAGGTCGCGCTGCTGGTGGGAGCTCCTCCTTGATCGACGGAGTGTCCAACAGCTCCCAGCGTGCGCTTGACCCCACTCTTGTTGGCTGCCTGCACCGGGGGACTGCGAGGACCAGAAGCCTTTGCTTCTACCACCTGGTGCCTCTTCCCCCGGTGGTAACGCCCCTTTAACCTCCCTTTAAATTAAACTATACTTCACGCAACGCGGGACGCGCGCGAGGAGAAGCGCGAGGCAAAGCCCGGGCCAAGGGCGGGCCCGTTTCAGCCCGTTACAGACTGTGCAGGACTGGACTGGGCCACGGTATTTGTGTTTTATATTTTCCTCCACCCACTTGTTGATCTGTGTGGTCAAAAATGAGTGGGATCTTATATTCTAGGCAAAATATTTATTAGCGATATCAGTTTGCTCGTGACCTACAAGTTATTGCGTCTGAGACGCATAGCGCCCGATCATGTCCAGAGTCACTAGAAGCAAAAAGACAGATAAAACCACTGACATAACGGGTCCACTTGACCTATTCCTACACAAGGCCAACGCAGCCATTGATAATACTATTCAATTGATAGACCGACGGGTGTCTCACGAACTGGAGATGGCCAGAAAAAGATCGTCAATGGGCCCGCTGGCCTCAGCACAAACCCCAATACAAAAGGGGCCGATCATACCCCTGCTGAATCCAACAAGTGCATTAGTTCACACAGTTCCAAACACTGTGGATTTGTCAGCAACACAGTTGTCACTAGGTCCCGATTCTGATTCTGGGGAGGATCTGGAAAAAACACCAGATTTACAACTCCTACAAAATCATGAAATGGCCTTAGAACCCAACACCACGGGGGTCAGGGAGGGTGCTATACCTAAGAGGTTAAATAAGGGGTCGAACCCACATGAGCACATATTAGCTCCACCAAATGGTGTAAATTTTTGCAACCCGAACATAAATAGTAACAACATCGTAGTGTTGCAAACACCATCACCAACCAATAGTGTGATCCCAAACACGCCCCCACGGAACATCACGCCACTGGGGAACCTAGATACACTAGGCGCAGTAGGGGGCATACAAAAACCTTGTACCTCATGTGTGACACTACATGACTTTCTCACAAACAGCATGGGGGAACTATTAAAATACCATCTGAAACCCCTGGAGAAAAGTATAAGGGTAATCGAAAAACAACTCGCCAAACTAAATACTCCTGTATTTATGCAGAAGTCACTGAGTACCCTAGACATGGGGGAGGGGAAGACCAAACAGCCAAGTAAACCGGCCAAATCAGCTAAACCAACTCAATCATCCACAACACCAGCTGTTTGCTCAAAGCCCCGTGGACCAGATAAAGAAGGGAACATCCAGACTATTAAAAGCGTCAAACACAACCCACAAAATACTCCTAAACCCCAAATTGTAGAGGGAAAGGGCCAACCCGTTACCACCAGTGATAACGCACAACCCACCCCAGCCCTAGTGGCTCTAAATACTCAGCTAGCCAACCTAAAGGAGAATTCACAAAAACCCCAAAAAATTCAGCCCTCTCAAGCTCAGGGGAAACAGAGGACGGGATCTAGATTTAGACGGCCGTTCCATCTCCCACCTGAGGCCACCCCGTTCACTGTTGTCCTAACAGGGGTCTCAGAATTACCAGAGGGCACGGATGAGCCCCCGTGGTCACTGAGAAACAAAGTTCTGCAATGGCTTAGCCAAAATAGACCTATACAGCCATCGCATCTTAGCAGAATTAACTCAGTTAGAAGAGTGTTTTGGATTGGGGATACAAAAAAAAGCCTACAGGGTGACTGCGTTATAGTCAACTGTGACGATCCTGCTATGGCTGACTATATCTCTTCCTGGCCAGCACTTGAAAAAAGGGGGGGGGGTGGACGTACAGCGCCTTTCCTTTTTTTATCCTCCGTTAAATACCCCGAATTACGAAAATAGAACTGGTTGGGATGATGTCCAGGATTGGCCCTGGACACAGGTGGGGTACACTAATAGAAGCAGAAATAGGAATATCAACAATAATGGTTGGAACAGAGGCTGGAATTCCCGCCCCTGGTACCACAGTAGAGGCAACCCAAATTTTGATTACTGGGAAGGGGTTCCCATGAGGAACAGATTCGACTGCTTAGACATGGTCGATTGACCAATAAAGGTTACCACAGGGGTCTTAGAAGTCACTGCTCCCCAACTAAAAATCCATGATGTCCCTCCCATAGCAGAAAATACTAACCCCGTGATGTCAGAGATTACACTAGTGCAAGACATGGGTGGTGGAAACTGGTTAAGCCAGCAGTTAACAGAAAAATCCAGTAGGTCATGGACCGAGAATGGAACCGGGCCCATAACTGAAATTACCAGCATAAACCCATATCTGAGCACAGTAGATAGGACTAAGACCCAACTCGATAATGAGACTGAAGCCTTGCAGGTGGGCATGGTCTCACAATTTAGGCAGGAAGAACCCTGCCCAACCACTGAGGGGAATTGTTTGCTAAAGATATCTTCCTGGAATATTGCTGGGCTTGCGAAAAAAGCGCGTGACCAGCTATTCCTAACTTTTATGGAAAAGCAGGACATAGTCTGCCTACAGGAGTGCTGGGACACATATGAGACCCCTATAGAGGGTTTTAGCACTTTCTACGTTCCCTCGATCCAGGGTAACCGAGGCAGGGGCTCGGGGGGACTTTGTATTTTTACTTCTAATCTCTGTAACATAGAACAGAACATGTATGAGGCAAGTGGGCCAAAAGCAGGTGTAGGGAGTTCACTACAAGGCTTGTTTTTTAAATTAAATGGGCGTTCCTTTTTTCTGATAAACCTTTATAATAATATGCCAAAAGTAGAGGTAAAAATTCTAATAGCGGAATTGGATTCACTGCTAAAGAGAGGCGGCCAGGCGGCAGACTGCTTACTTATAGCAGGGGACTTTAATTGTCACCTATGTCCCTATAGTCAAACAAAAAACTGTGGCATTTTTGACCTACAAGGGGATCCCACTACGCACTTTGAACATTCCTTAGGGGGAAATTTGTTAAATCAATTTATGCATGAATGGGATTTGGCCTTTGCAAATGAACTCTGCCAGCCACCCGTAGCGTTTCAAACAACTTTTTTTGGTCATGGGGCAGGCACTGTAATAGACTTTATCTTGGTTTCTAATAGGAACCAAGGCTGGGTGGGGGGGTTTGATACGGAGGGCCTAGCAATAAGTGACCATTTCCCTATTAGTACCTCCCTTAAACTAGGGAAATCTGGTACCCAAAAAATAAGCACCACGAATATAGTGCATGGTCGTTCAGTGGCGCTGGCCAGGAAAAATGGCTACGCCATTAAATGGGCAAAAATTGAACCCACGAACTTTCTGAAAGATCTATTACAGATAGAAACTAGACAATTTACCACCTGTCTGGAACTAAGTACCAACCCAGAGCAAATAATACAGGCATATGATGAGATTAAAGCCGCAATAAACGCTAAGCTAACTAAAAAATTAAAGGCAGGGGATGAAACGAGAACATATGGCTGGTTTAATCGAGCCTGCACAAATGCTCATAAAGCACTGTTACAGGCTTTAAAGACCATACCCAGGGATAGCAGCCAAGTTAAGGAGGCTAGACAAGCCTACAAGCTGACTCTCCTAACAAGGAAGAAAGAACTTAAAAATGCAGCTTGGGAAGCCTTGATAAAGGCAAGCGCCCTAAGGGATAACACGTCCTTCTGGAAAGAAGTTAATGCCCCCTTCTTTCTGGATAGGAAGGTAGACTCCATGGAAATTGGCATAGCTGAAGATGTCTGGGTCAATCATTTTACCGCCCTCTACAAGAAAGACTCACTTGTGTTGATTTCACAAGAGGAGTTGGTTGAGGGGAGTGAGATTCCTTTACAGCCACAGGGAAATTTTCCACTAAAAGTAATGTTTACCCCTGCAGACCTGGAACAAGCGATTTCCCAGAGCGCAAGCCTAAAGGCTCCAGGGCCAGACGGTGTCCCCATTGATCTATTTAAAGGGAACGTAGATCTCTGGGCACCCTTACTGGCAAATGTCCTCAACGCCTACACCAAACTAGGCTTCCCCAACACATGGAAGGAAGCGATAGTCATCCCAATATTTAAAAAAGGAGACAGACAAGACCCAAAATGTTATCGCCCTATTTCTCTGTTAGATAATTTAATGAAGGTAGCAGGCAGGGTGTTACTAACCAAATTACAAACCTGGTCCAAGAGCAATGGGATACTTTCAAAATTCCAATATGGTTTTAAGTCGGGTGTGGGAACCATAGAGCAGGGTTTAAACCTGTCCCTTATAATAAATAAATATATTGGATCAAAAAAAGGGAACTTGTTCCTAACATTCGTCGACTTAACCACGGCATTCGATTGTCTGGATCATGGAATCCTGTGGAAAACCCTGACCAAAATGGGGATAGATAAAAACATTTTAACTTTTATTCAGGAACTGTACAGAGATGCAGGAGCCACGGTGAGATATGGCAAAAACGGCGAGCAAACCAGAAAATTTCCAATTGCAAAGGGCGTTCGCCAGGGTTGCATTCTTGCACCGTTTTTATTTAATTTGTATATAAATGAGGTAGCAGTCTCAATGAATGACCTGGAGGTGGATTACCCCAAGATAAACGGACTCGCAGTCCCTCTATTGTTATATGCTGATGATGCGGTGATTATGGCCCGCACTCAGCGGGGACTCCAAAAGGCATTAAAGGGCTTTGCAACCTTTATGAGCTCTAGAGGCCTTATAATAAATGTGGGGAAAACTTTCACGATGTCATGCACAACGAGAAAAAAAGTACCAGACTGCAAAACCTTTGTTAATGACTCAAAGATAGCAATGTCGAAAACCTTTTCTTACCTGGGTATCATTTTTAATAATAGGGGGACATGGTCTGCAGCGATTACCTCCCGGAATCTGGCCTTTGCCCGCGCAATAGGGGTGGTTAAGCAATTTGCCAAAAAACTTGGCGGGAAACCGGTAGACACACTACTTAAGATCTACGCAGCAAAATGTGTGTCCACAGCTGTTTATGGGGCGGGGATCTGGGGACTTGCAGATAGCTCTGAAATCCAAAGGGTGGAGAATGCATTCCTGAGGTACCTCCTAGGAGTCCCGCGTTCCACATCCACTACTATTTGCCACAACGAACTGGATAGATCCCATATTAGTGATATGATAAAGATAGCGCCAGTTATGTTGTGGCATAAGATCTGGACATGCGAGGACACGACCTTCAATAGGGAGGTAATTCAGGATTGCCTGCAGCAAGGGAATGGCGCTAAACAACCATGGCTAGCTTACGTTAAAAAATTCCTGAACTCCATCGGCCAGCCAGAATTCTTTTTAGACCCAATCTCATGCGCCCAAATCCCCAAAAAAGTATTAAAAGAGACATGTCTTGGTCTATTGGAGGAGAGGAGATATTATCTAGATGGGAATAAGTCCACCATTATAGCCCACCGCCAGATTTTGCATGAACATGGCCTACATCCTTATTTGGCGCCAAATATCTCTTGTTACCATAGAATGTTGTTAGCTCGTCTGAGGACAGATTCTTTTTTCAGGCTAATAACGTTCCCTGCCCCAAATGATTGGTCAGTGAAACTGATAAATTGCCCGTGTGACGGAGTAGCTACTCAGACTAATATACATTGTATACTTTTCTGCAAGTATTATCAATGGGGTAGGAAAAAACATCTATTGCCACTACTGAAGCTGTGGGGCTTGAGAAGTTGTAAAGCAGCCCTCCAAAGATTGTATTTGCTTCAAGACGAGTGTACTATTGGAGTGGTGATAAAATTCCTGTTGTTCATTATAAAATGTAGAGGGTCTATGAGAAGCGATTAGAAGGCTGAGGGTTTGTAGGAGTATTATTCTGTGCCTAATAACACCATATAATACATAAATATGTCATATTTACCTCAACCTTTCTATCAAGCAAATGAAATGATTCATATATCAAACGCTTTCTAGGAAAAAAAATTTTGTATGGTTTTTAATACTAGACTAATTGAATAACTAGTGTAATGAATATGAATTCTTTGTAACAATCTCCTTTTTAGTATTTAAATGCTTAAAAAAAATTTTGTTTTAATTGTATTTTGTAATGTTTGCTTATATGGTGTTGTCAAATACCGAATAAAGCTATCTTTGAATTGAATTGACAAGGGCAGCGTAAATACGAGGCAGTGCCAAAATTAAGATCAGGGGAAACCTGGTCTTGGCGAAACAAGGAGAAATGCTTTATTTCTCCTTGTTTTTTGCGTTTTCCATGTGTGCTGTCTTGTGCAGCACACAGGAAAAAGCAAAATGACTTGGATTGTTTATATTCAGGAATGTGACCCTTCCTGCACATAGACAATCCTTAAAAAAATTACGGGGCATATTATCAAGGGGGTTTATCTCCGCTTTTTTGGCTTTAAAAGCCAAGAAAGCGGAGATAAAATTATCTCCCTATTACCTAGCTGTTGCTAACACCAGTTAGCGACAGCTAGTAGGAGATAGCGACCATCTTGGGCCCCACTTTGCATGTCAGTAATATTTATCACTAATGACATGCAAAGTGGGCGTGCCAAGATGTTAGCGACTGAAAACAGTCGCTAACATCGCTATCTCCTATTACCAACTTTTGGAGATAGTCGCGCTAAGCGCGAATATCTCCAAAAGATAACACCTGCCCTGAGCAGTTCTTAGCCATGTTATCCAATGTGAGGTGGATAACATGGCTAAGAGCATTAGCTCGGTAATGCATGAATATCGCTGACTTTTCAGCGATATTCATGCATTGCGGCGATTTTTATCGCATTTACGATAAGCCTTGGTAATACCAAGGTTTATTTGCAGTAAAAATCGCCGCAGCTCAGCGGTAAATTCTTGTCTCTAACCAAGCAATAGCGATAATTATCGCTATTGCTTGGTAATATGCCCCAACATTTTTTAACTTCCATGTGTGCTGCATTAAGGAGTACACATAGAAGTGACATAATGGCATTTCAGGATTGTTTATGTGCTGGATTGGGGACATTCCTGTACGTAAACAATCTTCCCTAACATGGAGACACCCTTTCACTATGGTGCAAGCGTGCCTGTGTTGGTGCTACACTGCAAAGTGTAGGACGTTTGACGCCCATAATCAAACCACCTACTGCTCATTCTAGAAAGTACACAAAAATAGAGGAAATGTGTTTCGAAAAAAATAAAAATAAATTCATTATAGTACTGTTGTCCATACTATTGTTTTTAGAAACCTCTCATAACAGGATTTTCTTTGCCAGCAGATAGAAGGTCTAAATTTTAACAGCAGCAAGGCAAACACTTTATACAGTTCACCTTTAAGTGAAGCTAACAGCAACAGTCACCACAAAACTGCAATAAAATGTGAATACATCGAATAGCTTCCCTAAAACATACCATTTCCTAGATGTTCTTTGCTTGGCTTATTCTCGAAGCAAGGAATCACCCTGTCATTCCTTGCCACAGAAACCATGCTCTCTAAAATTAATAATCTTTGACAAGTTCCTAGGGATTGATCGTGCAACTACTATAATACTGTTATAAATACAAAGAAAACCACTAAAACATATTGAACAATCTACTACCGCACAAAATAAAAAGAGTGTACAAAACTAAACAATTAAATGTAAAAGCACAACCTCAAATATAAGTAACACTACAATCAGCATTTCTATTCATGGCAATAGCGAAAAAAAAAACCTTAAATTAAACCACCACAAAGGACATTTAAAATCAAAACAGTTAACAACTGGGGGCATATTTTCAAGAACGTGTGATAACCATCGCAAAAGTAACTTAACGCAATTTCCAACATCGCAATCTATCGTGGGAAAATTGCGCCGTGTTAACGAAACATTCTCAGCACGGCGGCACCATGCAATAGTCTCCAGATAACGTGTCAAATGACCGCGTTAAAATCAATGCTGCGCCGCAAAAATGCGAAATGGAAATGCAAAAAATCTTGCAATGAGGCCAATCGAGGTATAAAAAGCAGCGAAAACCAGCAACAGGCCTGCAAATCTGTTAAAATTAAAGATTTCTCGTATACAGGTCGTGTAGAAAATAAGTTGTAGTTGTATTTTTCAGGTTACAGATTCAAATATAAGTTACAGGATGGTAGAAGAATCAATGTAATGCCCTACCAGGAGCAGCCTCCTTGCTGCTCAGCCCATCTGCTCCAACTGATGTCTCCTCAAACCAAACACACTCAGCATTCCAAATAACATCACACAGACTGAGAAGCAAGGCAAAGCTCAAGAACAGGGAAGATGCACCAACCAACAATAATTAGGTTATAGCACAACTCCCTTCCTTAGGGAAACCAAACTCGAATTGTGCCAGACAATAGAAAAGACATTTAAATGCTTTAAGGCACAAAGATCAAAATTACATTGCTAACGTAAACAAGATTAAACATCCTGAAAGAAATAATAAGCAGATACATTAAGCAATTGAATGTACATAAGGAAATCAAATCAGAAAAAACTCAAATCCAGGAAATACATTAAATAAATGAACGCATGTAAATTCCATAAGCAAATGCATGAAAATGAGCCCCATCCGCCTCCCTTAGATAAACTCATTAGTTGGGTTATCGCCACCAACAAACAGTAGTAGGGGAAACACATCTCCCCATTTGGGAATTAACCTCCCTGTGAAACTAAAACACCGTAATAGGGGAAACACACCTCCCTATAGAGGAATACACCTCTCTATGAAACAGAACACAAAGAGCTTAACTCAAGTAAGCGTAAACAGAACCAAGTACAAACATATAGGGGAATACACCTACCTAAGAAACAAAATATCCACATCCAATAGGGGAAAACACCTCCCTATAGGGGAATACACCTCCCTAAAAAAAAATAACACCTGACAAAACACCTCTCAGCACACAGTAATAGGGGAACACACCTCCCCATAGGGGCAATACCTCTCTTAAAAACAGAACACATAGGCTCAGCTCCAGAAAGCATAAACAGAATTAAATAACATTGGCATTCACAATTAAGATGCAATATAAACTTCTGAGCATAAGAAAACAAAACATTAAATCAATAGCGAACCACATTACAATACACAGTTTGAAATGTGTTGTACAGATCAAATGCAAAAATACAGTGGCAACCAAGAAAATTCTTACACCCCGGTGGACGATCTTCCACCCGAAGTCAGCCTCAAAGATGATCTTTATTGGAGAACTCCATGTAGATGTTGCAACCCGATCCATTGTGGCACAGTACCATCCTCTTGGTTATAAATTACAGAGAACTTCCATGTACTGCAACCCACAGTTCTCTGCGTAACCCAGTGTTGCTGGTGTTGCAGACTTGGGCACAATGCTGACTTTACTTGCTTCCATTGATGTCTCAATTGCCCACATCTGCGTCTTTCTGAATACCAAACATGTACCTGTATTTGCCGTTTCAAACTACGACATGTCCACACACTTTATTGGCACTGACAAGACGATGCATGGATGGTGAAACAAAGTGAACACCATCCTAAAATGCCAGCACGATCCAGTGACGCTGCGCCGGATGGCTCCCGGCATCATCCTGCTCTAAAACATGCACCAAAGCCACACGTCACAGAGGCTCCCACGAAAGGACTGCAGGACTGCATCACCAGGTAAGTGTGACCTCTATATGGCAACGTGCGCCTGAATTTCAGATTTAAAATTGCGGGGAAATCACTAATTGTTTAGATGGTGGCCAAGGAGAGTACTCAACAAAGCAAAAGTATTCAAAATTATGAAGTAATGTAACGCAAACAGTCTCGCACCGGAGAGCAGAAGAGATGCCGATTTTCTCACAACACATCGCTCCCATTCCTAGGGGGGGGGGGGGGGGGGGGAGAGAAATAAACGTTCAGTACCAACAGCCAGCTGTAATTTCACATGAGACAGTCTTGCAAAGTAATCTGGCAATCCTCCACATATGTATGCAGCCTAAATATTGAGGTTTTTTTATCGAATGGAGATAATATCGAGTCAGGAATTTCGAGTCTGAAATAATATCGAGGTAAGTAATATCGATTTTAATAGTAAAAAAAATATCGAAGGAAGTAATATCGAGTTGTTAATATTGAGTGTGTAAAATATCGTTTTTGTTAGTAATTAATTAATATCAAAAGTAAAAAGATAGTGTCAGAATATTGAATGTAAAAATATAGTGTCAGAATATCGAATGTAAAAATATAGAGTGTAAAAATATCGTATGTAAAAATATAGAAAGTTAAAATATCGAAATTATAAATATAGAGTGTAAGAATATTTATATTTGTTTTTTAGATTGTTAAATATGAAATGTAAGTTATTAAAAAAAAATATATATTATATAATTTTTAATAAATAATTAAAACACATTTTTTTAAGTATAATAAAATTTAGGAGCGGGATATGGGTGTTTAGGGGAATAGGGTGGGGAGTGTTTTAAAAAATGGAATTTTGAATTTAATTTTTTTAAATTTTTTATAAAAATGTTTTTTTATCATAAATATTTAAATAAATCTATAATAAAATTTAGGGGCTGGATGTTGGTTTTTAGGGGAATAGGGTGGAGAATGTTTGAAAAAAGTGATTTAAGAATATATATATAATTTTTTTTAAATAAACATTTATTTTATTATTTTAATACATGTATAATAAAATTTAGGAGCAGGATGTGGGTTTTTAGGGGAATAGGGTGGGGAGTGTTTTAAAAAAGTGATTTCAGAATTGTTATTATTTTTTTAAATCAAAAATTATTAAAAATATTTAAATAAATGCATAACAAAGTTTAGGAGTGGGATGTGGGTTTTTAGGGGAATAGGGTGGGGATTGTTTTAACAAATTAAATTTGAATTTTTTTTTATTTTAAAAAAACATTTAAAAAACATTTTAAAAAAATTTGGGAACGGGATGTGGTTTTTTAGGGGAATAGGGTGGGAATTGTTTAAAAAATGTGAAGATTTACCTTCCCTGAGTTTATAGTGGAGTTGGAATAGTTTTTTATATGAATTTTGTGTCTAGCACTTTCCCTGACTTTGTACTTGGTGGAGTGGGAATAGTAAATTATATGGGTTTTGTGTCCAGCACCTTCCCTGACTTTGTACTTGGTGGAGTGGGAATAGTAAATTATATGGGTTTTCTGTCCAGCACCTTGCATGAGTTTGTATTTTGTGGAGTGGGAATATTAAATTATATGGGTTTGGTATCCAGCACATTCCCTAAGTTAGTACTTGGTGGAGTGGGAATAGTAAACTATATTGTTTGAGTGTCCCGCACCTTCTCTGAGTTTATACATGGTTGAGTTGGAATAGTAAATTATATGGGGTTTGTGTCCAGCACATTCCCTGACTTTGTACTTGATGGAGTGGGAATAGTAAATTATATGGGTTTTGTTTCCAGCACCTTCCCTGAGTTTGTACTTGGTGGAGTGGAAATAGTAAATTATATGGGTTTGTTATCCAGCACCTTACCTGAGTTACTAATTGGTGGAGTGGGAATAGTAAATTACATTGTGTGAGTGTCCAGCACCTTCCCTGAGGTTATAGTTAGTGGAGTTGGAATAGTAAATTATATGGGTTTTGTGTCCGGCATATTTTTTAAGTTTATACTTGGTGGAGTGGGAATGATAAATTATTTGGGTTTTGTGTCCAGCACCTTCTTTGAGTTTGTACTTGGTGGAGTGGGAATAGTGAATGATATGGGTGTGGTATCCAGCACCTTCCCTGAGTTATTACTTGGTGGAGTGGGAATAGTATATTATTTTGTTTGAGTGTCCAGCACCTTTCCTGACGTTGTACTTGGTGGAGTGGGAATAGTAAATAATATGGGTTTTGGGTCCAGCACCTTCCCTGAGTTTCTACTTGGTGAAGTGGGAATAGTAAATTATATTGTTTGAGTGTCCAGCACCTTCCCTGAGTTTATAGTTGGTGGAGTTGGAATAGTAACTTAAATGGGTTTTGTGTCCAGCATCTTTTTTGAGTTTAGACTTGGTGGAGTTGGAACAGTAACTTATTTGTGTTAAGGGTTTAGCATTGTCTCTGAGTTTATACTTGGTGGAGTGAGAATGATAAATTATTTTGGTTGACTGTTCAGCATTTTGGTAGAATATATAGTTGATGCAGTAGGAATAGTAAATTATAATATATGAATGTTTAGTATTTTGTGAAAGTACATATAATGATATTAACTGTGTTGAACTCATGTTGTATGCTAAAATTATTGTAACAATATTAACTAATTTTTGTAATTGTTAGTAATTAAAAAAACATGAATTAGTCACAGCATGTTTTTAAGTATGTTATTATTTTCAAAAAGTAGGTTGTGAAATAAGAAATCAGAAAATAATGTTATTGACATTTTTCAATGTTATCTGTACATTTTTATTTTCATTAAATAAATTAAAAATATTTACATTTTCATCACAGTTGTATATTTGTCTCAAAAAAGTATTATTGCAAACATAATTTATTTCAATTATTTTGAAGTAAAGTAATTATTAATTGTAATTTATTCTGTTTATTTCACTGTTTTTAATGTAAATATAAAAATGTATTTGTGTAGCCATATATAACAACTTTTTAAATAATATTTAACATTGTGGTTGTATTTTGAATTTTTTTTGTAGTACTCATATTTATAAACATTAATACAAAAAGGTAGGTTTTGTTAACATTATTATAATATTTACATTTGTATTTTTTTAAATACATTTTTATTATTAATATATAAAATATTAATAATAATACTTTTTACAGATACATTGCTAATGTTTTTAGGTAAAATATTGGTTTATACAAACAGTAAATAATAGTAATATTAATAACAGTATTGTATATTCATACAGTCATTTAAGTAATTTTTAATAAGATAAATGTTTGTTTATTTACTATAAAATAATTGAAAATAACATATAGTACATTGGAATAATTTTTATAACAATGTTACATTTTTGTTTAATTGAAAAAAAATACAATAGTTACATAATGTATATTGTAACATGTGTAAAATAATGTTATTTAATGTTAATATAAATGGGACCATTTGTTTGTTTGGGGTTATTTTGTAACCGAGCCATGTTATTTTGGGTCATTTCGATTTGGAAGAGCTCGCGGTTGGAGCCTGCTTCGCGTGTGGAAGGGTGAGTTTAATTTTAGGTACTTTATGCAAGTTATATGTTTAGTTTGAGTGTTTGTAAGTTTTCTATTGTTTGGTACTTGTAGGATATGTGTGTTTTAGGCGGGAGTTACGGTTATCGTTTTGGTTCCGGTTTACTACTTTTGGGTAAGCATGGGCGAATTTTGCGAATTCGCGGTTCACGAATTTGCGTATTCATGAATTCGCAATCCGGGAATTCGTGCAAATTTGTGAATTTGCTGTTTTTGCCAGTTCGTGGGGGTTTTGTACAAGTTCGGTAACGCAAACTTACTTGTGTGGTCGCAACAGTCGCGACCATGTTGTTTCTACGTGTCCAGCCTGTTTGCGACCCTGTGGTTCATCGCGGCCACCCTCCGGTTCATCACTGCCACCCTCTGGTTCACCAATGCCACCCTCTGGTTCACCAATGCCACCCTCTGGATCATCACTGTCCCCCTCTGGTTTATCACAGCACCCTCTGGTTCATCACTATCCCCCTCTGGTTTATCACTGCCATCCTCTGGTTCATCCCTGCCACCCTCTGGTTCAAGGCTGTGGATTGGGGCAGGGAGGTTGACTGAAACTACACACTGCCTGGGGCACACAAGGTGTCCCATGCAAAGACCAGTTCAAACCGGTGCTGGGGCTCTCCAGCCCCAGCTCTGGCGTGAAACTGGACAAAGGTAAAGGGGTGTAACCACCCCCTTACTGGGTCCCACCCATAGGAGGGACCTAGCAGGAAAACCAGCCCCTAGATTTGGAATAAAGGTAGGAGCTGTGCCATTGCAAACCAGATCATCCTGACTGAAACTTTGAAATGAAACTCTGGACCCTTCGACATCCCACTCGACGTGGAAGACTGAAGAATCTCCTTTGTGGTCAAGGAGTGGCCACCCTGTGCAAGCAGGCACCATCAGCGCATCAAGACTTTCTTTGTCGTTGATCCTGCCAGAGCTCGAACAACAGAGATCGACAAGATCCAGTCTCCCAGATATCCAACAGCCCGATCCACAGTCCTGGTAAAGCTGAAACCCGTGGAGGCAACGAGAGACGTGGGACCGGCCATCTTGAAGAGTCAACAAAGTGCTTCCTGTGCAGCTCCCAAGGCACCCTAGACGCTGTGCTTTGGGGTTTGAGAAGCCCCAGCACCAAGCAGCCTGTGCTTTAAAGATCACCCCTCCACATTCACCGAGTGCTGCCTGGGGCCCTTTTGCACTTTTCCTGCTTGACATGTTGTCCAGTCACTTGCCCGTTGGCTAGTGGCCTCTGTGACGACGATCAATCAAAACTACACTGCTGGTCTGGTTGCTTCAGACTGGCCCTAGCTCCCCTGAAAAGGAGCCATTGATCTGACCTTCCCGGTCTGATCCAGAAGACTTCTTCCAGTCCTGATTGGGTTGCATTTGCCAAGGTTTGGTGACTCCAATTCGAGAACCGACACCGCCAACAGCAAGAGCCTTTGTGAAACAGCTCGGGGCCACCAGCTGGTCATCTTCGATCCTTCATGGTCCACATGGAAGCGGAGACAAACTACTTGACAGCAACTGATTGCAACCCGACACTGCCTGGTTCCGTCCTGGTTCCATCCTGGTCACTGGCTAGTGACCTAGACTCTGTCCCCTCTGCTTTCAGGTACTCTACATCTTCGATCCACCCTTGGATCCAACCGGACTCTTCTCTCCTGGCCGCCTGCAGCATCTTTACCTCCAGGCTCCAGAGAACTCTACGAAGAAACCCGACGCACTTTGGCACCAATGCACCCGCTTCCTGTGGGTGAGTTAACGAGATTACACCGGTGCTCCTATAGTGGTTTACACCTCTAGTGTCCTACTTTTTAGTGGCTGAGTTCTAGTACAGTCAGAAGACTCCTAAACCTACAACTTTCTGATTTTTATGCACCATTGACTTGTATGGTAAACGCGATTGCCTATAGACACTGCACCCGCATCCTGTGGGCATCCTATGTCCTAACCTTCATTAGTCCAGTGTAGGCCCAGCGATTCCCTAGGCCTGTGTATTGTTTGTGATACCACTTGCTTAATATATGGTTTGAGTGGCCACCCTGCCTATCCATAATTGTGCATCTGTTATACTGTGTTCTTTGTTTAACCCTTGTGCTCCTGTGCTCATAAAGAGTCAAGGGGATTATTCTAGAAATAAATACATATATTTTATAATATATAATTTGTGTGGTGTCCTTTCATTTGGGATTTAAAGGATTGCATATGGTAAAACAGCTGGCTTCACATCCCCTCTTGAGTTTAGCCTAAGACTGCTTTTGTCCATGCTACCACTAGGATAGCTGGTCTATAAGGGTGACTTAAGACCAATCACCATAAGGGTCCTTTGGACTGGTGCAAGGTGCTCACTAGAATAGTGATCATCATATACCAGGCCAACTTCTCACACACAGCACCCTCTGGTTCGCCACTGCCACCCTCTGGTTGATCACTGCCATCCTCTGGTTCATCCCTGCCACCCTCTGGTTCATCACTGCCACCCTCTGGTTCATCCCTGCCACCCTCTGGTTCATCCCTGCCACCCTCTGGTTCATCACTGCCACCCTCTTGTTTGCCACTGCCACCCTCTGGATCATCACTGTCCGCCTCTGGTTTATCGCAGCACCCTCTGTTTCATCACTGCCACCCTCTGGTTGATCACTGCCATCCTCTGGTTGATCCCTGCCACCCTCTGGTTCATCACTGCCACCCTCTGGTTCATCACTGCCACCCTCTGGATCACCACTGCCACCCTCTGGATCATCACTGTCCCCCTCTGGTTGATCACAGCACCCTCTGGTTGATCACTGCCACCCTCTGGTTGATCACTGCCACCCTCTGGTTGATCACTGCCACCCTCTGGTTGATCACTGCCAACCTCTGGTTGATCACTGCCACCCTCTGGTTGATCACTGCCACCCTCTTGTTGATCACTGCCATCCTCTGGTTCATCCGTGCCACCCTTTGGTTCATCACTGCCACCCTCTGGTTTGCCACTGCCACCCTCTGGATCATCACTGTTCCCCTCTGGTTCAAGGCTGCCACCCTCTGGTTCATCACTGCCACCCTCTGGATCCTCACTGTCCCCCTCTGGTTTATCACAGCACCCTCTGGTTCACCACTACCACCCTTTTGTTCACCACTGTAGATTATGGGGGAAAGCAAAGCACACCTTCCCATCCTCAACTGAGATTATTCGATTTGCGGCTGAATTTGTGCTTCAAGTCTGGCACCTGCTTCCTTAGCTGTAAGACCTTCCTGTTGCAGTTATTTTTTTTTACAGGAGCATTGTGCCATACTTGTAACTATTCTCTGACCCTGCTTTGAGGGTCAGAGCAGGGGCAGAGAAAAGTTGAAAGTAGCCAACTGAACTCTGGAGGGGCCCCTCAGAAAGCACTACAGGGAATGGTTACAAATTAGTTTGAACTTTTGCACCTGCTAAGTGCTTACAGTTTTCCAAAATGTGTTTTTCTTCCATTCCACGAGATTTGCGGGACGCGAAATCGAACTTGCAATCCACAAATTCGTGGGAATTTGCTCATTTCTCTTTTTTTGCATGTTCCGGCAGTTTTTCTTTTTTTTTGCGTGTTCCGGCGTTTTTTTGCTCATTCGCGGGCCGCTTGCAGCGCACCGAACCCGAGGTTGCCCATTAGGTCATGTACCGGCGCGGCCATCTTGTTTGCGTGACGTGTTTCTGTTTCTGGGCGCTCGTTGCAAGTTCGCGTCGTATGCGGCGCGCAATTACGTATTCGTGGGCATTTTTGCAAGCTCGCTGGGGGAAATATCGCGCGAACTTACCCACGCGGTCCTCTATGGGCGTGGCCATCTTGTTTTTCATTCACTGCAATGGTTTTGGGCATGCTACCTTTCTATCCACCTTACATCTTTGCAATTCTATGTTTTTCTGAACTTTTTTTGTTTTTATTTTGCCTATTATCTCTCTTCAATTTCCTACATCTATATTTTGTGTTTTTTTTTAACTTTTTGTTACTTTATTACCTACTTTATTTCTTTTGCTCTCTCTCTTATTTTTTTTCACACCTATTCTTCTTTCCTTTTTCTTGTGCCCAGGACCATGGCTAAGGGAGGCGACAAGGGCAAGAGGAAAGGGCCCAGCCCCACGTACCCGGCTCCCTTGCGGGCATTGGAGGGGGGAGGAAGTGCAGCCCACGGAGATCTTTTCTGCGGTGGAGGTGGCCGCCTTGCTGGTTTTTGTCTAGGTCCACCTCCCTAAGACCGTGGCAGCAGGTGGGTGGATTGCTTCCAGTTACGGCCTCCGGGAGCGTCGCCAGCTGTGAGAGAAGGTGTGCCGGCGCATTTATAAGGAGTCTGGGGTCCGGCGCACCTACCACCAAGTGACGCACCAGCGGACTGACATCTTGGACCGGGAGCATGACCTGCTCAACCTGCTTGGTGGGGAGATCCCTGGGCTTGGTAAGTAGCTATTTAATAACTACTGTACTACTATCCTCTTAGTTGACCAGATCAGAAGCAATTGATGTTAATTTGTTTCCCCGACATAATTTTAGATTGAGTACAAAGAAATCAAATATTTCCCAAAAAACAATCATCTATGTTGTGTTTCTTTATTTCATGATCACCAGCAACTCCCAGGGGCAAGGCAACGGCGGCGACAGAGACTCCGGTGGCAGAAGTTGGACAGGAGCAGTCCCTTCCAGGCTCTTCTGCTGGCCCCAGTAAGTTGTCTTATTGTTATCTTAATACTTATACTTCCCTAACTTTTACAGCTCCTATTTATTATGAACTGGTTCCTAATAATTCTATGTTTTACAAAATAGTCTTGGATCTTCTTCTAATGTAGACTACTTTCTACATTCTTATCCTGCCTCTACCATCACTCTCTGTGCTACTACTATTTACAATTATGAGTCGGTCTGTGTAGGTAGCTAAGCTTACCCATTCGGCAAACGGTGTGAAACAAAACTCTGATACAGCAATAGCTCTAGGCACTGAGTGTAGTCCTCTGGGTTGCCCTTGCTGTCTTTTCCATGTCTTCTTAATGTAAGTGCTTTGACAATTTGCAACAACAAAATGTAATTGTTTACACCAAGTAAAAGGTAGCAGTGTCCTTTTTGATTTGAGAGGAGCACATCCCAAAACGCTAGTGTTTCAGGGACTATTCTGCACACAAAGAAGTATGGACAAGATGATAGGTGCAGTTCGTCTTTTGACATACCTCAGTCCGAACAAAAGTTGAACCCCCAATCCCCTGACCGACTATCTAGAATGTCTGACCATGTTTTTTACGACCCAGAAGAACAGAAGAAGACTACCTCCGAGTCCCGGCCTATCTGAGTCACTGAAACATGACTGCCAAGTGCAGTATTTCAAACCTTTCCGCTCACTCACTCGTAAACAAAAACCACACTGTGTTTGTTAGTTTTAAAGTTTTATTTTCAATTAAGAAATGAAAACACTATTTCTTTATTTTTAATAGCGTAGTATTCTGATGGATGAAGATGATGTTAAAGTTGCAACAACATTCCCATGAATGAAATTAGTATGACTCAAAATGAATAATAGTTAACAGACACATGAAATTATTAGAATAACTGTGCGGGAGCCCCCACCTTCTTTAAAGTACTTAAAGTACTGCTGGTGATGACTTACTAGTAGTTGGAGAATTGTCTGGCAGAAGGGCAATGGAATCTTCTATCTGTAATGAGAAAAATGATGCCCATTAAGCAAGCATTCATCAGTTGTCGTAAGAACAAGTGTAGCATTTAATGGACCCGCCAACCCACCCGCAAAAAATCACAGCATCCCCAAACAGGCAAAAAGCAAAAAATGGAAAATCTCATACTTACAATATTTTTCGGCCTTCTGTCCAAACGCGCTGTGCAGCTAGGTCATGACTCCACTTTTCCACCATGGATGTCCTAGAAAACAAAAGCAATCAACATTAGACTGTGCCAGCAGTGCTCCCAGACCCCGAAACCCACCCACAAACACCAGGAAGCCCCCAAACAGGCCCCCGAAAACATGATGGTGAGCAAAAAGGCAAAAACTTTTTCAAGTCTGATTTTTGCCAAACCACTTTTATCCTGTATTAGATCTTCCCAGCAATGGCCCCAGAGCCGTCAACTCATCCGCATAGAAGTAGAACACCCCCACAAGTGCAGAGTCTTTCTTCATTGGGCGTAATCCAGCCCTCTGCTTTGAGGGAAATAGGAGTCTGGAGGAGGAGGATAGAGGAGCATGTTCTTGTGAACTTGTGAACCTGTGGAATGCAGACTGCGGCACCTACAAATCAATAAGCAAATAAGTGAAGACAGTTCTGCTGATGGGCTTGTTTTTGTGATTAGGTGATTAAAGTTTTTATTTATATTGACTCTGAAAAACAAAGAAAGACATACACACAGGAATAAAAATGAATAAGGACGAAAAAGAAAGTTATTGAATCATTGGCTCATTTTCACGCTCGGTGTCAGGGAAGAAGAGTTAGTCCTCATACTCTGCGAATTCAGGCGGGAGCAGGTCACCTAACAGAGAAGAAATTCCCTCATCTAAGTTGGTGTCCTCCTCGTCTTCTTCCGGCGTGTATTCTTGTACTTTGTAATCTGGTGGTATGAGATGCTGATTCATCTTGATCATTGTTAACCTCTCCACATTTTTGAGCCAGAGGCGGGCCCTTTGGCAAGTTACAATGCCACTAGCAGCACTGAAAACACGTTCAGAATATACGCTTGCGAGTGGGCAAGACAAGTAGTTTATAGCTAGGTTGGAGATCTCTGGCCACAATTCTTTTTTCCCATGCCAATACGCCAATGGGTCATCATGAACATAGACCTCTGTTGAGTCATTCAGATAGTCCTGCACCATCGACTCAAGGTTCTCCACGGTTCCTCCACTTTGCTTACTTTTTGCTGGGACCTTTTGAGAAGCAAACCCAAGCTGAGTTAGCCAATCCTCTTCTTCACACAATGTTACTTTTGTGTCTGGTGCAGATGATCCGGTTGCTGGTGTCTTTAACGGCTGAGAGGTCACTTCTGCCACAGCCACAGGTGCAGAAGTGGATTCTTTTGACTCCGGATGGCCTGCTGATCCTGATGTACTGCCTTTTCCTTCAATTTCCTGCCATTCTCTTTCAAACCTCATGGCTGACAGAGCTAGCCAACGTTTGTACTTTAAAACTTCTGCGTCACCAAAAGGAAAGCATGCTCTGCCTGCCAGTGCCTTTTTGTAGTGTGGATCCAGAATAGTAGCACAAATGTAATGCTGTTCTGTGTGGATCTTTTGAAGACGTTCATCGCAAAGTAGGCGCTCTAATAATTTCTCCGCCAAATCAAAAGCTTCTTGCTTTTCTTCATATTTTTGAAAGGTAGAAGACACTGCCTTCAGTTGGTGCTCTAGCATGCGCAGAAATGGGATAGCTTTTCCCAAATTACAGTCCTCCCTGCTGACTGCACGCATGAAGACCTCAAAAGGACGAAGCATGTCTGTCAGGCTTTTAACTTGCTTCCATTGCTCCGCATGTAGCCTCAGGTCCATCATAGCTGTACCCATTGTAAACAAATACTGATCGACTACCGTAAACTGCTCATGCAGAAGCTCATGCTAGTAGAAGGTTGAGTTCCAACGTGTTGCCACCTCCTGGATGAGTGCTTTCACTGGCAGTCAACGTTCATGTAGCAGGCCCCTCAGATGCTTCCGGGCCTTAAAAGAATGGCTGAAATGTGTGCACATTCTTTGGCAGGTGGTCATTAACTCGCACACTGGACTTTCTTCACTCAAGAATTTTTTAACAACAAGGTTTATACAGTGCACCAAACACGGCACTTTGAAATAGTTACCCATATCCATGGCCTTAACTACATTGGCGCCATTATCCGTGGAAACATAAACAAACTTGCTTTTTTTTGGGACAGCCATTGAAAGACCTTTGTGTTAAACTCTTGCAAATTTTTTTTTTCCTGTATGACTTGTCTCCATGCCAAACATGGCTAGTGTTGCATGTTTCTGAGCAGCTTTAAAAACGTTGTCCGGGTCAACACCTGCCCTTAGCTTTGCTGTAACTCCTGAAAAAGAGACCCAGCTTGCAGTGATGCACATGTAATCCGTGCCTGCGCCACTGAGCCACTGGTCCACATGTCTGTTGTCAGATGTATAGTGTGAACAGCACTCTTCTACGTAGCTGCCCCAATCACCTCCATCACATCTGCATGTAGTGCTGGAACCGCAACTCTGGCAAGAAACCTTCCATTTAGAGCAGAGCGTTGCCACTAAATCAAGAAAACCAAACCAAGACACCCCACAGAAAGACTAGGCCCATGCACCACTCACTACCCCTGGGCATAAAGGATGAAAGCTAGGCAAAATGGGTGCAGGCCTGAGAACACTACCTGCCTTCAAAATGGCCCCTTGCCCCCCAGCACATGTCCAGGGCCTGCCTGTACCAGCACTCAAAATGGCCCCCACCCATGTGATTTACAAAAAGTGAGCGACCCGAAATACCCTTGGGGGCTTGGGTGATTGAAATGGAAGGGTAAAGGTGCCTTCAAGGGACTTTGTTTTCTGTGTATTTTAGTAATTCAAATTACTTATGGAAGGATCAGTCAATAATCCTTGAAATGAACTAATCCAATATCATTTATCTCAACATTCAATATAGAGACTTCGTTTTATCAAGACACAACATATAAACAAAGACACAAGGTGTATACGAAAAAATAGTTTTATCAAAAATTCATTGAGATAAGTGACTTCATATACAGATAAATAAACAAATAAGATTTAGGACTGTGAGGCTCTGAATTTACGAGACGCTGTGTGACTCCATGCCACATACTTCGAAATCAGAAAAGTGATGCAGGATTGGCGACTGCTTCAAGAATAATTTCATTAAAAAACGATCTGGATCGCTCCACATTTATCCCGGTTATAATTAAAAGTGCACCCCATTTCAACTGGACTATCACTCCATAGCCAGTTGAACCTCTTGTCTCATTTGAGTGAAGATCAGACACGACTTCACGTTTACTCCTGGTTTTTAACTTTGAGTCCAGATATCAAACGATTGACAGTTAATCCATAAAGATATCTCGATTTTTAACACATGCTTTAAGTGACGAAGTTGCAGGATCACTTTAAACAGATTACAATACCTCTATACAGATCATAAATTGATAACAGTCCTGAGGATGGTTTCTGCAATTGATTCTTAAGAAACCGAAACGTCGACAATACATCTTATCCCTACTCTTGCTTTATTCAATGTATTTTGGGATAGGTGTTTTTTAGGTTCTGTTGAGTCACGTAGTAATTTACTTATGTGTGTACCCACAGTCCTAAATCTTATTTGTTTATTTATCTGTATATGAAGTCACTTATCTCAATGAATTTTTGATAAAACTATTTTTTCGTATACACCTTGTGTCTTTGTTTATATGATGTGTCTTGATAAAACGAAGTCTCAATATTGAATGTTGAGATAAATGATATTGGATTAGTTCATTTCAAGGATTATTGACTGATCCTTCCATAAGTAATTTGAATTACTAAATACACAGAAAACAAAGTCCCTTGAAGGCACCTTTACCCTTCCACCCCACCCATGTGGCCAGTCCCCAACAGCAGCCAAAAAAATCGAAAAACACACAAAAATCAGCACAATCCCATGCCATCCATGCCCTCCATGAGGTTTACATTAAAGAGACCCCACAGAAAGACTCAGTCCATGCACCTCTCACTACCCCTGGGCAAAAGGCCCAAACAGCAGCCAAAAAAATCGAAAAACACACAAAAATCAGCCCATTCCCAAGCCATTCATGCCCTCAATGATGTTTAAATTCAAGACACCCCACAGAAAGACTAGGCCCATGCACCACTCACTACCCCTGGGCAAAAGGCCCCAACAGCAGCCAAAAAAATCGAAAAACACAAAAAATCAGCACAATCCCATGCCATCCATGCCCTCAATGATGTTTAAATTCAAGACACCACTGAGTACCTCTGGGCATAAGGGATGAAAGCTAAGCAAAATGCGTGCAGGCCTGAGAACACTACCTGCCTTCAAAATGGCCCCTTGCTCCCCAGCACATGGCTAGGGTCTGCCTGTACCAGCACTCAAAATTGCCCCCACCCACATGGCCAGTCCCCAACAGCAGCCAAAAAATCGAAAAACACACAAAATCAGCACAATCCCATGCCATCCATGCCCTCAATGATGTTTAAATTCAAGACACCCCACAGAAAGACTAGGCCCATGCACCACTCACTACCCCTGGGCATAAAGGATGAAAGCTAGGCAAAATGGGTGCAGGCCTGAGAACACTGCCTGCCTTCAAAATGGCCCCTTGCCCCCCAGCACATGGCCAGGGCCTGCCTGTACCAGCACTCAAAATGGCCCCCACCCACATGGCCAGTCCCCACCAGCAGCCAAAAAAAACGAAAAACACACAAAAATCAGCACAATCCCATGCCATCCATGCCCTCCATGATGTTTACATTAAAGAGACCCAACAGAAAGACTCAGTCCATGCACCACTCACTACCTCTGGGCAAAAGGCCCCAACAGCAGCCAAAAAAATCAGAAAACACACAAAAATCAGCACAATCCCATGCCATCCATGCCCTCAATGATGTTTAAATTCAAGACACCCCACAGAAAGACTAGGCCCATGCACCGCTCACTACTCCTGGGCAAAAGGCCCCAACAGCAGCCCAAAAAATCATGGAGGAGACATGGTGGTGGTCTAGAGGTCGCTACAAAATAACAGAGCTAGTTATCAGTAAACTTTTCCTGAGCATGCAGTGGACTGCTAAACTGTTTAAGTGGGTGCTGTATGACCGCGTTGGCACATGAATTTTGTGTGAGTGTGTCAGCATACGCCGTATATCAGTGATGCCCAGATTGTGGCTAATACATTACTGGTTTACTAGAGTGTGGGTGTTCAGTATTAAGTTACATGATGGATAACATGCCCAATATGCTAAAGCAAAACTTTGTGAAAAGACCATAAAATAGCTATTGAATAGCAGGAACAAGAGAATAAACAAATATATGTTTACAGGTTTAAAAACCACAATATAATGTACAATAGGACGTGGCTGTACATTGTGCATTTTACATTTTTATTCCGGTATGTGGTCCAAATGTAGAGGGAGCCTGAACCGTTTAAAAATAAACATAAAAGGTTAAACAATTAAATTGCACATCGATGTCAACATTCAGTGGCTTATTAATATAGGTGGACCAGTGGCATAAAAAGAGACTTGTGGAGACATACCATACAGTACTTGCGAATACAAAGTCAAAAAAACATACTCTATCCACAAAGTAGCACAGCTATATATGGAAGGGCGCGCATGTGTCATATATTATAAGTTCCAGCAGAAGTTTACGGGCCATATTTTCAAAAAATGCATGCAACACAGTGCAGCCCCCAAACAGGCTGCGCTGTGTTGTGTGACAGGGAGGGCCTCCTCCCCTTTCCCTATCGCCGGCACTGATTTCTGCTGCCGTGTGTCACAGACACACCTTTGAGCCCTAGCGCTAGGGTGCGTTCCTATCCTGAGTCTTGGATAGGTTTTGTACAGAAAGGATAGCTTTCCTGTACTAAATACTATGCACAGAGCAGCACGCATGCAAAGTAGGAAAAGAAAGGAGAAATGAAAACATTTTCCTCTTAACGCTCCTTTCAGATGATGTTAGTTTTGGCACTAAACCCTGTGTACAATTATTTGTAGATAGGTTTTGCATCAAAAGGCATGGGTGCTGCATGGGAAAGCCCATATACCACCCATGCAATGCCCCCTTGCCGCTATGTAACACAGCAATGCTTTGTGTTACTTGTAGAGTACTTTCCAACGCAAAACAATTTTTCGCTGGAAAGTAAATTAGTTAAAAATCATTTAGTGCTGGTGAGCATCAATTTTGTCATGCTAACCCAGAGCAACATTTTTTAAATATACCTCTAAGATCGCATTGACAAGACTCAAGTACATTTGTACCGACAAAGTTAATAAACATCAACAATCACTGTCAAGACTGTAATGATGATTAATGTATAATCTAATGAAAGCAATAAATCACCCATTGTTCAGTAAGGCCGCTTGTTTAGTGATCACCTCAAATTCATTGAGGCCTTTTTGTTCACACTATTAACTGTATGCATCCATTTAAATTCCCTTAAAGTTAGGATGGATAATGCATCTCCTCCTCTGGGAATGCGGGTTATTTTCCTCTGGCACTCACCACCTCATGAGGTCAGCTTGGTGTTCCATGAAAACGTTCGACTATTATTCATTGAGGTTGTTGATATAGATCATCAGGGTTCTGCTATTAGAGGGCAGAGAACTTTTCAGAAACAGTGCATGTATTAAGAGTTAAAGAACACGTCATAGACAATTGTGCTAACCTTTTGTGGTGCAGGATTAGTCAAAATGAAATAAATATGTGGATACAGATTATGAAAGGTCTTCTAGGACCTGCTATTTGAGACCACTTTTAAAAGCAGAAATTGATGTACCCTGGAAGATATAAGTTGATGCAGCATTCTAGATCCCAAGAGCATTTCTATTGTATGACTGCTTTAGGATAAAAGACCTTTTGAAAATGGAGGGCGGCGGGCCATAGCTGGAGAAGAGCTTAACAACTTACGCTCTAAACATTTTATTCGATATTTACATTTGCGTTTGCTGCCGAGAATTGCTGAGAAGTAAGTTAAATTGTTAAATTAACACAACATAAGTTTGCACAGCAGTTCTGTTTCTCAGGAAAGCAGATTTTTGATGTTTCCCAATCCCACATCAATCAATGATGTGACTGTCGACCTTCTGTTCTGTATCATTTACGCTTTTCCTGTTGTTTCAAAGCTGTTATTTTCAAAGGACGAAAACATAATTATTCATTTTATGGCAGGTCTTTTGCATTTATAAACAAGTAAGTCTATTTCATAAAACCTTAATAATGTATCATTTATTTTCCATATGGTTTTGAAAAAATTTGCTACAAGTACAAGATGTGTATGTAGTAAGAGAGAAATTCAAGGAGCAGTTTTAAGGTGTTTTATGTTTTAGTAAGTAAGTGTTGTGTCATCTCAATCATTTTAGGATAAATTTAGATAAATTCGGGGCATATTACCAAGCCTAGCGATATTAGATTATCGCCGCTTTAGTGGCCGTTTTTGGCTGCTAAGCGCGATAATTATATCGCCCTATTAGCAAGCTGTCGCTAACTGATGTTAGCAACAGCTTTGACGCGATAGCGACCATCTTGGGCCCCCCTTTGCATGTCAGCGATATTTATCGCTAATAACATGCAAAGTGGGCATACCCAACCTGTTAGCGACTAAAAACAGTCGCTAACATCGCTATCGCCTATTATCAACGCAGGCGTAGCGATGGAAATATTCGCGCTAAGCGCGGACATCTCCAAAAGCTAACGCCTGCTCAGACCAGTTCTTAGCCATTATATCCAATGGGAGGAGGATATTATGGCAAAGACCCAAATGGCATTAATGCGTGAATATCGCTGTATTCTCAGCGATATTCACGCATTTCGCCACTATCGCCAGATATTTTATCGCTTTAGAGATAAACGTTGCTAATAGCACGTTATCTCTGCGATAATATCTGGCGATGCTTTGCAATAAAAAAAACTCACTAAGCCCATTTAGCGATAAATATCGCTAGTTGTTGGTAATATGCCCCTTCATTTATTATTTGTAATGAAATAGCAGTACCAATAGCCTACCCTGTTGAACATGATTGTTGTCAGTGAACCTATATTTATTATTAATATACATGTACACAAACTATTGGTTAATGAACAAAATATATTAAACACTAGTTTTAGCACAATTGATATAAAATCATGATTATTCATAATTACGCACCTAGATCAAACATCAATGAAGACAATTTCTTAAAGAGTGTACAATACAGCTCAAACTGATGATTTCTATGATGGATCAGTAGTGGTTACATTATACTCAGATGAAGTGCTGGTAAGCAGCATACATTTTTTACTTATTTGTGACTTTACTTAAGAAAATTGTATTAAAACTTTTGAAATGGAAAATATTCCCTAATATAAAAGAATCACATAAATACAACACCAATGAAGGGCAGAAGCACTATCAATCAATCAAAATGACTTTATTCGGTTTCAAAATCCCATGAAAGTACACATAAACATAATACAAAAATAAGATTTCATATCATGATTACAGAGGCTTGAGCAAAAGCAAATAATCAAAAGGTAAACAAAGAAGCATTCAGGCGAGGTTAAAATGAAACATTTAATACCCCAAAAGTCCATCTCCAGTATTGTCCATACAATTTTGTCCATGTAATTAATTTTTTTTTAAATGTAACACAGATTCGATTGCTCCTCCAGCTCATAGTGTTTTCCTATAGACATATTCAACTCTAATAAAATTCAAAGCAGCAACACAGATGATTGGGGTAGACAAAGACTGTAAAAAATGAAAACCACCAATATAAATGCATGGACGCAGTTCCCTCAAAATTGGTGTTAAAAATTTCCCGCTTGGCTCTTTATAAAAGGGACAGAACAAAATAAAGTGCAACGGGCTCTGAGCTGCCAAATTATCACATGGACAAGGTGGTAGATTATGTGCCCAGCCTGGTTGCTTAGGGAATACCACTAAAAAGTGCAATGTGCTTAAACAGAACCTAGTCCAAGTAAAATCATGTCTGAACATTAGTAGTAAAAGACCAGTACAATATTTTTTCACCTGGGTATGAACAAGAGGGGCCTAATGCTACCATTTGTGCACGGCGTAGATGTATCCTGGCTTAAAATGCCTCTTTTATAAAATATTTCTTGTTTATATCAATACTTGCAGGATTATAATAATAGTACCTTAACTCATGTAGTTTTTCCTTCATTAAAAAGAGCCAAGGGATGTAAAAAGCACTATCTAGGTTAGTACAGTCTTTGATGACGTCCCTTGAGAACGTTAACTCATCTGATGACCATATCTTAACCCATAAGAGCAGTGGGGCAATATCAATTCGATCTTCAAGATAGGCCAACCCAGCTCCTTGTGGCAAAAAGGTTTAGGGGCACTATTTGGGACCAGCAGCAATCTCTTGATAAATGTGTTCTATAGTATTTGTCAGGTTTTATGATAGCCCCAGACACCCACCCCATATGGATGCCACAGGGAGACATTTGGCTTTGTAGAGGCTAACCAGTTCTGTCACTGGTTTATGACCTAGCTTGCAGTTAAAGCGAAATAACCCCTCCACAACCCAACTAGTATGCTGTACCCTAGCTGTAATAAGATGGTCCCAATTTAAGGTTTCATTGTAAATATTCCCATGGTATGTAAAAGATTTTAGCTTGTCAATGTTCTAGCCTCTAACCTCAAATTTCCTTGTTCTTGTTACTTTAGGGCCGCACACCATGACATAAGATTTAATAAAATGTACTGTTAGATCCAAAGCTGCCATAAAATCAGTAAAAGCATTCAATGACTTTTGGAGGCTATTGACTGTCAAAGCCATCAAAACAGTATCATCCCCATAGGATAACATCGGACTCATGTTGGCTCCAACTGTTGGTAAATCGAGTTCCTTCTCTATTAAAAAAGCCTCTAAACCGTTGTATACAATAAAAAGAGGAACAGAGCTAAAATGCAGCCATGCCGGACACCTTCTATGGAAAAGATGGGCCCTGTCTTCTCCCCCCTAGAACCATTTAGTTGGCAACCATAGTAGAGGTAAGAAGTCTACGCAGGAGAGATATAAGAGCTTCTTCAAAACCCATTTGCTCCATTTGTTCCCACAGTTTGTCCCGATAAACCATGTTGAAAGCACTGGACAAGTCCTTGAAGGCCAGGTGGATAGAACCCCTCCTGGCCTTCATGTATTTGCCCATGATGAGGGACAAATTAAGACACTGTTCTGTGGTACCCATCCCCCTTCTAAAACCATATTGCAATTTAGACACAATCCCTTTGCTATTTGCCCAAGACTCAATACGTGTCAGGATTAACCTATGGAGTGGCGTCAATTAGTGAAATTGGCCTGTATCAGGCAAGGTCACTCCTGTTACCTTTCTTATATACTGCCACAATTGCCTCTTTCCAAGTTGATGGAATGGGGCCAATCACTACAGCTTTAAAAACATTAGTGAGCAGAGAAGTCCATAGTTTGGGGTTCCTTTCATGCTAATTCCCCATGCTAGGGCCACCTCAATCTCTGACACAGAGGTTGATGAACTTAGGGGCTCATTAGGATTGCGGATAATCCGCATCCTCCGGGCCGGCGGAAGCCACCACCGGCCCGGAGGATGCGGATTATCCGATGCGGACTGGAAAAAGACCCCTCGCCAGATTAGGATGGCTGGGGGATCTATTTTCCGTCCGCCGCTTTTCCGCCGTGGTCGCCTTCCGACCGCGGCGGAAAAGCTCTAACATGGCTGGCGGTGTCTATCAGACACCGCCAGCCATATTACGATAGCTGCGGTCATATGCCTTTCCGCGGTGGCATTTCCGCCGTGGAAAGGCTTACGGTGTTGTCTTTGGGGGCCCGTTGCTGGACCCCAGGGGTGAAGGGGGGGGGGGGTGCACATGGGGGGTACATATGGCTTTGCGTGCACGAAGTGGCAGGCACCACGCGGTACCTGCAGCTTTGTGCATGCAAAGGAAAACATGTTTTCCTTTCCAGGGTGGCGGTCACATCCTAATTAGCACGGAGGGACCGCCGCTGCCCATGCGGACGGTCCCTCCTCCTCTGGGGTGGCGGACAGACGCAGGTCCGTCCGCCATCCAAATAGGCCCCTTAGTTGTGAGGCCAGGGTTACACTGAACACTGATTCCCCAGTTCTTTCAACTATTAAGGCATTTTTTGGATTGAATATAGCTGCGAAGTGGGATTCCCAAGTTGCCCCCAGGTTCAAGGTTTTAGGCTCATCCTTAAATAGGGAGCAATTAATTATATCCCAAAAGCTCTTAGAATCTCAAAAGGCACTAGCTCTCTCCAAATCCTCCAATGCCTGACTCCTCAGTTTGTCTTGTCTTAATTTGATAGTGCGCTTATAGGTCTGCCTTAGATTTTTGATTGGTGTTCTATCACGGGGATTGGCATGGAGGGCAACTTTAAGATTCTTGTATGCTCTGCGTTACATAGAAGCACAAGGGTATCTGTGTGTAGTGATTTCAAGTACTAGAGGGTCTAATGAAGTGTTTTAGATTACGAAGGTAATGGAACTTGCTCTCATTTGTAGATAAAGGTCACAATTCAGAGTACAATCTGCCGAACCTTTTCCTCTATGAATCAGATGTTTTTCTTTTACCATCCAACTCTAAATCAAACTCTAGCCTTTTTACTTCACTGTCCATGCAACCCTACGTATGTCTAGGAGGAGGTAAGTAAACAAGCATTTGCAATGCAATCAGTTTCGCCATTGGGAACTTTTATGTATTTAGCTATGCAGCAAATTAGCCTGTGTGCTGAAACATCTACTGTTCTTTAACATGGTGGGAAAGTAAGCACCAAACTGCGTGACACACCAGGTATGGGAACACATGGAGATAAATATTTCCTTTCAGCTAGAAATTGTATAATCCAAAGCTCTGTTTTTAATATAAAAGCAGGGCCTTCGGTGGCCATATCACTGAAATTGCAAGATTTGAAAAAAATATTGTCTACAGGTGCTCATGGAAGACAATTTCTATGGACTGGAATCTAGAGAATGCTAAAGTGATTCTAGTATTTTACTGACCTCTGCTGGTCATTTTCTTTCAAGAAAGTTAAATAGAGGCAGTTGCCAGAAAAAAAAGAAAGTCCCTCAGTAGAAAGCAATTTTGGTATTTTACTGACCTCTGCTGGTGATTTTCTATCAAGACAGTTAAATAGAGGTAGTTGAACAGAAAAAAAGTTCCAAAGCGGAAGCAGAAAAAGTCCTAGGCTGAACTTCAGAGACCCCAAAGTACGTACACATATAAGTATATACTAAAGTATATAAAAGAGGTCTTGAATGCTCGACCTAAAAATGACTTTTAATGCCACTGCTGGTGATTGCTAAGAATCTTGAGAAACTAGCAGCCATGGCCATGTGAGTGGGTTGAGGAGCCATGCCCCTCACATAATAACCACTATAAAGAATGTCAGGTTGAGCAATGTCATCCTGACAGACACTCTTTATTATCAAATTAGGCAGCTAGTGCTTGCGCTTAACCTTGCCCGGCTGAAGAAGTTACTGCTCCTGGGACTGTGACGTCTTCAGCTTGGCGAGGCGCCTTGAGGCTTTCCCCCTCATGATGAAGGAGAGCGTCATTAATTGCCTTGACCTGGGTACTTCAGTTCTAAGCCCTGAAGCTCCCATGGCCAAATGTCAATCACTGACACCCTGTCACAGAGTGGGGTGAGGTCAGCAGTCTTATTAACCCCATCCTACTCTGTGAAGAGTAAGGGACTGTTTCCTTTTCTAATTGGCTGACCTAAGAGGGAAGACAGCCATCTTGACTCCCATGGGATCTTCAAGGCAGAGCTGTGCAGGTAAGTGCGTTTTTATTTTTCATGTTTGGTGCATGCATGAATATTTGGGAGTGAGTGTTCGAGTGGTTGTGTGTGTGTATGTGCATGTGTGAACGCATGAGTGTGAGTAGGTTTGTGCATGTGTGTGGTGCCCCGTTCCCCTCCCTGGTAAAAGTAGAGGCTGACACTAGAAATTAGTCACCACTCAGCGGTTGACATTTTTCAAAGGAAGTCATTGCTGGATGACTGACGAATTGACTTCCATTCAAGCAGAGACAACAAAACAGAGTTAATCACTAATCACTATGACAGATTAAACTAGAGGCATTTCGGCTTGAGAAGATGCAGTTAAAGTACAACTTTCAAACCACTTTTTTTGCTTCTAGTATAGTAGACTATCAGAGGATTTACAGAATCATGTCTAACTGTTTAGTTTGCCACTGGTTTACTACTTGTCTACTAATGCTGGAATGAAGACAGGTAGTCTTCACGTGTTTAGGCCAGGTTAATTCAGAAGCATAAAAGGAGTAACCACTGGTTCTCCAATGAGGCAGCAACTACTGTGAGTCAGAATCTTGACTTTTCAAGATATACATCGTAGTCGACTTCATCATGACTACGAAGAACATTGGAATTGCAGCTAATTTATTTAAAGTAATATCACTGTACATAACCCATTTTCCCGCACAACAATATTAACCCAAAATATTTCCCACAAGTGGTAAGTTTGCAGTGAACTACAATAAACAGGATTATAACCAGAATACATAATGAAACCTATACACAAAATATGTTTCACATAACAGAGATTACTTCTACCCTTGAACAAGCTAACAACTAGGTTGAAAAGATTAATAACCTTACTCACTAATAAAGTCTTTCAAATTCTTTGGTTTCCACACCATTAAAGGAGATGACCTAACAACCCTCTGACCTCTTTCTCGTTGTTTTTTTTCATTGCCTTTATTCACTGTTTTGACAATCCTCACTACTGTACTCATAACCACCATTGTGCTCAAGCATTCAAGCCCCCAGGCTTTTGCATATAAACTTACTCGTGGACAATTTCTCCAACTCAGCCTTTAGTTCATCCCTTAAACTCATGGGAACTGTTAGAAATGGGGTCTCTAGTTGGCAGTGGTTTACACCCTGTCTAAGTAGGGACCCTCACTCTTGTCAGGGTAATGGAGTCACATAGCTAAGATAACTTCTGCTCACCCCTCCTTGGTAGCCTGGCACAAGCAGTCAGGCTTATCTCAGAGGCAATGTACATATACACAGAAATGCAGTCCACATCAGTTTAGAAAAAAGGGTAACATTTATCTGAATACAACAAGACCAAAACAACAAAAAATCCAACATACATAAGTCAAAATATCCCTTTAAAAGGTTATGTAAGTTTAGCTCATAACAATCAATGTATGCGTTCGTTTTAGCACAAAGTAACTTAGATGAGTCAAAAATCAAAGATGGTGCAAGGTGCCGGGGAAGTGAGGTAATGAAAAAACAAAGTGATGCTTTGGTTCCTTACTACATAGGGGAGGTGATGCACAGCTCCTTACTGCCAGGGGAAGTGATTTATTGGTTCCTTACTGGAAGGGGAGGTTATGTGTCGAATACTGGGCACGTGGCCTTGACTTCGGTGTACTGTCGATAAAGTATAGGGGTCAATGAACGATACGTTGAAAAATCCAGACCAGGTGTCAATGCTGCAGCACTGAAGTAGGCGCTGTGTCAATATCCCAGCAGCACAGCAGGCACTTCATTGATTCTACAGCTGCCAACCAGATGCTTCATTGAAGTCGGAGCGGGTATCACAGACATCAGTGACACGGTGCTCGAGATTTACTCTGTGGTGATTTTTCTGATGTCCTGCAATTGTGAACTGGGACTTGTGGTGAATGCCATGGCCGATGTGCTGATCAGGAACCATGCTACAGGGCAGGCAGTGACAATGGGTGGATCTTTTGCAGTGATGTATTGAAAAAACAGGCCCTGGGTGTCGATACATGTATTTTCTTCTTAGGATCACCAGATTCTACATCCAAGGGCCAAGCAGGAGCTCGATTTGGCACCACTTGGCAAGTCAGGATTCTCAGCAGAAGAGCCCAGGCACTGGTACGTAAATTCATTGATGGGCCTGAGACATCTTAACAGGAGGCAAGCTCACACAAGCCCTCGGAGATACTGAAAGCAAAGTCCAGTCCTTTCACTTCAAGGACAGAAGCACCAAGCTTCAGGTCAGCACAAAAAGGCAACAGGAAGAGTGGTAGTCCCTCCTACAGCATCCAGCTCTTCGTCCTGGCAGAATGGCCATAGTCCAGAAGTGTTCTGATTTTGGGGTGCCTGAGGTCCAATACTAATACACCTTTCCATTTTGAAGCAGGCACACTTCCAAGCAAATGACCCTGCTTTTCCCTACCCTGGCTCCAGACACACTGCAGGGAGTGGAGACAGCTTTGTGTGATGACATGCACAGCCCTATTTAGGTGTCAGTAACAACTCCTCCCACCACTGAGGCTTAGGAAGGCCCATCAGCCTGGTGATAGGCCATCAGGTTATACAAGGCACACATCAGCTCCCTTTATGTGGCTGTCTAGAGTGAATGCACAAGTGCCCAACTGTCAGCCAACCCAGATGTGAATTCTACAGACAGGCAGAGGCACAGAATGATTAAGCAACACAATGCTAACTTTCTAAAAGTGGCATTTTCAAACATGGAATTTGAAAACCAGCTTCATCAAAATATTTAATATTAAATTGTGAGTTCAGAGACCCCAAACTCCAAATCTCTATCTGCTCCCAATGGGAAATTACACAAAAAAAATATTTCAAGGCAATCCCTATGTTACTCCATGGAAGAGACAGTCCTTGCAATAGTGAAAAACAAAATTAGCAGTATTTCACTATTAGGACATGTAAACACACCAGAACATGTCCTTCCTTTTGAAATCCACTGCACACTGCCCATGGCGCTGCCTTAGGCCTACCTTAGGGGTGACTTGCATGTTGTAAGAGGAAAGGTTTGGACCTGGTAAGTGGGTGCACTTGCCAGGTTGAAATGTTAGGGTAAAACTGCCCTCATAGACACTGCAGAAGCAGGTCAGAGACATTTGCAGGGCTACTCCTGTTGTTGGCACACTCAGTGCTGCAGGACTACTAGTAGCATTTGATTTACAAGGTAGCAGGGCATAATATCGATTTTTTAATATCGTATGTAAGTATTATCGATGAAAAATGATCGAGTATACAGAAATATCGAATGACACAATATCGATGATAGAAATATCGTTTTAGTGTTTGTGAAGTAAATATCGATGTCAAAAATATTGAATGAAAAATATCGTGTAGTCTTAGGGGCCCATTAGGATGTCGGGCGGATTGCCCCCGCCAGGCTGGTGGATTGCCCCCGCCAGGCTGGCGGAGGCAATCCGCCTGACATCCTTCCCTGAATTCCCCCCGCCATATTACAATGGCGGAGGGGAAAGCAGCGGAGTAAAACAACACCCACCACTTTTCTGCCCAAGTCGCCTTGCGGCCGGGCGGAAAAGGAATAATATGGTGGCGGTGTCTATCAGACACCGCCAGCCATATTATGAAGTGCTTTAGGCAATGCCTGTCCGTGGCGGGGCGGACTTCGCTCTGGGGGCCCTTGAGGGCCCCCAGAGTGAAGGAGTGTTGGGGGGTGCACACGGGGGTACCTGTGGTACCCCCTGCATTTGCATAATCAAAGCAACAGGCACCGCACGGTGCCTGCCGCTTTGATTATGCAAATGTAAAAATCTTTTTTAAGCATTGTGGCGGGCGGTGCTAAGAGCACCGCCCGCCACAATGCTTTACATGCAGGATGTGCCTGCCACTGTGGCGGGCACATCCTAATACCACCCCCGGGACCCCCTCCCTTATGGCGGGCGGTCCCGCATACCGGCAGGATGGCGGGCGGACAAAGTTCGCCCGTCATCCTAATGACCCCCCAAATATCGTCATGGTAGTGTAGTATAAAATATCGGTTTTATATTTATAGAATGTAAAAAATATTGAAACAAAAATATAGATAGTATAAAATATAGAAAAAATATTTATATAGTGTTTATAATATATATATATATATAAAGTTTGTTAAGAATGTTGATATTGTTGTAAAAATTTAATTACATTTATAATATTTAATGTTTTATTTGTGTTAATTTTGTTTTAGGGACCGGATGTTGGGTTATTAGGGGATAAGGGTGGGGAGTGTTTTTTAAAATAATGATTTTTAAATTTAAATATTCTGAAAATTTACAAAATAATAATTGGAAATTTAAAATTCCAAAATGTAATTGAAAGTTTATAAATAAATATTTAGTTTAGGAGTGGGATGTTGGGTTAATAGAAGATAAGGGTGGGGAGTGTTTTAAAATATTGATTTATACATTTAAATAATATGCAAATTTACTAAATATTAATTTGAAATTTAAAATTCTAAAATTGTATTTAAATTTTAGAAATAAATATTTAGTTTAGGAGCGGGATATTGGGTTAATAGGGGATAAGGGTGGGGAGTGTTTTAAAATAATGATTTATACATTTAAATCTTATGCAAATTTATAAATTAATAATTTGAAATTTAAAATTTCAAACTTTCATTTACATTTTAGAATTACATATTTATTATAGGAGTGGGATGTTGTGTTAATAGGAGATAAGGGTGGTGAGTGTTTGAAAATAATGATTTTTATTTTTTAATAACAAGCAAGCAAAATATTAGTAATTGCAAATTTCAATTTTCACAAATAATTTACATTTTTAGAAATATATTTATTTTAGGAGTGGGATGTTGGGTGAATAGGGGTAAAGGGTGGGTATTTTATAAAAATAAAGATTTCTGATTTTGAATAAAATGTTAAATATTCAATGATTAATTGTAAAATGAAAAGCTTTATTTGTAAATTAATTTAAACAAAATATTTGATTATTAGTGGGATGTTGGGTTAATAGCGTATTAGGGTGGGTAGTGTATACAAATAATGTTTTACATTTTAATTAAAATGATAATATATAGTAAATGTTTATATACATTTACAATCCTCATTACAATTTTTAATTTAAAAACAATTTGTTAATTTAGGAGTGAGATGTTTGTTAATAGGGCATAAGTGTGGGGAGTTTTAGTTAAATAAATGTACACATTTTTAAAAATTTTTAACAATTGTAAAACTAATATTATAAATTTAAAAATATTCCTATTGGTGTGGGAATAGTAAATTAAATAGGGTTAGTGTCCAGCACCTTCCCTGACTTTCATCTGATTGGAGAGGGAATAGTACATTATATTGTGTCAGTGTTCAGAACCTTCTCTGACTTTTATTAGACTGGAGTGGGAATAGTAAATTAAATAGGGATAGTGTCCAGCACCTTCCCTGACTTTCATCTGATTGGAGTGGGAATAGTAAATTATATTGAGTCAGTGTTCAGCACCTACCCTGACTTGTATTAGACTGGAGTGGAAATAGTAAATTAAATAGGGTTAGTGTCCAGCACCTTCCCTGACTTTCATCTGATTGGAGTGGGAATAGTAAATTATATTGAGTCAGTGTTCAGCACCTACCCTGACTTGTATTAGACTGGAGTGGAAATAGTAAATTAAATAGGGTTAGTGTCCAGCACCTTCCCTGACTTTCAGCTGATTGGAGTGGGAATAATAAATTATATTGAGTCAGTGTTCAGCACCTTCCCTGACTTTTATTACACTGGAGTGGGAATAGTAAATTAAATAGGGTTAGTGTCCAGCACCTTCCCTGACTTTCATCTATTTGGAGTGGGAATAGTAAATTATATTGAGTCAGTGTTCAGAACCTTCTCTGACCTTTAATAGACTGGAGTGGGAATAGTAAATTAAATAGGGTTAGTGTCCAGCACCTTCCCTGGCTTTCATCTGATTAGAGTGGTAATAGTAAATTATATTGAGTCAGTGTCCAGCACCTTCCCTGACTTTTTTTAGACTGGAGTGGGAATAGGAAATTATATTGGGTAAGTGTCCAGCACCTTCCCTGACTTTTTTAAGAATGGAGTGTGAATAGTAAAATATCTAGGGTTAGTGTCCAGCAACTTCCCTGACTTTCACCTCCTTGGAGTGGGAATAGTAAATTATATTGGGTCAGTGTCCAGCACCTTCCCTGGACTTTATTAGACTGGAGAGGGAATTGTAAATTAAATAGGGTTAGTGTCCAGCACCTTCCCTGACTTTCATCTGATTGGAGTGGGAATAGTAAATTATATTGAATCAGTGTCCAGCACCTACCCTGACTTTTATTAGACTGGAGTGGGAATAGTAAATTAAATAGGGTTAAAGTTCAGCACCTTCCCTGACTTTAATCTGATTGGAGTGGGAATAGTAAATTATATTGAGTCAGTGTCCAGCACTTCCCATACTTTTATTAGACTGGAGTGGGAATAGTAAATTAAATAGGGTTAGTGTCCAGCACCATCCCTGACTTTCATCTGATTTGAGTGGGAATAGTAAATTATGTTGGGTCAGTGTTCAGCACCTTCCCTGACTTTCACCTGATTGGAGTGGGGATAGTTAATTATATTGAGTCAGTGTCCAGCACCTTCCTTGACTTTTATTAGACTGGAGTGGGAATAGTAAATTAAATAGGGTTAGTGTCCAGCACCTTCCGTGACTTCCATCTATTTGGAGTGGGAATAGTAAATTATATTGAGTCAGTGTTCAGCACCTTCCCTGACTTTTATTAGACTGGAGTGGGAATACTAAATTAAATAGGGTTAGTGTCCAGAACCTTCCCTGACTCATCTGATTGGAGTGGGAATAGTAAATTATATTGAGTCAGTGTTCAGCACCTTCCCTGACTTTTATTAGACTGGAGTGGGAATAGGAAATTATATTGGGTAAGTGTCCAGCACCTTCCCTGACGTTTTTAAGAACGGAGTGTGAATAGTCAAATATGTAGGGTTAGTGTCCAGCAACTTCCCTGACTTTCACCTTATTGGAGTGGGAATAGTAAATTATATTGTGTCAGTGTCCAGCCCCTTCCCTGGACTTTATTAGACTGGAGTGGGAATTGTAAATTAATTAGGGTTAGTGTCCAGCACCTTCCCTGACTTTCATCTGATTGGAGTGGGAATAGTAAATTATATTGAGTCAGTGTCCAGCACCTACCCTGACTTTTATTAGATGGGAGTGGGAATAGTAAATTAAATAGGGTTAATGTTCAGAACCTTCCCTGACTTTCATCTATTTGGAGTGGGATTAGTAAATTATATTGGGTCAGTGTTCAGCACCTTCCCTGACTTTTATTAGACTGGAGTGGAAATAGTAAATTAAATAGGGTTAGTGTCCAGCACCTTCCCTGACTTTCATCTATTTGGAGTGGGAATAGTAAATTATATTGAGTCAGTGTTCAGCACCTTCCCTGACTATTATTAGACTGCAGTGGTAATAGTAAATTAAAAAGGGTTAGTGTCCAGCACCTTCTCTGACTTTCATCTGATTGGAGTGGGAATAATAAATTATATTGAGTCAGTGTTCAGTACCTTCCCTGACTTTTATTAGACTGGGGTGGGAATAGTAAATTAAATAGGGTTAGTGTCCAGCACCTTCCCTGACTTTCATCTGATTGGAGTGGGAATAGTACATTATATTGAGTCAGTGTCCAGCACCTTCCCTGACTTTTATTAGACTGGAGTGGGAATAGTAAATTAAATAGGGTTAGTGTCCAGCACCTTCCCTGACTTTCATCTATTTGGAGTGGGATTATTAAATTATATTGGGTCAGTGTTCAGCACCTTCCCTGATTTTTATTAGACTGGAGTGGGAATAGTAAATTAAATAGGGTTAGTGTCCAGCACCTTCCCTGACTTTCATCTGATTGGAGTGGGAATAGTAAATTATATTGAGTCAGTGTTCAGAACCTTCTCTGACCTTTAATAGACTGGAGTGGGAATAGTAAATTAAATAGGGTTAGTGTCCAGCACCTTCCCTGACTATCATCTGATTGGAGTGGTAATAGTAAATTATATTGAGTCAGTGTCCAGCACCTTCCCTGACTTTTATTAGACTGGAGTGGGAATAGGAAATTATATTGGGTAAGTGTCCAGCACCTTCCCTGACTTTTTTAAGAATGGAGTGTGAATAGTAAAATATCTAGGGTTAGTGTCCAGCATCTTCCCTGACTTTCACCTCATTGGAGTGGGAATAGTAAATTATATTGGGTCAGTGTCCAGCACCTTCCCTGGACTTTAGTAGACTGGAGAGGGAATTGTAAATTAAATAGGGATAGTGTCCAGCACCTTCCCCGACTTTCATCTGATTGGAGTGGGAATAGTAAATTATATTGAATCAGTGTCCAGCACCTACCCTGACTTTTATTAGACTGGAGTGGGAATAGTAAATTAAATAGGGTTAAAGTTCAGCACCTTCCCTGACTTTAATCTGATTGGAGTGGGAATAGTAAATTATATTGAGTCAGTGTCCAGCACTTCCCTGACTTTTATTAGACTGGAGTGGGAATAGTAAATTAAATAGGGTTAGTGTCCAGCACCTTCCCTGACTTTCATCTGATTTGAGTGGGAATAGTAAAATATATTGGGTCAGTGTTCAGCACCTTCCCTGACTTTCATCTGATTGGAGTGGGGATAGTAAATTATATTGAGTCAGTGTCTAGCACCTTCCTTGACTTTTATTAGACTGGAGTGGGAATAGTAAATTAAATAGGGTTAGTGTCCAGCACCTTCCGTGACTTCCATCTATTTAGATTGGGAATAGTCAATTATATTGAGTCAGTGTTCAGCACCTTCCCTGACTTTTATTAGACTGGAGTGGGAATACTAAATTAAATAGGGTTAGTGTCCAGAACCTTCCCTGACTCATCTGATTGGAGTGGGAATAGTAAATTATATTGAGTCAGTGTTCAGCACCTTCCCTGACTTTTATCTGATTGGAGTGGGGATAGTAAATTATATTGAGTCAGTGTCCAGCACCTTCCTTGACTTTTATTAGACTGGAGTGGGAATAGTAAATTAAATAGGGTTAGTGTCCAGCACCTTCCGTGACTTCCATCTATTTAGATTGGGAATAGTCAATTATATTGAGTCAGTGTTCAGCACTTCCCTGACTTTTATTAGACTGGAGTGGGAATAGTAAATTAAATAGGGTTAGTGTCCAGCACCTTCCCTGACTTTCATCTGATTTGAGTGGGAATAGTAAAATATATTGGGTCAGTGTTCAGCACCTTCCCTGACTTTCATCTGATTGGAGTGGGGATCGTAAATTATATTGAGTCAGTGTCCAGCACCTTCCTTGACTTTTATTAGACTGGAGTGGGAATAGTAAATTAAATAGGGTTAGTGTCCAGCACCTTCTGTGACTTCCATCTATTTAGATTGGGAATAGTCAATTATATTGAGTCAGTGTTCAGCACCTTCCCTGACTTTTATTAGACTGGAGTGGGAATACTAAATTAAATAGGGTTAGTGTCCAGAACCTTCCCTGACTCATCTGATTGGAGTGGGAATAGTAAATTATATTGAGTCAGTGTTCAGCACCTTCCCTGACTTTTATTAGACTGGAGTGGGAATAGGAAATTATATTGGGTAAGTGTCCAGCACCTTCCCTGACGTTTTTAAGAACGGAGTGTGAATAGTCAAATATGTAGGGTTAGTGTCCAGTAACTTCCCTGACTTTCACCTTATTGGAGTGGGAATAGTAAATTATATTGTGTCAGTGTCCAGCCCCTTCCCTGGCCTTTATTAGACTGGAGTGGGAATTGTAAATTAAATAGGGTTAGTGTCCAGCACCTTCCCTGACTTTCATCTGATTGGAGTGGGAATAGTAAATTATATTGAATCAGTGTCCAGCACCTACCCTGACTTTTATTAGACGGGAGTGGGAATAGTAAATTAAATAGGGTTAATGTTCAGCACCTTCCCTGACTTTCATCTATTTGGAGTGGGATTAGTAAATTATATTGGGTCAGTGTTCAGCACCTTCCCTGACTTTTATTAGACTGGAGTGGAAATAGTAAATTAATTAGGTTAGTGTCCAGCACCTTCCCTGACTTTAATCTGATTGGAGTGGGAATAGTAAATTATATTGAGTCAGTGTCCAGCACTTCCCTGACTTTTATTAGACTGGAGTGGGAATAGTAAATTAAATAGGGTTAGTGTCCAGCACCTCCCCTGACTTTCATCTGATTTGAGCGGGAATAGTAAATTATATTGGGTCAGTGTTCAGCACCTTCCCTGACTTTCATCTATTTGGAGTGGGAATAGTAAATTATATTGAGTCAGTGTTCAGCACCTTTCCTGACTTTTATTAGACTGGAGTGGGAATACTAAATTAAATAGGGTTAGTGTCCAGCACCTTCCCTGACTCATCTGATTGGAGTGGGAATAGTAAATTATGTTGAGTCAGTGTTCAGCACCTTCCCTGGCTTTTATTAGACTGGAGTGGGAATAGTAAATTAAATAGGGTTAGTGTCCAGCACCTTCCCTGACTTTAATCTGATTGGAGTGGGAATAGTAAATTATATTGAGTCAGAGTCCAGCACTTCCCTGATTTTTATTAGACTGGAGTGGGAATAGTAATTTAAATAGGGTTAGTATCCAGCACCTTCCCTGACTTTCATTTGATTTGAGTGGGAATAGTAAATTATATTGGGTCAGTTTTCAGCACCTTCCCTGACTTTTATTAGACTGGAGTGGGAATAGTAAATTAAACAGGATTAGTGTCCAGCACCTTCCTTGACTTTCATCTGATTGGAGTGGGAATAGTAAATTATATTGAGTCAGTGTCCAGCACCTTCCATGACTTTTATTAGACTGGATTGGGAATAGTAAATTAAATAGGGTTAGTGTCCAGCACCTTCCCTGACTTTCATCTGATTGGAGTGGGAATAGTACATTATATTGAGTCAGTGTCCAGCACTTCCCTGACTTTTATTAGACTGGAGTTGGAATAGTAAATTAAATAGGGTTAGTGTCCAGCACCTTTTCTGACTTTCCTCTGATTGGAGTGGGATTAGTACATTATATTGGGTCAGTGTCCAGCACCTTCCCTGACTTTTATTAGACTGAGTGGGAATAACAAGTTATATATGTTTTCTATTGTAGTCAGAAAATGAATCTTTTAAAATATAGGTTTATTCATTGTAATTCCATAAAAAATATTTGTACGTGAAAAAGATAGACGTAAATATAAAAATATTATCATTATAATCATATTAATAAATTACATTTTATTTCATAATTGTAAAATAAGTAGAAAACATTTGTTAGAAGATTTTTATTTACATAGTTTATTTGTAATATTTACAGTACAGGAAAAAAATCAATAAATGTTTAATGTTAAATTGTTAGGTGAACAAAATGTATTACATTACATTTATTTATATTGATATAGGTTGTACAATGCAAAATATATATAACTTTTAACAGTATTGTTTAAAAAAAAGAATACATTTTTTAGATTGCACAAATATTTTTAACATTTTTAACAGTTTTCATAAATCATTTACAGTTAGAAATAGTTTGTATATCTGTAAATACAATAATATAAATATGTAATATATTAATTATATTAATTAAATATTTTAAACTTTTACTTGAACAGAAAATATAAAACATTTAAGTAAATTATAGCAATTTTTACATGCTTTATATATACATTTTCTGACATTTATATACATAGATAAAATATTTTTATTAATAAGTATTATTTTTCATTAATTATTAATAAGGTTGGTTAATTAAAAAATGATTTGTAAACATTTTCTAAACATAAACATATGTATACAGTCAGGTACAATGTTTGATTATTTTTCTAAATTATTTAGAAAAATAGATATAATTAATAATAATAATATTTAATATATGATACTAATTAATATTATTAATTTACAAAGGTAGATTATTTATAAAGTATATATTCTATGTAGTGTAATGTATTATTGTTGTTTAATTACAATGCATATACATAAAAATGATTAATAATAATAATAATTAATAATTGTTCTTATTTATTATTATTATTAATTTACAAATGTTACATACTTGTATAGTAAATGTAAAAGTAATACAGACATGTAAATAATATAGACACTGAAGTAACAATTTTTATAATTCTTCTGGCTTTTTAATTTATTAAATAAAGTATTAATGCTAATTAATAATACTTTATTACTAATTATTATTATTACAAAGGTGAAATATTAGATATTTATTTTTTAAAGTTAAACTGAATAATTTGGTATTTTTTAAGTCTACTAACATGTTTTATATTTGTATAGAAAATGGTTTTTAATATGTTTAAGTTTGTAGTATTGTTTCCATGGGACTATTTTTTTACCGCGTAAGGTTATTTGGCTTCATTCAGGACTGAAGAAGTTCCGGTTAGATGCTGCGTCGCGTTAGGAAAGGTAAGGTGATTTTTAACTGTTATATGTTAGAGAGTAGTAGTTTTGAATGTATTTGAGGGGGGTGTAGTATAATTTGATGTATTTAGTCGTGGTTTTGGTATGTTTTAGGTGTTAGTTGGTTTTTATGGAGGTGTCATGAGTTTTTGAGGTCTACTGTATTTATTGTGTTAAATGTTAATGTATGTTGATACTAGTGTTTGATATTAATGTAAATGTATATTTTTAGGTGTTTGGGGTTTTGTGTGGGTGGGTTTGTTTTCGATAATTTTTTACAGGTTTCTCGTTCTCGCTGTTTCCTTCCTGAAAAGGATGCGTTTTTGTTTTTTAAAGAAGAGTGTATTAGTTTATTAAACTAATCTTTAAATACTATCTTTTGATTTCTCTTCGTTTCATGGATTGATTTTTAACCTTTTTTACGGGTTTTTAAAGATATCGATGTGCATTTGGAGAACATTTTGCGTTTTTTTAAACTAACAGTGTGTGTATATTACTTTATTTAATAATGTTACCACACTTTGGGCCTCATTAGGATGACGGGCGGACTTTGCCCGCCTGTCATCCCATTGTGAATCAGGACCGCCCGCCATAAGGGCGGGGGTTCCGGGGGTGCTATTAGGATGTGCCCGCCACAGTGGCGGGCACCTCCTGTATTTTCAGCATTGTGGCGGGCGGTGCTCTCTGCACCGCCCGCCACAATGCTGAAAATGCACTTTCACATTGTCATTTACAAAGCGGCAGGCACCTCGCGTTGCCTGCCACTTTGTAAATGAGAATGAAGGGGGGTGCCACAGGTACACCCCGTGTGCACCCCCCACTGACCTTCACTCTGGGGGCCCGCAGGGGGGCCACCAGAGTGAAGACCGCCTGCATTTCCGTGGCGGCATTGCCACCACGGAAAGGCATTGCACTTTTGAAATCGTAATATGTCTACCATATTAAACATTTCCAGACCCCGCCGCAAGGCGACCGGGGCGGAAAAGTGGCGTTCGGTGTTTTCTTCCGCCGTGGACCCCCTTCCATACTAATATGGCGGGGGGAATACAGGGATGGGTGGTGGGCGGATTGCCCCCACCAGGCTGGCGGTGGCTACCGCCAGCCTTGCGGGGGCAATCCACCCGTCATCCTAATGAGGCCCTTTGTTTTGTCGGGGTTTCCTGGAGCGATTTTTTTATTTTTCGGGTTTTGCAGGGTTTACACATTATGCTGGAGAAGAAATAGTGTTTTTTTAATATAAAAGTGTGTGTATTTTGTTTGAATACATAAAGTTACCACACTTTTAGTTTTTTATTGTTTTCGGGTTTTTAAGGGTTTTTAAGGGTTTACACAATTTGGTTTTGTCATGGATTAACAGTGGATTACATGGATTACAAGTGTTTAGATTACATATTCTTATGCTAAATTAACTGTAAGTTTTTTTCATCTTATATTATTTGGGTGGGAAAAGTTATTTTAAATGTGATTGATATGTTGTATATTATAAGAAGTATTATTTAATTGTTTACATATGTTTGTGCAATGCACATAAATATGTATGACAATTAGAAAATAATTTTTATAATATAATATTTTAATGCTTGTTAAGTGATTATTTATAAAAAAGAAGAGTATTATTATTTTTGTGTAGGTAATTTACAATAGTGTTTTTGCTATTAGGGATAGGTAGTCTAGGCCTCGTGTAGAAGGATATAGGGTAACTTGGCTTTGGAGTAGTCTAAACATTTGTTTAGTTTGTTTGGTTAATTTTGGTCCTATTTGTGTTACAGATTGTTCCATGCGTAATTCTTGATAACTCTGTTCTTTTTGTAATCCTTCTATGAGCTTTTGTATGGTAGGTTTCCCTCTGCTAGTGGTTGCTTAAAAGGCATTGTGCCATCCTTCTATACTGTTGTTGGTTTTAGCTTCTTGGTTGAGTGCACTTAAATATACATTCCACCTGTGGCCAGATCTATGTAGCCTTCCCACCCATGTGTCCTCGAAGTAGTCGAGGAGTGGTGCTATTTTTTCTTCATTTTTTTTGTAATATGGACTATCTATTAGTATATTATAATGTTCTGCTACATCGGTAACAGGGACATATGCTAGGGCAATTAATTTTTTGATTTAGTAGGCAAAACTGCTGTCGGTAGCATATTGTATGCTTAATGTAGATTTTTGTAGATTTCTCCAAAAGCTTTGGTTGAAATGGTAGTAACAACCTTGTATTGCTGTATGTGGAAAAGTTTTTAATATACTATTTAACATAGCTAGTTCGAAATCTATGATTATTTTCTGAGGAAAATAATCATGGATTTCATTTTTTATAGCATTTAGTACTTCTGTGTATGTATTTTGTTGCTTATTTGGCAACAAGCAGAAAATAAATGGGATGTTGGAATGATGATATAAACCATGTATGCTGTAGAGTTGGGAGAATGGTTTTGGGCATGTTTTAAAAGTACTGTCCATCATCCAGTTTTGGCAGTCTATTAATTATCTTATATTGTTTGCAGTATTAAACATAATGATTCTGTTTGTAGGGTTTTTGTTGTCAAAAAGTATGAATGGTTCATTATTATGTGTTGTACTTAATTCTGGGGGAATTACAACCTCTTCAAGAGTTTTAGGGTTAGGTTGTGTAGTTGTGGTTAATCTTTTTTGTCTAGCAATTGTTCCTTTGAGGGAATCAATTAATGGTAGTTGGCCAGAAGCATGTTGAGGAACTTTTAAGAGTTCCTCTTTTACTATTTGGGTGGTGCGTTTATCTGTGCTTGTACTAGCTTCTTTTATACTCTCAAGGGCGTATTGGACCTCTATTTCAGTGACATTGGGGGGTGATTGTATTATTTGGTAAATAGTACATTAGCGTCTTCAGTTGTAGCCCTGCCATAACATTTATTAGAGTAGTATTTACGACGTTTCCATAAAACTTTGCGTCCTGACTGTTTTTCTTGAGTGTAAACATACCCCATATAACATAGTAATAATTTGTTTTTTTGAGACATAACAAACTCTGCACCTTCGGTCATGTTTGTTTTTGTAGTGCTAGGAAAGATTAGAAAGAAACACAATTTAAGTCTAAATACTGCTATACATGTTTGAAATGTATTAATGTGTTACTTATTATACTTACACTGATTCTTTCTTGCAATTTCAAATGTGCAGAATGTTTTTCAAGCTTTTTCGTATATTTTGATGTTTTATATCTGTTGGTAGAAGATGAAAGAAAATCCTTATTGTATTATTACTTTAAATTTTAAGACGTTGGAATGGACCAGTTGTTTTCTACTTAGTATTTTTTTTTATAAAACATAAATATACTGACTTTATAAGTTTCAGGAGTCTTTTGCTTTGATGGACTAAGTTTTGGATGTCTGTAAATGTTCTGTTAAAAAGATAGAGAAAAGAGAAATGTTTGCTTATTACATTCAGTTGCTATGTTTGCTCAATTTTAAGTATACGTACAAGAATAAATGTGCAGTAAATATTTAGAAATGTTCACAATGTTTTTCAAGCTCTTCTTGTATTTTGATGCTTTATATCTGTCGGTAGAACAAACACAAAATTCATTATTGTATCATTTTATTTAGTTTTGAGAGGTTGGGATGTGGAAGCTGTTTTCTACTTATTATTTTAGGCTTGTAACATATTTAAAAATATATACTTACTGAATGAGTTTGTGGAGTCTTTAGCTTTGATTGAGTAAGTTTTGAATGTCTGTAAATGTTCTGTTCAGAAGATAGAGTAAAGATAAAAAGTGGATTATACATGTGTTTTTTATTTTATTTAGTTGGTGTGTCTGATAAACTTTAAATATACTTACAACAATACATTTGCAGTGCATTATCTATTAAAGGTTTATTGCTGTCTTTTGGAGAGTTCTGTAGAAGATATATAAAAGGTATGGCAAAATGTTACTTAAACTGTTTACTAATACATTTTTAGTTTTAGGCTAATGCTTAAGTTGCATCTAAAAATGAGGTTAACTTACTTGTGTTTTGTATGTAGGAGTCTTGTCTTGAAAAGTAGTATTTTCAGCAAATAGTTGGTCATAGTGTCACCTTCTTTTTTCTGTAGAGTTAGAAGCAGGAAATAGCAGTAGGAAAGTGTTCCTTTTATACTGTGTATTTGATTAGTTGCTTCATTTGATTGCATGCTTTAACAGTGGGAGATGTTCTTTGGTTGGTTTGAATTGTTTTAATTTAATAGCTTTGTTTGGTGTTGTGGAAATACTATTTACTGAATGATTCAGCTGTAAATCTAGTTAGTTTTATTTTATATTTTAAATATATGGAAGAATATTTTAGAAATTACATTGTAAAAATATTCGATTTAGCAGTGGTTCTGCGTTTGTTGCTGAGTTTATTTGTTTCCTGAGGGGGGAAGGGAGGGGGACAGAGGGAGGGGAACAGGTAGGGGGGGAGAGGAGCGAGAAGTGGGACGGGTCAGGGGGGGATAAGAGAGGGCCGGGGAGGGAAGAATGGGGGGGAAAAATGTCATCACATCAGTATATAGAAGAATCTAAAGACGCCAGGTTAACAAAAACTAACTGGGGGAGCGTGAAAAACCCCAGAAATGACTGTGCGGATAGCTTCGTTGAATGTCTGCGGACTAAACAATGGCAGGAAACGAAGAGCTTTGAGGGAATATTTAAGAACACTGCATGCTGAGCTAATTTGCCTACAAGAAACACATATAGAGGTCTCCCAAAAGGGACTCTTAGAACAGCTGGGATATCAATTAGTATCATATACGACGCAAGGAACAAGAACAAGAGGGGTAGCGATCTTAGCAAAGCATGGATGCGTGGTTGTAAATAGACAAAAATCAGACCGATATGGTAGATGGGTATTGGTGGAATGCCAGATACAGAGCTATAATTTCACATTATGCTCATTCTATGCTCCCACAGTAGACGACCCAGAAGTTATGGTCTCTGTTAACTTAGAAATAGCTAACTGGCCCCTGCCATTAATAGTTTGTGGAGACTTAAATGTTAATGGACTGAACGGCTTGTGGAAGAACGACCTGGGGAAATTCTCCGGTCGGAAGAAGAGAAGCCACAGAGCACTGATTCAACTGATGTGTGACAATGGCCTAGCAGATATATGGGAGCTGCAAAATAACCTAGGGAGCGGTAGTACATATTATTCTGCCCCTCATAAGGTCTTAGCAAGGCTAGACTATTTTTTGGTATCACCTGCTGTAGCCTCCGCCGCAAAGATTAGCATACTACCCAGGGTAATGTCTGATCATAACCTTCTCATCTCAGATATTACAACCGCGGCCCAGCAAAGGAAGGTGACAAATTGGACATTTGAGAGAGCCTTGCTACAGGATTCAGAGTACATCGTTCTAATGAAAGAATGGATTAGGAATTTTTTTGTACTAAACAAAAATTCTGCTTCACCTGCAGTAGTATGGGATACCCTGAAAGTAGGTATAAGGGGGGGAGACAATCAGGTACTCAATTAGGCAAAATAAGGCAGAGAGGGAGGAAGTAGAAATGAGAATAGGGGCAGTTGCTAGACTAGAACATGAACTTAGCAGCGCAATCAGGGCGAATCAGGATATCGTTAGTATAACATATGAGCTTGCTATGGCTAAGGCAGCGGTTGGGGAGCTATTTGCTTCTAAAGCAGCAGGGAAGTATTTGGCATGGAGAAAGGACCAATATGTGTATAGTGAACAGATAGGTCGCATGCTAGCTGTCCGAACAAGGCAAGCTGCTACTAAAGGGGATATTTCTGAGATTAGATCTGAGAACGGAAGGGTCGCAACAACACCGGAGAGTATATGTGCCAGCTTTCGGGACTACTATCAGAAACTATATGAAGATGACTATACGGCATCTATCGAGGATATAGATGGATATCTTGAGAGTGTCATACTAGAGAAACTAACGATAGAGGAAAGGGGGGCATTGGAGATGGCATTTAATAAAACAGAAATACAGAGAGCAGTCTATGACTTACCATCTGGCAAAGAAGAACTATATGAGCTGGCTGTAAATGTACAAAAGGGTGCGATACCACCGGAGTCATGGGGAGAGGCAACCATGATAGTCTTTCTGAAAAAAGACAAGCCCGCAACTAATCCTGGATCTTATAGGCCGATAAGCCTAATGAATAGCGACGTGAAAATCTATTCAAAGATGCTAGCAAATAGGCTAGGAGCAGTAATTGGTAAGATCGTTTCCCCATGTCAGCACGGGTTTATCCCTGGGAGAGGAACAGCAGAACATGTTAGAAGAGTGCTTACGTTATTTGATGCCACGGCATCCTCACAAGACCCTATGGCTCTGATCCTTTTAAATGCTGAGAAGGCATTTGATAGGGTCTCGTGGGGATTTCTCTGGGCTGCGTTGGAGAAGCTGAACATGGGGGAGGGCTTTGTGGGAGCTCTGAAAGCCTTATATAACAACCCAAGAATAAGAGTTAGAACCACGGGGAGCAGAGTGGTATAATAGATATTGGACGAGGAACTAGGCAAGGGTGCCCCTGTTCCCCACAACTATGCTCTCTATATATAGATACATTCATTAGGAGGATAGAGCAGAATAGAAACATTCTGCCCATAGTATTGAATAGGCATGAAACAAAAATATTAGGATATGCGGATGACTTGGCTATAACATCAAGCGAACCAATGTCAGCCCTAAGTGAAATAGAAAAAGAAGCAGCTGCATTTGGAAGACTGTCGGGGTACAAACTAAATGCAAACAAAACTCAAGTAGTAATAAACAAGGAAATATCTTTAGTTGATCCAAAAGTGGTAGAGACAGCGGTATATCTGGGGGTTCGCATAACCTCAGACCTTTCTAAAGTGGTATCTAAGAACTTAAGCCCCATCATAGATAAGGCCAAATCTGATTTTGACAAACTGAATAACTTACACCTAACAACAATTGGACGTTGCAACATTATTAAAATGGTGTTTATGCCAAAGGTGCTGTACTTATTCAGGACCATACCGCTGATCTTTAGCAATAGCTGGTTCAGGGAGCTAGAAAAGGTGACAAATAGATTTATCTGGGCCAAGGGTAAAACACGCCGCAGCCAAAAATTTCTGTCACTCTCAAGAGAAAGAGGTGGGCTGGCGCTACCAGATTTTAAGGCATATTATTGGGCAACGGTCCTACAATACATCAGAGGTATGCTGGGGGGGAGCGTTTTGGACAGATGGAGAGGCAAAGATGGTGTTCCAGACGTATATGAACTAGTAGTGAAAAACTCTAATCAATGGCTACTCACCTACAAGGAGAGGAGCTATCATAAAAAAGTAAGGTTTAAGACCTTGGTGGCCGCAAGATCAGTTTGGTCTGGGATAAGGAGAAAATTAAAACTAGGGAGAATGAATTATTATACCCCTCTGTATGGGAACCCATCACTGCCGGTGGTATTTCATGACCCAGTTATGAAGAGCTGGGATGTATTAGGGGTTAAAACAATTGGGGACCTTTTAGGGGCAACCGGTTTGATTTCTTTTGAGCAGGCACAACGCTTATATAAACCTAGGCCGCAGAGACTTCTTTAAGTACCTACAGGTGAGGTCAGTTCTGATAAAGAAGCAGGAAGGAGACATGAATTCTCAAAGAATCGAATTGCTGGAATGTGTAAGGGATGAAGGTGGAACATCCATCTCGCAATTATACAAAGAAATTTGTAAACATAAAAAGGACGATTGTGAAAGAATGTATGAGAAGTGGAGAGAAAAACTAGGTCTAACGGGAAACGAGGCAGAGAAGTCATTAAAACTATCGAATTCGGTTTTTAGTGTGGCAAATTTACAATCTCAACACTACAAGACTTTGTTTGAACTCTACTATACTCCTCATAAAATAGCGCAATGGGGGGGAAATAGTGGGGGAATCTGTCTGAGATGCCAATCCACGCAAGCAGATACAATACACATGTTTGCCTCATGCCCTTCTTTGGATATATATAAAAAATCGTTGGAACAATTTTTTGCCGACTCTTTGGGGATACATTTAACTCTGACAGACAAAGTTATGACCTTGGGCGTAGCGAGGGTGGGCGTAGATGTTCTCCATCACGAATTCCTGTATTTAGCAATGACCCTTAGCAGATTATGTATAGCCACACTTTCGAAGGATCCTAACCTCCCAACATTACAGCAATGGATCTCACGTGTACTGGCGATATACACCTTAGAAATGGCCTTATATGAAAAAAGAGGGAGGGAAAAAAAAGAGGCCGGTAGGAGGATATGGGCCCCAATAACAGAATGGAAAGGAGACTGGGAGAGACTTAAGATGAATTAAGGGGAAAACCAAACACAATTAAAACTACAAGATATCTCTTAATGATGGCCCTCTATTATTTTTGAGACAATGTAAATTTACAATATTTGTTTGAAATCGGTTGATAATACTTTCTAAATTGTAAGATTAAAAAAAAATATATATATTTTTTTTGTTTCTGTTTCTCTCGCAATATATGATGAATCTGTAAATCTGATGTTGATGGAAAAATAAAAAATATAAATTAAAAAGTAAAAATATTTGATTTATTATTTAATGCACTGCAATGTTTCTATGACATTTGGTGGAAAGTTTCATATTTTTGTATGTGTTGCGAAAAATGTTTATTATGTGTTTATATATCTTGTAGAATGTGTTATATATTTGCAATATATATTGCTATAGTATTTAAAGTGTTTTAGGCCTTTTTTTATAGTGTCGATATTTGAATAAATTCGCAGTTAGCGTTATCTATATTTTTGTTTTCAATATTATTGCTGTGTACTGTGTATTTTAGTGCTAGGCGATAAATTTTGTTTCTATATTTTGTGTTTCGATATTGTTTGTTTCGATATTGAATATTCTCGATAATTTGTAGTCGATATTTTTGCAGTTTTTTAATTGTGTACTGGGTGTCGATATAATTGTAGTCGATATTTTTTTCGCCTATATTTTTGCAACTCGCTATTGTGGTCGACGATATTATGTCAGTGATCCGATTTACAGGCCCTGGGCATAACTGGTGTGCTTTACTAGGAACTTACCAGGTATTTAAATAAGCCAATCATGGATAAGCCAATCACCAAAATAATTAGGACAGAGATCAAATGCCCTTTAGCACTGTTTAGTGATAGTAAAGTGCCCAGAGTCCTAAAGCCAACAAAAACAGGGCAGAAAAATGAGAGGAAGAAGGTAAAATGTTTGGGGATAACTCTGCAAATAGGGCTAGGTCCAACAGGCACCTCCCGAAATGTATGTACCACCAGTTTAGTATCATCCTTCAAAACCATTATGGTTAATCCTTTGAACTTTCCAAGACTATCATTCAATACCTCTCAGTAGCTTTTTAGCTACTTCATCCATCCAACCCCCACCTTGTTGAATAAATACATATGTGATCAGATCACACTTTATCACAATGATTCAGGTCTAACACCACATTTAGTTTTCCTTGCTCCTCGTAATCAAATAGCAGAGCACATCCTTTGCCACACACACCTGTTGCTGCATGTGAGATACATAAATATTAAACACACATTGGGTACACTTTTTTAAAATGTCAGTTCAGCTTCAAATTTCCCCAGCACATCTGTGCACTTTTGCTTGCCGAACTCTTCTTCTCCTACCAAGGTATAGGAAGAACATGTGTCTTCTATTACCCTTACTTCTTGAACATTTATTTTGATGTAAGAATATGGCACTCTCTTGGTCCTGTCCCTTCTCAACCCACGTGTTTTTTGTCCTTCACCTTCTAGTATGAACACATAATCTTCATACACTGACTCCTCAGATTCCTTCTGTTTTAACTGGTATTTACACTCCTTTTAATATTTTGTGTTGATCTCCTAATATGTGCAAATACCCCTTTTTATGCCTTAAGTTACCATATAAACAAACCATATATGTTTTGGCATTTTTTATTTGCATTTTACTCCCACCACCTAAACAATCCTCAATATACACTCTCCCCTTGTGGCAAATATGTGACTTTCCTATGCTTTGGCTGAGTTTAGCTATGTTTGCACAATTTTAATTAGCTCTGGATATGTTACTGACTACCCCTTACTCAAGCAGCTTCCAATGCAGCTTCTAGATCAGGATCTTTGGTATGTAGTAAATGCTCCTGGATCTTTCCACTATTCCTCTTTTTTCTAATTGGTCTCTGATAATTTTGTCCCCCATGTCCCTGTAATTGCATATTGGTGCTCAGACTCGCAATGCATCAGAAATAAGGTGATGGATGGGAAGCTGGAATCAATCTCATCCACTGGCAGTCCCTCGGGCAGCATCATAATTCATCGTATTTCACTCACCAAGCCATCTCAGTTTGGGCGAATCACTATACAAATCAGTAGTGACTTTGCTGCAATGGGAACAGTCCAGCCTGAGCTGCCACACTAGGTCCTCGCTGAACTGTAACACAAGCAACCTAGGACCAGTTTCCCCCTTATTAAGGCTCATCAGCAAAGTATAGCATGATTCCAGTGGCACAATGAGCATGGGATGACATACCCGCCAAACCTAGAGATATGGATGGAATTCTTAAATTAATCTCAACCACTGGCAATCGCTTGGGTCTTGATCACAACCCACGTTTTTTCTCAATGCAGCAACACAAGTGTCTCCAAGTTTTACCAACTGTAGGGAACATTGCAAGAACATGTACTTTTCAAAAACAACTATCCTGGGAGGACAATATATCTTGACCAGTATTTTGATGATGGTTACATTCTCCACTGCCACCTCTATACCATCCCCCTTTTCTTTGCCTGAGTCTATTTTAAACACCTGATGTGGCTGTTTTTTTTAAATGCTCATGCCCTCTGGGTCCAGGTTACGAATCAACAAGTACTTCATTTCTGTGAGGTGAAAACATTCCCATCTATCACTTCAAGGTATACCCCCAGGGTCTCTTTCCACTGTTCCTATTTCAGGGAGGGTGTACCTGGAACTGCTTAAACATGTGAAAATGGAGTAAAGCTTTCATGGTGGTCAAATAAGTAAGTAAGTAAGTAAAAAATGTATTTGCACAATTAATTAAAATCTTTGCAATATGCTAATTAAAATTCACAGTTGTAAAAAAGAAGTATTCAGGTCTTTTAAAAAGTCAGTGGGGTTGTTGGTAAAAAGAGCAGTGGTAATGTCACTTAGAGAGGATAGATCAAACTTGGTCAGATGGTGAGGTCAAAGAATTAATTTCTGTAATGAACTTTACAAAGCGTGTCGCCATCTGAGGTGAGTCCCCCCTCATACAAACGTCTAGTGCTTCTTGACAAGTACTGATACCAAGGAGAAGCCAAATTGGTCTCAACCAGAAAATTCTTTGGGCTCTTGGACGATGACAGATGCACAGGATGTGGATGAGATTTTCTTCTTCCTGGTTGCAAAAGCGGCATTCGGTGGAGGCTGCTTTCTTATATCCGTAGCCAAACTTATATGCCTTCAGTGGAATTAAACCGAAACGAAATCTCATTAGTTTGAGTTTTGTATATGCTTTCATAGAAGATGCAAGATAGTGCGGTAAAGTTTTCGAGGCATATAGTTTGGAGACCCAGGAACCATGGGAGAGCTGGAGTACCTGTTGCGCGTCAAAGTCATTTGATAGGATTTTTGCTTGTTTGCTTAGAAGCTTTGATTTCGCCTCGATGGGCAAGGAAGTTGTCCATATATCTGTTGAGAGGGGTCAATATCGTGGCCCATTTCTGGGCGGAGGCTTTAAATACTTGAGTGGGAATTCCATTAGGTCCGGGGGTGCCTCCTGAGTGCATTTTCTTTATTATTCCTGTTATGTCGTCTGTTCTTAACTTGATGGAGGAAATTGTATCGTCCTAGGGGTTTGATTGGACGGGCAAGGCCAAGCTACTGCTGTTGCTTTCCACGGCACGCAGTGCTGCGTAAAGTATTTTGACATAAGTCTCCCAATCAGCAGGAGAGAATTGTTGGTTGCGGTGGGAGGTTTAATAGTTTTGGTGGCCTTGTTTACCCAATACCAACATTTTCTTTGATCTTTAGTTTTTATATTCTCAAAGGCTGTCGCCCAGTGGTGCTCTTCTTCCAGTTTCTTTAGGACTAAGCAAGCCTTCCTGTATTCTTTTCTAGCAGCTGATATGGCACTCTTCAGTGATTTATATTCACTTTCATTATTCGCATGGGTACGTTGCAACTTATTTAATCTGCTTTTAGTAGAGATTATAAATTGTTTTTGTTCTAACAGAGTAATTGAAGCCGGGAGGTCCTTCGAAAGGCTATTTGTTGGTTTTAATGCTAATTGATCTCTGAAGTTGGTTATTGTAGTTTCCCAAAAGGATGCTGACAAATGGCTAGTGTCAGCCTGAGCCCATTTAGCCAAATAGGTTTTTGCTATTATATTGAAGAATAACTAGGATAACAACTAATAATTCCAAGTTGTATTTTTCCTTTAAAATATGCAGTGGGTGTGTCTGAGATTCTTCTTTTCTAAAGTCAATACCTCAGGCAGATTCAAATTCATCCCTCTGTATTATACAATGCTCACTTTCTAGGAGCACATTTATCAAGATTATGCCCTGCTGCAAAGTGATACAAAGTAGCATACATTCTTGAAAGGGTATGTACTTTCCAACATAAGATTTTTTGTGTTGGAAAAGGGCACTTTTTTCACCACAATGTAAGCTTTGCTTTGGCCTGTGATACTATGTGTAAAGGATGTGTAATATTGGTGCTACTTGGAGTTTCCAGACCCATGTGTTTTTGATAAGTTGATAGACTAGGCTTTATATAAAAAAATCACTTCCTTGCACTGAACATCACACATCCAATGTATAATATATTTTGAACAATTTTGTTGACACAGGATTTTTCAATAGATTGGAATACTTCCAGTCCAAAATCTATGCTAGATATCATGTGTGCACTGGGTTGACTGTTTGTGCTCCAGTTCAAAGGGATAGCGCAGAATCAGGCTATATTTATTAAACCTGGCTCCTCTACACTGGTATCTTGAACTTATGCAATTCAGCATGGCAAATTCTCTGTTAATTGTAGTAAATCTGCGACTAAGTTCCTGGCATCCCACCTTGGCACAAAACATGGTTCTGCCCTGATAATCTTTCTCGCCTTTTGCCTGTCAGCATGATTAGTCACGGTAATTCATCTTCAGAGTGTCCATCAGTTCATTTTTGTTAGAAATTGAATTTCTTCTTGGTCAAGGCTTGCACCAAAGCCAGGCAGAAACCACCACTCTAGTCAGGGCAAGGAGTTACACGCTGAAGATTAGCCCTGCTCACCCCCTTAGTAGCTTGGCCAGAGCAGTCAGGCTTATCCCAGAGGCAATGTGTAAGGCGATTGCACATGCACACAGCAACAACATCCCAGGCACACCACAAAAGGAACTCCTTATATAAAAAATTGCCTTTGTATTCTCATAACACATTATAATAGTAATCACATAATATACATGGTGCCACCTGGCACTAGATAATATCTACAAGGGATCATTTACACCTGGCAGGGCTACATGGACCACTGTCAGCACCATCACTTAGAACACAGCAAATGTAGAACATATAATACGTAGAACACAACCAGTACTCACTGGCCACTACTGTACTCTGCATCATCCCATAAAATAAACCATATTATGCACGATCTTACATTAGGTGGCAAATACACTGTACGCCACCTTCCTCAGTCTAACAGATTAGACCCTAATCTCCTAAGCATCACTCACATTAGGGGTATACTCACAGTAGGAAATAACCCCACCAGCATAAACACATTATGCACGTAATCTCATCCCCAAATGCATTTAGAGGCATGAGTAACTGTGGAGCATCACATTCCCTACATCACATATATCTCTGGCAACCCCTGGCCAACTGCCCTTCTCTAGGGCGCAGATTTCCTCTGTCCAGAATGTCAGGGCGCTAAACTGCCACTCGCAGCTGCAGCTAAAAGTGCGCAATGCACGGGCATCAATGTGCCTCCTGGGTCCCCTCCTGGCACTCCTCCATGTGCTGGGAACATCACTGGCACCACTGTGCCTCTGAACCCCTCAGGGGGGCCCTACAAATCAATGCACCAACATTGCAGCTGCCCGTGCAGGTTCTGCGCAGCTGGAAAGAAATGTGGCCAACACTGGAAAATGCATGGGCCCCTCTGGGCCCTCAAACACAATGTGCCACTCAAGAAGCGCCTCTTGGAGACTCTCTAACCAAACCTGCCCAACATAGGTTAGCCCGCTCTCCTGCGGGACCGCCCCGACCCTAGAGCTGCCACTGGGCTGTAGGGCCCTGCTCTGGGCTCCTTGAACCAAAAATCACCCCCAACGAGGGAGCGGTCCTCTACCAGGTGGAGCGAACCATGAAGGTGATACCAAATCGGAATAATGGATGAAGCGTTTGAGCAAATCAAACACTCACCCCGAGTCAGCTGATCTGGGTTTAATCCATCACCATTGTTTAGCTCACTCCACCACCCCAGTTCAGACATGGCCATATGCAATCAGTCTGACCCTGTGCCTCATGGGAACAGTCCAGCCCGAACTGCTAAGCTTGGCAGTTCGGTCTTGACTGTTCCTGTGAGGGACAAGGTCAAGACTGACTTGCATATGGCTGGGTCCAAACTGGGGTGGCGTAGTGGGTAAAAAAACGATGGATTTAACCCAGATCTCTTGACTGGGGGAGAATTTTGGAATCATTCAGCATTCTGTCCCTAATTTGTTGCAGTCACACTTTTTGCCTTAAGTGAGATGGGTATTCCCTGACGTGGGTCCCGTGCTCACTGTGCCACTGGATTGAAGGCAGCCTGGCTGATGAAGGGTGACATACCCTGAAACCGGTCCCAGGATGCTTGATTCTGGTCCAGGGACGACCTGTCTTGGCAGTTCGGTTTGGACTGTTCCCATGAGGCACATGGTCAAGACTGATTTGCATATGGCTGGGTCCAAACTGGGGTGGCGTAGTGGGCAAAAAAAGATGGATTCAACCCAGACCTCTTGACTGGGGAAGAATGTTTAAATCATTCAGCATTCTGTCCATCATTTGTTGCAGTCACACTTTTTGCCCTAAGTTGGAAGGGTATGCCCAGACGTGGGTCCCTTGCTCACTGTGCCACTGGATTCAAGCTAGCCTGGCTGATGAAGGGTGACATAGCTTGAAACCGGTCCCTGGATGCTTGTTTCCAGTCCAGGGAGGACGTGGCTTGGCAGTTCTGTCTGGACTGTTCCCATAAGGCACAGGGTCAAGACTGATTTGCATATGGCTGTGTCCGAACTGGGGTGGCGTAGTGGGCAAAAAAGAGATGGATTTACCCAGATCTCTTGACGGGTGGAGAATATTTGAATCATTCAGCATTCCGTCCATCATTTGTTGCAGTCACACTTTTCACCCTAAGTGGGATGGGTATGCCCGACGAGGGTCCCTTGCTGATCTTCAACAAAGCCTGCACCACCATTGCACCCCATCTCCGTAAAACCATCCACATCTCCTTCAAGACAGCGACCTTCCCGGAGATATTGAAGCACGCCGAGATCAACGGCTTACTCAAAAAACCCAAGGCTGACCCCAAGGACCTCAAAAACTTCTGGCCCATCTCCCGGCTCCTGTTCCTAGCGAAGGTCATTGAGAAGACCGTCAACAGACAACTGACCCACTACCTGGAGGAGAAAAGCATCCTGGACCCATCCCAGTCAGGGTTCTGCGCAACCACAGCACCGAAACTGCCCTCATCGCCGACACCAATTACATCAAGGCCCTGCTGGACAACGGCAAAACCACGTCCCTCATCCTCCTGGACCTGTCAGCTGCCTTCGGCACTGTCTACCACTGCACCCTACACACATGCCTCCATGACACTGGGATCCAAGACAAGGCTCTAGACTGGACCACCTCCTTCCTTTCCGGCAGAACCCAGAGCATCCGCCTCCCACTTTGCGCTCCGTAGCCAAAGAGATCCTCTGCGGCGTACCCCAGGACTCATCCCTCAGCCCGACATTGTTCAACATCTACATGGCACTACTCGCCCACGTCGCCCGACTGCATGACCTCAACATCATCTGCTAAGTCAACGACACCCAGCTTATCATCTCCCTCACCGACGAGCCCCTCAATGCCAAAACCAACCTCCACGAAGGGATGAAGGACATTGTAGAGTGGATAAAGAACAGCCGACTAAAGCTAAACTCAGACAAGACAGCAGTCCTCATCCTCTGCTCCACCCCCTTGGCCTGAGATGACTCCTGATGGTCGACCACACTGGGAACAGCTCCAACACCTACCAAACACGCAACCTGGGGTTCATCCTCGACTCTACTCTCTCTATGACAAAGCAGGGCAATGCCATCTCATCCTCCTGCTTCAAACCGCTCTGTTTGCTCCACAAGATCTACAAGTGTATCCTCACAGAAACAAGATTAACGGTCACCCAGGCCCTCATCAGCAGCAGTCTGGACTACAAAACCGCCCTCTACGCAGGAGCCTCGGCCAAACTCCTGAAATGATTTGAACGCATTCAAAAAGCCTCTGCACACCTGATCCTCAACATCCCTCGCCACAGCCACATCACCCGCCACCTGAGAGCTCTGCACTGGCTCCCTGTCAAAAAGAGGATCACCTTCAAGCTCCTCACACACGCACACAAGGCACTCTACAACACTGGACCAGCATACCTCAAAAGACGACTCACCTACACCCCCAACCGTCTGCTCCGCTCCGCCGACCTCGCCATTGTCCTGTCCCCCGCATCCGAAGAATGACCTCCGTTGGCAGATCGTTCTCCCACCTCGCCACCAAGACCTGGAACAACCTCCGCATCCTCCTACGCCGGACGCATGACCTGCTAACCTTCAGAAGACTCCTAAAGACCTGGCTATTTGAGCAGTAGCAGCTTCCCCCCACTGGCTTGAGACCCTCAGGGTAAGTAGTGTGCTTTACAAATGTTTTGATTTATTGATTGATTGATTAATTGATTGATTGACTGTGCCACTGGATTCAAGCTAACCTGGCTGATAAAGGGTGACATACCCTGAAACCGGTCCCTGGATGCTTATTTCTGGTCCAGAGAGGACCTGGCTTGGCAGTTCGGTCTGGACTGTTCCTATGAGACACAGGGTCAAGACTGATTTGCATATAGCTGAGTCCAAATTGGGGTGGCGTAGTGGGTTAAAAAACAATGGATTTAACACAGATCTCTTGACTGGGGAGAATGTTTGAATCATTCAGCATTCCTCCATCATTTGTTGCAGTCACACATCATTATGATGCAGCACTGCAGACCACTTCTTGTATATTTTGTGGTGTACATGAGCTCTGCAATCGCCGCATGCTGTAGAAGTTCACATCAATGGTGGGTGATGGCATGATGTTTGCGTTAATGCATGGCTGTTCTGATGTCCTCTATTACATGGAGAGTCAGGGGTTGGGCACAGTCTAGGTGTGATATGTTAGCAGTTAGCTTGACAAGTGCTTTGGTTCAGAGAGTCCTTTAGATGAAGATTTGACCTCCATTTTAGACAAGCATTGCATAACTGGCAGGAATTCCCACATCAACAATAGAAAAAAGATGAACAGCCTTCAGATGGTTAGACCGGTTTATTGAACAAGCAATGACCAGCTTTCCACTGAACTGTAACTGCTGTGGTTCAAAATCCTGACTCCTGAATTTACTCAGGGGGTTCATCACTGCTCTTTCTTCACTGTTCCAATATTTTTAAATGTCTAAGCGCAAGCTTTGTTTCTCGTCATCCTTTTTTGGATACTGTGAAGTGTCATGTGCAGACGTCATTCACAGTGTCATTTAACTGGACAATGGAGTACCCCAATCAGAAATTTTCAAGACTTTTCGCGGGTGGCCCAGCAGTGGGTGATTACCAAGATTTTGGTTGATTATTTTGTTAAATTGATCCTCTGAAAAACTGAAAGTTTTATAATTGTCCATATTGGTATATTCAAGGTATACCATGGAACCTCATAGTTAGGAAAGGAACCACCAGAGACTAAGAACCGCCTCTCCAATGCACGTCTAATGAGCAATGAAATTATAACATGGTTGTCCCAATTACGAGAAAGAACAGCAATATACATTACAATATGGTGGATCTAGTAGATAGATTATTAATGGCCGCACTGCGCCTATTCCCGGAACCCTACCATACTTGTGTACATGTATTACTACACACAGCCAACAGACATTGTTTTTGTGGTGGTTGTTGGCCACAGTTTTATTACTCATGACATACGTCATATGTCATATTAGCAACCTGGCCCACCCCAGTAATAGTTTGTGGGGATTTAAATATCAATCTCCAACCAGATTCATTAGGCAATGGTGAATACCTGTATGTAGGCAGGAAACCTAAAGTATGTAGATCATTGCAGGCGTTCCTTACCTCACATGGATTGATTGATGCCTGGTCTTATCTTAGGAGTGGTAACCCGGGTAATACTTTCTTCTCGGCACCCCACCAGAAAATGGTGCGCTTGGACTATATTTTAGTACCTCAAAGTTTACTTTATGGTGCAAAAATGCAAGTATATCCTCGTGCCACGTCTGATCACGGCCCTGTAGTTCTCTCCATCCAGACAATCTGTCCTCCTAGAAAGCCCCGGGAATTCACTTTTGACGGCAAGCCACTGTTAGATACAAAGTTTCAAGAGTATATGAGTGAATGGATTCCAGAGTTTTTTAATCATAATAGGGGGAGTACTGAGGGGGAGATAGTCTGGGATACGTTTAAGGCGGCTTTCAGAGGGGAGGTCCTCAGCTTTGGGTTATATGCACAAAAACATTCAAATGCCAAGCTGCAGGAGCTATACAATGAGTTAGGAAAGGCCGAAGAGCGATTGGTCCAGGATATATGCTTAAGTAGACATTCAGGACTCAGCAGCAGAGGTGGCCCGATGTAAGGCAAAAGTAAACTACCACTGGAGTATGGAGGCAGCAAAAACTTATGCCACTAAGCGTCAGTTCTTATATGAGTATGGGGAGGCAAGTGGCAGGTGCCTGGTGCAGACAATGTGAACTAGGGAAGTCGCGCAGCAGATTAACCCCCACATGCATCAAGCATTTTTGGAGTCGCAAACGGTGCGATTCCTTAAAATCGGCCGTTTGCGATTCCAAAAATGCTTTTTGGGATGCATCATTGCTTTTTATCTAAAATCGCTAATTTTGCGAGTTTGGAAAATGCGATTGCATTTAAGGAATCGCAATTTTGCGATTCCTTAAATGCAATGCATCATTTTTTTAAAAATTGCGATCTTGAAGATTGCAAGTGCAAATTACCACGAGGGTGAACCTCGTGGTAATTTGCGAAAAATGTTTAAAATGCTCAAATTAGCATTTTAAACACTTTCATGTTACAGACACACATGTCCTTAGGACATGTGTGTGTGAAACATCCATTTAAAAATACATTTCAGGGGTGCAGGGGAGGTCCTTTGGACCCCCCCCTGCACCCATGGAATGCATCAACATTTTGCGAATTCCAATTTGCGAATTCGCAATTACCATTGATTCCTATGGGCCTTTTGGCCCATAGGAATCAATTGGAATTGCGAAATCGCACATTTGAAATCGCATAATATTTGCGATTCGGTAAAAATTGCGATTTTTACCGAATCGCAAATATTATCCACTTTCAATGATGCATCCCGTTTTGCGATTCCATATTTGCGATTCGGTAAAAATCGCAAATTTGGAATCGCAAAACGGGAGTTTGATGCATGTGGGCATAAATGCATTAAAAATGCAAACAGTAGAAACCGAGATGGAAGTCATAGAAGCCTTCAGACAATTCTATACTCGGTTATATGTCAGAGAAGATTATGACAGTAGTAAAGCCGCAGATTTGCTAGGGCAACTCTCTGCGCAAAATCTGGACAGTGAGACAGTAACTAAATTAGAGGCACCAATAGTGATGTCTGAACTTGAAACAGAAATTAATGCACTTTTAGCAGGCAAGGCAGCGGGACCTGACAAGCTTCCGCTAGAGATTTACAAAACATTCTTTCAAGTCTTGAAGCATGATATGCTAGCCACATTTAGGCTTGCGCAGACTGGAAAGTACCATAAAACGTGGGAGGAGGCCAGCATAGTGGTCTTTAGAAAGAAGGGGAAACTCGCTGATCAACCAGCCTCATACCGGCCTATTTTGCTGTTGAACACCGACGGGAAAATCTATTTGAAAATATTGGCGACAAGGCTTTCAAATGCGATATCTTCCTTGGTCTCTGATCAGCACGGGTTTATTCCTAAACGTGGTACAACCGACCATGTCAAGCAGGTGATAGCCTTAATAGACCACGCAAATGGCTTGGGAGTCCCGTTGAGTATTATATTGTTGGATGCCGAGAAGGCTTTCAACCAAGTGTTATGGGCCTTCTTATGGGACCTGATGAAGGCTCGATGATTCGGATCAAAATATATAAAATCAATACAGATGCTGTACCAACAGCCCAGCGCACGGATCTCTGTAATGGGGCTGCAATCAGCAATAGTTCCAATACAAAGGGGGGGGACAAGGCAAGGATGCCCTTGCTCCCCGTTGTTATTCGCCCTTTACATAGATCCGTTCTTAAAAATGATAGAGAAGAACCCTCGGATACCTCCAGTTAAGATACAGCAACAACAGTATTGTGTACTAGCGTATGCCGATGATGTTGCCGTGCTCTCTCCAAGGCCGGCTTTGGCAATGCCTGAGATTGAACGTTTGGCAGTGTTATATGGCTCGGTATCCGGGTATAAATTAAACACTGCCAAGACCCAGATATTATGCGTAAACATTAAGTCTTTTTCAGATACCCTGGTTCTAACAGAGATTACATATCTAGGGGTGTAGATCAATGCCTCGCCTGCGTCTACGGTAGAATCTAACTGGCAGAAACTACTAAGTGGGATCCGTAAACAACTGGATCAATTCGAATGCCTTCACTTAACGCTTGTAGGCAGGTGCAACACTTTAAAAACGATGGTATTACCTAAGATTTTATACTTCTATCGATGTATACCATTAGAGATCCCCCTGGCATATATCACACAACACCAGGCGATCTGCATGAAATTTTTATGGGCTCCGGGAAAGGAGTGGCGCGCAAAAAAATATATGGTATTGCCAAGGGCTGTCGGAGGTTGGTCGGTACCTGACTTTCTTTTATATTATTATTCCTGCATGCTCTCTCGTATGAATATCTTGCTTACAGGGGTAGGACCTATGGAGCGAGCACTGCAGCCATCAATATATGGCCTGTTAATGGGTTCGGAAGCCAGGAATCGTCTTTTTCTTAATACGGACTGGAACCATTACAAACGCACCAGATTTAAGGTGGTGGCTGCCGCCTTTAAAGTCTGGAAGGCAATTAAAAATTACTATAAAATTGAAAAGACCTCCTTATATACCCCATTGACTTCCCCGATTTTCCACACCAGCATATGCTGGGATAGGATAGTGATAAGTTGGCGAACACAAGGCTTAATCACAGTTGGGGATCTGTATACAGGGGACGGCTTAAAGTCATTCAGTCCATTAAAGGAGCAATATCAACTCCCAACTACACATTTTTTTAAATATTTGCAAATCCGTGAGTACCTAATGAAAACTAATATAAGCAGGGTACTTAACCCTCTTATTGAAGCTAATAAGAAAGGTGCTCAGATCGGAGTACTCTATAATTCAATGATAAAGGCTATGCCTAACGACTTAGATGCACAAGTGAGCAAATGGGAGAGTAGGTTAGGAAGTCAAGTAATTCCGCTTGATAGGTCAATTGAACTAGCCGGATGAATACTTATGTCTGCTAACCTTGTAACGCAACATTATAAAACTGTGTTTTATCTGTATCGTACTCCAGACAAAATTTCAAAGTGGGTGTGGAGACCCAGAAGGAAAATGTTTCTAAAGTGGTGCCCACCAGGCGGATGTAATGCATATCTTTGGCACATGTGTAAAATTAGCGGAGTTGCTTGGACATGTAAATAAGTTCTTATCTGAGATTCTGAGTACTCCTTTCCAGCTGTCATTAATGCAGATTTTGCTGGGTATAGACATCAGGGGTGTTCGAGCCGACCCCATGGATAACATAGGCTATTTGATATTTGTGGCAACAGTGGTTCTAAGACTATGTATTGCCTCTTGTTGGTTACAAACTGACCCCCCCTCATTTGAAGCATGGCAAACTCAGTTTTTATTTACTTATAACATGGAATATAATTTGAATGCTATTAAGGGAAGGCAGAAAAAGGCACTTGGGCAGCAAATATGGGGATCGGTCAGAGCATATTTGCAGGCAGAAGACTGATTAATCCTGACATTCTTTTTGTCTTGTTTAATATCCACAAATGTTTTCATTAGCAGACTGTTTTGAAATGCTGCAGTATCTGTTCCACTTTATAAAGTACAAAATACCCGATTTATTGAAAGTCTGTTTTGTTGCTGGTTTAAGTACATGCCTTTTTCTTTTCTTTCTGTCTTAATTCTTACTGTTTCTTTTACGTTTTCTCTTTTGAAAAGAAAATCTAGTACACTGCTCTTGTAACTCCACAACAGCGTGATGATAAGATATATGCTGTATTTTGTATTCGTGATCTCTACCTTAATAAAGAAATGTATAAAAAAAGAAAGACATACGTCATATTTGTCTAACTACACTGGATACCTTCTCAGGCCGGGGTCATAAATCATTATCATACATTATCACAATTGGTTATTGCTCAATGTCATTTGATCATCATAAATCGTGGGTCATAAATCATCGGGTATCATAAATCATTCTCTCACAAATTGGTCATCCTCTTGTTGTCATAAATCACTTTGCCTGATCATCATAAATCAGCCACCATAAATCATGGTCATAAATCATTGGGCTATCATAAATCATTTGGTCATAAATCTGTCATCATTTTGTTATCACAAATCATTCTGCATGGGTATCATAAATCATCAGCCATAAATCATCGGCTGACCACAAATCACTGGTTTGTCTTTTGCTCATTTGCATAACCTAGGTTCGTAAATCACCCTGACAGAACAGGTGAGGCTTCCACTTCAGTACATAAAAGCATTTTTGACCCGCAACTCACTTCAAAACGAATGAGATTGTATGATTGATGAGACGCGCCCGCACGCAAAATAGTAAGTACACAAAAGCAAGCAAAGAGGGCTGACAGAAGGAGTGGTCCTTAACTTAGATGTGGGTAGGAATTATAGTACTGGGGGAAGGTGTCCTGGGTAGGAGGCAGATAAATCTTTAAAAAAGAGAAAATTGGTAGTTGAGCATACGTTAACTAGGGCGATACTACTAGAAGTCCTACACGTACTCCAGTACAGAACAGGTGTCCTGACAAATATAACAGAGGGCAATATTAGTAGGAAGTTTTGATGAGGAGCAGGGAAAATTAAAAAAGCCTCAGAAATATACATATTTTTATTTTTATTCCCCAGACCCGAATTTAAAAAGGGTAACGCCAATATTGAATTAAAGCAAAGACAGATCAACAGTGAACCTGAGAGGTTCTATTAATATGGTAAGTCAACAACTTCCGGATTTAAAAAGAGAGATGGGCTATAGTAAGAGGAGAGACTCGTAGATTTTTATTATCATGTCCCTTAACCTCTCCCCCTTAATCACTGCATACTTAGTGGTGAGAATCAATGCACTATTTGAGCTCCGAAGCTCCAACACAATAAACCGTAGTGGGAGCGTGAAACCGGCAAGAATTAGGTGAGAAATATGAGACTTTGGGTCAAATAGGTGGAAGGTCCCCTGTCTCAATCAGGGTAATTCTGTTGCAATTGTTTTGTAGATATGCCCTGCGACTTGAGCGAAGATATAATGTGTGAGGAGGACTGAAGTATTATCCCTGAACTTGCACTACTACACTTTTTAAGCAGATTATCCTCTTCGTATTATAAAAAGGTGAGGCAATATGAAGTATATAATATTAAATTGAATTTTGTCCAGAATGGGTGAGTTTGTGGCAAGAAGTTCTAGCTATTTCCGGCCAGCCAAGTATAAAAGAATAATACCCCTCCGTTCGTGCAGCAGACGCCCGCAGCAGGCGCGCCGGAAGCGCGCCGAAGGTGCGCCAAAGGCAAGCCCGTCTGCGCCCGTCTGCGCCCGGCCGCACCAGACTGGGGCCAGGACCTTTTACATCACCCCCCACAGCTCACATATGCTATATTCGGGAGACCCGTCTCCAGCTTAGACAGACCACCCACTTACCATGCCTCCACTCTCTTGCCTTGGAAGAGCGACAAAATAAATTTTCTCACTGCCCCTATACCCTAGCACCACCAACCACGCCCCAAAAATGGTCGATCAAAATTGCCCTACTCCCTTCCCTAACACTGTGTAGAAATAAATCTGCTCCTCCAAGATCTGGAGCTAAAGGTTCTGTTCTTGACAGAAACCTGGCTATCCCCTTCCTCAGAGCCAGACATTGTCCAAGACCTCCCACCAGGTTACCTAATCCAATGCCACAACAGGCCCTCAGGAATAGGCGGTGGAATTGCTGTTATCTATAAAAACCACATTTCCTGCCGGCTGCTAGACAGCCCTGTCCAGGACTGTGAAAACGCACACTTCTCCATCCAAATACCCCGCTAAAATCATTCTCAGGCTTCCTCATCTACCGTCCCCCAGGAGCACAGAGACAGTTCTCTAGCTCCCTGATGGAAGCCACCATCTCCCAGGCTTGTTCATCTCTCAACTTCACAATACTAGGAGATCTAAATCTCCACTTCGACGACCCAGCAGACAAAGTGGCAGGAGACCTAATCTTGGAACTAGCCGCCTACCACCTCTACCTGAAAAGCCACCGGTCCACCCATGTTAAAGGTCATCTCCTTGATCCCATCTTCTCGAGTATCTCTGAGATATCCATAGACGAGCCCCTCCCTATCCCCTGGTCAGATCACTGCCTAATTCCATTGAAGTACCAAATCCTCACCGAACCCCCTGGCAGACCTCCTCCTTGCCCTCCATCTCGCCCATGGTCAAAACTAGCCATCGAAGACTGGATACTCGAACTCAAAGCCGCTACACCAGTCCTCGATTCAGACCCAGTCCTAGCTGACCAGCAATTCTCTGCCTGGATCGAACAATCCCTAGTTCTAACTCTGCCTAAAAAACTTCTCACTAATAAAAAGTGAACTTTTAAATCCCCCTGGTTTACCCCTGAGCTTAGCGATTTGAGAAAAAAATGTAGAAAACTCGAACGCCTATGGAGGAAGGACTGGGCAAATAAGAAAAAAAACGAATACAAAATAGCTGTGAGATCCTATAAAGCCAGCCTAAAAAGTACCCAGGTGGCCTTCTTCGAAGACAAAATCCAAGCCGCCGCCAACTCTTCTAGGAACACATATCGCATCATCAGAACACTGACAAAAGTCCCAGACCCACAGCCTTCCAACTATCCCTCAGGTCAAAGATGCAACAAACTAGTAGAATTCTTCTCCACCAAGATCCTGAACATCCTAAAATCCCTCCCCACCCACAACCACCCCCCGGACCCACCTCCCCCAGTCCCCGCAACTTATGCCCCTCACCTGGACTCCTTCTCCTCGCTGACAAAGGAGACTCTCCCCGCCATCTTAAATTCCATCAAGAGTGGCTTCCGTATGGACCCTGCACCCCTCAACAAACTAAAACTCGTGACTCCCACTGTGTCATCATCAACCTAATAAATTCCTCCCTAGGAAAAGGCATCGTCCCCCGACATTGGAAAAGGGTCACAGTTACAGCACTTCTAAAAAAAATCTCACCTTAACCCCTTAGAGCTGGCCAATTATCGACCAATTTCCCTTCTACCTGGAATTAGCAAGGTGGCAGAGAAATTTGTCAATCAACAGCTCTCCACCTTCCTTGAATCCAACAGTCTCCTTCACCTCTCTCAGACAGGATTCAGGTCAGGACACGGCACTGACACCGCCCTTATAGCAGTGGTGGAAGAAGTGAGATCAATCCTGGATGCAGGGGGATCGGCAGCAGTGATCCTTCTGGATCTCAGCGCCGCCTTCGACACAGTGGACCACACCATCATCATCCACCGGCTAAGAAGAGTTGGAGTCACTGGTCTTGCCCTGTCCTGGCTCAAATCCTTCCTAGAACATAGAACCTTTGAAGTCGCTGATGTACTCACACGATCCAGAGCTCTCCCCCTCCAATGTGCGGTCACCCAGGGCTCCTCCTTAAGCCCCACACTTTTTAACGTATATCTGGCACCCTTGCAGGAAATCGTAGCACCTTTCGTCATAAATGTAATTATGTATGCCAACGACACCCAACTCGTTGTTTCCCTAATCCAGTCGGCCCAGTGTCCGGAAAACCTATCTGCATGCCTCCAGAACATCTCCAGCTGGATGAGCGAATCTCTCCTTAAATTGAATGGGGAAAAATCAGAGATCCTATTGCTAGGCAATCAATCCAAACTCCTAACCAAACTTATATGGCCAGCTTGCATGGGCACAACCCCCACTCCAAAAAAAGAAATAAAGAGCCTAGGTGTCTGGCTCGTCAGGATCTTAACTTCCATACACAAGCCAGGAAAACCGCCGGAACCTGCTTTGGACTCCTGCGCACTGCTCGCAAAATCCTCCCCCTCACACCCCCCAATCCAAGAAACTCCTCATCCAGGGCCTCATCCTGTCCAGGCTGGATTACGGAAACGCGCTATACATTGCCGCTCCGAAATCAGTCATCAACAAACTCCAACATGTCCAGAACGCAGCAGCCAGGCTGCTCACAGGCACAAAACATCGATGCTCTGTGAAGCCCGCCCATAACTCCCTACACTGGCTTCCAATTACTGAAAGAATCACTTTCAAAACCCTCTGCATCACCCACAAAATCCTGCAAGACAAGGGACCCCCTATCTTGAGATCCTTGGCCACACCATACAAAGTCAACAGGAAGCTAAGATCTGACCTCCTCTCCCTGGTAAGCGTCCCCAGAATCAAAAAAGTACGATCAGGGGGACGTCTCTTTTCTTATAACGCTCCTAAACTGTGGAACGCCCTACCCATCAACATCCGCAGGGAGACCAATCTACTGACTTTCCGCAAACTATTGAAGACTTGGCTATTCCCTTACGTCACTCCGCTCACAGACATAATCTGATAAATCCAGCGCTGAGACGCCCACGGGTAGCTAGGCGCTCTATAAATCCACTTCCATTCCATTCCATTGTGATTATGAAAGAAGGATAGGGTGTTAATATTGCACGCTGACAGTGCCAATAAGATCAAAGGGAACTATAATTGCTGTGCCCGGGAGAGGGTGTATCCAGGTGAAATATTTCGCTTTCTAGGATAATGTGTAGACTGTATATTAACAGGTAGATCCCATCCTGATGTATTAGCCTTCTACTGTTCATAGATACTATCTTGTCAGGGTAGCCATCAGTTATGGACAGGACAGGCACTAAACACATGCATTTTATTGTGATATTTCATATAAAAAGTTTTTTTAATGTATTTCCAACAGAAGCAGTAATACCAATTTAGACCCAGATTCTGACATGTATGTTTTATCATACAGGTATTGTAAAGGTTCCAGTTAACACCAATTTATTTGAGAGTCATTAATAAAGTCTTGATCAAGATAGTATTATAAGTTTAACCATTGAAACTCGTTGATGGCCTTACTTGAAAGATAATCCGTGAAAAAGCTGGAAGTACATACTTCATATCAGTACGGCATTGTCAGATTCTAGTCCTTAATATTGTGGGATCATGAATGTGTGCCTTTCAATGACATACTGTATTGTCGTTTGCATGTACTCTCTTTTTTAATTTCACTCTTGATGTTTTTATGAACTATACAATTGTGTGTATTTAAGATGTTCTGTCACGCATATTACAAACACATGTTTTTGCATTAAATGATTGATGTTATTTATGATACTATTATGAATAGATAGAACTATTAATTTTTAACAAAAACTTTCTTCAGACTGTCACATTTTTGTGGTCTCAAGAAACTGAATTTTCATTTAATCTTGTGAAAAAGGTTATAATTGAAGCTCCTGCCTTGTCATATTTTACCCATGGTTAAAATGTACAATTTCTGTCGATGCTACCCAGAAAGGACTAGGCGCGGTGCTTTGCCAAAGGAATGGTGCTAAAGAGAACACCATTGGTTTTGCATCAAGGTCTCTAAATGGTGCAGAGTCTAATTACAGTACTATTGAGAGAGAAGCCCTTACCTCCTCATGGGCAATTGAAAAGTTTAAAACTTTGATTTGGGGTTCCCATTTTATACTCCTCACTGATCACAAGCCCTTGTTAGACCTACTTAACAGAAATGGAACGGGAAAAGCATAAGCCAGACTTGTCAGAATTCTTTCAAGGTTACATGAATATAACTTCACTAAACAACACTTTTTCTGGAGGTAATAATTTAAGGGCTGATGCTCTTTCTAGATTACCTTTAGAAAATGATGCAAATGATAAAAATGTTGATGATGTAGAGTGTGTTGTTGCCTCTATGGAGGTGCTGGTTCTTTCTCCGTTTTCTATTTCACAATCAGATTGGGTTAAAAGCTATTCTGATGATTCAACCCTCATGGCAGTCAAAAACATGATTATTTCAGGTTGGCTGAAAGACTGCTCTCTTCCTGCCTCTCTAAAATCTTATGCTTAAGTTTCGGATGATCTTTCCATTATAAATGATGTGATTTTTCGGGGAGACCAATGTGTTCCTCCTTCTACGCTTCAAATTGAACTTCTTCATGCTGCACATCAAGGTCACTTAGGTGTTGGTGCCACGTCAAGAAAATTAAAAGAGCACATTTGGTGGCCAGCTCTTGACAAAGAAGTAGCACTTTGGATTAACAATTGTGATACCTGTTTAGTTTCAGACAAACACTGGAAAACTATTCAGTTTCCTTTAGATAGTGTTCCTTTACCTGAGGAGGCTTGGGATAAATTAGCTATTGATTTTGCAGGCCCATTTGATGTTTTGTCACATGACAAACGTTATATTATTACACTCATTGACTATCACTCAAAATGGGTTGATTTTGAATTTTGTGAAAGTCCCAATACACTTATGGTGGTTAAGTTTTAGTGTAGAGTTTTTTCTCTCTGGGGGTTCTCCAAAAGAAATTGTAAGTGATAATGAATCTCATTTGTGCTCTTCTACTATGCAGGAATTTTTTTAATTACATGATATAAAGCCCCTTAGAGTTGCACTCTATGCTTCCTCTTCTAATGGTTTAATTGAGAGAATGAATAGGTTTATCAAGGAGGGCATACAAACTGCCATTTCATGTAATGTTGATGTTGAAAGCTTTCTAAAAAAAAAAAGTGTGGTCCTATTTAGTTACACCACATTCCACGACTGGTATTTCGCCCTTCAGATTACTGTATAAAGGAAATCCAAATGGGAATATATGTCCAATGTGGATCAAAGAACTAAATAAAAACAATGATTTGTGTTTAGCTTGTTATGACAAACAAATTGTCAAGGAAAATGTTCTTAGTCAACAACAAATACAACGGAAACACTTAGATTCTAATCTCAATCCTGTTCTACATACCTTTAAGATTGGTGATTGGGTCATTGTTAAGACTCCAAACAGAGTCAAGAAAGGAATATATAAGTTTTCTTTGCCAACTCAGGTTCTTAAGATTTCAAAGGGTTCTCTTTTCCTTGATAAAAGGGGATGGTGGAACAAGAGAGTTATAGTCAAACTTACTCCAGAACAAGCCAACAGAATTTTTAAAACCAAACACTCTGTTGACAATTCTTCTTGTTCTCATTTTCCATTGGGATGTCCTTCAGACAAGATCTTACAACCTTGTGCACAAATCATACAAACACAGACAGATAACTTTATTCAGTGCAATTCTCCCATTATCAGTCCACAAATATTTTACCGCTCATCCACACCTTCTGTGTCAACTACAAGCAGAGCTTCTATACATTGTTCATTTCCTATCTGAGTTTAGGATTTCTATTTGCCTTAATCTTGTTTTATTTTTAACCTGTTTTTTGTCACTTTTCAATTGTTGTTTTAAAAAAGGGAGATGATATAATGAGTTGTTCAATTTTAAAATGTATTATTATTCATAACTCTTCTACCTTCATTAATATGTCTGACATTGCATGTTCCACGGCGCGCACCTTGCCAGAATGTATTCTTTCAAATCTGCATCGCTTGTGGTGTCTGTTCACCCAGAGTCTCCAACTGATGAATATATCATTTAGCGGTTGGACACTCTGCGGAACAGCTGTGCTCCAATGATTGCTGTTGACTTCAAGAAAAAAATCAACTTTTCTTCAACATATACTTCCTGCTTCGACTTCATTCCTTTTATCCAATTTGAAGAAAGGTACTTTACAGCGTGACATGTCTGACTCAGCTATGCCAACCTTTTGTGGGCACCAACACGGAATGCACTGCCCCTGTTTTGCCCATGTGGTGACGTATGCCCATGTCTGCTGCTGTGCTCATCAGATTATTTTTCAGCCTGAGCCTAGATTCAGACTCCGCAATTCAGCAATAGCGAACTGACATTTATAGAGCCAAGCCCATGTGCAAGTAATTGGCCTAAGCACCCCAAGAAGTGTTGACTAGTATGCTTGGACATGCTTTTTAGTACTCACAGAGAGACCTATTGGGGTGAAACCAGAAAGTTAAACCAGGCGGATTGCGAGTGCGGATTTCCAACAGTTCACGTGAAATCACGTGACCACAAGCACGCGCATTTACCCACCTCAAAGCCAGCCATCAGCCTCCCTCCCACAGGCTTCCCCAGCGTGTGCAGTGTGCGCTGGCTTCCCTTCTCCTCCCCCTAATTGCTTGTTTTCACAGCTGCCAGGCCGTGAGCTACATCAAAGGATTCGGCTCCCCGCCCCCTGCTTCACGGACGGTTCTCAGGCGATCTGTTTATGGAGAGAGGCCTGCCAGTGCTGCACAAACACACTGCCATGAGGCCGCGTTTCTTTTTTTCTGCCCCTGTTGTGCCGCGGAAGGCCTGCTTTACAAGACTCCCGCCTCCTCAGACTCCCTTTGCCTTGAAGAGAGGTCAGCTTACTGAAGCGAGCAGATCCCCGGCACCAGCGCACTCACTGTGACACACTTACTGGACGGGAACGTCATAGGTTAGATAACTTGTTTTTTTTTTTGCATATCCTTTGCCCCGTCGCCATGTTGAAAGAATTCCATGTAAGCTAACCTCCAGCACCTACTCAATCCTGCCCCCTACCCCCGCGCCCTCATCATTTTTGCCCCCCTCGTCCCTTCACTGTCCTCACTTCCAAACCTCGCTCTCTCCCGCCCTCCCTTCCTGGCCACCCTCAGCCACGGCCACCTCAAGCCTCCTCTTCCCGTCACTTTTCCATTCATGTGTAAGGCTCAGAAACTTCGATGCACTGCTCAGATGCATAACCTAATTACAAGGCTCCCGCCTCCTCAGACTCCCTTCGCCTTGAAGAGAGGTCAGCTTACTGAAGCAAGCAGATCCCCGGCACCAGCGCACTTACTGTGACACACTTACTGGACCGCAGGAATATAAAATTGATTTATTTATTTATTTATTTAATGCATTTTTATAAAACGCAGACTTTACCCGAAGGTGTCAGAGCACTGTACAATAGAACCAGCACATCAAAAAGGACGCACAATCTGCATCGCCAAGAAAAGAGTAAACTGATGCACACAATTCCGAAATAAGAAATCGAGGTAGGCACAGCACACCACGGTAAACACTGAGGTGCAAACAGCATCAACAACTCCACAGACAAAGACTTTGTTTCCGAAAGATACACAATACACATACATGGAGACGGCCAGACGTACATGCCCATTCAGAGAAATGACAAAATGTTCCACATTAGCACAGAAATACGCAAGCACATCTACACAGACCAGTCAGAAAGCTTGTTTACCAGTTTCTTCTTTTCTCTTATCTGCCCCGCAGACCTTTCTCTCTTTGCCTCGCAGCTTCTTTTTTGTGTGCTTCTGACGCCCGTTCAAATTAAACTCTCCTTGTAAATGTTTTTTCATTTCCATGCCATCTGCGTATCTCAACTGTCCCATTGTCACGTTGTCTGCATTTCATTTCCTCTCGCTTGTTTTCTCTGCCCTGAAAACTTAATGCCCGCCTCGCATGTATAGCCAAGCCCGCTGGACACCCTGGGTGCTCTTGCTGCACACGTCATATGTGAATGGCTCACTAGCAGAGCGATCTCATGTCTGTGCAGGTCAGAGAAACTCACCACCGCCCTTGGGACAGGAAATATCCCATGCACCAAAATAACAGTGGCCCCCTATTAGTGAATCACATAGTAAGTGAAAGAGGCCCATATTAGCAAACAGGGCAGTTTTGAATATGTAATGACACGTTTTTATAGGTATATGGGGTGGTACTACATGCATTTTTGCTTGCCACAGGTAATGTTTGTCGTAATATCATGGAATAAGGGTCAGAGATGGGGGCTGTGGCATGTGAGGCTCTCTGTGAGGGGGCGTGTTCCCTCCGCCCTCCATGTCAACCCAGGCAAGCACCCCACAGGTGGGAGAGATGGTGTAAACATGAGCATGCACTGACATGTCTATTGTGGGCATAAGTCTCACTGGGAAGGGGGTGTATGTCGGAGGGCCCAAATCCATACAGGGGGATACAGTCAACAGCTCTCGCCCCCAATGGGTTTCTGGAGACAGACAAAGTCAGAAATGCCCCCAGGCAGAGAGGGAAAAACGTCGAAAGGGGGTTGGGGGCTCTGTGATTGGTCTGTGTCTGTGAATTCTTTAAACATAACAACCCATGTTTCTTTTGGCTTCTACAATTTTCTCGGGAAACAAAACGGTTTTACGAGGCTATCGATGTCTTGCCTTTGGCTTTATTGGGTGGGTGAGCATTATTTGTCAGTCACGTGTAGATCTCTTATAAGAGAGAGCATGGGTTCACGTAAAGCCAATTTCTGCATTTACATATTATAAAGAAATTATTGCCCAGCGCAACCAGTTTGTTTCCTGTCCCATTTGATTGAAGCCGTCTCCCTTACACAGTCCGAGACTGTATTCTGCCCCTTTCTATACTCCAAGCCCTCATCCTGGTCCTCACACACTGAGGACCTCCCATGCCCCCTACACGCTCAGCTTGCCTCCTTCCCCACATCCACTGAGCCTGTCTCCGAGCAGCAATTTCCAAAAGCTTTCATGCTTGGTTACGCGAGTGGACAGCTCAGCCGGCACCAGGGCCGCTGGATGTTTTACTGCCCATTCCCTCTCTGCAGGAGGCGGGGGATCTTTCTAGCCCTTGAAGACTTTCCCACCAGAAGCAAGGTGACACCTCACCCCTTGGGCTGCAGAGGCACAGGCTTCGCGTACTGTGGGTGGGCCTGCATGCCAAAAGCAGCAGATTAAACAAGACAGCCTGGAATTCTTGTGTGAGATCAGATGGCACCAGGGCTTTAAGTGGGATGAAAAAACTTGGGGGTCTCTCAAAGGGGTGTGGCCAGTGTAATTAGGGGCATGGCTTTAAAACACTTACATGAAAAATCTGTGCTCAGCATAGTGTGCTGCCTGACTTGTATTTTGTTGTTTCTGTCATTGCATCCAGATATGTGATACAGCAAGTAACATACCTACAACAAGTCAGGACTCGTTTTTCTGTACCCTTCTGCCCTCTGTTGGACTCATTTTTCCCTTGTTTTTCTGCCCTTCTGCCCTCTGTAAGACTAGTTTTTTCTGCCTTTCTTCCCTCTGCATCACCACATCATCCCTCAGCACCACCGCAGTACCACTCAGCACCACAACAGCATCACTCAGCACCACCACAGCACCCCTCAGCACCACCACAGCATCACTCAGCACCACCACATTATCACTCAGCACCACCACATTATCACTCAGCACCACTACAGCACCACTCAGCACCACCACAGCATCACTCAGCGCCACCACAGCACCACTCAGCACCAACACAGCACTACTCAGCACCACCACAGCACCACTCAGCAGCACCACTCAGCACCACCACATTATCACTCAGCACCACAACATTATCACTCAGCACCACCACATTATCACTCAGCACCACCACTCAGCACCACCACAGCACCGCTCAGCACCACCACAGCACCACTCAGCACCACCACAGCACAACTCAGCACCACCACAGCATCACTCAGCACCACCACAGCACCACCACAGCATCACTCGGCGCAACCCCAGGTTATAGGTGTCACATTTGCCAAAGTTATAGATATCGGCATTGTAAATGACAGAGCTATTAATTTAGCTATTTTCAAAATCAACACATAAATAAAAAAATTGTCATTTACAAGACCAATAGCTCAAACTTTCCTAATGCGGGACCTACTGCATTGCAAATGCTTGTTTTGGTGGGTGGGGGGCTCCTGTTAGTAAGAGGCTTCCATCTTGGCCCTGTGGCTGAAGAGTTCTGAATGTCACAAAAAATCAAAAGAGGGAAGCGTAGAGGTTGAGATAGAATCACCCTCCTGAACAGTTCATCTAAACATAAGGATTCTATCAATGTGTGGAGGTGCAAGATATTTTTAAGGATTTTTACAAAAATTTAATTGGAGTGAAGTGATAGACTCTCTCTTAGAGATGGAAAGATGAGAGCACATGTGCTTGTTTAAAATACCCCTCACACACTAAAAAAATCCGTTAGTGTCATGCTTCATCATAGGGGTCTTCCCGTCCCTATAACGGGGCGGGGCGTGCTGCGACCAGACGGACTACGCGGGAGCACTATAAATCGTGACAGAGCTATGTGTAGGTGTAGTGATGAAAAGTGGAGTGTAGGGATCTAACTAGTGAGTGCAAAAAATATAAAAAATTAAAAATTCCCTGGCTAGTAGAACAAATACACTTTATTGGAGTCTCTGGCTGGGAATGTTAAAAAGGGGATGTAGGTAGAGCAATTACTGACTACCAAGTCGACATGTTTCATAGGCAGTCCCCTGCTGCCTACTCATCAGGACCAAATCGTGATCCCTACTGTGAATAGCTCAGTTCTAAAGAAGTAGGCCTACTGTCCTACAAATATACCGGCAAAAATAAGCTGGATATTTGTGCCTCAGGGCATGAGCTGGCCCGGGTGAAGCAAGGCATCAAAAAATAAGTGCCAAAAAACGGTGACCCTTGGTCTCTGTAAAGGAAAAGGAAGAAAACGAGGGAGAAAGCACAGACATATTCATGTCATTACTGCTGGTCATGAAATGTGCATCGTTGATACGCTTTGATATTCACAACCATAGCCAGTTTGGTAGAATTCGTAATGCTAGGTACAATTACCTTCACCGCAGGTTTGAATATATTAATCAAAATGCACCTCTTGTTGTTGGACAGAGTGTACGTCATATTAACCAGAACCATCCAAATGGACGTGGTTCATTCATAACCCATCATACATACATTAGTGGCTCAACACATTCATACAAACGATCCCAAAAGCATCAAAAAGGACATCAATATTTCGTATTTTTTCTAGATCGATATTCTAGACACAGTATATCGTATTTTCTCAGCATAATTATTCTAGAAATAATACCAGTGTAGATGGTCACAAAATACACTCGTTATATACATACTTTTTGGTAGTTCTCTCAGTGCCCCATGAGCTGGCAGGAGGAGGGAGATTAGCGCGGTCTACTGAAAAATAGAAGTGGCCGCCCCCACTGTTAGATGTGGTTCGTTCGTTTCCTGACAGTGAAATGGCCCAGTAACCCGTTTATTAAAGACTCGGGGTCTGAGTCTATCACTTACGTTACCGGCTCGAGCGATTCGCCTGGCATTCCTCCCGTCCGAGCTCCGAGGATAGGTAGTCGCTCGTCTGCCGGTGGAGTTATATTGTGCCTTCCGTCATGCTCATTGTTACACGGAGAAACGCCCAAAATGAACACTGGAATGGGCAAATCCAAGATGGCCGCCGCAAAACGGCTCAATGTGAGGATTATGACCGATAGTCTTTTCTCGCTTTCTGTCGCCAGCGTGAGGGACCCGGATTAACTTAATGCAACTAAATACAAATTGTATACTCGGGCTATGCCTCATTATTAAATACTATGCCTCATTGTTAAATGTTTTACTCTTTGATGTTCACAGGTCAGACAGAAAAATAAAAAACTAAATGTAATGTATTATCACATTCACAGGACACCTCATTGTTGATGCTTGTTAATTGGTGTTCCTAGGTCAAAAAAATAATAAAATAAAAAATAAAATGTAGTGAATAATCACAGTTTCAGGAAACAAAAATGTTGTCACTCTGATTATCATGGGTCAAATTTGTCATTCAGCTGGTGGGTTTTTTTTGTGCAGGGTCCAGTGTTATTGCATTCCTGCTAGATTGGTGTAGCCCAAGGGTCACAGGATTCAGCTCGCAGATTACCCAAAAAGACAGATAGATTCATTATGTATCTATTGCATGAGGATAAATGGATGAGGTTCACACCTATCCCCAAGGAAAGGCATTGTTCCAGAGTTCATGTATATTGATTACATCAGGTTGGGATACTGGCTTCAGAAAAACCAGGGGTCACAGCTGTCCCCAGGGTATGTCATCGTTCAGTCCCTTTTTATGGGACTGAATGCGAAACACCCATCTCTGTTCTTTTTCCAGGAGGTACCTCTCGTTGTTCACTAGCTCAACTACAGTCCAAGATATTTCGCCAGGTTTGTGGTTCATCTCTAGGTAGTGATTCGTGAGTTTCGTGCTGGTCTTCTTGCATTTGATGGTGCTCTTGTGTTCACCTATCCTGACTTTCACTGCCCTGCTCGTCATACCTATATACTCCAATCCGCAGGGGCATATGATTAGATAGACCACATTGGTACTATTGCAGTTGCTGAAGCCCCTTTGCTCCCAGGTTGTTCCATCACTAAAGGTCAGATTATTGCTTTTCTTCGTGAGACAACATACTTTACAGTTTCCGCATGGATGATGACTGTGAACTCACGGAAGCACAGAAAGCAGTACTGGAGAAAGGCTTGGGGTATGTACCCACTGCTAACATGGATAAGTTTCATCTATGCAAGGAAGTCCAGGAGTTCATGCGACGTCTTAAGTTGCAAGTCTTTTTCAAAGACAAAAAAGATGAGATTGAACCTGGTGATACTAAACTTAGACCAAAATCTACGTTCACACCGATGAATAACACTCTACCAATCGAATTATTAACTTTCGAAAAGTCGGTGATGAGAGAACTTGAAGACATCAACCCACGAGAAAGGAGTACCTTCCAAAACACGACCAATGCAGAAAGACAGGCACTACGGGAGTTGAGCAACAACAAACGTATAGTGATCAAACCGGCTGATAAGGGCGGCGCAACTGTCATACAAAATGCAAGCCAGTACGATGCAGAATGCATGAGACTGTTGGAAGATGAAAGAAACTACGAAATTCTCCACACGGATCCAACACAGAGGATAGCAACAAAAATTAGCACAATGGTAGAGGAAGCTGTGACACACGGCTGGATCACCAAGAAGGAGGGAGAATTCTTGTGTCAAAAGAACCCCAGGACCCCGTATCTGTACACACTCCCTAAAATACACAAGAACTTACAGAACCCCCCAGGACGACCTATCGTATCTGGTATTGGGTCAGTGTTGGAACCTCTGTCGAGGTTTGCAGATGCTTTCCTCAGACCGATTGTTCAAAAAACGTCAACATATCTCAGGGACACGAAGGATGTCCTGAACTTATTAGAAAACATCACCTTTGATCCCGACAACCAATTACTGATCAGCTGTGACGTAGAGAGTCTCTACACCAGCCTGCCACATCATGCTACCCTAGAGATTGTGGAAGACGTCCTTTTTGAGGACTTCTGGGAATACCAAACACCACGTAACGTGGTGATGGAATGCTGTTCCCTAGCCCTTAGAGAGAACTTCTTTGAGCACAAAGGTACCCTCTATCTACAAAAACACGGTTGTAGTATGGGAAGCACATTTGCTCCCAGCATAGCTGGTTTATATGTGCACTACTTAGAAGTGACTAAAATACTTCATCCAAACAACCCTTTCAGAGACAATATCAAAGTATGGAAACGATACATCGACGACATCCTGATCATCTGGGATGGAGATGAGAGGACCTCTAAACAATTCTTGAGCTGGTTGAACTTGCAAGACAACTACTTAAAGTTCACCAGTACCACCTCCAACAGTAACTTGGTATTTTTAGATTTGAATATCTTCCCCAAAGAAGGCAGACTGAGGACGACAACTCATTTCAAGGACACCTCGAAGAACTGTTTACTTTTGTACAACAGCTTTCACCCGAGACATCTGCGGGATAATCTCCCGTATGGTCAGTTCCTGCGCCTTCGCAGGAACTGCACAGAAATTGGAGACTTCAAACTGCAGTCTAAGGATCTGAAGAAGAAGCTGGAAGCCAGAAGGTATCCTGATAAGATCATTGACCAGGCATACAAACGGGCAAAAAACAATTGCCGGGAGAGCCTTCTGGAAGAAAAAATACAGAAAGAGGAGGAGAAGAGACCGATCTGTGTCACCACCTATAATACCTGTTCGAATCAGGTGACCAAGATTATCAACAGGAATTGGAAAATTCTGAATAGCGGTGGGTTGCAAATACCAAAACCGTTGTTCTCTCACAGAAAAGCACAGAGCATAAGGGATGCCTTAGTCCACACCAGACCAAAAGCAAACAGCAATTCTGTACAGAAGAATCCCGACTTTGTACATGGCCATCATCCATGCGGAAACTGTAAAGTATGTTGTCTCACGAAGAAAAGCAATAATCTGACCTTTAGTGATGGAACAACCTGGGAGCAAAGGGGCTTCAGCAACTGCAATAGTACCAATGTGGTCTATCTAATCATATGCCCCTGCGGATTGGAGTATATAGGTATGACGAGCAGGGCAGTGAAAGTCAGGATAGGTGAACACAAGAGCACCATCAAATGCAAGAAGACCAGCACGAAACTCACGAATCACTACCTAGAGATGAACCACAAACCTGGCGAAATATCTTGGACTGTAGTTGAGCTAGTGAACAACGAGAGGTACCTCCTGGAAAAAGAACAGAGATGGGTGTTTCGCATTCAGTCCCATAAAAAGGGACTGAACGATGACATACCCTGGGGACAGCTGTGACCCCTGGTTTTTCTGAAGCCAGTATCCCAACCTGATGTAATCAATATACATGAACTCTGGAACAATGCCTTTCCTTGGGGATAGGTGTGAACCTCATCCATTTATCCTCATGCAATAGATACATAATGAATCTATCTGTCTTTTTGGGTAATCTGCGAGCTGAATCCTGTGACCCTTGGGCTACACCAATCTAGCAGGAATGCAATAACACTGGACCCTGCACAAAAAAAACCCACCAGCTGAATGACAAATTTGACCCATGATAATCAGAGTGACAACATTTTTGTTTCCTGAAACTGTGATTATTCACTACATTTTATTTTTTATTTTATTATTTTTTTGACCTAGGAACACCAATTAACAAGCATCAACAATGAGGTGTCCTGTGAATGTGATAATACATTACATTTAGTTTTTTATTTTTCTGTCTGACCTGTGAACATCAAAGAGTAAAACATTTAACAATGAGGCATAGTATTTAATAATGAGGCATAGCCCGAGTATACAATTTGTATTTAGTTGCATTAAGTTAATCCGGGTCCCTCACGCTGGCGACAGAAAGCGAGAAAAGACTATCGGTCATAATCCTCACATTGAGCCGTTTTGCGGCGGCCATCTTGGATTTGCCCATTCCAGTGTTCATTTTGGGCGTTTCTCCGTGTAACAATGAGCATGACGGAAGGCACAATATAACTCCACCGGCAGACGAGCGACTACCTATCCTCGGAGCTCGGACGGGAGGAATGCCAGGCGAATCGCTCGAGCCGGTAACGTAAGTGATAGACTCAGACCCCGAGTCTTTAATAAACGGGTTACTGGGCCATTTCACTGTCAGGAAACGAACGAACCACATCTAACAGTGGGGGCGGCCACTTCTATTTTTCAGTAGACCGCGCTAATCTCCCTCCTCCTGCCAGCTCATGGGGCACTGAGAGAACTACCAAAAAGTATGTATATAACGAGTGTATTTTGTGACCATCTACACTGGTATTATTTCTAGAATAATTATGCTGAGAAAATACGATATACTGTGTCTAGAATATCGATCTAGAAAAAATACGAAATATTGATGTCCTTTTTGATGCTTTTGGGATCGTTTGTATGAATGTGTTGAGCCACTAATGTATGTATGATGGGTTATGAATGAACCACGTCCATTTGGATGGTTCTGGTTAATATGACGTACACTCTGTCCAACAACAAGAGGTGCATTTTGATTAATATATTCAAACCTGCGGTGAAGGTAATTGTACCTAGCATTACGAATTCTACCAAACTGGCTATGGTTGTGAATATCAAAGCGTATCAACGATGCACATTTCATGACCAGCAGTAATGACATGAATATGTCTGTGCTTTCTCCCTCGTTTTCTTCCTTTTCCTTTACAGAGACCAAGGGTCACCGTTTTTTGGCACTTATTTTTTGATGCCTTGCTTCACCCGGGCCAGCTCATGCCCTGAGGCACAAATATCCAGCTTATTTTTGCCGGTATATTTGTAGGACAGTAGGCCTACTTCTTTAGAACTGAGCTATTCACAGTAGGGATCACGATTTGGTCCTGATGAGTAGGCAGCAGGGGACTGCCTATGAAACATGTCGACTTGGTAGTCAGTAATTGCTCTACCTACATCCCCTTTTTAACATTCCCAGCCAGAGACTCCAATAAAGTGTATTTGTTCTACTAGCCAGGGAATTTTTAATTTTTTATATTTTTTGCACTCACTAGTTAGATCCCTACACTCCACTTTTCATCACTACACCTACACATAGCTCTGTCACGATTTATAGTGCTCCCGCGTAGTCCGTCTGGTCGCAGCACGCCCCGCCCCGTTATAGGGACGGGAAGACCCCTATGATGAAGCATGACACTAACGGATTTTTTTAGTGTGTGAGGGGTATTTTAAACAAGCACATGTGCTCTCATCTTTCCATCTCTAAGAGAGAGTCTATCACTTCACTCCAATTAAATTTTTGTAAAAATCCTTAAAAATATCTTGCACCTCCACACATTGATAGAGTTCTGAATGTCTCCTCGCCCTATCTATCTGTTATAGGATGACCTGCGCTATGGCGTCAGGTGTTGATATGCAAATTTCACCCTGAACCTTTTGGGCATGCTCATGGTAAGTTTTAAGACATAGCCTTATCTACCCTGCATGTCAAATCTTTGCCATTGTGTCTTACGGATGTGAAGGGCATCCAGGCCACCAGGGCTAGGGGTCTAAACAAGCACCACCTCTCCATTTGACCTAAGATTTCCTTCAGCATGGTGCCTGGTGTTCGGTACAGATGTCGCTGTGCACTACGTGGCACATTCACATGGGGGTATGCTGGAGATGACTTGTAAGAATGGGATGTGTTTAGAAGGTATGCAACTGGTAGCAATTTAGTTGTGAACTTCCATGGGGCAAGGTCCCTGTATACCTTACTGCACACAGAAACTGCCCCTAAGCATGCAGAGGAATCTCTACTCTAATACCCGGGCCTGTGATACAGGAGGCACACAGGAAAGACAGAGAAGAGGGCTCTTTTAATCTTCTATTGTGGTGCCTGCCTGTATTGTGCCAGCGGAAGCATTCCAAATGTTTAGGAACCATCTCGAAAATAACAAGCATTGGCATAGTCAATAGGTCTCACCTTTGGGACCTTATAAGTATTTAGTTATGCAGCACAATATCCTTGGTGCAACAACATTAACTGTTGCATGGTTAAACACTTATAATGTCCCAAAGGCAAGACATATTGGCTATGCCGATGCTTGTTTACAATAGATGTAGAGACGGACTGGCCGTGTTATGATAGCCATCCGTCAACAACAGATAGGCGTTTGTCCTTGAAACTGTTCAATGTCAAACGCACAATATTTTATTGACCATCAAAAAGGCTGCGGTTGCTATTCTAAGACTGTGGCCCTGTTTGATCAGGTTCGAATGTTGTATACTTTATATTGTTTGAGGAAAATGGGCATTGACCCTATTTGCATAATACTGGTTTATTTTAGGAAGGCCGAAATTTTTTTTAAGGACTGATAAAAGACAATACAGATAACCTTGTATCCCTGTAGCAGGACCACTTCAAACACGAGAAAGGGAAAATATAAGTCGAGTCCAGGGGGACGGTGTGGCAATAAGTGGGAAAGTTCTCTAAACATTTTTTACACATTCATATTTTTCCATTGCGCCAGCACACTTCTTTGCAAAATAACTCGGCTAGAATGACACCTATTCTATTCAAGTCTGCCTACTATGTCTAAACTCATAGTCACGTGATCAGTAGTTAAGATAATAAAAAACATCACCCCCTCTTCAGGGTGTGGGTTCAACATACTGTTAATATGCTGAGGTACAAAAAATGTAGTGGCATATTTACAAGCCCATATTGCCACCACAACGTCACTTTTTCAGATGTTTTAGTGGTGATAGGGGCTTTGCCTTCTTTACAAGGCACCCTTTCACGCTATACTTAGCATGAATGGGGCGGACAATGGGTGTTGTGGTAGGCATTCCACTGCAACACCCATTGATTTTGATGCTGACACATATTTACAAGGGTGGCGTAACTATGGGACAATGCCAAAATTAGGAACAGGTAAAACCTGGTCTTACCCTGGGGTAATGGGGAGCAATGTTTAATTTCTCTTAATTTTTTCTGTTTCCATGTGTGCTGCCTTGTGCAGCACACTTTGTTTCTAGTGCTGTAATACTTGGCAAATGTCTTTAGTGTGTGCACCAGTCTCATCACAGTGCAAAACTGCAAAATCTGCAGAACACACGAAAACTGAATTCATAACTGACTGATTCATTTTACTTGGAACTTGATCGCCCAACATGTGTTGAAGGAGGAGGTGTCGAGCAGATTTTCATACCTGAAAGAGCCTTATACTACCAGAAGTTGCTGTAAATTGAACTCTGGAGCTGATAAGGTGTTATGCCTCCACAGTGGAAACTGCAATAAAGTGTTGCAGGAAGCAGGTGATATCTCAAGGTGATGGAATAAACCACTCAATCGTGCTCTACTTAAGGCAAGGGATTATGGCCCACATGCATCAAGCATTTTTGTAGTCGCAAACGGTGCGATTCCTTAAAATCGGCCGTTTGCAAATGCAAAAGTGCTTTTTGGGATGCATGAAGCAATTTTAGAATTCGTAACATGTTTGCGAGTTCTAAAATTGCGGGTGCTTTTAAGAAGTCGCAGATGTGCGATTTCTTAAAAGCAATGCATCATTAAATTTAAAACTGTAAATTCGCAATTAGGTTGCCAAATTTACCGAGTGGTTGAACCACTCGGTAAATTTGGGAAAAGTGTTTAAAATGCTTAAAATGTTTTTTTTTCAACATTCATGTTTCACACACACATGTCCTTAGGACATGTGTGTGTGAAACATGATGCGAAAAATACATTTCAGGGGTGCATGGGGGGGGGTCCTTTGGACCCCCCCCTGCACCCATGAAATTTTCAAAGTGCCACTCGCAATTCCCATTGACTCCTATGGGTCTTTTGGCCCATAGGAATCAATGGGAATTGCGAAAATTAACTTAAGAATTCGGTATTCATTTGGGATTCGGTAAAAATTGCGATTTTTACCGAATCACAAATGAATACCGAAAATAATGATGCATAGCATTTTGCACTTCTTAATTTGCGATTCCTTTTTTTTCGCAAATTAGGAAGTGCAAAATGTCACAATGATGCATGTGGGCCATAGTTACAACAAAAGGTAATTGATTATTTATATGCAGGAATGTATCCCTTCCTGCACATAAACAATCATTTTAAAAAATGAAGTTTTTGCCATAGGGGCATATTTACAAGGGAGTGGCGGAGTGTGGCGTTATCCTCCTTAGGTTAACGCCACATTTTGCCACTTCTTAAACACAAGGCTGCACCGTATTTACAAGGATACAGTGCAGCCCTGCATTTTTCCCTGTGCTTGCGCCAATTTAGCCACCTAGCTCCAACGCAGACACGCTTGCACCTGGCGCAATGAGAAGAAATGTTTAATTTCTCCTAGCTTTTGCTGTTTCCATGTGTGCTGCGTTGTGAACCTCACATAGAAATAGCATTAGACCATTGATTGTTTCTGTCTCATATCTAGGCCACTCTTGTAAATATGGGGCAGCATCAAAATCAATAGGTGTTGCGGTGAAACGCCCATCACAACACCCATTGCCCGTCCCTTTCACGCTAAGTATAGCATGAAAGGGTTCCTTACTTATAAGGCTGGAACACTTCACCAACATGAGCTTAAGACTGCTAGTTCTGTCAGAGTTACTCACATTTTAATTTTCACTTATTTTGCAACAAGGGAAATTTTGAAATTTTTACAATGCATTCACATTTTAACAATTACAATACAAATATCATATAAAACAAACACATATACAAATTTCCGATTCCCCATTCAAACTCTCAATCTCTTTCACTCTTACACAATCGGGTTTTTTCTGTACATGTATGCCGATTTGTTGCACCAGAATAGTTATCTCGTGGGAATGCTCTTCCAAACTTTACACTGCATTCATAAAAGTGGGAGCTCTGCGATACTTGAAATCGGCAGTTGGTACGGGCTTCTCCTTAGTAAGCGGTCTCGCGATCACGCTTGGCTGGCGCATCCAAGCGAGATCGCGAGACCGCTTACTAAGGAGAATCCCGTACCAACTGCCGCAGAGCTCCCGCTTTTATGAAAAACGTTGGGTAGATCAAGTCCATGACAAGAGGAGATTCTGGTCCTGAAGAGAACTCTTATACCCAGTGCTTAATTTGTGCCGGTGCTTTCCGGTGCTAAGCACCGGCACCTATTTCTCAGCACCGGGTCTATAGAATTGATGAGCATAGGTATGCTCCAGAGGAGTGTGTTTGCAGGGGCCGACTTTTTCCGGGTGGGGTAAAGTTTATTTCATTGCTTGAGGCTTGATTGCAGTCGGTCAGCTGCGGAGCGAAGTTATGATCAGGGCTGTGGTCCGGGGCACCTTCAAGGCACTGCAGGGACAGGCAGGCCTCGGCGCGAACGGAACAGGCAGATTTCAGCATAAAAAATCGACTTCCGGGGCACTACTGGCAGCGTGAGAGCTGGTTGGTTGGTTGTCCCATCCGAGCCCCCGGCCACAAAGGGGGGCGCTCGGGTGTCCTGTGCTCCCTGACACCTCGCATACTTTAAATGAAAAACTTTCCTTAAGACAAACTCTGAACGCTCACCGTGCTCTGGGATAACAGGAGCGAGATCCTGCCTCCTGAAGCCTCCACCCCGGCTCTCTCTGGGCAGGACGTGGCTGTGTCAGTCCCCAGTGCTCTCGGTGTGTGTGTGTGGGGGGTGTGCTGGGGTTTGTGTAACAGGGAGTGGGGTGAGAGGGACGCGGGGGAATCTTACTTGTTCCTGTTTCTAGGCCATAACTTTGGGAAGGGCAGAGTAAAGGGAAATTCTTGCACAGCTGAGCGAGGTGCAGAGACCTTCCAAGAAGGGACGGGGTGCGAAAAGGGAAGAAGAGGTGGCAGGAATGGAGTCGATAATGAAAATTAGGAGAATAATGGGGACGAGAGAGAAGAGAAAAGAAGCGCAAAGAAAACCGGAGGAAAGTGGAGCGCAGAGAGCGAGAGAGTGTGAGGAAAGAACACTAGCGGGAACAGAAACGTACAGACACCTAGTAAGAGAAGGGGCAGGGGAAGCGAGAGGCAGGCGGCGACAGAGCCGGAGGAAAGGTAGGAGTGCGCGCATATTTATATTTAACTGTTAATGTATCGATTTGATAACGTTTATGTATAAATATCATCTGTGAATATAAGGTTTGTTTGTGTAAGGACTGTTGTGTTCGATTTTAGTTTTTTTTTAAATTCCAAATAAGTCATAATGAAGTGATCTGTTATGTTATTTTATGTTATAATTAATTATTTTGCATCGGGCTGTTAGGGGTCTTGCCTTAAAAACCCCACTGCGAACGGTGTCTTGTCACCTTCTTTTGATTTCATGGCAGACTGGAATTTTCAATGCTCATGCCAAGTGATTTGTGCAGTCAGTGTGAACATGTTTGATTGTTGATTTGATTGTTGATAATGATATGTGTGGTCCATTTCCTGGGTGTGGCCGGAGGTCTATCTACCAGGCTTATGCGCCAACTGGTGATCTGGTTTGTTTGTTATCATTCAAGTTTGCATATGTGTGTATTAACTTGATGTGGTGGTGCTGTTTGTGAACTTGGATAGCCAACTGATGGCTTTCGTGGGTTGTGTTGTGTGGAGTTAAGGAGCTCTGTTTACACACATTCTGTTGTATGTTGGTGGGTCCTGATGGTGTGTGCAAGCGCTGTTGTGAGCACAGTAATACATCTACTTGGTACATCTGTGTAGTGCTGGAAGTATGTTAGGTGTTCCATCTAATATTTTGTATTTTATGATGCTCTGCGCTATTTAGAGCTGTTGTGGGCACACTGACACTCGTGACTCAATGACATATGTATATCTGACCTGGTATTTGGTTGCCCAGAGTTCTGTCTAACTCATTATAATATTTTGACTAATTAATAAAATGGCGTTACTAAGCAAGGAATACCAGGTAGAGGACATTCCGCCCAACAAAGGCAGTAACCAGATGGAATTTAAACAATCCCCCCCCCCCCCCCCCCGGTTCCCACTTTTAACCAAACATTTCAGGGATGGGGAGACGTATACAATATCTTCTTGTGCAAGGAATAAGATGCTTCCAAATTACTTTACTTTTTTAGTGCCATGCAGTGAGTAGACCGATTAGGGCAGCGTTCCCATTATATCAGTTTAACAGCCTCCTTCATTATGCTGTGGCTCCTGTTATATCTGGGTCTGGATTCTTGGAAGGTTCACTTAAATAAGGAGAGCAGAGGCTGCCAGAACAAGGACCACAGTTTATAATTTTGAGGTTAACACATCTGTAATTGAATTCCTCCACACTCTTTACGAAGTGGGCTGGCCTGTCATTCTTTCAGAGTTTGCTTTATAATAATAATTTCCAAAAACGTATAAATCAGTAAGGGCCCATATTAGCTCTCCGTACATCCAGTGGTCTCTCTGTATATGTGTTAGCCTGTCTTCTTATCTATCAGACCATGCGTCAGCTTCATTGCATGTTTCTATGCCTCCAGGTCTGTGTCCTGCTCCGTGGTAGGTAGAGCCTCCAAGACACTGCATGCGCTGATGTATGGCATATTGTGGGGTTTCTAAGACCATACATTAGCGTAGATCCCTCCCATTGATTACAACTGATTGGATCTCCTGCCATTCTCTTTTGCCTGCTTCTTATTCAAAGGGTTTCCTTGTCCATCCTGTGTCTGCCCCTCCCCAGAGCACTGCCAATTTACTTGGTAACTGCCCCCTCCCAACGAGTCTGGTGATAATTATAAATCTAGGGATTTCTGGAGGAAAGGGAGTAAGTAAATCAACAGAACGTATAAAGATCACCCACTCTCTATGCTCCTTCTTTAAAGTTCAGTCCAAAATGCGAGAAGCACATAACTCCATATCCCCTTAGTCCACTCCTAGAGGTCGGAGCAGAGTCACAGGAAAGCTACACTAGAACTGTGGAGGGGGCAAGGGAAGAAGGGGCTGTCCCTCAGTATCTGTTTTTCTTTCCCCATTCATAACTTACTCCTTTGCTTCTCTCCATTTTACCTTCACTTTCTGCCCTACGTCCACGTTTCCTCTTAATGGCCGTCTCCCCTCATTAACTGATTTTCATTTGACACCTTCCCATCTTTCATTTACACTCTCCTTTCATGCGCTCCCTGCTGTCTGCTCTTCTTCCCTTGCTTTTCTCCTCTTTTCACTTTTCATTCTGATCATTTTTCACTCCAATCTTGCATTCCCAATCTCTGCTTTCCCCACTTCTTTTCACATTCTTTGTCTACCTATGTATCTTTGTATTTATCCTTGCCGTCAGACCTCTCGTTCTTCCATCCTTTCCCTTTTATGTTTTTACTTTTGTACATATCTTTATATCCACTCCAGGAATCTGTGTTTGATCTCAGGGTCATACATTTCAATCTTGGTGTGGTCACTCAGTCTTTCATCTTTCTGGAGTCGATAAAATGAGTGCCATTGAGCTGGATAGCCACATTTTGAATTTGGTGTCAAGGCCCCATCTGGTGCATATGTGCTTTACAAACATACATGATGTGTTAAGGACACAAATGTATTTTAATCTTTTGTTTTTCAATTTCTTTGCAATATTATACTGTCATTATTCCCTCTGCCCCTGCTTCATCCAGTACCTTTCAAACTTGCATACATTCCCTTGACCTCCTTTCTTTCCTTCGTCCCATCTTTTTCCTTTTTCTCTTCCTCCCCCCCCCCCCCCCCAGCCATACCTCCTTTCTTCTTTCCATTCTTGCTTCCATACATCCTCATTCATTCCCCACCCTTCCTTCCTTGGTGTACTTTTCCTCCATTTATTCCTTATTTTCTTTTTTTCCCTTCTCTTTCCTTCACCTCATTCTTTCATTTCTTCCTTTCTTACCCTCAAACCTTCCTTCTGCTGTTCTTCCTACTTCCTTTCTTCTTTCTATTTATCCATTACACATCGTTCACTTCTTTTCTTGCACGATTCCTTAATTTCTTGCTTTCACTTTCTTTTCGAGCAGTAACGGCACCCCCCACTCCCCCAAGCGCCTTGAGACCCTACGGGTAAGTAGTGCGCTCTATAAATGTCCTTGATTGATTGATTTTCTTATTTTCTCCTTCTTTCATCCATGACTTATTTGTTTCCTCACTCCAGTACTCCCCTTCACACCTGCATTTGTTGCTGCCTTGTTTAATGTATTTCTTCCTTTCTTTTGAACCGCGCAGTGCAAGCACATTCTCTTTAGTTTGCAAAACTGCTTCAAGTACTCAAATGACCTTTCCTAAAGCTGCATTTTGAGATTTACACACATTTTCAAATTTGAGTTCATTTTTAAGTTGTTGTCATAGGTTTTCTATACGTTATATTATGTTATGTAATATTGATTTGTATAGTGAACTAATTACTCAAGAGGGTATGTAGGTGTGAGGTCCCCGAGGTACTTATGTGTTGAGCCAGGGCTGCAGCTTCTTGTAGAACTCAAGAAGTAAGGAGTTAGCACTGATGTTTTGAGGCTTATGGGTATGGGTGGAGCCAATAAATTGAGTGGGTGGAGCCACTGGAGGAAGTGGGAGGAGCCGGTGGAGTGGGTTTGACTTCCCCCAAAACATTTGAGCACCTGCACTTAATATTTTACAAATGACTGCTTATACTGAGGAGAGTTCAAAACGCGTAGACCATTTTTTAGCCATAAGAATGTTACGTTTAGGCTTGAATTAAGCACAAATGACAAAAAATGTTTGCTATTGACTGTTCTATGGCTTTGTTCTAAAGAGACTATTCAAAAATGTCAAACTTTATTTGTATTGTAAATAGCAAGAGACAATTAAGAATGGAGTGTATGATTGTGGTAGTTTTGTGAAAATGTTTTTGAGTGTTTGTAAGTAAGAGGGAAAGAGATTTAGAGTTTGAATGGCGAATCGGAAATGTGTATATGTGTATGTTTGATATGATATTTGTATTGTAATTGTTAAAATGTGAATGCATTGTAAACATTTTTAAATTTCCTTTGTCGCAAAATAAGAGAAAATTAAAAAGTGATTAACTCTGACAGAACTAGACGTCTTTAGCTCATGTTGGTGAAGTCTTCCACACCGTGACATTGATTGTTTATAAATAGATAAAACAATATTGGCATCTTGTTAGTTTAAATATGGGTCAGTGGCCTGGCCTTACTGTTGGGGGCCCGAACCCAGTGTTGTTACTAGTTACTTATAAGGCAGCATTAAGCTATGATAAGTGGCTTAGCGCCTTGTAAATAGGGTGACGCCCCTATCGTCACCACAACGTCAGAAAGAGTGACGTTGTGGTAGCAATAGGGGCTTGTAAATATCCCTCGCTGTGTGCAATTGGTGCTGGACAGCACGCATAACAGTAACCTATTCGTAAACTGTTGTTGCTGTAAAAGTATGCGTCATGTAATAATATACTGTGTGATAAGAACATATTGTGACAGGAAACATCAAACAGGATTGCCATTTAAACTAAAGTAACAACATTCATCTAGGGTTCCCTGATCTTATTCGAGTGCTCAATAGCAATGTGCAAATACAGAAACATTAACCTCATTTTTTGAAATCACATCTTCAATGTAAGATGGCATAATGCACAGCCCCTGACTCCAGACGTTGTCTTTTCGGGGTCAGATTATGAGATTGATAAAAAGGCAACAGGAGGCTATAAATGGAAAAAAAGCACAGGGGAAAACAAACCTTATCAGTCAGACTAGATATTGCTTCCTGAACTGCAATATTGCATTAGAGCGCTTCAGGGTGAAACTATATTTGGCTCCAGAATTATTTACCGGATTCTTTACAGTGTGAGAAAAATATAAATGTAAACTAAAATTCCGATATGCAGCCGATTTTAAATATTTTTTCTCCTTTCAAAAGAAGTAATTTAGCCATCACATGAAAACAGTATCAGGCTGCAATCACTCATCCTGTTTACTGAAATGTTGTCAGGTCTTTCATTTAGTGGTAGTGAGGATAACAAATATTATAATGATGTATTTTATTTCTGTGTTTAAGTTCCAGCGAAAAATACTTGGACGAGAAATTGCGTACATTGTCAGTTTTATGCTAAGTATACAATAACCATTTAAAATTAAACGTGCATAGGAAGTGATAAATACTTAATATAAATGACATAAACACCTGACCCGTTTATTGATATCCACCGTTCTAGATTTAGTGAAAAGGGGATGCAGATGTGTAGTTGACAATTAGCATTCAGACAACAAGAGTTCTCTTGATGAGTTTAGCAGAGAGATAGATCACACGTCTATCGCTCGCTCTCCATTCATTCACTCTCCTTTATCCTCTCTTCTGTCCTCTCTGATCGCTTTCTGTATACATTCCTTCCCTCCCCCTCTCTCTCTCTTGAAGCCTCCCCATACTTAGTGCACTTAAAATGAAGGCTCTGAGGATAGTGGCAAAGGCACTAGGATAGTGATTATGAATCATCATGATCATTATTTTTCTAAGGTGATAAGCATTGATAACAACACATCTTTGCCAAACGAACATCAATGTCGTCAATGGGGCCACTTCTGGTTTCCAGTTTGGCTGGACTCAGTGGGTTTACACGTTTCAACTTCTGCATGTGAAACCTGTGTTTCAGTGATTGAACTGTTGTCACACTGTGATCTTGAACATTTCGCTGGAACAATAAGCTGTGTTCACAGTCGATCACCAGGATGTCATTTGGACGATCACAGTGCATCACTCATTCTTTAATTCATGGTGTGGACACAGGTGTTGGAACCATTGTTGATGGGGCCGCCACTCTCACAATTCTTGGATGCAGCTGCACCTTTCTCTCCGCCTCCCTAAATGTCACCATTCCACTGCAACTGGTTCCACTGTATCCAGCTTTTCCCACTGCAGGTATGACTTGTCAAATGCCATTGCCTCTGGACGTGGATTTTTTCTTTGATGCTACAGATCTGGAAGTCTTGATGAACCCAGTAAACCATGGGAAAGGATGTAAGTGGCTTCTGCTGGTCCCTTTATAGCTTTCTGAATCCATCTTTTTTACTTTGGAACCTTCATGGCTTCATGTTTGGTGTTTTTACCATGCTGCATAGTGGCATTATGCACAAGGCATTTGACTTGTTTTTTCATTTATCAATGCATATAGAATTATGTGTGCCTATATTCACTAGATTTGTCGCTCTGTTCATCTGATTTGTTGCCCTGCTTGCAGAGTTTTCCAGCTTATCTGCCTCGCATAACATTACATTATGCAGATTACATTTAATTTACTCATGTATTTGTGCAGACATTTTCATTTAAATAAACGCATCTTTTATTCAGTGATATATTGCACCCTTATAACATAACATGGTGTTTTGATTAACTAACTGTTTGGATCTTAATATTGTGATACATAAAATGTCATAGTTTTAGGCAAATATGCAACTACATTTGTGTGCTAATTTGTGCATTTTACATCACAGGCCAGGAGGTTTGTTTATTTTCAGAATTGTGTTGAAAAAGGACTTCAGTCTGATGTGAAATCACTTCAGATGTCCCAGGGAATCATCAAGCGTGGTATGCGTCGCCGCAGAAGGCCATACACTAGCTCCGCCAGTTTGGTCTGTGCTGTTACTTCATGTAGCAGCGTGACTCGTAAGCATAAAGGGACCGCCCCCAGGCCAAAGCAGCCTTTCTACAAGAAGTTGTGAGATCCAAGGGGACTTCGCTGTGAGCCCTTCTGCATTTATGGACATACTTCAGGCCAAAAACGTTCAGCCCAAAATGCTTTAGGTCACACTCTGATACCGGAATGCAACTATATAAGCCCTTCGTGGCTACCTTCAGCCCATCAGCAGCACTGTGCAGACTCCCTGGACTCCTGCACTGGGGTTCCTGAAAAAAATCCTAAATCATCTGCTTTATTTTTTCTGTCGTACTTGTTACAGATCTGACTGGAGACGGCTTTAGCTATATCTATAGCTGTTTTGCATGCCGTTCTCTAGCCATACGGGCCATAGACAAAGCATCCTCTTCAATTAGTTGTGTAATTGCCATGTTTATCAGCCCCCATTAAATGCATAGCCCTATGTAGTAATGATGTTAGCTTGGTGGTATGGTTAGAATCAGAATAGATATCATGCAGCCACAGCCAATGTGAAGTGAGGCAGTAGCTTTCAGAATATGTAATGAGATTGAGAAAAAATGAATTTGTTTCATTAAACAAAGCTCTTGTAGCAACAAAAAAAATGCTTGAAAAATTCATCAGAAGCCAGAGTGCTGAGTAGGTCCTGTAATTCTGAGAGGGAGAGGTGAAGATAATCTCTGCATGCAGAATTTTTGAGATTATTCTGTTTGTTTATTAATGTGCACTGAACCAAAACACAAACTTTGACCTTGGCAAGACCACTGTAACACATTGCCATTCCTTCTAAGAGGACGTGGAATCCATTGTCAAAAACGTATATCTATTTTGATTTTAGTCAATATTTTGGAGCAAATACCACTACTCTTATTTAAATAGCTTCTGCATGTTCTGTGTGAGAAATAAATGGTGCTGAGCACCTTCACCATGAATTCAAGTTATGGCAGTAGGGTAACAAACATCAGGTGCCTCATACAGTCTGACAGTTGATTAATCAAATATTCAAGGGTGTATTTTCCTGGTAGCGCTAGAATGGTAAAAACTACTTTTCATGGTTTGAAATAGCAGTCAATAGGCAAGAATATGACAATTGTTCGTCAGGAAAATAGACTGTAGAAAAATCCACTGGTAGGCAATGGCAGAGAAAGGCCACAGTTGTAACATGGACTGAATATGAGCTCTTGCATTGCCCAAACATAGATTGTTCAGCTATAGGTTGGTCTTCAAGATGAATGGTTGCGGTCACATTTTCATAGCATGGCATGCACATTAAGGAATTAATTTATTAACTGTTCAATTAATTAAAATCATTAAAGTAAGAAAGAATAAAACTGGTGAGTGAAAACATTTTCACATTAAAACTATAAAAACTGCTGGTTAAGAAGTTTTATGTTCAAGTATTATATCCCCTCTTCCACTGCACCCACTCGGACCGTCAGCACCGGGTCTTTATCCTTTGTCCTTTGTCCTTGCACCATTTCTCAGACAGCTGCGTAGGCCTTGCCGGTTTTCTCCTACAGCAGTCTGTGGATCATTCTCCTTGTCCCTTCCGTTTCGAGCCATTGATGTTGTACGATTTCTGTAGGGCGGGTGGATAAAATCATGGCTCTTCCCTCAATTGAGGGGAGGCTGCCTTAACCCCCTTATTGTACCACACTGGTGGCCCTGGTTTGTTTGTGATTGTTTGCTGCCTTTATAGCCATTCTAATCAGATGAATGAATTTCCCAAGACTCGCCAAGATGTAATATGTGGACTCATCAGAAGTACATTGCGGGGCCATGAGTTATAGTTAGCTCACCTAACTGTAATGGGGGAATTTCTATGGTTTTGTATGAGTGAAATGTGCAACTAACTATAACGTGCCTGAAACCTATGTTTTTTTCAGTGAATTTCAATGTTTTTTTAAATGCTACTTTCTAATTATAACGTGCCTAAAACCTATGGTTTTTTCAGTGAATTTCAAAGTTTTTAAAATGCTAATTTTTATCTATAAACGTGCCAGAAACCTATGTTTTTTCAGTGAATTTCAATGTGCTTTTTAATGCTAACTTCCAATTATAATGTTAATTTAACCTATAGTTTTTTCTGACACCTAAGAAAGACACAACAACCACTGCCACAACCCTCAGGACCTCCCCCGACCACCCCTCTCCCTACTACCACCAAGGCAGTGCAGAGCAGGACAGCAAACCCTCCAAAAATGGCATGGTCCCTCGGCCACATAATAGCTCAATGTTGGGAAATGTACCAATCCTTTTTTCAGTAAATCTGGAGAAAACATTTTTAAAACTAATTTCTAACCTTAATGTTCGTGAGACCTATTTTTGTGTGAATTTGAATGGTTATTTAATTACTAATTTCTATTTATAAAGTTAAAAAAACATGTTTTTCTCAGTTCTGAAAAACAAATATTATATTTTGTAACTTTAATATCCTAAAAATAGTGTTTGAAATTGTTTTCTTTGTTATTTAAACTATATAATGTCTTTTTGTTTTTTAAATATGAAACAACTACATACAGTATGAAAGGGAGCCCAGCCCAGAGCCACATCTGAAGACCAACACATGTCATAGACCTACTGATCTAGCAGCTCCGACCCCCAAGAACGCCACAACACCCACCACCACCCCCAGGACCCCCCCCCTCTATCACCGATGCAGAGCAGAACAAGACAGCAAAGTTTCCGAAAACAAAATGGCCCCTCAGCCACACAATAGCTGAATATTGGGACAGATGTGAACCAACTATATGTGAAGAAAGCAATTCACCCATGAATAACATTGCACACAATGCAAAGTGTAGTGGTGATGTGCTGGACACATCTCAGTATGCACAACACACACCTCTCCATGTGCACAAATACTACTGGTGTTTGTAGTGTTGTGGACAGTTGATGGATTCAGGCCTCAGCCAGGCCCGCAAATGCGAAAGGTTCGCTCTTCTGTACGCAAGAAGTCCTCAGACCATATAAGAAATTGGCACGGAAACTGGAAATACAAAGACAAAGTTTAATAAACCTTTAAAGGTGGTACTACAGCCCACACAACATCTATCTGCGGTGTCAACCCAGGTAACACCCAACGCATTTCATGCTCTTAAAGCACTTGAACGCATTTCACGCTCTTGAAGCACTTGATCACGGGCTTCTTTATCAAGGGTACGCACAAGCTGGAACTCCCAGCACCTGATACATAATAATCACTCTCAGATGGGCATGAACAATCGCATTGCACCTGGTCTTTGTAGTGCTGGAAAATGTAACTACAGTGAGTAGCTTGTGCAGCGTCCTCAAGTGAAGCAAACAAAAACCCCAGTCGGTTGGTGACACAGTATCACCCCTTTGGAGGTGCCCCTTTTTGTTCTCTCCTCTCACCTCCTGCCTCATTATGCTGACGTCATGTGGCACCAGCACCGATACGCTTGCACGGCCGGAAATTCAAATCGGCAGGACTGGCCACTGCAAATATACAACAAAGTTTGCCCTCTTTACAGAAGCCCACAACAGGAGGTAAGTATATGCAATATTTACTTCTGATGAAAACAGCAGCTTCAAAGGCGTGGTGGCGTCAACCCAGGTAACGCCCAACGCGTTTCATGCTCTTGAAGCACTTGAAAGCGTTTCACGCTCTTGAAGCACTTGATCACGGGCTGCTTTATGACGGATACGCACAAGCTGGAACTCCCAGCACCTGATACATATTAATAACTCTCAGATGGGCGTGAACAATTGCATTGCCCAATGGTCTTTGTAGTGCTGGAAAATGTAACTACAGTGAGTAGCTTGTGCAGCGTCCTCAAGTGAAGCAAATAAAACCCCACCGACCCTTCTCCTGCCAAGCTTGCAAATTGACCTGCCTCCAAACATACACCCTGCCCACCGAACACAGCAGCAACAACAACAACCACCTCAAGTGCATCTGTTTAAATTTCGACCCATCAATATTTAAAGATATGGATAATATATTCTCTCGTTTTATCTGGGGATATGGAAGAACACGTAGAGCTCAAAAATATATTATCCTACCAAGGGAAAGAGGGGGACTGGCGCTTCCCAAAATTAAAATCTATTGGTGGGCAACCATCCTTAAATACAGTAGAGCTCTCTTAACCCCAAGGCAAGAGCCCAATATAGATATGTTAGTCCCAACCCCACAGGAACTCATTCTAGGCAAAGAGACAAGTGATCATTTGTGGAGGTTAACATATGACTGTCATTTCAAAAAGGTCCACTTTAAAACACTTAAAGGTATTTATATTGTTTGGAACCATGTGCGAAAACTCTTGGGGCTTGGTTGGTTCTCCCTCTATACCACCCTATTTAGAATTTCCAATCTCCCTGAGATCTTTACAGATTATTGTATGACACGATGGGTAAGATCGGGAATCACACAGATTGGCTCGTTATGACAGTACGGGCTTCCGCTCATTCGAATCCCATAAAACTAAATTTGGGCTAGAATTGCATGACTTTTTTAAATATTTGCAAGTTAGTAATTTTATTGCTAAAAAGGGGGGTGGCAGTAGGGCCATGAATAAAATTCCAGCAATCGAAAAAGTGGTGCGCACTAATAGTGTTAAAATTGGTGAAATTTATAAAGATTTAGTTGTAAGTCTCCCAGATGATTTAGACAAGCATATCCGTTATTGGCAAAACAAATTAGAATTAACAGAACCTTTCACACGAAAAGCTCTAGAAATCTCAAATTGCTTATTAATGTCAACCAAACTTCAAGCCCAATTTTACAAGACTTTTTTCAACTTTATTATACACCGGCTAGAATATCCAAATGGAGTACCGGTAAAGGCACATTATGCCCTCGATGTGCGCAGCCCGAAGCAGATTTGGTACACATGTTATCTACATGTCAAACCCTAAATACTATCAGACAAGATATATCAACGTTTCTGTCAGGAATATTTGAGAGTAATATTGAGATCACCACTGCGGAAATTATACTGGGGGTAGATAGGAACGTTAGATCCGCCAACATGGAGGGATTACTGTTTATCTCAATGGCGGTACTTAAAATCTGCTTAACATCTGCATGGTTGGACTTGTACCCGCCGACATTCCAGCAATGGCGGGCACGATTCCTTGCTACCTATAGCCTGGAAATAGCCATATACAAACATAAGGGCCTTAAAAAGAAAAAAAAAGGGTTAGAAATATGGTATCCCGTTGCACAATGGATCGAGAGATCAGAATTGTAATGCTGATTAATTGTTTGTATATGAAAGGATTTTCTTTGTATGGATTTGCACTTATCCGTTGTGTGTCTCGCTTATTATTTGCATAATGCCTTATTTAAAATATTTCTGTTTATATTCAGGGCCTGTTTGCGTGGGGTTGTTTTTATAATTGGGTGGGATGGGTGGGAAAGAATGATCAAAAATTATCAATAAAGAATTGTTAAATAAAATAAAAAGTGCATCCTACTCAACACCCGCTCCGTCCACAAACACTGCGTCGAACTCTGGGACCTCCTGGACACAACAGCACCAAACGTCGCCTTCCTCACGGAAACTTGGATGAACGCCTTTTCTGCCCCCGACATCGCCATAGCCATCCTGGACGGCTACAAGATCACCCGGAAGGAGCGCGTCAACCAAACTGGAGGAGGAATCGCCATCATCTACAGGAACACCATCAGCGTCACGATCAACGCCGAAGACACACTTACCGCCGCTGCACACCTACACTTCCAGATCCACACCGACCCCCAGACCACCCTCCGTGGAACACTCATCTACAGACCCCCAGGCCCACGGACACAATTCAGCTAAACCATCGCTAACTTCATCAGCCCGTACGCCCTAGCCTCACCAGAGTACATCCTCCTGGGGGACCTGAACTTCCACCTGGAGAAAAACAATGACAACAACACTACCACTCTGCTCGCCAACCTCGCCAACCTCGGACTCAAGCAACTGGTGGACATGCTCACCTTCTTCGCCGGCCACACGCTCGACCCCATCTTCACCGCCAGCAACCACGTCTCCTTCAGCCACTCCACCGAACTACACTGGACCGATCACAGCTGCATCCACTTCACCTTCAAGAAGACCACCTCCTACCACCAGATGCTACAGACCCCCGCAGATGCTGGAGCAAAGTCACCACTGAACAACTGACCACATCACTGAGCCAGAACCCACCTATCAACACCCCCGACGCCAACGAGGCAGCAGACAATCTCGCACATTGTATCTCCAACTGCGCCGATGACCTCGCTCCTATGAAGGAACCCCCTGGCAAGACCAGCAACAAAAAAAACGCATGGTTCAGAGATGCCCGCAAAATCGCTAAGAAAGCATGCCGAGCCCTTGAAAAAGCCTGGCGCAACAAACGGACAGCAGAAAACCTGACAGCCCTCAAGAGCGCCACCCGCGAATACCATCAGATGATCCGCACCACCAAAAGAACATCACTCAAAGAGCATCTGGACAACAACGCCCACACAGCAAGGATCTCTTCAGCATCATCAAAGAACTCTCCAACCCCAGCTCCAGCAACAACAACATCAGACCGTCGTAAGACCTCTGCAACTCCCTTGCCACATTCTTCCACCGCAAGATCACAGATATACACGACAGCTTCGGACCCCAGACCCCAGACTCCGCCTCCAACCACCAAACCAATGTCCCCCACCACCAGCCTCAGCGCATGGATCCCCATCAGCACTGAAGACACCACCCGCATCATGAACATCATCTACTCCACCGACCCATGCCCTCATCACATCTTCAAAAAAGCTGACACCATCATCGCACCCCACCTCCAGAACGTCATCAACAGCTCCTTCACGTCAGCCACCTTCCCAGTAAGCTGGAAACACGCAGAAATCAACGCCCTTCTAAAGAAACCAACAGCGGACCCCAAAGACCTCAAGAACTTTTGCCCCATCTCCCTTCTTCCCTTCCAGGCTAAAGTCATCGAGAAGGCCATCAATAAACAGCTGACTACATTCCTCGAAGAAAACAACTCGCTCGACCCATCCCAGTCCGGATTTCGAGCCAACCACAGCACTGATACCGCTCTCATCGCAGCCACCAATGACATCAGGACCCTGATGGACAAAGGAGAGACAGCCGCTCTCATCCATCTAGACCTCTCGGTAGCCTTTGATACCGTCTGCCACCGCACCCTAATAACCCGCCTCTACGACACTGGGATCCAAAGAAAGGCCCTGGACTGGATCACATCGTTCCTCTCTGACAGAACCCAGAGAGCCGGCCTCCCTCCCTTCCGCTCCGAGGCCACCAAGATCATTTGCAACGTACCCCAAGGCTCCTCACTCAGCCCAACCCTCTTCAATATCGACATGAGCCCCCTCGCCACCATCGCACACAAACACAACATCAACATCATCTCCTACGCCGACGACACCCAACTGATACTCTCCCTCACCAAAGACCCTCTCACCGCCAAAGCCAACCTCCAGGACGGAATGAAAGAAGTCGCAGAATGGATGAAGCACAGCCATCTGAAACTCAACTCGGACAAGACGGAGGTCCTCATCCTCAGACAATCCCCATCTGCTTGGGACGACTCCTGATGGCCCACCACACTGGGCCCCGCACCGACACCCACAGACTGCGCACGAAACCTGGAATTCATCCTGGACTCCTCCCTCACAATGACCAAGCAAGTCAACGCAGTCTCATCCTCATGTTTCAATACCCTGTGCATGCTCCGAAAAATCTTCCGGTGGATCCCCACCGAAACCAGAAAGACGGTCACCCAGGCACTCGTCACCAGCCAACTGGACTACGGAAATACCCTGTACGCAGGAACCACAGCCAAACTTCAGAAACTACTTCACCACATACAGAGCGCCTCCGCACGACTCATCCTCGACATCCCTCGCCACAGCCACATATCCGCCCACCTGAGAAACCTGCACTGGCTCCCCGTCATCAAGAGGATCACGTTCAGGCTGCTCACCCTCGCACACAAAGTGCTCCAAAACACGGGCCCCGAATACCTCAACAGCCGCCTCTCATTCTACACTCCCACCAGAGAGCTCCGCTCCACCAGCCTCGACCTCGCCAGCGTCCCACGGATTCGCAGAACCACCACCGAAGGAAGATCGTTCTCCTACCTAGCAGCTAGGACATGGAACTCTCTCACCGCACACCTACTATTGACCCAAGACCATCTCACCTTCAGGAAACACCTCAAGACCTGGCTATTTGAGCAGTAGTAGGCATCTCCCCCTCAGTGCCTTGAGACCCTCATGGGTGAGTAGAGCGCTTTACAAATGTTTTGATTGATTGATTGATTGATTGATTGGTGACACAGTCTCAGCCCTTTGGAGGTGTCCCTTGCTCTCTCCTTGCACCTCGTGCCTCATTTTGCCGACATGATGTGGTGCCAGCACCAATCCGCTTGCATGGCGGGCCTTCCAAAGCGGTAGGACTGGACCCTGCAAATATCCAACAAAGTTTGCCCTCTTGACAGAAGCCCACAACAGGAGGTAAGTATATGCGGTCTTTATTTCTGAAGAAAACAGCAGCTTCAAAGGCATGGCAGTGTCAACCCAGGTAACGCCCAACGCGTTTCTTGCTCTTGAAGCACTTAAACGCATTTCATGCTCTTGAAGCACTTGAGCACGTGCTGCTTTATGAAGGGTACGCACAAGCTGGAACTCCCAGCACCTGATACACAATAATCACTATTAGATGGGCGTGAACAGTCGTAAGCAAATAAAACCCTGGTGGGTTGGTGACACAGTTTCATCCCATTGGAGGTGCCACTTGTTGTTCTCTCCTCGAACCTCCTGCCTCATTATGCCGACGTCATGTGGCGCCAGCACCAATCCGCTTGCACGGCGGTCTTCCAAAGTGCAGGACTGGCCGCTGCAAATATCCAACAAAGTTTGCCCTCTTGACAGAACCCCACAACAGGAGGTTAGTATATTCGGTATTTATTTCTGACGAAAAGAGCAGCTTCAAAGGCGTGGCGGTGCAACCCAGGTACCACATGACGGAGTTGGAGTTTTTCCTTCATGTAAGCGGGTATTCATGGGTTGCACATGTGATTTTGAATGCTATCCTTACTTTAACAGGAAGCTGATTTAATTGCTTCAGGATCAGTATGAAATGTTTGGATTTTTTTTACACTTGCTAAAAATCTGTCCATGGTATCGGGTATAGATTTTAGAGGATAAGTGGAGGATTTGGTTAGATGAGCTAAGAGAGAACGCCCTGCTAAGCATTTGAGGACAAGTGACTGAACCATAATTCTGAAGTCTGAGTGAGTGGTTGAAGGCTTGTGTTGCCTGGCTTGATGTACTTGATAGTAGGTAGATCTTGTTAGTTTAGCAATACATGCTTTGTGATTTAGATTTTGCTCAATGATGCAACCAACAGTTTTTACTTGTGAATTTGATAAAGGGAAGATGACAACCAAATGTATGCAATTGAGACATTTCTGTACTAGTGTGGGAGAGTCTTTTGAGGTTAGTAAATCAAATTGACTGTCGGTCAAGTTCATTTTTAGAGAGAGAGAAAGCAAATCCATTCTTTTATTTTCTTTCAGATTTTTAAATGTGTTATGTTAGATGACTCTGTGACAGGAAGTTATAGAATCGTTGGGTATAATAGGCATATTAGTTTAGCTGGATGGCTTTATCTTGAAGGACTGCAGTTGGAGGTTCCATACATAATTTGAATGGATAGGAGAAAAGGAAGTGGCTTGAGGGCTTTAATTTTCTTAGGATGTGTGTCTAATTCAAATAAATCTAGTGTAACAAATTGGGATCATGAGAACAGGAACAGTTTAAACCATTTTATAGCAGCCCCTTTTGTGCTCATTCTAGGATTCAAAATATGCATTAGTGATTGGTGATTTATGGTACCGAATGGAGCGTAAGGGTTGCCCAATACAAACAGGCAGATATTACCATTTTCTAGCATATTCAAAGCATAATTTGTTGTCTTAATAGTACTGGTTTCTGGGCTGTATTTGGAACAGAATGCAGATTGGTAATCTTTAGGTACCTTAATGATCGAGATGGTGACAGCCTTCTCAATGATTCTGCAAAGATAATGGAAATTCCAGATCAGGCTGTGGTCTTGAATACTACTGAAATCTATGTTTTGCACCTTCGGGTGTTCTGGGCTGTTTTCAGAGTTGATGGTAAAAAAGACTTTCTCAATGGAGAATTTGACCATAGCTATTTTGAGAGTTCTGAATATATTTGTTTAAATTTGTTGGAAAAAATAGCTGCCAATATTGGTAACATTAATCTGTGAGCTGCAGATTTTGTTATGTTGGGGTGAAGTCTGCACTGTATTTGATTATTTTGGGAAGATTAGTAGCTTCTTTTAAAGTTGTGATATCGTTTTTGATTGTGTTGCTTGTAAGAGATTTTTATGAATGTGCCTTTTTTCTTTGATGACTTCTAGATCTTCATCTGCCTTTTTCCCTAACAGAAAGGCAGAATGTGCCGTATTTAAGGCATAGTGCAGCAAACATAGAAGGTGGAAGTAAAAAGGAGAAATTAAGATATCTCTCCTAGTTGTACCTCCCCTGGGGTTGCATATCTTTTTGGTGCATTCCCAAGTTTACAAGGTCTGCATAAAAAACCATGGAAGTTTGTTATGTACCTTGTTTATGTATTTATGCATCACTCCAGTTGCTTTGCCCCTGGCTGCTCAGCCACTGTGAATGTGCTGCGTGGAATGTTGGAGTGGTGATTATGAATGAAATGTTGGGGTAACTGTGACGGGAGGGGTGACAGTTGGAGTAGAGACTGAGCAGCAGGCAGGCTGCTCCTGGTGGGGCTGCTGTTCCAACCTACAACCAAAACTGAATAATCATCTTAAACTACACCTCGGCTACAAGACTTTGATTACAACAGTGTTGTATAGGAACACCCACGCAATACCCATGTATTGCCAGAGTAACGCAGGTCAGTGATTTGCGTTGCATTTTGTTACTCCATTTTTTTGGACCCACTCGAAGCCAAGGTAATTGTGTGGCTTCAAAAATCTCATTTAAGATGTGTGTCACTCTTGCACCATGTTGGGTGGTGCAAGAGCAACACAAATCGGGTCATAAATTTGGCCCATAATATTTATTTGGGGGTAGTAAACATCACTCCTTGTCACAAACTCTGTGCATCGAGCTTAGGGAGTTAATTGTTGAATGGAGCCAGGGTGAGGGTTAGGGTAGTAATAGTGGTAAGGGAATCCCATGGAAGAGATGATACTTCCAGTTCCATTATGACCCAAGGATTAGTGCAATACAGACATCAAGAAAAAACAAATGCATGCCATACATGCTGTTTACTGTGTGGGAGACCGCAGAAACAAAGTAGCATATTCTCAATGAGTAATTCAGTTCAAAGGGCATGGGGACAAAAATACTAATTCCTATAATTTTATAACTTAACCAAGTGCCTGTCCTAGAATCAATCCATGCCAACAGAGCCTTTCTGTGGGCTCAGTGCATGGCCAATAAAGAGCCATGCCTCATACTCAGTGCATATTCTAGTTTAAAACAGCCCTAGATCAGGCCTACATGGATTCAAAACTGTTTACACAGGGGTTGAGACTAGCGGCTAACAGTAATGGCCGCCTTAGAGTGGATCAATGCAGGCACACAGGGAGAAGGGACGTCCAATCTGCTTTAATGGCAAAAATTCCTTGCTCTGAGGAGAGGGATAGAGACAAAAGATCTGGGAGCACAGACAGAATAGATCTCCAACCCCACTTTTGCCACAACAATGGCTGACACTAAGTTGGTGGGTGCCACCACCGATCTGCAATGAATACAGTCAGCACATGGAGCAGAGAGTAGATGCACTGTGTTTCAAAGTAAGCTATTGAACACTATGCCTCAACCTGAACAGAGTGCAATATGCACACTGTTAAAACTAAGCAGTCTGACTCAGAGCTCTTGTGGCTCGTGCTCGCTTTGGACAAGCAATGTCCACGATCTGTAGAATGCCAGTTCCCATAGAAAGCTACCTGGCCATGAAACATTGACACTCCTAGTGTGAGCTGGAAACAAGATGATATTTATGAATGGCTCTGTATACAATCCTTCCCACATCCTCTGCAATCTATAAAAGGCTATAATCATTGCTATAATCGCTGAAAATAAAGGCACCAGAGAACAACAGGGAGTTGAGGCCTCCATGTAAATGCTGGTCCCAAGGGGCGGTCTCAAGAGGAAATCTGAGAAAGGCCATCCACCACCACCACGCAATATGCCTCCCGTATTGAGGCCTCCAAAACCTAAGATACATGGCATTGACTGTTCGACATATTGACTGGCAGTCGTCGAGGTGATGAAAGATGAGGCCGAATTGCTCACTTCTTAAATTCATCCCAGGCATACATAGGAGACTCTGATACTGTGGCTGTATTGGAACGCATTCTAGAACAAACACCAATCTGTTGAAGCAGCACAGAGTGACAAGGTGTGAAAGAGGAGAGAACTGCAGCATAGACTATGTGGTCATGACCACAAACAAGATTGAGATATGCCCCCACAGCCCATTCCCAACTGGACAGAACCAGGAACCCTCTAAGCCTATGTTCCTCTAACAATGTCCCTATGCTCTCCTAGCAAAATGATCTAATACTGCAACCCCTTGCCTCCACACATCCAATAGGCTTTAAGCAAACAAGCGGGTAAAGTGTGTAGAAAATAAGGCATAGTGGCCATTATCTGATGTAACCCAGACCGCTGATCAACTGCCTTTGGCACGCACACTTGGCTCGGACCTCAATAGAGAAAGACCAACTAAGTAGACCTCCACTGGTAATAATCCAGGTGGCACTGAGATTGTTTTTGTCCATAACGACACTTTGGGCAACCACGCTAAAAGTCACCGCAATCTCTCCTTCTTCACACCAACAGCACCAAAAAGTCTACTAAGAACTAGGATGGCTAGTGGCCAGACCACAAGACAACTGCTATTTGGGAAGGTTGAGTGGGCAACAAAAAGACAAGTCCCACAATCTTGTCCATGCAAGCAGCCACTAAGGACCGTTTCCTGAATCAAATTTCAGTGTTGGACACACAGTTGGGACCCGTACAGTGCTTAATTAGAAAACCAAAATAAGCTCCACGGCCCTACTCAGGAGGCCACCACAGCTTGCACCACCAATTCCCCCTGCCAGCATTGCCAATGAAATACTTACATAAGTACTAACTACCACAGCACTACAAGTCTGACAATTCAGACTGTTTGAGGTCCCCGGAGCTAGAAGAATGACTTGGGAGGAGGTATTCATTGTTTTTAATGTATAATAAATAAATAAACAACCGTTTTTTGCTCATCTTTAAATTACACAAATAGTGCCAAAATGTGCCATCTGTCATAAGTGACTGTGTTGACAACTAAGTTCTGGGGCTGAGCACTGGAAACCACTGGTTCAAATTAAGCACTGGATCCACATATGTGAAGGTCTCGGACCTCGCAACGGAAATGAGAATGCTCCTTACTGATATGGGGTAATTCCATTCTAGAGTAAAATGAAAATGCTCCATACTGATATGGAGTTCATTCAGGGTAAGGGTGCTGGACCAATGCATGGCCCTGCTGAAGAAAAACGAGATAATGCAGATTCTTGAGGGCTTGACATTTGACTATTAAAGCAGAAAGTGGAAGAAATAGAAGACAGAGTGAGATGAGACAACATTAGATTGTACAGAATACCGTACAAAATGGAACACAACAGTGATGTACGTAGATTGCTGGTTCAAATACTGCCCGCTTACTAGGCATGACTGCTGCAAATGGGTTCCGCTCTGTTAGTATGACCATATTTCTTTCTTTTTGATCATCTGCTTTTGGACCTTTACTGGGTCTCACTCCCAGTAGTTTCATGGAAAATAGGATTGCGCATATGTGAACATGTATGCACACGGGTGAGCGCATGGCTACCAGCTGCATATAAAAGACTACCGTTGTGAGCAGCCTGGTAGCTGCAAACATGCAATCTGTCTGTGGTAGTCTTAAATTGCACCATTGGCATGTCAAAATACCCCTCTTGACAGACATAAACCTTTCTTTTAAATGTTAAACTGACCCATATGTAGGCCTTATTGCCCATAAAAAGCGGAGTGCAAACATTTACAAGTAGAACATGTAGAAATGAATGTTGAACATGTCCTTACAGTGAATTATCCCTCAAAACAATCTTCACTGTAGCAACCTTGGCCAACACCATTGGAAATCGTTGGGTTACAGTAGTACATTTATTACATGTGGAGAAGTGTGGCTCACTGGTTAGAGGCGGCATAACCTGAAGCAGAGGTCAGACCCGGGACCAGGGTTCAATTCCCGACGCGGCAGGGTCTTGAGCCCAATTGTCCACGGACTCGATAATTCTCGCTTTGGTGCCCACTCTAATCACAGGTTCACACTCTGCAACTCTGGGCATTAAGCTTGCTTAATCTCCACAACAGCCCCCTGCGGCGGGATGCCTGGCTTTCACCTTGGGGATGCCCAGTACAGGTTATCTCACAGGGAAAAGCCAGGACGGGTTCCCAAGGCAAGCGCCGAGATGCCCTAGGGTAAGTCGAGCGCTGTATAAGAACACACATACATACATACATGTTACATTTAGCAGCTAGAAAAATATTTTTTCCACTCCTTTAAACTGTGATTTAAAGACCTCTTTAATCCTAAAGTTGGATATTAACTTCTTATTTTAGAAATTGAACTTTTAGAAAGTTGGGATTTTGCTGTTAACGGTTTCAGGGAGTTTCCAGTTTCCTGGGCTGGTGATGGCTCTCCTACTGGGAAGTGTGTTTTGGGGCAAGACAGTGCACAAAAGGACTTGAATGTAGAAGAAGTGGGTCTTCGTGACAGGATGGCTGGGGGAGGACGTGGGCCCTGCCCTGATTACATTTTAAAGGGATTTTCTCCAGCACATACAAAGAGACATAACGTCAGCTTTTTATGTCACTAACCAGAGCCAAACCCAGAAAAGGGAAGGTTAGAAAAAGGAGGACTCCCCCACACACAAGCTGGTCTTGACTTAAAAAGTGGCACCCGGAACATGAAGAAGCACAAGACCCTGGACCCAGATTGTGACAGTGGCAATACCATCGAAAGCTGAAAGGTAAACAACCTGATGCACTAATGAACTGAGGATTCTGTGTATAGCCGACCCCAGGACTAGTGGGTCTCTCCAAGGGCCAGTAATGTTGGCTCCCTTACACCCCTTTAGGACCAGGTGGGGGAAGACAAGGACTCCACTGCGCTCGGATATGATGCCATAGAGCCAGAAGGGCATGGGGTATATGGGTGGCACCGTAAAGGAGAAGGCTAGTGCAGAGAGCCAGTGAAAACACTTCCCTGCAGAGTGCACCCCTTGTTAGGCTTGCTGCAAAAGCTCCTGGTGGCTATGGCTCACCACTAAGACCAAAATCACTTAAATCAGCCCAACGGGGCAGGAGATATTCACATTTGAAAATGTTAACCTTTGCCCAACCTTGAGAAAGGGAGTGTGTGGGGCGATGCTGCATCTCTCAAAAAAAAACCGAGGTTGGCCAGTCCCCAGGGTTAACCCCAGATTTATTTGGTTATTCTACCTTGGGTGGGGTCATGCTTTGTGTCCCCTCCCCAGACTCTCTATTGTCCTGGGGATCCCATTCCCCGGGCCAGCTTTATCTACCAGGTCAAAGTAGGCATTACCTAGGAAGTAAGCGTTTTGTGGCGCAGGTTGTGAAATTAACAAATTTGACTTATCTTTGTTTACCTTAACCTAATTGGTCATTCAGCTTGGAAACATGTAGGTGGATTAAGTGTTAGAAATTGTGTGATTTAAGCTAATGCAATTTAGACAGAGAGCCAATGCCTTTTGAGAGGCCTGTAGAACAGATGCCTTTTTTCTCTTACTGACAGAAGTTTCTTTGGTTGACTCCCAGGCAGAGGTATCTTCTCATGACTTCAGAAGAACTTTCTCTGACTTAGCAAAGTATGGTGATCTTTTTATGAGACAACTGATCTTGTTTAACTTTCCCTTTGAAACAACTTTATAATTTTTGCCATTGATTACATGACTTTGAATTTATTGACATTAATGTATTTATTATTTATAACTACTAATTTGATTATTTGTGTTTGTAACCTATTAATCCTTTAATAAACTGTTACGGTTCGAAACTCAACAACTCTCTGTCTTCCTTGTGAAGCCTTCACTTTTTTTAAATGTATTTAATTTTGATATTAGCTTCAGTCAGAACTAAAGAGCTATTGGAGAGCGATTTCTGAACGGGAATTTGCACCAGATTTTTTACTGAGCAAAGCGCTCTAACACCTAGATCTAGCACTGTAAACAGTTTTTGGGAGGACACACTCTGCATTTTTAGAGAGTCTGTTACTTTTTGTCTACAACTGGTCCTCAGGTCATCAAAGGATGGGGAAAGCCATCATCTGCATATCCAGCGTAGAGACTCTCCATGGCTGTAAAACCACAACCCAGGGTATCCCATGACCCATTTCGATGGAACAGAGCCTCCAGTGGCAAGGCCCTATACCCTGGAGATACACTCCATAGTGTCTAAATACTGCACAGGTGGGCCACCACTATTCTCTGACTTTCAAAGAAGGCATTCATAGCAGCTCAAACTGAGCTGATACATGTATTTTAGAGACAAAGTATTAACTTCCTATGCGAATCTCTAATTGCATCAAGCATGTACCACAATAGCCAGTCTACGAAAAACGAATATAATAACTGCTTTACCTAGCATAAATGACTAGGTACAGCAGTAAGCACTACAAAAATGAAGATACGGAAAAAAAATCACAATTCACCAACCTACCGTTCTCCAGCCTCCTATAAGGCAGCTGACGTGTCCCTATGTCCCGAATTCCTAAGTACATCATATTAAGGTAAATAGAATCCCTCAGTGGAAGAAATGCGAGGCTGTCTCAAGAGATCGATGACAGTAATACTCCACTATAGGCTCACAGAAAAACATGAACGCCCCAGAGGAGGGAGTGGTGAACTGATTGCATAGGTTATAGTAACTACGACTTTGAAAACATAAGTCAGTGGAGGTGTTAATATGGAAAGATGTGCGATGACAGCACCAAGCCCCAGGCTTTGGCACCGTGCTAGTCCTTTATTGCAGTCAATAAATACCGTTAAATGTCGCGGTGCTCACAAAGGCAGTTTGAGGCTAACATTCACTCTCATGGGTCCCGTGAGCAAACAAAACCAAGCCCTCTGTCAAGCAACGGAGTATGCATGTGATGCATGTGAGCGTGACGCAATTGGGCTCAATTTGCAGTTATACTTAAGATAAAATGATATGGCGTGCGTAATAAGTATGCACTTACAGTTCTGTACTTTCCAAAGTGGCTCGAATTGTTAAAAATAAATCTGCCTTCGAAATAGAAATCTATTTCTGATGTGAATGAGGGACATTCCAGTTCTATTACAACGGCAACATTGCTTCTCTGCTCAGCTGATAAAATAATGTTAGTAACCGCGCACAAGCTCATTGGAAATTCTCTGTGACCTCATGGAAACTCACTTATTACTACACGAATAAATGCACTCGAAATGAAAATTGCACTCTGCCTTTTTCTACAATATTAAAGGAAGTACGGAGCCAGTAATGAATGTTGCGCGTGCACAACAGACAGTCACATCCATTGTTCTTGCGTGCATGACCTAGAACGCGTCCCATTATCTGGATAATAGAAGGTTGGTGTCTCCCCTGGATATACCTTACGCATGCGCTATTAGCACAGATTTAGAGAGAGAGAGAGTCCTCTTAATGTTCACGGCATTGTTAACATCACGCACGCTCCGAGAATAGAATGTGATAAGTGAAGGAAGTGATAGCATGACTTTCACGTGCTTCTCATATCCCCTTTGCAATAAAGTATGTTGTCAAATGAGCATTTTCATCTTCAAACATATTACATTGTAAGAACCACGGGCGTTTTAAATGTACTGAAAAAGTTCAGAATGTGAAGGCGCTGACTTTCAGGGGCAGTGTCAGGTTTTATTTCAGGGTCCGATTCACAAATCTATTTGCAGGAATAAGTTGAGCTTTGGGGAACATGTAGTAGCACTACAGTAGCATTACTTATGTTGTATAAAATGCATTTCTTGTGCAGTAATGTCCACCGCAGTGGAGTGCGGTGGCAGAGATTTCCACACACGTAAGTATATTCCTTTGCATTAAACGTTGGCGGGACCAGAGTGAGAGGTAGAAAAATGGGGAATAATTACTTCAAACATGGATGGGGGTCTATGAAAACTTAAGGTGGGGTTTCGGTGGGTCATGCTGATACAAAATATGAACCAACCAAAGAGTAAGACTATTGCAGCTCACAAAATACACTTCTAAAAGTACTACAAGACTAAAAGTGTCAAACTAGTTTTAAATATACTATAAACCAGCTGTGGAGTAAGTCCACCACCACTCGTAGCCAATTACTGGCACCACAACCACAGCCGGACTGGGAATAGCAACCAGCCATGGCTAAATGTTCACCAGGCCCGTGCGAGGGAGGGGTGCTAGTGAGAGAAGCACCACTCCCATTTTTGTTCAGGGGGCCAATATTGCAGCACTGATGCAAAACAGGCCCCCACAGGTCCAAAACCATCCCCCACCCTTCTGGCCCACTGGGAAAACACCCTGTTCCCTCTACAGCCCAACCGGCCCTGACCACAACACTCTCCCACAGAAAACAATGGAAGCAGGGATTTAAAAAGTATATATCCTTTTGTGATTAATGCTAAATAAATTAAATTAGATTAAAAATGTCCAATTTTATTATATATTCCAGCCCGAAACGCGTCTTGCCCTTCAATCCAGCTGAAAATGCAATAAAGAAAAACCTGTAATCTATCCTGGTGGTCCGTCTCCTGTTTGCTACGCCGTTCCGAGTTTGGGATCGGAGGTGGTGTTTGGAGTTTTGTTCATATATATATATATATTCTTTCACTCCTTCTCCACACCATACAAAGTAGGCACCGACTCCGTTAGGTAAATTTTCAAGGATTATTCTTTATTCCATACCGTAGACGCGTTTCGACGGACCCAGCCGCCTTGGTCACTACATCTACTACTCCCCAAGTGCAAACATGTTTTATAGTGTTCACCAACACCATGTGACTTAAAATAAAAAAAAGTGAAAACAATTGTAATGAACGAAAATTTAGAAAACAGACCATTGATTGTCATGGTTACAGGCACTAGAATGATAGACATGGTGGAGTTGGAAATGGTTAATTTTGCAAGTCATGGTGGTTTTAAAATAAATTCGAAAACAACTTCATAGTTATTTATGCGTACTATTCATGTTACATAATTCCACAAATGCTATTCGTATATGCTAAGCAATAGAAGGTTCAAATTACTGTATAGAAATCCGTATTGATTTAGGCTGATGCGCGCGTGATGGAAAGTGAGAACATATTGCCCACCCATTGCATATATGTCTGCTTGCGCGCGCACTCTGTAACTTCTTACCGTGGTGCCACTAGAGCACGGCAGGGAGGGTTAATGCTGCGGTGATTTGCGGGGCGCTTTGCACGAGTTCCTGCCAGGTTATGTGAGACGCCGGTTTTAATGATACTGTTACAGTAAGTACATTGTGTGGCGTGTGGTCAGTCAGCTTGGGACCTCGTTCAGGCTATACGTTTGTGGGTTCCTAGTGGATTCGCGCGTTAGCAAAACCAGGGTCCGGGACAAGCTGATGGTTGTCGATTTTTGTGGCATACATTTCTGTGCGCTGGCGCGGCCCCTGTAAGATAGTTGCTACACATGTCGAGTGGAACTGCGGAGGCCCATCAGTCGGATTTCTGCTGGTTATTGAGGGTGCATCATAAGTTGAGCATTGATGTCTACCAGTCGTGGTGTCTGATTGTAAGGTGTGTGGTGATTGTGATAGTTAAGTGCGGTGCGGGTATTTACAAGGTGGTGAGTTTCAGATGTTTATATATATTGCTTCAAATCCCTCGCATTCGAAGGAAGGACGCACTCACAAACCGGTAATTTGATGTTTTATTTCTTCTTTTCACTCTGCAGCCTGACGCGTTTCGGGGTATCTTTCCCCTTCCTCATAGGCAATATATATATATATATATATATATATATATATATATATATATATATATATATATATATATCTGCGCAAACTCCAAAGACAGCCACAAACATCAGAACCCTCCAGGCAATGAGGAGACGGACCACGAACTGGATACACAGATGAATTTATTTATCCAAGGGTTGAAAGTAGCGAGGGCAAGACGCGTTTCGGGCTTACAAAGCCCTTGTTCACATGCAACAATTCAACGTTATTTTTTCTTTTTTATAATGCAGTGCAAGCCCGCCTACCCGCCCTTTCTCTCTCAGGTCACATGATCATAGACATAAACAAAAGTTTTATACATAACGTAATGTCAAACTCAAAACTATAATTCTTATTTTGTTGTTAATGGTTCAATTATTTTCTAGTGCATAACAATTGTAGTAATGTTTAAATATTGCTGGATAAATCCAAAAAGCAAGCATAAGCCTATATGCAATATTGCACAATGAACAACCATCTATAAAAACCAGATATATTCCGCTTTCCAAACTGATTTGGGATAAATCCCTGTGCAAATTATAGCAGACGGTTATATAAGTACTGACATATGTGCAAAGTTGCTTAATGATAGTAGTATTATGGGATAAATCCCTGTGCAAATCCTAGCAAAAGACCTGTGCAAAATAGCAAAAAGTACAAAATTATGCAATTTGTATAAAACCATTAAGTTGATCGCAATTATTTCATTTATGCAAGGTACATTCAACAAATTGTACCAATTATCGCGACCTTTAATAGAATGGGGGACGGGGTGGTGGAAAAAGTGCAAATATTAACAGTGTTGTTGAATCGCAGTCTGCAATTTATGGAGATTAATAAAGTGCATAGGTGCCAATGGAGGGAAATTTAATTATAAGGAAAAGGGAAACAAAGTGCTGAGAGTTTATGATGATAAAATTCTGTGTAAATGGTACATATATGTTAATCTAGACACAAAGGAAATCTAAATTTGTTTCCTTATTGTTGGTCTGAATAAATTCATACATAAAAACTATTAATACCACTATAAATAGATCATCATTTAAAAGTTATAGAAAAGGACACCACATATTATAAATAAGTGTTAAAATCAGTTCTCACATCTAAGGTACAAAAAATATATACCTAAAAACCCAGTGAAAAAAAAAAAAATATATATATATATAAAAATATATATATATATTTGATAGGAGGAAGCGGAGCAATAATTAGAAAAGTGGCTGACAAGGAACTTGACCAGCCACTTTAATTACCATGTATGGACAGAAATATTTACAAGGAGAATTCATACAAAACAGAATGCCACCCCAGATCACAGGGAACCTGACATATCTAGGTGAAAAGAGGAGGGTACTAACAGGAAGTCTGGATACTTTGAGATATTTATAATCTAGAGTAAGTTATAGAAAATGACGTAGATCCTCCGTGTTGTTGAGGCCATTCGGCCATTTGCTATCAAATTCAAGGATCAAAATAGACTCTAATCTCCTTAACTTCAGCTCCCTGTTGCCTCCTCTTCTAAGTTTTGGGACAGAAGCTATCACATAATATGAGAGACAGTTAAGATCTTTGTTATGCGTACTCTCAAAATGGCGAGCCACCGGGTATGCCTGGTCGCTATGAAGAATAGCCCTGATATGTTGCAAAATCCTGACGTGCACTTGCTGTTTTGTACTGCCAATATAGTTAAGGCCGCAAGTGCACGTCAGGACGTACACAGCAAATTCAGTTTTGCACGTGTGGCTACCCTTAATCGGAATATCAGCAGTAGAAAACGGTGTTCTATAGTGGGTTTTATTGATTCCGAACTTGCACGCTCTGCAAGAGGTGCACTTTCTGAAACCTGCTGATACTAGCCAGTTGGGCTTTTGTTGCAATTCAGGGCTACTTTGATCAAGGATAGCGCCCATATTTTGTGCTCGTCTGAATGTGACTAAAGGTTTGTCAGGTAGCATGCATCCCAAAACAGTGTCAGTTCGAATAGTAGACCAGTGTTTGTTTATGATTTGTCTGATTTTATTTTCCTGGCTACTAAAGTCTGTAATAAATCTAGGACACTCTATATCTTCTGTTTCACTTTCGTTGGTGAGCATACTATTTTTGTTAACCAGCAAACTAGCTCTAGATTTTCAGCTTTTGCTAGAGCCTGGTTAAAAATTAGATCAGAGTAACCACAAGCTTTCATCCTGACTCTCAATTCGTCAGAGCATCGTTGGAAATCCACAGCAGTACTACATATTCTTTTTAATCTCAGGATTTCTCCGTACGGTATGCTGTGGATAGTGTGCTTTGGATGTAGGCTTGAAGCATGGAGTGTGGTATTGCCAGCCGTGGCCTTTCTGTGCAAAGTGGTCTGGATGTGATTGTTGTCATCTACATATATCTTGACATCTAAAAATTCAGTTTGCCTGGCACTTATGTTAGAAGTAAATCTTAGATTAAGGGGATTGTTGTTGATTTCAGCAATAAAAGTTAACGCTTCTTCTTCCTCCCCTTGCCACACAATAAAAATGTCATCAATATATCTAAGATACTTGACAATTTTCTCTCGCACCCAAGTTTGGTGTTGGACCTGGAGGACCTGCTCCTCCCACCAGCCGACGTGTAAACACGCGTAGCTGGGGGAGAAACAGGCCCCCATGGCCACACCCCTCAATTGTCTCCAGACTTCTTTGCCAAAAGTAAAATAGTTGTTGTTTAAACACCAGTTAATTAAACTTAGAATCACCTTGTTCTGTTCATACATTTCAGCAGGTCGGTGACCCAGGTAGTAACTAGTAGCATTAAGACCATCCTGGTGAGAGATACTAGTGTATAGTTGTTCAACATCAAGGGTGATAAGTAACATGTCAGTCTGCCATTCCAGATCCTCTATCTTGACTAAAAAGTCTGTTGTATCACGAACAAAACTTGGGAGTTTTTGGACCCATATATATATGTATATTACCTACTGGCGGTCGCCAGTAGGTAGTTATAGTTAGGATTTTTTTCAATGTTAAATCTCAAAATTCTATTTGGAAGAACTTTGGCGCCGGTTGACGAATCTGCCTGAAAACTTCCTCAAAATGGCCTCGCGGCGCCCCGGTCCTTCCCTGAAAGTTTGGGGGGGATTTGTCAAGCGGGGGCCGAGATAAAAGGGGTGTCCCAAAACGTGTTTTCCCCATGTTAATTTCCATAGGGCGGTCGACCTCACTTTTAGCCCGAACGGCTGAATGGATTTCCACCAAACTTGGCAAAATTGTAGGGACTGGTAGCCCGATATGCCTTTGCTATGTCTCAAGATATGTGCTCCTGTGGATTTTGAGTAATTTAGGTTCAAAAAAATATATATATCTATGGTAGCGCCCCGGTACGCGCACCGGGCGTGCTACGCGACTTGCGCGTGGAAAGCTGATTGGCTCTCGGGTGTCTGTAAACATTCGAAACAGTCCGGAGCGGCCGCCATCTTGTGTCTCGGTAAAATCAAGACACAAGAGGTGGAAAAAACAAAGGGGGAAATGACCATAAGGGGGCAGAGTAGACCCCCCTTGACTCCCTAGGTTTGATGTGGGGGCCATAAAAGGGCCCCGCGGGGCAACATTTTTTTTTTTTTTGATATGCGCGGGGGAGCGCCCGGTACGCGCTCCGGGGAGCGTACCGGGGAGCGTACCATAGGGAAAAAAGAATGACAGTTTTCAAAAAATGTAGGATTGTTTTTATAAATTTGAGGTCGTTCTAAAAAGAACTGTATTTTTTCTTCTTTTTGTTGTTTTATATTTTTTTTATTGGTTTTGTGAATTGTTTTTTCTTTTTTTGTTTTTTCTGAACACTTTTATATTTTTTTTGTATTTTTTAATGGGAGAAACAAAAAACAGGGAATTGTAAATGGCTCAACTGGAGCAAAAAAAAAATCAGGAACATTTAGGGTTTTCTTGGACTCTTATGGTTATCACCAGCAACCATGATAAGTTCAATACTTTGCTCACCATAGCAAAGTGTCTTGTTACAATATTTGCACACAATTTTGTAATCGTCAAACTTCGGTTGAATAGTAGCAAATGTGTCTCTTGCCCCCGGACCTGATGGAGTGGGTTGTTTTGATGTTGAGGGTCTAGTCGTTGAAGGGGGAAGCTTACTGCAGAGGTCCCTTAACTCTGCATTAGAATAATTATTTGGATGCAAACGCATCATGTGGCGAATCTTTGTATGATTCCCGAAGGAATACTTTTTGTTAGGGTTCCCCCTGGACAACTTAGCTTCACAAATTAAACAAGTCACCTTTGTACATGTACATGTATTTATATAGCGCAAATCACTGACCAAGGTCGGTATCTAAGCGCTTGCTTAGGGAACCCATCCTGGTATTCCCCTGTGAGATAACCCCGGCAGGGTATCCACAAGGTGAAAGCCAGGCATCCCGCCGCGAGGGGCCGTTGTGGAGATTAAGCAAGCTATTGCCCTGAGTCGCAGAGTGTGAACCCATGAGTTGAGAAGGCACCGGAGCGAGAATTATCGAGTCCGTGGAATTTTTTTTGAGCCCAAGACCCGCCGAGGCGGGGAATTGAACCCTGGTCCAGGGCCGATCTCAGCTTCCGGGTTTGCCGCCTCTAACCCCTGAGCCACAGTTCACACTTTGCAGCGTTGACTTTTTTAAAACCCCTTGGGATTTTGAAGAACTCCCAAATAAAGTGCGAATTTGGTTGGTAGGGCTGTTAATTTTCAGGCAGGAATTCCCTTCTCTGTTCCTCCTCTTCATCATTCTCCTCCTCATCCTCTTGACCACCAATGTAATCTTCTAGTGGTCTTTTAGATGGTGGTGGTGGTGGTGGTGGTGGGGTAGATCCTCCAGTTGCTGCTGCTAATGTAGCCATTTCAAACTAGTAAAGAGTAGAGATAGAACTCCAAAAAGGTCTTCCTCAGTCAAAAGACAAAGTCAGAATAAGGAAAAAAGGTGGGGGCTTTCATCATTTGGAAAAAAAAACTGTTCTGGACCAATGAAAAGTGTTATTTTGAAGTCACATGACCCAGGCTTTCATCATTTGGAAACCAAAACTGATCTGCACCAATGAAAAGTGTTATTTTCAGATCACATGACCTGACGCGCTTACGCTACGCGCCCCGGGCCGCGCTCCGGGGCACGTAGCGTAAGCGTGTCGAGACGTTGCGCGATCGTATGCGATCGCGTGCTTCCGGGTGCGCTTACGCAGTTCGTCATAGGACGCATCACGCGACTGCGCGAAACATCACGATGTTGTTTTCGTTCGCGGCAATAGTGCTAATGGGATGCTCACCGGTGCGAGCCCCGGGGCGCGCCGAAAAACTTCGCTTTCCGGTGCGCTCACCGGGGCGCGCACCAGGAGCGCTCCGGGGCAAAAAAATAAAAAATAAAAATATATATATATATAAAAAATATTATTACATAATTATTCGATATAACATTCGTTGTAAAAAATAATACTTTTCATACCTATAGAGATTTGCTATTAAAAAAACTTTGAAATTCACTGAAAAAACCATAGGTTTCACACTAGTTATAGTTAGGTATTAGCATTTAAAAAACCTATTAAATTCACTGAAAAAACCAGAGGTTTCACACCAGTTATAGTTAGCTGGAAAGTTTACTGACATAAAACCATTGAAATTCCCACGTTATAGTTAGTTGGACTCACTATAACTTGCGCGTGCAATGCATTGCTGATGACGTCACATATTACATTACTCATGACATGGTCAGTGACACATCTTTTAGATCTACTCTATTATGTTCAGAGACGCCGTCACTGTACCTGCGCCTCCAAGATCTCTAATCCACGGAGGCTGGTGGATGAAAGTAAGGGAAATTGAGTTGCTAAATTTTAGATTTCTGTGTGTTTCCCCACCGCACTGCACCAAAGAACCAGCTTGCGGCATTATGGGACTGGTAGTTTCTGTTCACTCATGCAGGCAGAGGTAACAAGGTGCAGGTGAGCCAACAACAACAGGGGAAGGAGGAGCCTGCTTTAAAGATGGACAAGTGGGTGAGATACAGTTTGGGACTGCAGCATTTGATAAAAGCAGTTTGCCGAAACCGGTCATGCAAGCCTCCCAATGAATCAACTTTGAAGCCCTGCTGTGTCCTGTGTTTCGAATCTAGAATGGAGGAGAAGATTGCTTTATTTTTAACGCGCTGCCTATGGCCCGTGCACAAGCCCCTTTCAGAGTTGCGGTCAAAGAAACATGGGAACTGTGTAGTTTTAGCCGAGGTATCGGATATTTCCTTTGACCCACCAACGTAGCCTCCGAGGTATCATGACAAAGGCTTGTTTTCAGCGGGCCTCTATTATGTTCAGAGACGCCGTCACTGTACCTGCGCCTCCAAGATCTCTAATCCACAGAGGCTGCTGGATGAAAGTAAGGGACATTGAGTTGCTAAATTTTAAATTTCTGTGTGTTTCCCCACCGCACTGCACCAAAGTACCGGCTTGCGGCATTATGGGACTGGTAGTTCCTGTTCACTCATGCAGGCAGAGGTAACAAGGTGCAGGTGAGCCAACCACCACAGGGGAAGGAAGAGCCTGCTTTAAAGATGGACAAGTGGGTGAGACACAGTTTGGGACTGCAGCATTTGATAAAGGCAGTTTGCCGAAACTGGTCGTGCAAGCTTCCCAATAAATCAACCTATGAAGCCCTGCTGTGTCCTGTGTTTCGAATCCAGAATGGAGGAGAAGATTGCTTTATTTTTAACGCGCTGCCTATGGCGCGTAAACAGGACCCTTTCAGATTTGCGGTCAAAGAAACATTGGAACTGTGTTGTTTTAGCCGAGGTATCGGATATTTCCTTTGACCCGCCACCGTAGCCTCCGAGGTATCATGACAAAGGCTTGTTTTCAGCGGGCCTCTATTATGTTCAGAGACGCCGTCACTGTACCTGCGCCTCCAAAATCTCTAATCCACAGAGGCTGGTGGATGAAAGTAAGGGATATTGAGTTGCTAGATTTTAAATTTCTGTGTGTTTCCCCACCGCACTGCACCAAAGTACCAGCTTGCGGCATTATGGGACTGGTCAATGAAGAGCTAGAAAAAGAAACGGATACAGGGATAAAAACAACAATATCCCAGATGAGAGACCAGATGAAAGCGAGATTGGCAAAATACGAACATAAAATTAGAATGCGCAAACAAGAAAAATATGAGCGCGATGCCAATGACTACCCGACTGGGCGCGTATTAACATGCGCAAAGAAATTCGCGCCCCTCGGAAACCTCTTCAGAAAAGAACCATGACAGCTACGACAAGCAGTATGCCGGAAACAGAACCCACCACTTCAGAGTCAGACCTGACTGAGAACGAGTCAGGGGATGAACAACGGAGGCAGAATGACTCGGATTCACAAGATGCACTGCATAATGTACAAGAAGCCCTACCAAAGAAGACTCCTTTTCAGGAGGAATACGAAGTAATCAAAAGCTCCTGGCTAAGGGGCGGCACAAACAAACCACCCGATGTGGATGTAAATGCAGATGCAGATGCCACTGCAACAGCAACATCAACCAGAGGAGGAGGACGAGGAGGGCAGGCGGCGGGAAGAGGAGGCAGAGGAAATGCAAGAACCTCCCGATGGACGAGCAGTCAGACGAACAAGAAGCAGTGACTGTGGATCCTAAAGACATCATTGACCAAGCCAGCCTGACTGTAGTGAATCTAACATCAAAACAATTGACGGAAGCAGAAATGGAAGTTTTAAGTCTGGGTCTCACTTTCTGTCCCACAAATGACCTCGAATACACACAAACTAGAATCGACTTGTTTCGATTCACCAGAAATCTGAAGCTCCATAAACATTTTAAATTGCGCCCGCACCTAAAAAATACTAAGAAGGGCCCTAAAATGAATGAAATGGATATACTCAGCGCTAAAGATCTACCAGCTATCGAGGCACTGGAGGATTTACGATTAGATCAGGGTTCCGATCATCAACAGGAAAACCTGAGTATCGCACAACGGGCTGTCCTTCAAGGGGTCGAGCAAGAAAGAGAAGAAAGCTCGTTCAAACCTGCATCAACCTTTGTACCACAAACATCATGGGATGCAATAGATGTCTTTACGGAGGCAATGAAAAGAGACCTGACATTGTATAGAAAATCGCAACCGTCAATTTCAACAAACAACATTACTGAATGCCAACGCCAAGCTTTGAAGGGCCTGATCAGTGATGAATCCATAGTGATCAAGCCCTCGGACAAGGGGGGCAACGTGGTTCTTATGAGTAGAGACCTATATAGAACTGAAGCCCTGAGGCAACTTGCAGACAGAAATTTCTAGGAATGCACGAATGCAGTGTACCAAACGAGCATTACCAGATACGACGCTCTAGTACAAAAATGGTACAATCACAACATGCTCGGAAAGGACGAAAATCTATTTCTAAGGAACCACACCCCCATGCTACCAACTTTTTACCATCTCCCCAAACTTCATAAAAACATGGAAAATCCCCCCGGCCACCCAATAATATCATCCATTGGCAGCCTGACTGAGAACATGTCACGTTTTGTTGACAACATTCTGTTTCCCTTAGTGATCAAGTTGAAATCTTATATAAGGGATACGAAAGACTTCTTGACCAAGATCCAGGAACTAACATGGGACTCTGGGTACCTGCTAATGGTTTTAGACATTACTAGTCTTTACACCTGTATAGACCACAGGCAGGGTCTCGAAGCCATTAAACATGCTCTGGGTCAACGCCAAATGAAGTACACATGTCACAATGAAATGATCATGGAGTTCACAGAATTTTGCCTAACCAACAATATTTTCCTCTTTGAGGACCAGCTGTACATACAAACATCAGGGACGGCGATGGGTACCTGCTTCGCTCCCAGCTATGCAAACCTATTCGTTGGCTGGTGGGAGGAGCAGGTACCCAGGAGCTGCACAGCAGGCACAGACACAGGGCATGTAAAAAGCTGGCATTGTTATATTGACGATTTGTTTATTGTTTGGGATGGAGGAATGGACTCAGCAGAAGAATTTATTAAAATTCTTAACAGAAATGACCTCAATCTACATTTCTCAGGCTCGGTCAGTCCAGTGGGAGCGGAGTACCTAGACCTGAAGGTGTATATTGAGAATAACCAACTGCATACCACCCTGTACAGAAAGGATACTGCTGGTAATTCGACACTCTTTGCCAGCAGTAGCCATCCCACCCAGCTAAAGAACAGCATTCCCTACGGAGAACTATTAAGAATCCGCAGGAACTGCTCAAAGGACTCCGATTTTGAGGCGGCTGCTTCAGAATGTATAACAAGATTTTCCATGAGGGGCTATGGCAACACCTTACTAAAAAACAAAGATCTATACTCTTGGCAATTACCAATCCTACTGTGGGCAGAAATAGAAAATCAAGCAGGAAAAACGGTAAATTCAGACTCATTACTCCATATTCTAAGGGAGCAAGAGATCTGAAAGCCAATAGAGGCACATCTTGAAAACGGACAGTGTACTCGCGGATGACCTACCTGCTCATCCCTTAATCACTTTTAGCAGGGCCAGGTCACTCAGTGACATGCTTGTCTCGAGTCATCTAGACAAACCGACACCTAAAACTAATTCCTTGAAGCAGATGGCGGGCTTCTTCCCTTGCGGCCACTGCAAGGCTTGTAGTGGTAGCAGACGGGTGTTATCTTTTGATATACCTGACACCGGTAACAAAGTGCCGATTAGGCACTTTATCACGTGCAGCTCCCAGTTTGTAGTTTATTGTTTAATCTGCCCGTGCGGCTTACGCTACATAGGCAGTACTATCAAGGAACTCAAACTGAGGATCCTGGAGCACCAACGGGCAATCGAGAAAGTAGACACCACCTATCCGGTTGCCCGGCATTTTGCTGAGGAGCACAGCAAAGATCGCAAACAACTCAGATTTTTTGGATTGGACATTGTTCCACCCAATATAAGAGAAGGTGACAGGTTAAGGAGACTCCGCAGACTCGAGTCCAGATATATTGTAGATCTCTCCACCAAACACCCTGGAGGTCTTAATAGCGGTGAGGAATTAGCATGTCATCTGGGAAAATAAGACTATAGGAAGAAGAAACTCTCTCTTAGGAGGTCTGGTACATTAACTGTCAGTCCAGCTATAATGTGTACATTCTGTCTATAGTACTTTAATCGAATCACTGTAATACCGTATTTCCCTAGCCTTGATTCTGACCTTGATTTTGATTTTGAATCTGATTATGATTTTGACTGTGATACCCCTTTGCAGATTATGACAGGCTACCTAAGGTATGTAAATGTGTAGATATGTATATGGTAATGAGTGTACATATATAAATAAAATCAGCCAGTGTGGAAACATGACCTGATGTGAGAGGTCTCCTGTGATCATAACCCATCACCCGAGGCCTTTCTATATTATTATGGACTGTACTTCATAACAGTTGAATCATGATTTCTGATGTATATACCAGTATCCAGAATCGATTGTAATTTAAGTCCCTGGAGCTTCCCTTTGGCCAACTCAGTTTTATTGCTTATACATACATACCCTGGATGGTGCCTTTCCTTTTTTCCTTTTTCCTTTGGTAGCTTATTGTTTGGAATGAGTATTCTTCTGTGATATACTCTATGGAACAAAATAATTTTTGCCTTATATCTTGATGAACTTCCATGATGAACTTTGGACTAATTCCATATGAAGTATGCTACTACTCTTTCCATGTGCCCGAAGACTTGCCTTATGATTTGCACTGTTTGTTTATGTGTAAATATGACATTGTACATTATACCATAGGACACTAGCCGATCCACGGCTTTATTTCAAAGTGAGAACATACACGAACGAATTAGATAAGACCCCCATATGAATAGAACACCCTCCAATATGGCGCTCATAGTGGCAAAAGGGGTATAGTCCTATGTTTATGTCAATGTTCATGAATTTGTTTATTTAATGGGATGTCTGATATTGACGAGTGACACACTGACGAAGGCTCACGCCGAAACGCGTCTGTGCTTATCTGTTCCCTTTAATTAAAAATCTGGTTGATCCTTGGACTACGAGACCTGCCTCTTTCTTGTGACACGAAGAAGAGTCTTGAGCGACTATATATATTTATATATATATATATATATATATATATATATATATATATATATATATATATATATATATATATATATATATATATATATATATATTTTCACACAGAAAGCACCCTTTTTGGAAGAGCCAAACACGCAGGTAGGTTTCATCTTCGCGTTTATTTTGCAGGAAAGGCAGCCCAGTGAAGGAAATAAAGTCCAAATGAATCACTATGCCTGACGCGTTTCATGCTCTGCCAGCATTTCTTCAGAGGCATCATTTCAAGCATTGCGTGGAGCACAAGTCTTATTTAAATCATTTTCACCTGCCCCAGTGGGCGTTGGCTCACCCAGAGCCTGCTGGGATTCGTAGTGCCACAATAACGCTGTGGTCAGCTGCTCCTACGCAAATGTCATATTCAAAAATTAAATACCACAGTGGGTCTGGAAATTATCACACATACTCTGCGCTGTCATTGTTCAAACCTGCAACACGACCTTCCTGCCCTTCATGCTGTTTTCCGCTTGGCTTCAGCAAGGTCCACTTATCAGTAGCAGGGCTCCTCCACGACCAGAGTCGGCCGTATAAACATTTTTTCCACACAGAAAGCACCCTTTTTGGAAGAGCCAAACACGCAGGTAGGTTTCATCTTCGCGTTTATTTTGCAGGAAAGGCAGCCCAGTGAAGGAAATAAAGTCCAAATGAATCACTATGCCTGACGCGTTTCATGCTCTGCCAGCATTTCTTCAGAGGCATCATTTCAAGCATTGCGTGGAGCACAAGTCTTATTTAAATCATTTTCACCTGCCCCAGTGGGCGTTGGCTCACCCAGAGCCTGCTGGGATTCGTAGTGCCACAATAACGCTGTGGTCAGCTGCTCCTACGCAAATGTCATATTCAAAAATTAAATACCACAGTGGGTCTGGAAATTATCACACATACTCTGCGCTGTCATTGTTCAAACCTGCAACACGACCTTCCTGCCCTTCATGCTGTTTTCCGCTTGGCTTCAGCAAGGTCCACTTATCAGTAGCAGGGCTCCTCCACGACCAGAGTCGGCCGTATAAACATTTTCACACAGAAAGCACCCTTTTTGGAAGAGCCAAACACGCAGGTAGGTTTCATCTTCGCGTTTATTTTGCAGGAAAGGCAGCCCAGTGAAGGAAATAAAGTCCAAATGAATCACTATGCCTGACGCGTTTCATGCTCTGCCAGCATTTCTTCAGAGGCATCATTTCAAGCATTGCGTGGAGCACAAGTCTTATTTAAATCATTTTCACCTGCCCCAGTGGGCGTTGGCTCACCCAGAGCCTGCTGGGATTCGTAGTGCCACAATAACGCTGTGGTCAGCTGCTCCTACGCAAATGTCATATTCAAAAATTAAATACCACAGTGGGTCTGGAAATTATCACACATACTCTGCGCTGTCATTGTTCAAACCTGCAACACGACCTTCCTGCCCTTCATGCTGTTTTCCGCTTGGCTTCAGCAAGGTCCACTTATCAGTAGCAGGGCTCCTCCACGACCAGAGTCGGCCGTATAAACATTTTCACACAGAAAGCACCCTTTTTGGAAGAGCCAAACACGCAGGTAGGTTTCATCTTCGCGTTTATTTTGCAGGAAAGGCAGCCCAGTGAAGGAAATAAAGTCCAAATGAATCACTATGCCTGACGCGTTTCATGCTCTGCCAGCATTTCTTCAGAGGCATCATTTCAAGCATTGCGTGGAGCACAAGTCTTATTTAAATCATTTTCACCTGCCCCAGTGGGCGTTGGCTCACCCAGAGCCTGCTGGGATTCGTAGTGCCACAATAACGCTGTGGTCAGCTGCTCCTACGCAAATGTCATATTCAAAAATTAAATACCACAGTGGGTCTGGAAATTATCACACATACTCTGCGCTGTCATTGTTCAAACCTGCAACACGACCTTCCTGCCCTTCATGCTGTTTTCCGCTTGGCTTCAGCAAGGTCCACTTATCAGTAGCAGGGCTCCTCCACGACCAGAGTCGGCCGTATAAACATTTTCACACAGAAAGCACCCTTTTTGGAAGAGCCAAACACGCAGGTAGGTTTCATCTTCGCGTTTATTTATACTACGAATCCCAGCAGGCTCTGGGTGAGCCAACGCCCACTGGGGCAGGTGAAAATGATTTAAATAAGACTTGTGCTCCACGCAATGCTTGAAATGATGCCTCTGAAGAAATGCTGGCAGAGCATGAAACGCGTCAGGCATAGTGATTCATTTGGACTTTATTTCCTTCACTGGGCTGCCTTTCCTGCAAAATAAACGCGAAGATGAAACCTACCTGCGTGTTTGGCTCTTCCAAAAAGGGTGCTTTCTGTGTGAAAATGTTTATACGGCCGACTCTGGTCGTGGAGGAGCCCTGCTACTGATAAGTGGACCTTGCTGAAGCCAAGCGGAAAACAGCATGAAGGGCAGGAAGGTCGTGTTGCAGGTTTGAACAATGACAGCGCAGAGTATGTGTGATAATTTCCAGACCCACTGTGGTATTTAATTTTTGAATATGACATTTGCGTAGGAGCAGCTGACCACAGCGTTATTGTGGCACTACGAATCCCAGCAGGCTCTGGGTGAGCCAACGCCCACTGGGGCAGGTGAAAATGATTTAAATAAGACTTGTGCTCCACGCAATGCTTGAAATGATGCCTCTGAAGAAATGCTGGCAGAGCATGAAACGCGTCAGGCATAGTGATTCATTTGGACTTTATTTCCTTCACTGGGCTGCCTTTCCTGCAAAATAAACGCGAAGATGAAACCTACCTGCGTGTTTGGCTCTTCCAAAAAGGGTGCTTTCTGTGTGAAAATGTTTATACGGCCGACTCTGGTCGTGGAGGAGCCCTGCTACTGATAAGTGGACCTTGCTGAAGCCAAGCGGAAAACAGCATGAAGGGCAGGAAGGTCGTGTTGCAGGTTTGAACAATGACAGCGCAGAGTATGTGTGATAATTTCCAGACCCACTGTGGTATTTAATTTTTGAATATGACATTTGCGTAGGAGCAGCTGACCACAGCGTTATTGTGGCACTACGAATCCCAGCAGGCTCTGGGTGAGCCAACGCCCACTGGGGCAGGTGAAAATGATTTAAATAAGACTTGTGCTCCACGCAATGCTTGAAATGATGCCTCTGAAGAAATGCTGGCAGAGCATGAAACGCGTCAGGCATAGTGATTCATTTGGACTTTATTTCCTTCACTGGGCTGCCTTTCCTGCAAAATAAACGCGAAGATGAAACCTACCTGCGTGTTTGGCTCTTCCAAAAAGGGTGCTTTCTGTGTGAAAATGTTTATACGGCCGACTCTGGTCGTGGAGGAGCCCTGCTACTGATAAGTGGACCTTGCTGAAGCCAAGCGGAAAACAGCATGAAGGGCAGGAAGGTCGTGTTGCAGGTTTGAACAATGACAGCGCAGAGTATGTGTGATAATTTCCAGACCCACTGTGGTATTTAATTTTTGAATATGACATTTGCGTAGGAGCAGCTGACCACAGCGTTATTGTGGCACTACGAATCCCAGCAGGCTCTGGGTGAGCCAACGCCCACTGGGGCAGGTGAAAATGATTTAAATAAGACTTGTGCTCCACGCAATGCTTGAAATGATGCCTCTGAAGAAATGCTGGCAGAGCATGAAACGCGTCAGGCATAGTGATTCATTTGGACTTTATTTCCTTCACTGGGCTGCCTTTCCTGCAAAATAAACGCGAAGATGAAACCTACCTGCGTGTTTGGCTCTTCCAAAAACGGTGCTTTCTGTGTGAAAATGTTTATACGGCCGACTCTGGTCGTGGAGGAGCCCTGCTACTGATAAGTGGACCTTGCTGAAGCCAAGCGGAAAACAGCATGAAGGGCAGGAAGGTCGTGTTGCAGGTTTGAACAATGACAGCGCAGAGTATGTGTGATAATTTCCAGACCCACTGTGGTATTTAATTTTTGAATATGACATTTGCGTAGGAGCAGCTGACCACAGCGTTATTGTGGCACTACGAATCCCAGCAGGCTCTGGGTGAGCCAACGCCCACTGGGGCAGGTGAAAATGATTTAAATAAGACTTGTGCTCCACGCAATGCTTGAAATGATGCCTCTGAAGAAATGCTGGCAGAGCATGAAACGCGTCAGGCATAGTGATTCATTTGGACTTTATTTCCTTCACTGGGCTGCCTTTCCTGCAAAATAAACGCGAAGATGAAACCTACCTGCGTGTTTGGCTCTTCCAAAAAGGGTGCTTTCTGTGTGAAATATATATATATATATATATATATATATATATATATATATATATATATATATATATATATATATATATATATATATATATATATTCACTGAAAAAACCATAGGTTATAGACCATATATAGTTAGGGATTAGCATTTACAAAACCTTAATTTACTCGCACAAAAACCATAGAAATTCGCATATATAGTCAGTTGCAATAACTATATATCGCGCACCCGCAATCCACTGCTGATGATGTCACATATTACATCATTCATGACATGGTCAGTGACATCACTGATGACATCACTGATGACATTATCCAGTGACTGTATGTTTCTGTAAAGTTAAAATATGTCTTACATATTAAAGAATGAGGGGATGTATAAGTGTCTGGATGAAGCATTTAGTAGGTGTATGACTGACTGTATGAGAGAGTGATTAAATGAGTCTCACTGAGTGCATGGGTTAGTGACTAAACTGTCTTAATTTGTGCATCATTATATCTGTTCTGTAACCTGCTGCATGTTTTGATCAGTAGCTATATAAGTAACTATATGGGTTATTGATTGGTTGCCCAAGTATTTGTACGGGAGACTGAGTGTGTGTGTGGGTGGCTGGGAGGTGTGTGACTCTGTGCATAGATGTGTGAGCAGTTGATTCACTAGATGTATGGGTTGAAAAGTGCATGTGGAAACAGCTGTATGGGCGGTTGACTGTGTGCATGAGTGTATTGGTGAGTGAATGGATATCTCAGTGCTACATGTCAAAGTAAGTACATATGTAAAACACAGTACATGTGAGAGTTGACATATTTAAATAACTGTGCATTAGAGCCAGTGAATGTGTGAGTGGCTGTATGGATCATTGTGAACTTGTATCAGGGATTGTATAAGAGAGTAAATATGTGTTAGTATATGTTTGAATAAGTAAGGTGTGTATAACTGTATAGTTGAGGAAATGGAGGTGTGATTGATTCTTTGCATGACTGACTAGGTGTGTGAGTAACTCCATGGATGAGTGACAGTCTGTGAGTGTCTGTTTACACTGAGTGTATCTAAGGTTATATTAGAGTCTGAAGAGGTTCATCGTATTATCACATGAATGATGTCATCAGTGATGTGATCAGTAATGTCAAATGAGATGTCATCAGTGATGTCATCAGTGATGTCACTGACCATGTCATGAATGATGTAATATGTGACATCATCAGCAGTGGATTGCGGGTGCGCGATATATAGTTATTGCAACTAACTATATATGCGAATTTCTATGGTTTTGTGCGAGTAAATTAAGGTTTTGTAAATGCTAATCCCTAACTATATATGGTCTATAACCTATGGTTTTTTCAGTGAATTTCAATGGTTTTTTAATAGCAAATATCAAAAGCTGTAAAATGTATTCTTCTTTTACGCCCCCCTTGCATACATTATACCTGACGCAGGTATAATGTGGCGCAGGGTTTTAAAAAGTGACCCATCTACCTAGATGCGTCACTTTTTAAATATAGCGCAACGTGGTGCATTTTTTTACACCGCTGGTGCGATGCATCACTTTTCTGTGCGCACTCCTTACGACATTCCAGATGTGTCATATTTAATGTATGACGAATCATGCCGCAAGGAGTTACTTTCTCCTCTCATACCTTTCTGTTCTTTCTTACTCATTCTCCTTTCAATTATCAATTCACTCTATTTCACTTACTCTTTTTCATTTTTTTAAGAATATAGCTCTTTGATGAGAATTGGAGGTAGTTCTGAAAAGAACTTTTGGTTTTCTTCTTTTTCAAAACAGGAACAAAAACAGGGAATGGAAACTGCTCAACAGGAGCAAAAAAACCAAAAAAATTAGGGGTGGGAAGGGCAGCGATTGTTCTCCAATGCTCGAACCATGAGCTGGACACTTTGCTCCCCATAGGTGAGGAGTTGATTGCAGTATCTGCATCTGACGACCCCATGGTTAAATGCAGGTTGAATGTTTGGCACCTGCTCCTGTGATTGCTCCTTCCCAGAAGAAGTTGCTCCTCCGGTTGATGTAGAGGCCCCATCTCTGGGAACCTCTTGTGCCAGAACCCTGACACTTTCCCTGGCAAAATTCTGGGGGTGCTTCCTCTCCACATGCCGGATCATTGTAAAGTTCTCAAAAGAGTACTTTTTCAAAGGATTACCTCGAGACAGCTCTTCTTTGCAGATCCTGCACTGTACTTTTGGAGCATTAACCTTTTTTAGTCCAGGTGGTATTATAAAAAATTTCCAAATGAAATGCTCCTAAACTTTTTGTTGAGGAGGCTGTTCATTGATGAATTCATTGGAGTCATCCTCACTGCTGGATTGTCTGGCAGCCATTGAAAAACCAAGAAATATCCTGGAGCAAAAAGGCAGGTCTTTCAGTCACAAAAGTGAAAGAAGAAGTGAAGGAAATGGGTGGGGATTTCATTCTTTGTAAAAAAAACTGTTAGCAACCAATGAAAAGTGTTATTTTAAGGTCACATGACCCGACGCGCTACGCTGCGCGCTCAGGAGCGATTCCGGGTGCGTTTATGCGGCGCGAACGCAGGCGCTTCCGGGGCGCAAACGCGGCGCGAACGTAGGCGCTTCCGAGGGCGCTTACGTTGCGTGCCGAAGTGACGTCAACAAACTTTTACGGAAATGCATAATTATTTTCCTTATCTCTACTGATATATTTATTTTTTATGCAAATTTCAGCACAAAAATGAAAGGAGAACAGAACGTTTCCTTTGAAATTGCCCTACAGATGAACAATGAGAAAATCATTGAACGCATTGACTTGAAATTCATGGACGAATCACGAGACCATGAACTTCTACAATGTGTAGAATCTGTGGATTTGTTACTTAATTATGAGGACGATAAAATGTGGGAAGTTATGTTCCCTCAACAAGAGGACATTTCGGACAGTCAAATATTAGACAGTCTATTAAATTTTGAAAAAGAATCAGAAAAATCAGAAGAATAAATTTATATTTAATAATCAAAAATTGTTCGAGTCTTTAATCTTTTTTATATGTAATTCATAAACTAGTACCAAATTGATTATAATGTAAAGTCAGACTTATAGTATACTGTACAACTTGTTTATGTTACGTAGTAAATTTCCTCATAGTTACTTCCTTTCTCCAACTACATTATCTCCAATGTGTATTTAACATCTCTTTATCATCTCCTGCCTCCATATTGTTTCGGCTTTCCAGACAGACTATGGTATGAATTCCATATACCACAATAACTTCTGAAACAACTTGCAAGATATCTACAAAGGAGACAGCGTTTATTTATTTTTACACTCTGCATTGGTACCTACATGTTGCTACGTAAATAAAAATAAACAACAAAAAAAACAACAAAACGAACAATCAATAAACACACAATATTTAAAAAGTCTTTAATTCTTGTTTACTTATAGTACGCTCCCTGGACCGCTTTCGGGTGCGCGTACCGGGCGCACCCCACGTAAAAAAAACGTTGTTTTTTTTTAACCCCGTGGGGCCCTTTTAAAGCCTCCACATCAAACCTAGGGGGTAAGGGAGGACCTACTATCCCTCCTTATGGTCAATCAATCAATCAATCATAGACATTTATAGAGCGCACTACTTACCCGGAGGGTCTCAAGGCGCTTGGGGGGGGGAGTGCTGCTACTGCTCGAATAGCCAGGTCTTGAGCTTCTTCCTGAAGGAGAGGTGGTCTTGGGTCAGGCGCAGGTCGGGAGGGAGTTCTAGGTCTTGGCGGCCAGGTAGGAAAAGGACCTTCCTCCTGTTGTCGTTCTTCGGATGCGGGGGACGGCGGCGAGGGCGTGGCTGGCTGATCGGAGATGCCGTTTGGGAGCGTAGAAGTTGATGCGGTTGTTGAGGTAGCTCGGGCCTTGATCGTGTAGGGCTTTGTGTGCGTGGGTGAGGAGGCGGAAGGTGATTCTTTTGTTGACGGGGAGCCAATGCAGGTCTCTCAGATGTCCGGAGATGTGGCTGTGTCGTGGGATGTCGAGGATGAGTCTGGCTGAGGAGTTCTGGATCCGCTGGAGTCTCTTCTGGAGCTTGGCGGTGGTTCCGGCGTAGAGGGTGTTGCCGTAGTCCAGTCGGCTGGTGACGAGGGCCTGGGTGACCGTCTTCCTGGTCTCGGTGGGGATCCACCGGAAGATCTTCCGTAGCATGCGCAGGATGTTGAAGCATGACAAGGAGACGGCGTTGACTTGTCTGGTCATGGTGAGGGAGGAGTCCAGGATGAAGCCCAGGTTGCGTGCGTGGTCTGTCGGTTTGGGTGCGCTGCCCAGGGTGGGGGGCCACCAGGAGTCGTCCCAGGCGGAGGGCGAGGAACCCAGGATGAGGACTTCCGTCTTGTCTGAGTTCAGTTTCAGGCGGCTGGTCGTCATCCACTCAGCTACGTCTTTCATCCCTTCGTGAAGGTTGGCTCTGGCGGCGGCGGGGTCGTTGGTCAGGGAGAGGATCAGCTGGGTGTCGTCAGCATAGGAGATGATGTTGAGGTTGTGTTGGCTTGCGATGGCCGCGAGGGGGATCATGTAGACGTTGAAGAGGGTGGGGCTCAGCGAGGATCCTTGAGGGACGCCGCAGATGACTTTGGTGGCCTTTGACTTGTACGGTGGTAGACGGACTCTCTGTGTTCTTCCGTCGAGGAAGGAGATGATCCATTCCAGTGCCTTCTCCTGGATTCCGACGTTGCTGAGGCGCTGCACTAGGGTGCGGTGGCAGACAGTGTCGAATGCCGCGGAGAGGTCTAGGAGGATGAGGGCCGCTGTTTCTCCGTTGTCCATCAGGGCTCGGATGTCATCGGTGGCAGCAATGAGGGCGGTCTCGGTGCTGTGGTTGGCTCGGAAGCCAGACTGAGAGGGGTCGAGGGATCCATTCGTCTCGAGGAAGGCGGCCAGCTGTTTGTTGATGGTCTTCTCGATGACTTTGGCTGGGAACGGGAGGAGCGAGATGGGGCGGTAATTCTTGAGTTCGGTGAGGTCTGCTGTAGGTTTCTTTAGTAGGGCGCTGAGTTCGGCGTGCTTCCAGCTCTCCGGGAAGGTGGCGGTGTCGAAGGAGGTGTTGATGATGTCCCGCAGGTGGGGTGCGATGACAGTGTCGGCCTTGTTGAAGACGTGGTGAGGGCAGGGGTCGGTCGGAGATCCGGAGTGGATGGAGTTCATCATGCGCATGGTGTCTTCGGTGCTGATCGGAGTCCAGGCGCGGAGGGTGGTGGTGGGGGGTGGTCGTTCGGTTGTGGCGTGCGTCGGTTGAGTGCTGAAGCTGTTGTGTATGTCCACGATCTTGTTGTGGAAGTAGGAGGCGAGGGAATTGCAGAGGTCTTGCGATGGGGTGATGTTGTTGTTTCCGGCGTTGGGGTTGGAGAGCTCTTTGACGATGTTGAAGAGTTCCTTGCAATTGTGTGCGCTGTTGTCCAGCCGGTCCTTAAATGCAGTTTTCTTGGTGGCGCGGATCAGTTGGTGGTGCTTCCGGGTGGCCAGCTTGAGGGCGGTCATGTTGTCCGGTGTTGGTTCCCTTTTCCAGGCTTTCTCGAGGGCTCGGCAGTTCTTCTTGGAGCTCTTGAGTTCGTCGGTGAACCATGGGGCCTTCTTGCTGCCGGGTCTGCTGGGCGGGGTCCTCAGTGAGGCGAGTTCGTCCGCGCAGTTGTTGATCCACTTCGTGAGGTTGTCGGCGGCCTGGCTGGGGTTCGCTGAGCTGGCGGGGGGGTGCTGGCTCAGGGAAGCGGCGAGCTGGTCGGCTGTGATCTTGTTCCAGCTTCTTCGAGCAACCGGTTGCTGGTGGTGGTGGATTGTCGTTCTTCTGAAGGTGAAGTGGACGCAGCTGTGGTCCGTCCAGTGGAGTCCAGTGGCGTGGCTGAAGGCGATGTCTTTGCTGGATGAGAAGACGGCGTCGAGTGTGTGTCCGGTGAGGTGGGTGGGGGTGGACACCAGTTGCTTGAGTCCGAGGTTGGCGAGGTTGTCGAGCAGGGTGATGGTGTTGCGGTCGTTGTTGTTCTCCAGGTGGAAGTTGAGGTCCCCCAGGAGGATGTAGTCAGCGGAGGGGAGGGCATGCGGGCTGATGAAGTCGGCGATGTCCTCGCTGAATTGTGTGCGTGGTCCCGGGGGTCGGTAGATCAGGGTGCCTCTGAGGGTGGTCTTCGGGTCGGTGCGGATCTGGAAGTGTAGGTGTTGGGCGGTTTTCAGGGTGTCATCGGTGTTGGTCGTGATGTGGATGGTGTCCCTGTGGATGATGGCGATGCCTCCTCCCGTCTGTTTGACGCGGTCTCTTCGGGTGATCTTGTATCCCTCTGGGATGGCGATGGCGATGTCGGGCGCTGAGGAGTCGTTCATCCAGGTTTCCGTGAGGAAGGCGACGTCAGGAGCTGTGGTGTCGAGGAGGTTCCAGAGTTCGATGGCGTGCCTGTGGACGGAGCGGGTGTTGAGCAGGATGCACTTGAGGTGGTTGCTGCTGGTGTTCGGCTTGGCGGGTGCTGGTGCGGGGCAGGTCCGGATGCAGGAGAACTTGCAGGCGTGGCAGCTGAAGGGTCCGTGGGTGCGCCTTGGAGTGGCTCGGTAGCATCCAGGGATCCCGCCGGTGTTGAGTGCGATGAGTTTGGTGGCGTTGTAGGACAGTCGGGTCGTCTTCCGTCGGTGGGGGCCAGGGGTTCGGGCGCTGGGCGCGGTCCAGGCGCGGACGGGCGCAGACGGGCTTACCTTTGGCGCGCCTTCGGCGCGCTTAGGGCGCGCCTGCTGCGCGTCAATGCTGCGCGTTGGCCACTCTGCCATATGAGGAGAGTGGGGGGGCGGAGCGTGGGCGGAGCAGCTGGGAGGCGGGAGGGGTCGGCGAATGGGAAAGGACACAGGGGAGTGGGCGGGGCCGCAGGGGGGCAGCGGTGGGGAGGTGGCGGGAAAACGCGGCAGGGCTGGCCTCAGCAGGGGGCCAGGGGACAGCGGGGGAAGCTGGAGGCGACGGGGAGAAGTCCAGGCAGGGAGCCTAGGCAGGCGGAGGTACGGCGGCGCTCAGAGGGAGGAGCAGGCAGCGCAGGCGGGGCACAGGCTGGGCGCAGCGGCCGGGGACCAGGGGAGCCGCTGGTGCTGGGGGGCAGCAGTGGGCCTGGAGCACAGCTGGAGCGGCAGACGGGCAGTGGTGGTTCTTGGCAGCAGCGGGGGCACACCAGGCTCATACCAGGAGGAGTGAGCTCGGTGCGTGGGGTGACCGGCCTAGAGGGTCAGTGGTCACTGCTCACCACCGGGCCTCCTCCTCCCTATAAGGTCCAGTGGGTGGGCGGAGCAGCTGGGAGGCGGGAGGGGTCGGCGAATGGGAGGGGGACACAGGGGAGTGGGCGGAGCCGCAGGGGGGCAGCGGCGGGGAGGTGGCGGGAAAACGCGGCAGGAGCTGGCCTCAGCAGGGGGCCAGGGGACAGCGGGGGAAGCTGGAGGCGATGGGGAGTCGCCTCCAGCTTCCCCCGCTCGAGTCGACGGGCTATGGTCATTTGCCCCTTCGTTTTGGCCTCCTCTTGTCTCTCGATCCTACCGAGAGACAAGATGGCGGCCGCTATGGACTGTTTAGAATGTTGACAGACACCGGAGAGCCAATCAGCTTCGCTTCGCAAAGCTCCGTTACGCGAAAAGTACGCGAACTAGTGCGCTATCTAGGACGCTGTCACAGAAATATCTGTTTTTTAAAACATTAATTTCTCAAAATCCACTGGAGCACATATATTGAGACCCAGCAAAGGCACATCGGGCTAACAGTCCCTACAATTTTGCCAAGTTTCGTGTAAATCCATTCAGCCGTTCGAGCTAAAAGTGAGGCCAAACACCCTATGGAAAAATGAATGGGAAAAACGCGTTTTGGGACCCCCCTTTTTTCTCGGCCCCCCCTTGACGAAACCCCCCCAAATTTTCAGGGGCTGATCGGAAACAAAATGTGCCATTTTCCTGAAAATCTCAGCCGATTCCGGTCACAAACGCTAAAGTTATTAGACATAGAATTTTCTAAAGTTCCATAGAGAAAAAATCCTAACTATATATACCTACTGGTAGGTAATATATATATATATATATATTACCTACTGGCGATAGCCAGTAGGTATATATAGTTAGGATTTTTTTCCTATGGGATTTTTGAAAATTCTATGTCGAATAACTTTGGCTTATGAGGACAGAATTGGCTGAAATTTTCAGGAAAATGGAACATTTTATTTCTGAGCAGCCCCTGAAAATTTGGGGGGGTTTCGTCAAGGGGGGGCCGAGAAAAAAGGGGGGTCCCAAAACGTGTTTTTCCCATGCAATTTTCCATAGGGCGGTTGGCCTCACTTTTAGCCTGAACGGCTGAATGGATTTACACCAAACTTGGCAAAATTGTAGGGACTGGTAGCCCGATGTGCCTTTGCTATGTCTCAAGATATAGGCTCCAGTGGTTTTTACGAAAATTAACTTTGAAAAATATATATTGGGCTACATTGGGCTATATATATGTTGGAGCCCAAATGTAGCCCAATGTAGCCCAATGTAGCCCAATGTAGCCCAAAGATGGCCACCAGAGACAAAAAAAATCAAATGTAGCCCAAATATCAGCCAGATGTAGCCCAACTATAGCCCAATGACAGATTGTCCCAGAGTGTTCTAAAGAACAACTAGAGTGCTAACAGTCCTACTTATTACAAAGGTATGGCACACCTGAAGCCATCTTGATTGGAATAAAGTGGTAACTCTTAAAACATTTAATTTAAAAAGGAACATAATGAGGGGGTTCATTTTGCCATAGAAAGTATGATTAGCGAATATATGACGAAATCCCGCATACCATCAGTCCTCAAAAAAAATCCTGCATGTACTATTAGGCCGCAAATTAAAATAACGAAAACTTTTAGAACGAATATGCCTTTAGCATACACTAAACAACTAAACTACCCTAAACCCTAAAACACTACCCCCAGCATGACCCTACACTACACAAACAGTACAACACTACCCTAAACCCTAAAACACTACCCCCAGCATGACCCTACACTACACAAACACTACAACACTACCCTAAACCCTAAAACACTACCCCCAGCATGACCCTACACTACACAAACACTACAACACTACCCTAAACCCTAAAACACTACCCCCAGCATGACCCTACACTGCACAAACACTACAACACTACCCTAAAACACTACCCCCAGCATGACCCTACACTACGCAAACACTACAACACTACCCAAAACCCTAAAACACTACACCCCAGCATGACCCTACACTACGCAAACACTACAACACTACCCTAAACCCTAAAACACTACCCCCAGCATGACCCTACACTACACAAACACTACAACACAACCCTAAACACTAAAACACTACCCCCAGCATGACCCTACACTACGCAAACACTACAACACAACCCTAAACCCTAAAACACTACCCCCAGCATGACCCTACACTACGCAAACACTACAACACTAACCTAAATCCTAAAACACTACCCCCAGCATGACCCTACACTACGCAAACACTACAACACTACCCAAAACCCTAAAACACTACACCCCAGCATGACCCTACACTACGCAAACACTACAACACTACCCTAAACCCTAAAACACTACCCCCAGCATGACCCTACACTACGCAAACACTACAACACTACCCAAAACCCTAAAACACTACACCCCAGCATGACCCTACACTACGCAAACACTACCCTAAACCCTAAAACACTACCCCCAGCATGACCCTACACTACGAAAACACTACAACACTACCCTAAACCCTAAAACACTACCCCCAGCATGACCCTACACTACGCAAACACTACAACACTACCCTAAACCCTAAAACACTACCCTCAGCATGACCCTACACTACGCAAACACTACAACACTACCCTAAACCCTAAAACACTACCCCCAGCATGACCCTACACTACGCAAACACTACAACACTACCCTAAACCCTAAAACACTACCCTCAGCATGACCCTACACTACGCAAACACTACAACACTACCCAAAACCCTAAAACACTACCCCCAGCATGACCCTACACTACGCAAACACTACAACCCTACCCAAAACCCTAAAACACTACCCCCCAGCATGACCCTACACTACGCAAACACTACAACACTACCCAAAACCCTAAAACACTACCCCCAGCATGACCCTACACTGCGCAAACACTACAACACTACCCTAAATCCTAAAACACTACCCCCAGCATGACCATACACTACGCAAACACTACAACACTACCCAAAACCCTAAAACACTACCCCCAGCATGACCCTACACTGCGCAAACACTACAACACTACCCTAAATCCTAAAACACTACCCCCAGCATGACCCTACACTACGCAAACACTACAACACTACCCTAAACCCTAAAACACTACCCCCAGCATGACCCTACACTACGCAAACACTACAACACTACCCAAAACCCTAAAACACTACACCCCAGCATGACCCTACACTACGCAAACACTACAACACTACCCTAAACCCTAAAACACTACCCCCAGCATGACCCTACACTACGCAAACACTACAACACTACCCTAAACCCTAAAACACTACCCCCAGCATGACCCTACACTACGCAAACACTACAACACTACCCTAAACCCTAAAACACTACACCCCAGCATGACCCTACACTACGCAAACACTACAACACTACCCAAAACCCTTAAACACTACCCCCCAGCATGACCCTACACTACGCAAACACTACACTACCCAAAACCCTAAAACACTACCCCCAGCATGACCCTACACTACGCAAACACTACAACACTACCCAAAACCCTAAAACACTACACCCCAGCATGACCCTACACTACGCAAACACTACAACACTACCCAAAACCCTAAAACACTACACCCCAGCATGACCCTACACTACGCAAACACTACAACACTACCCAAAACCCTAAAACACTACCCCCAGCATGACCCTACACTACGCAAACACTACAACACTACCCTAAACCCTAAAATACTACACCCCAGCATGACCCTACACTACGCAAACACTACAACACTACCCAAAACCCTAAAACACTACCCCCAGCATGACCCTACACTACGCAAACACTACAACACTATCCTAAACCCTAAAACACTACGCCCAGCATGACCCTACACTACGCAAGCACTACAACACTACCCTAAACCCTAAAACACTAGCCCCAGCATGACCCTACACTACGCAAACACTACAACACAACCCTGAACCCTAAAACACTACCCCCAGCATGACCCTACACTACGCAAACACTACAACACTACCCTGAACCCTTAAACACTACCCCCAGCATGACCCTACACTACGCAAACACTACAACACAACCCTAAACCCTAAAACACTACCCCCAGCATGACCCTACACTAAACAACCACCACAACTCTACACTACACTAACACAACACTACACTACACAACACTACACTACACTACACAATCACTAACCCACGAAAAAATTAACACAAACCCACTTACCTCTCTCGTCATCGTGGTTTTCACAACGCAAATGCATTTACCATACATGCCTTTAAAACGTAATTCTTTGTAAAGGCATGCGCGATAAATGCACATGCGTTTTGAAAAAATGCGGGATAATGGTATGCAAGCTCAATGACCTTGCGGGATAATGGTATGCGGACTGAAAGTCTGCGGGATAAAAAATGCGGGAAAATGGCTGCAAACCATGATTAGCAGCAGACTTCCCTGGTGAGCACTCGCTTTACTACAGTGATCTAATGAGCAACTAGAGTGCTAACATTCAGAATTTATGGCAAATGTGTGACACATCTGAATGCCTTCTTGATAGAACCAAAGTAAACAAGCATTGAAAATGCAATAGATCTCGCCCTCGTTTAAGTTAAAGCCATTCTGTTTGTAATGAGGTGGCTTTTTAGCTTTGCTTTTATTAGTGTTTTTAAAACTTTCATGTAAATAACATGCATATGTATGCATATATGTATATGTATTTACAACAAGGGGTGGTGAGGGACAGAGTCTCTGAATTAAGCAGAAAGCTCTCACCCAGTCAAGAGATCAGGGCTAGATCCAACACCGTTTTTTAGCTCACTGCACCATCCCAGTTTCAGAACCTGGCTGTATGCAAATTAGTCTGTTCCTGTCCCAGTGCATGATGGGAACAGGGCAAACCAAACTACAAAAGCCAATTCTTACACTGGGAAGGAAACAAGCTCCCGGGGACCGGTTTCTGGCATTACAGCCGTCTTCGGCCCGGTTTGCTTGAATCCTGATGGTGAAATGAGCAAGGGTCTCACATCTGAGAATACCCTTCCACGCTTAGGGTGGACAAAAATATTTACAACAAGGGGTGGTGAGGGACTAGTGAGCTTGTCTCCTTTCTGGTGAAGAATTGGCTTGGTAGTTTAGTCTGCCCTGTTCCCATGATCACTGGGCCAGGGACAGACTGATTTGCATATAGCCAGGTTCTGAGCTGGGATGGTGCAGTGAGATAAATAACGGTGATGGATCAAGCCCTGATCTTTGGACAGGGTAAGAGTGGTCTGCTTAATTCAGACACTCTGTTCATCACCACCCCCTTTTCTGAATCGTTTTTGGCCACTATAGGTGTGGCAGGGTATACTCAGACATGAGTCCCTTTCTCACTGCACCATCAGGATTCAAGCAAGCCGGGCCGAAGACGGCTGAAATGCCAGAAACCGGTCCCCGGTAGCTTGTCTCCTTTCTGGTGAAGAATTGGCTTGGTAGTTTAGTCTGCCCTGTTCCCATGATCACTGGGCCAGGGACAGACTGATTTGCATATAGCCAGGTTCTGAGCTGGGATGGTGCAGTGAGATAAATAACGGTGATGGATCAAGCCCTGATCTTTGGACTGGGTAAGAGTGGTCTGCTTAATTCAGACACTCTGTTCATCACTACCCCCTTTTCTGAATCGTATATGTATATGTATGCATGCATTTATATTTATATAGATATGCAGATTACATATGTTTATATATGTATATTACCTACTGGCGATAGCCAGTGGGTATATATAGTTAGGATTTTTTCTCTATGGGATTTCTGAAAATTCTATGTCTAATAACTTTGGCGTTTGTGGACGGAATTGGCTGAAGTTTTCAGAAAAATGGCACATTTATTTTCTGAGCAGCCCCTGAAAATTTGGTGGGGTTTCGTCAAGGGGGGGCCGAGAACAAAGGGGGGTCCCAAAACGCGTTTTTCCCATTCATTTTTCCATAGGGCGGTTGGACTCACTTTTAGCTCGAACGGCTGAATAGATTTACATGAAACTTGGCAAAATTGTAGATATGGTTTGCCCGACGTGCCTTTGCTATGTCTCAATATATGTGCTCCAGTGGATTTTGAGAAATTAACGTTTAAAAAAATATATATATCTGTGACAGCGCTCCGGTTAGCGCCCCGGTTCGCGTACCTGACGCGTAACGGAACTTCGCGAAGCGAATCTGATTGGCTCTCCGGTGTCTGTCAACATTCTAAACAAACCGGAGCGGCCGCCATCTTGTCTCTCGGTACGATCGGGAGACAAGATGTGGTGAAAAACGAAGGGGGAAATGAAGGAAAGGGGGCAAGGTAGACCACTCCTGACCCCCTAGGATTGATGAGGGGGATATTAAAGTGCCCCGCGGGGCAAAAAATTTTGCGATTTTACGCCGTAGAGGCGCGTCCCGGTACGCGAACCGGGCAGCTCACCGGGCAGCTAACCGGCAGCGTAGCTGTCAACATTGTAAACAGTCCGGAGCGGCCGCCATCTTGTCTCTCGGTAGGTTCGAGAGACAAGATGTGGTGAAAAAAGAAGGGGGAAATGAAGGAAAGGGGGCAAGGTAAACCCCTCCTGACCCCCTAGGATTGATGAGGGGGATATTAAAGTCCCCCGCGATTTTTCGCGGTAGAGGCGCTTCCCGGTACCCGAACCGGGCAGCTAACCGGCAGCGTAACGGGAGTCCGCCATCTTTTGTTTTTGGAGCGTCCGGTTCGTGTACCGGGTAGCGTCCCGGTAAGCGTAACAAGGGGAAAACCAAGAGAAACAGTAAAAAAAAAAATTAAGGGAATAGATTTCCAGCAAACTTGGCAAAATTGTAGGGACTGTTTGTTTGATGTGCCTTTGCAAGGCCTCAAGATATGTGCACATGTGGATTTTGTCTAATTAAGGTTAAAAAATATATATATATCTGTAAGCGTGCTCCGGCACGCTTACGTTACGGGTTTTGTTTGCGCTGCAGAACCGATACGTCACGGTTATGCGACGCGTCATGAGGCGTCTCACGTGGCTACGTGATACGTCACGTAATAAAGAATATATTTTACAGCTATAGATATTAGCTTTTAAAAAACCAATGAAATTCACTGAAAAAAACATAGGTTATAGACCATATATAGTTAGGAATTTGCATTTACAAAACCTTGAAAATTCACTGAAAAAACCATAGGTTAGAGACCATATATAGTTAGCTGGACATTTTATTGACATAAAACCAATGAAATTCCATATATAGTTAGTTGCACTAACTATATATCGCGCACCCGCAATCCACTGCTGATGATGTCACATATTACATCATTCATGACATGGTCAGTGACATCACTGATGACATCACTGATGACATCTCAAATGACATCACTGATGACATCACTGATGACATCTCAAATGACATCAGTGATGACATCATGACACACCAATACCAGTTACTACATACGCACTCACTGATTCCTACGTCTACACACACATTCACTCATTCACCCATACAATCACTCATACAGACAGTCACTCATTATTACAACACTATCATATGCACTCATACACCTATGCAGACACTCACACACTGCCACTCATCCATGGAGTTACTCACACACCTAGTCAGTCCTGTAAAGAATCAATCACACTTCCATTTCCTCATCTACACAGTTAAACACAGAACACCATACTTCAGTGACATCACTGATGACATCACTGATGACATCTCAAATGACATCACTGATGACATCTCAAATGACATCACTGATGACATCATGACACACCAATACCAGTTACTACATACACACTCACTGATTCCTACGTCTACACACACATTCACTCATTCACCCATACAATCACTCATACATACAGTCACTCATTATTACAACACTATCATATGCACTCATACACCTAGTCAGTCCTGTGAAGAATCAATCACACTTCGATTTCCTCATCTATACAGTTAAACACAGAACACCATACTTTTCACACATATACTAACACATTCTTACTCTCTTATACAATCACTGATACAAGTACACATTGATATGCACAGAGTCACACACCTCCCAGCCAGCCACACACACACTCAGTCTTCCATACATCCACTCATTCTTCAATATGTAAAACATATTTAAACTTTACAAAAACACACAGACACTAGATGATGTCATCAGTGATGTCATTTGAGATGTCATCAGTGATGTCATCAGTGATGTCATTTGAGATGTCATCAGTGATGTCATCAGTGATGTCACTGACCATGTCATGAATGATGTAATATGTGACATCATCAGCAGTGGATTGCGGGTGCGCGATATATAGTTAGTGCAACTAACTATATATGGAATTTCATTGGTTTTATGTCAATAAAATGTCCAGCTAACTATATATGGTCTCTAACCTATGGTTTTTTCAGTGAATATATATATATATATATATATATATTCATAGCAAACGTCCTTTTCTGAGGAGGAGCGGCTTTCAGATGGTGCCGGCGACGAGACAAGGATTCAGCTCGTTAATATTTTGTAGCAATTCACAAAAGACGCCACACTCTTCTCGGGTGATTTAAACAAGGTTTATTTCAGCTCCAATACTCTCCCTTCACCTACGCATTTCAAACTAAACAGTTCTTGATCACGGTAGTAACAAGTCTGTTTTTAGTTTCACATATTTGTACTCAAAACACCACTATAGCTGTTATGATGCATTGTGGGTTTGGTAGTTTTTGCTTGGCTGATTTTGCCTATCGATGTCCATTCACAACCAGTTTACTGAATTCACTGTTTATTTATGTATTTGTGGATCAAGGCTCTAATGTTCGATTACTTAGCATTGATATAACACGTTATCGGGCTAATATTTTCCATACATTGTGGCTGAGTGCCATATAATTTCTGTCCTATACAGTATACCTCGGACAGAATAATTTTTAGGTTGAAGCTAAGTGCTTTTGTGCCGATATTTTGAATTACAGTTTACTGGTTTGTTCAGGACAAGGCACCAGGTAATAAGTGACAATAACATCTTATTGTGCATTGCATATTCTGCTGGTCTGGTGTTCAAAAAGTGTTCCACCCCCTTTAGACCACAATCATGTTGGATACTCGTATATAACGACTCAATGTCCAGAGTCACTAATGTTAAATCATCATTCCAGGTAAAATCCTCTTCTCCTAAGAAAGTCCCCTGTATCTTTAATGTATGATGGCATTGTTCTTACCAGATCTTGGAGATAGAAGTCAATGTTTTGGTCCACTCATTCAGTCATGCTGTTTCTGGCCCATATTATGGGGCACCCAGGAATCGGAAACCTTCCTTTATGTATTTTTGGTAACAAATATAAAAAGGGTACTTCTGGGTCAAGGTTAAACATAAAGTTGTATTCTTCCGAAGTTATAAGCCCTTCTCTTTTCCACTTTGGAGCTCCCTTTTTAAATTATCTTTTGCTCTGTCATAGGCCTTCATTGAAGTTTTTTCATAGCATTCCGAGTTGTTTAACTGGCGCATTGCTTCCTCATCATACTGGACTTTAGGCCATAAGACGATATTATCGCCTTTGTCGGATTTCTTGACAATTATTCCTGGGTTAGTTTGAATTTTATCCATGAGTTTGTTCAATTCCAACCGCCTCTGGTTTGTATGTTGTTTCTTAAAATGTACTTGATAATTTAGTTTCTTTATTTCCTCAATCACCCGATCATGGAACACATCTATTGCATCTTTTTGCAACAGGGGAATGAAGGTATATTTCTCAGATTCCTCTTGTTTCTTTACTTCAACAGAAGTCACTGCACCTCAGCAGTAGTTGCAAGTAAGTTATTTTATTTTATAAAACACCATGTGCAAAGTGCAAAAGGATGGCCTACGCGTTTCGACTACATTTAGTCTTCAACTGGCCCATATATATATATATATATCCGCAAAAACTCCAAACACCACTTCCAGGTCAACCAGCATCAGACCGGCGAGGGAACATAGGAGACGGACCACAGAATGCGCTGCTCAGGATCTTTATTTGCAGAGAAGCCGGTAAGCCAGAGGGCACTACGCGTTTCGGGCTGGTGAAAGCCCTTGTTCACATGCAAATGAGCCAGTTTCAACTTTTTAATTTTATACTGCTGTGTACACCCAATTGGCCCGCCCTGTCACATGGTATCAATCTGCATAGACATAAAAGACATTTTTTTCTCCTGCATTTAAGGAGAGAAGTACTGCAAAATACACTTTTTCCTTTTTCTCAACAAAACCCCATTTCAATGCTATATATCATTTGCATACAAATTGATATGAATAAAATGAGATGGCATGTTTTTTTTTAAAAAAACAGGATCATAGGAAAAAATTGCAGATTTGCATAATACGGTATCACATAATTAATACCAGGATAAATCCTTATAGAAAAAACCGTTAAAAATGTCTATATGAAGTATTTACAGTGACTGGGGAATTGTGGGATTGTTAAAGGTGCCAATATTTACAATTTAGACTGGTTCCAAGCCTGCGTCTAGTGGAGTATAATAAAGTGCATAGGGAAAAGAGGTAGGTGAGAATAAAGTGCTGAATCCACATGTTGTAAAAGTATCTTGTATCATCATTGCATAAATGCAAAGTCAGAGATAGGACCTTGACCCTATATATATCTCATATAAAGTTGTTAAAACAATAGATACTTGATAAAACTACCATGTGTAAAATTCATAGTTGCTAAAAACACCCAGTGTTATATACAGTGATAAAAAGTGTACAAAAATTATTTTTCCGTTTTTTTGATAAAAAAGTGTATATAAATTATTATACAACAATATTTACAACATTTGAGGAAGGTAAAGAGTTACATTTATCAATAATAGATTGGCCAACAAGGAACTTGACTGGTCAACTATACAGCTAGTTATTTCAGCACTATTATCAATCGTTTGGACTAGAAGATTTGACCCTCTAGATAACAGGGAACCTGACTATCTAGGGTGAAGGAAACCAAGGTTACATTTGCTGAGGGGCATCTCATAGGAAATGACGAAGATCCTCAGTAATATTCAGCCCATTTGGCCATTTACTGTCGAATTCAAGGATCATTCGTGATTCTAATTGTCTGAGTTTGAGCTCACGGTTGCTTCCCCGTCTTAGCTTGGGGATCGAGACTATCACATAGTAAGATAGACAATTGATATCCTTACTGTGAGAGCTCAGAAAGTGACGTGCAACCGGGTATGCTGGATCTGAGTGCAGAATAGCTCGTATATGCTGTAAAATTCTGACATGTACAGGTTGTATGGTGCTGCCTACATAATTGAGGCTGCACGTACATGTCAGAACGTATACTGCATATTCTGTTTTGCAGGTATGCTGGCCTTTAATGGGGGTCTCAGTGTCACTAAAGGGGGTTTTGTAGTGTGTCTTATTTATTCCGAACTTGCACGCTCTACAAGTAGAGCATTTCCGGAATCCCTCCCTGATTAGCCAGTTTTGTTTGCATTTGAGCTCAGGACTGCCTTGATCAAGCACTGCACCCATACTAAGAGCACGTCGGAAAGTAACCATGGGTTTGTTAGGAAGCATATTTCCTAATACATTGTCCGTTAATACAACAGGCCAGTGATGATTGATGATCTGTCTTATTTTATTTTGTTGGCTACTGTAGTTGGTGATGAACCTGGGACATTCCTGTTTGGTGGTATCTATTGTCCCATCAGGTAAGTTAGTGGCTTCAGAAGGTGTGCTTAGCAGACTAGCCCGGGTTCTGTCTTGTGATTTAACTAATGCTTGGTTAAACATTTTCTCTGTGTAACCTCGGGCTTTCATGCGACTGCGTAGGTCATTAACATTCATCTCAAAATCGTTAGTGCTGCTGCAGATTCTTTTCAGCCTAAGTATTTCCCCATAGGGAATACTTTGGATCGTGTGCCTAGGGTGTAAGCTGGAGGCATGAAGGGTGGTGTTGCCAGCAGTAGCTTTACGATGGAGAGTAGTTTGCACTCTATCGTGTTCATCAATGTATACAGTAACATCCAAAAATTCTGCTTGTTTGTTACTTATCTTGGATGTAAACCTGAGATTGTATGGATTGTCATTGATGGCATTTATGAACGCACAAGCTTCTGTTTCATCACCTTGCCACACTAGAAAGATATCATCGATATAGCGAAGGTATCGGACAATTTTTTCACGTACCCACACATGATGCGTGACATTGAGGACCCGCTCCTCCCACCAGCCAACGTGCAAGCACGCATAGCTGGGGGAGAAGCAGGCCCCCATAGCCACATCCCTCAGTTGCTTCCAAATCTCTTTGCCAAATAAAAAATAGTTATTATACAAACACCACTCTATTAAGCCCAGAATCACTTTGTTGTGCTCATAGAAATCAATTGGCCGTTGGCCTAGAAAATGAGAAACTGCATTCATACCATCTGTGTGTGCAATGCTGGTATATAATTGTTCAACATCCAGAGTTATTAGGAGCATATCATTCTGCCATTCTAGATCTTCTATTTTAGCAAGAAAGTCTCCAGTGTCGCGTACATAGCTAGGCAGTCCGCTTACCCACTTTTGTAAAAAGAAATCCACATATTGGCCAACTCTTTCACCACAGCTGTTAATTGCAGAGATTATTGGCCTCTCTGGTATAGGTGATTGTCCTTTATGCACTTTCGGGATCAAGTACATAGTGGGTAAAGTGGGATGTTCATTGAGCATAAATAAATACTCTTCCTCTGAAATTAGGCCCTCTCTTCGATGTTTCTGTAGAAGTTTGTTCAGATTTTCATTGGCCTTAATGTATTCTTTGTTTGTAGATTTCTTATAACAGACTGGATCCGATAGCTGTCTTTGGGCCTCTAGAATATATGCTGCCTTTGGCCAAATAACAATGTTTCCACCTTTATCTGCCGTTTTGACAACAATGTCTGGATTGTCTTTTAATTTTTTCATTAGTGCAGAGTATTGTGCTTGTTTTACATCAAATTTCTTTCTTTTTTTGTGGATGTTGATGGTTGTATGCAGTTTCTTTATTTCAGTGATGACACAATCTTGGAAAACATCAACCGCATCACGGGTCATAATAGGTACAAAGTCAGATTTTCGCTTGAAAGGAGTAATGCCAGCTCCTGATTTAGCGATATTGATTCTCTCTAATCGGTTTTGCGTACTTTCCATTTCATTTTCTTTGCTTGTTTCAGCACTGTCATCATTCATTAGATCGTGAATGGCAAGGAGCGCCGGGGCATCCGACACTGCAAAAGGTTGATTTGTGTCAGTAATGTTTAAATTGGCAGAATTGTTAGTGCCACCCGGAGTTTTAAGTCGTTGTAAAGCGAAGAATTTTCGAAGTTTTAATTTGCGGATGTAACAGTAGACATCCACCCTGGTGGAAGCGTAGTTGAAATTTTGATTTGGACAGTAATTTAAGCCCAGAGCCAGAAGTTGTTGCTCCGCCTTGGTGAGGACTACATTAGACAGGTTGATAATAGATCTGTCCATTACTGTTTCTTTTTCTTCCATTGCTGATTGTTTTTTTGTGGTTTCTTGGACCCTTTGTTTGCTTCTTCTCCGCCTTTCCCGGCGTTTTTGGTTGCGGCGAGATCTGTTGTTGTTTTTTGGCGTGGCCTTAATGTACGTAGTCTTTCTGCCAAAAAAAAACCCAGCTCCTCATCAATCTCCAGAACAGGCAAAGTTTGGTTGCTGACATTTAAATCTGTACTTGAACCACTTGATCCACTATAGCTGGACAGCGAGTCACTACTAGCGCCTCCTGCAGCTTCCTCATGGGCTTCGTTTTCAACTGTTGTAGATTGATCATTAGGTGTGGGATTGGATGCACCTCTAAATTGTTGCCTCTTAGTTGCATTGTATTTTCTAGCAAATATATATATATAATTCTCGCACCATTGATCCACCCCGACCAATGTGGATTTGTCCCAAGGCGTAACACCTCTCAGAATCTGCGCAGGTTGTTCCATATCCAAGACAGAGCGAGAACGTATTTCCCTCATGCAGCATGTTTGATTCTAGACCTTGAAAAGGCCTTTGACACTTTGCTATGGCCATATTTATTTGCTGTTCTCCATAGAATAAACCTAGGACCTACCCTGATGGTGTAAACACAACTCTCTATAAAGGTCCTACCTCGCGGGTGAGAATAGGTAAGTAAATTTCCGCATCATTCCTGATAGAATGAGGGCCTAGGCAGGGGTGCCCCTTGTACCCGCTTCTATTCGCCCTGGTAGTAGAGCCCCTGGCAATACGGTTGCGTCAAGAAGGCAAGACATGGGGTTTTCCGATAGCAGAAACAGTGCATTGCGTATCATTGTATGCAGATAATCTCCTGATATAAGTCAGTGAGGTCACAAGGGACCTCACCCCAATTAGGACAACGCTACAAGACTTTGCAGAGGCCTCTGGCCTCAAAGTCAATGGGGACAAATCCATGATTTATCCACTGAGCCCTCATTAGCCTCGCTCGCCATATCTGTTGGAGCTCCACATTAGCCTGGAGTGCTGTGGCGCCTAGATATCTGGGGGCAAGGCTGCTTCACTCCTTTAAAGACCTGTACGAAGGGAACCACCGCAAGTTGCTAGCGAGGATATGAACAGTGTTAGTCTTCTGGAAAACACTGCCCCTCGCCCGTTTTGGACGAATAGCTCTTGCAAAAATGATCATGGTTCCCAGACTACTATATCATTTCACCAATCTCCCAGTGATACTAACATGCCCCTTCTTCCGTGAGCTGGATACACTGCTAACTGTGCTGATATGGGGAGGAAGTAGACACAGGGTAGCCTTCACCACACTGTACTTGAATTAGGGAGGGCTGGGAGCTCCATCCTTCAAAGCATACTTCTTTGCTGCCCAAATCCAGTGGTTATCACACTGGACGGTGGAGTGTCATATAGGAGAAACAATCACGGATGAGGGTCCAGTACCCCTCCCAGCAATCCGGAGAATAATAATGCCCGGTACCAAGCCACTAATCACCTACCCCCTTCAAGTATCCATAGCCAATACGTACATGCTGAAAATTCATCGCATGTCCAGAGAGAAACCTCTGTACTCACCTCTGCTCGCATTGGTAGGGTTTCCCTGAAAGGATAAATACTATACCACTCGAGCCCTTCAGGTATGGACCCAATATTCAGTCACAGAGGTGGATTCCTTGTTCGAAGATGGACAGCTAAGGTCGTAAGCCCACATAGCTGACCACTATGACCTTGCACTGGGCCAGTTCCTACCACACAGGCAACTATTAGACAGTTGTCGACCCTACTGGAATATAAATGAGGGTTATACTCCAACCTGCCCGGTGCTAAAAACCATTCTGCATATGGGAGCGGGTAGACATGTAGTTACCTGGCTATACAAAGCTGTCCAGGAGCTGATACTCCACCCTTTAGACTTGTTATGACAGACATGGGAAGATGAAGTGGGATGGGTTTTTTTGATAAAGAGTGGGAGACGGCCCTAGAATATCCCAAAAAGGTCTCCAGGAATACGTGTTTCAGGAACATTCAATTTAATATCCTCCAAAGAGCATACCTAACCCCACACCACCTCCACCGTTTCTATCCTGACACACACTTGGTCTACCCCCACTGCCAGATTCCTGAGGCGGACTTCAAACACATGTTTTTGGACTTCCCCACTATCCAACAATTCTGAGACAGAATACACCGGCACTCCGACTGTGTCTTCATGGGAACCTGTGCCCTCAGAATCTTCTGCAGGTGGAATACCGAAAACGTACAGTGCTGCATTGCCTCCCTGGCCATTCACTTAGCAGTAAGGGGTAGAGCCATGCATTGGCGGGCCCCGGTGGGACCCCCCGAAGCAGCATGGATAGGTGCCATGAAAAAGTGGGGTGTGATGGAGCAGTGGAGAAACAAAAAAATGTTTTACCCCCTACGATGTTCTTCCCTCATAACTTTAATGATATTAATTGTGTGAAGCATGTAAACTAATCAACAAAATACATATTGTATTAGACACAACACGTGGGAAAACTAATTGCTATTTGCATTAATCAAATTTATTAATAAAATATGAGTCCAACTAATATAGAACTGTGATTGCATAGACATAAAAGAGTAAACACATGTATTTGTGCATATGGTAGAATTGCTTCATGGCAAAAGAATGCAGATGGTAAGTAAAATTGCTTTATATGTTTGCTTCACTAGGTAACATCTAACATGGGAAATTAGAATGGCAGGGGGTAAACAGAGGGTCTTATTTACTATATCTAATTTTTGTTGTGTTTGTTTTCATATTATTTACCACTACGGCCTGATCGGCCTAGTCTGAAGAGTGGCTGCTGCTAAAAATGCGAGGATGAAATTGAAATTAAAGATGGCCCCCACGCATGTGCAAAGATTGAATGTTCAGTCATGAGTGTATGACCTAAACCCGGAGCAAGAGATGTCAAGGCCAGCCTGGCCTGCAACAGGAGTTGTGCCAAAGTTGTCTGTTTTAAAAGCCTGGGAAATGGATGGACATTGAAACCTGAATGCGAGGAACTGTTGCAAAGTGCTAAACAAGTACAAATGTGAACATTTGATGAATTCTTGAGAACCCATGGGATGAATTTGCAAATTTACAAACTGGTTTGTGCAAGGAGGACATGAGGTGATCATCCCCACCCCTTCAATGGACCAATGAGAGGCGAGTGTGGCCCATAAAAGTTTCAATTTTAGGCTTAGAAAGTTAGAGTAAGGGCTTGTTTAAATGATCTCGGTGTAGCTGCTATTTTCGCACCTCTACTCCTCACGACATGCTGTCAGTTGGGACGATTTTTCTTATTGGTGCAAGAGACTTTGACATTTTTAGACTTTGAACTTTGATGGGGAAAAGAAACGAGATTTGTCGTGGAGATTCTATGTCGGCAGGGAGACATCAAGGAGGTTAGAAAGACATTCAGCTTGGGAACCTGCTCTGTGTTCTGCGGTTCTGTCATCGCCCTATGGCCAATGGGTAATGAGTATTCTTTATTTTCAATGCTTAAATGTACTAAATAGTGTTTGGAATGTACTTGTTTTATATATTTCTCACAATATAAAAGTTCTCTCTGTTAATCAAGTTAGATAACATTTTATAAAATATAAACTCGAGTCTGTGTTTATTAAAATAAAGCCATGACGATTAAATGTTAAAAGTTATACGAACATTGTAATTGAGCTAGACTTAATCACCATTAAACGGATTCCTACTAGTTGGTCCATCAACCATAAAAGCGGCGTACCTTGATGTTGTTCTTAATGACTATTAGGCGTATGAAATTCCAATGTATATATTGTATAAAGATACTGTATAGGTTAATAAGGTACCCCGCATGCCTTGCTGCTCGTCCACTTGTCACTGATTCAGGAGCAGTGTGGTGTGTGTGTGTGACTCGCGGTGTTATGGGCCCCACTGATGAGTAAAATAAGAGGTTGTTCCTGAATTGGTGATATAGATATAGAGGGTTTTGTGTTAGACCCGCTCCAACAGGTGCAACGGAAGAAGAGGTACTGAGGGATGAGGAAGTGAGGGGAATATGTAAACATCCCATATCTCTGGAGTGGGCACAATTATTGTACCAATTCACACTCGAAACAATGCAAGCAGAATCACTGGTAGCATCTCAATCTCAGACTCCACTCCTATCCCCATGGGAACAGCAGAAGACAGTACAAGGCCAAACCCAGGCGCCTAGGGCCGGAGAGGTAATGGGACCACACCAGGTGATTCCACCCACTATGTCGGGATGGCCCGTCACGGCACCCCCCACACGCACAATGTCGCACAGTGTAATGGAAAAACAACCAACCACACAATTATTTTTTTTCTTTTATTCCAAGTATACATTCTGGCAGCTCCCCAACAGCTTCCCCAGTTTACTCCTGAGGTTAGTAGTTTTACATCTACAGTGACTGTACGGAAACCAATGACTTTTAAATGGGAACGCATTCACTAAAGGTTATATGAGATAGCACAAAAAAGGTAGACATGGGGCTAAAACAACAAATCCACAACCATGTAAAATGCACCCAGCCAGGTTCTAGCAAGCATACTAGTACAGAGCCAAAAGTAAGGCAGGAAGGTATCTCCCAGAATATTTTACTGTACCTCGTCTAATATCTTGGATATGCAATAAGGTTGTGAACTCTGTTCTCTACTCTTCTGTCTACAGATGCATGTTAAGATATTATAATGCTGTTACGTCAACTTGTACAATGAAATGCAAACTCCCAATTAACAAATTTAAACAAGATCTATATATCTATATATATAATATATATATATACTATATATATATATATATATATATATATATTTTTATATATATATATATATATATATATATATATATATATATTCCGCTCCGTGGGGTTGTCCAAGTAACGGGTAGCACCCGAGCCAGCGTGCGCCTTCCCCAAAGCGTTAGTTGGTATGGGCAGTTGCGTGTTTGAAATAGGCCCGACGCGTTTCGGAAATTTATTTTCCTCATCAGGGGCCAGCAGTAAAGTGCACGACGTCTACCATCTCCCTGTATGAAAACACGCATTGTGCTTATGGGAGATGTAGTCCATATATCCTGGATGGATGCACTTTCAAATTACTGCTCGTTCCAAAGGCTCTAACATGAGCCCCAAACATCACTCCTGTCCTCATCCATCGCGCAGCTCCACATACGAGACTCCTTAGATAGAGGGTCTCGTGGCCCCCATTTATTCGGGGTGGTGCTACCCAGCGGCAGGACCGCCGCTAATGTATTCCGCTCCGTGGGGTTGTCCAAGTAGCGGGTAGCACCCGAGCCTGCGTGCGCCTTCCCCAAAGCGTTAGTTGGTATGGGCAGTTGCGTGTTTGAAATAGGCCCGACGCGTTTCGGAAATTTATTTTCCTCATCAGGGGCCAGCAGTAAAGTGCACGACGTCTACCATCTCCCTGTATGAAAACACGCATTGTGCTTATGGGAGATGTAGTCCATATATCCTGGATGGATGCACTTTCAAATTACTGCTCATTCCAAAGGCTCTAACATTAGCCCCAAACATTACTCCTGTCCTCATCCATCGCGCAGCTCCACATACGAGGCTCCTTAGATAGAGGGTCTCGTGGCCCCCATTTCTTCGGGGTGGTGCTACCCAGCGGCAGGACCGCCGCTAATGTATTCCACTCCGTGGGGTTGTCCAAGTAGCGGGTAGCACCCGAGCCTGCGTGCGCCTTCCCCAAAGCGTTAGTTGGTATGGGCAGTTGCGTGTTTGAAATAGGCCTGACGCGTTTCGGAAATTTATTTTCCTCATCAGGGGCCAGCAGTAAAGTGCACGACGTCTACCATCTCCCTGTATGAAAACACGCATTGTGCTTATGGGAGATGTAGTCCATATATCCTGGATGGATGCACTTTCAAATTACTGCTTGTTCCAAAGGCTCTAACATGAGCCCAAAACATCACTCCTGTCCTCATCCATCGCGCAGCTCCACATACGAGACTCCTTAGATAGAGAGTCTCGCGGCCCCCATTTCTTCGGGGTGGTGCTACCCAGCGGCAGGACCGCCGCTAATGTATTCCGCTCCGTGGGGTTGTCCAAGTAGCGGGTAGCACCCGAGCCTGCGTGCGCCTTCCCCAAAGCGTTAGTTGGTATGGGCAGTTGCGTGTTTGAAATAGGCCCGACGCGTTTCGGAAATTTATTTTCCTCATCAGGGGCCAGCAGTAAAGTGCATGACGTCTACGATCTCCCTGTATGAAAACACGCATTGTGCTTATGGGAGATGTAGTCCATATATCCTGGATGGATGCACTTTCAAATTACTGCTCGTTCCAAAGGCTCTAACATGAGCCCCAAACATCACTCCTGTCCTCATCCATCACGCAGCTCCACATACGAGACTCCTTAGATAGAGGGTCTTGTGGCCCCCGTTTCTTCGGGGTGGTGCTACCCAGCGGCAGGACCACCGCTAATGTATTCCGCTCCGTGGGGTTGTCCTCGTAGCGGGTAGCACCCAAGCCTGCGTGTGCCTTCCCCAAAGCGTTAGTTGGTATGGACAGTTGCGTGTTTGAAATAGGCCCGACGCGTTTCGGAAATTTATTTTCCTCATCAGGGGCCAGCAGTAAAGTGCACAACGTCTACCATCTCCCTGTATGAAAACACGCATTGTGCTTATGGGAGATGTAGTCCATATATCCTGGATGGATGCACTTTCAAATTACTGCTCGTTCCAAAGGCTCTAACATGAGCCCCAAACATCACTCCTGTCCTCATCAATCGCGCAGCTCCACATACGAGACTCCTTAGATAGAGGGTCTCGTGGCCCCCGTTTCTTTGGGGTGGTGCTACCCAGCGGCAGGACCGCCGCTAATGTATTCCGCTCCGTGGGGTTGTCCAAGTAGCGGGTAGCACCCGAGCCTGCGTGCGTCTTCCCAAAAGCGTTAGTTGGTATGGGCAGTTGCGTGTTTGAAATAGGCCCGACGCGTTTCGGAAATTTATTTTCCTCATCAGGGGCCAGCAGTAAAGTGCACGACGTCTACCATCTCCCTGTATGAAAACACGCATCGTGCTTATGGGAGATGTAGTCCATATATCCTGGAAGGATGCACTTTCAAATTTCTGCTCGTTCCAAAGGCTCTAACATGAGCCCCAAACATCACTCCTGTCCTCATTCATCGCACAGCTCCACATACGAGACTCCTTAGATAGAGGGTCTCGTGGCCCCCATTTCTTCGGGGTGGTGCTACCCAGCGGCAGGACCGCCGCTAATGTATTCCGCTCCGTGGGGTTGTCCAAGTAGCGGGTAGCACCCGAGCCTGCGTGCGCCTTCCCCAAAGCGTTAGTTGGTATGGGCAGTTGCATGTTTGAAATAGGCCCGACGCGTTTCGGAAATTTATTTTCCTCATCAGGGGCCAGCAGTAAAGTGCACGACGTCTACCATCTCCCTGTATGAAAACACGCATTGTGCTTATGGGAGATGTAGTCCATATATCCTGGATGGATGCACTTTCAAATTACTGCTCATTCCAAAGGCTCTAACATTAGCCCCAAACATTACTCCTGTCCTCATCCATCGCGCAGCTCCACATACGAGACTCCTTAGATAGAGGGTCTCGTGGCCCCCATTTCTTCGGGGTGGTGCTACCCAGCGGCAGGACCGCCGCTAATGTATTCCACTCCGTGGGGTTGTCCAAGTAGCGGGTAGCACCCGAGCCTGCGTGCGCCTTCCCCAAAGCGTTAGTTGGTATGGGCAGTTGCGTGTTTGAAATAGGCCTGACGCGTTTCGGAAATTTATTTTCCTCATCAGGGGCCAGCAGTAAAGTGCACGACGTCTACCATCTCCCTGTATGAAAACACGCATTGTGCTTATGGGAGATGTAGTCCATATATCCTGGATGGATGCACTTTCAAATTACTGCTCATTCCAAAGGCTCTAACATTAGCCCCAAACATTACTCCTGTCCTCATCCATCGCGCAGCTCCACATACGAGACTCCTTAGATAGAGGGTCTCGTGGCCCCCATTTCTTCGGGGTGGTGCTACCCAGCGGCAGGACCGCCGCTAATGTATTCCACTCCGTGGGGTTGTCCAAGTAGCGGGTAGCACCCGAGCCTGCGTGCGCCTTCCCCAAAGCGTTAGTTGGTATGGGCAGTTGCGTGTTTGAAATAGGCCTGACGCGTTTCGGAAATTTATTTTCCTCATCAGGGGCCAGCAGTAAAGTGCACGACGTCTACCATCTCCCTGTATGAAAACACGCATTGTGCTTATGGGAGATGTAGTCCATATATCCTGGATGGATGCACTTTCAAATTACTGCTAGTTCCAAAGGCTCTAACATGAGCCCAAAACATCACTCCTGTCCTCATCCATCGCGCAGCTCCACATACGAGACTCCTTAGATAGAGGGTCTTGCGGCCCCCATTTCTTCGGGGTGGTGCTACCCAGCGGCAGGACCGCCGCTAATGTATTCCGCTCCGTGGGGTTGTCCAAGTAGCGGGTAGCACCCGAGCCTGCGTGCGCCTTCCCCAAAGCGTTAGTTGGTATGGGCAGTTGCGTGTTTGAAATAGGCCCGACGCGTTTCGGAAATTTATTTTCCTCATCTGGGGCCAGCAGTAAAATGCATGACGTCTACGATCTCCCTGTATGAAAACACGCATTGTGCTTATGGGAGATGTAGTCCATATATCCTGGATGGATGCACTTTCAAATTACTGCTCGTTCCAAAGGCTCTAACATGAGCCCCAAACATCACTCCTGTCCTCATCCATCACGCAGCTCCACATACGAGACTCCTTAGATAGAGGGTCTTGTGGCCCCCGTTTCTTCGGGGTGGTGCTACCCAGCGGCAGGACCACCGCTAATGTATTCCGCTCCGTGGGGTTGTCCACGTAGCGGGTAGCACCCAAGCCTGCGTGTGCCTTCCCCAAAGCGTTAGTTGGTATGGACAGTTGCGTGTTTGAAATAGGCCCGACGCGTTTCGGAAATTTATTTTCCTCATCAGGGGCCAGCAGTAAAGTGCACGACGTCTACCATCTCCCTGTATGAAAACACGCATTGTGCTTATGGGAGATGTAGTCCATATATCCTGGATGGATGCACTTTCAAATTACTGCTCGTTCCAAAGGCTCTAACATGAGCCCCAAACATCACTCCTGTCCTCATCAATCGCGCAGCTCCACATACGAGACTCCTTAGATAGAGGGTCTCGTGGCCCCCGTTTCTTTGGGGTGGTGCTACCCAGCGGCAGGACCGCCGCTAATGTATTCCGCTCCGTGGGGTTGTCCAAGTAGCGGGTAGCACCCGAGCCTGCGTGCGTCTTCCCAAAAGCGTTAGTTGGTATGGGCAGTTGCGTGTTTGAAATAGGCCCGACGCGTTTCGGAAATTTATTTTCCTCATCAGGGGCCAGCAATAAAGTGCACGACGTCTACCATCTCCCTGTATGAAAACACGCATCGTGCTTATGGGAGATGTAGTCCATATATCCTGGAAGGATGCACTTTCAAATTTCTGCTCGTTCCAAAGGCTCTAACATGAGCCCCAAACATCACTCCTGTCCTCATTCATCGCACAGCTCCACATACGAGACTCCTTAGATAGAGGGTCTCGTGGCCCCCATTTCTTCGGGGTGGTGCTACCCAGCGGCAGGACCGCCGCTAATGTATTCCGCTCCGTGGGGTTGTCCAAGTAGCGGGTAGCACCCGAGCCTGCGTGCGCCTTCCCCAAAGCGTTAGTTGGTATGGGCAGTTGCGTGTTTGAAATAGGCCCGACGCGTTTCGGAAATTTATTTTCCTCATCAGGGGCCAGCAGTAAAGTGCACGACGTCTACCATATCCCTGTATGAAAACACGCATTGTGCTTATGGGAGATGTAGTCCATATATCCTGGATGGATGCACTTTCAAATTACTGCTCATTCCAAAGGCTCTAACATTAGCCCCAAACATTACTCCTGTCCTCATCCATCGCGCAGCTCCACATACGAGACTCCTTAGATAGAGGGTCTCGTGGCCCCCATTTCTTCGGGGTGGTGCTACCCAGCGGCAGGACCGCCGCTAATGTATTCCACTCCGTGGGGTTGTCCAAGTAGCGGGTAGCACCCGAGCCTGCGTGCGCCTTCCCCAAAGCGTTAGTTGGTATGGGCAGTTGCGTGTTTGAAATAGGCCTGACGCGTTTCGGAAATTTATTTTCCTCATCAGGGGCCAGCAGTAAAGTGCACAACGTCTACCATCTCCCTGTATGAAAACACGCATTGTGCTTATGGGAGATGTAGTCCATATATCCTGGATGGATGCACTTTCAAATTACTGCTCGTTCCAAAGGCTCTAACATAAGCCCAAAACATCACTCCTGTCCTCATCCATCGCGCAGCTCCACATACGAGACTCCTTAGATAGAGGGTCTCGCGGCCCCCATTTCTTCGGGGTGGTGCTACCCAGCGGCAGGACCGCCGCTAATGTATTCCGCTCCGTGGGGTTGTCCAAGTAGCGGGTAGCACCCGAGCCTGCGTGCGCCTTCCCCAAAGCGTTCGTTGGTATGGGCAGTTGCGTGTTTGAAATAGGCCCGACGCGTTTCGGAAATTTATTTTCCTCATCAGGGGCCAGCAGTAAAGTGCATGACGTCTACGATCTCCCTGTATGAAAACACGCATTGTGCTTATGGGAGATGTAGTCCATATATCCTGGATGTATGCACTTTCAAATTACTGCTCGTTCCAAAGGCTCTAACATGAGCCCCAAACATCACTCCTGTCCTCATCCATCACGCAGATCCACATACGAGACTCCTTAGATAGAGGGTCTCGTGGCCCCCGTTTCTTCGGGGTGGTGCTACCCAGCGGCAGGACCACCGCTAATGTATTCCGCTCCGTGGGGTTGTCCACGTAGCGGGTAGCACCCAAGCCTGCGTGTGCCTTCCCCAAAGCGTTAGTTGGTATGGACAGTTGCGTGTTTGAAATAGGCCCGACGCGTTTCGGAAATTTATTTTCCTCATCAGGGGCCAGCAGTAAAGTGCACGACGTCTACCATCTCCCTGTATGAAAACACGCATTGTGCTTATGGGAGATGTAGTCCATATATCCTGGATGGATGCACTTTCAAATTACTGCTCGTTCCAAAGGCTCTAACATGAGCCCCAAACATCACTCCTGTCCTCATCAATCGCGCAGCTCCACATACGAGACTCCTTAGATAGAGGGTCTCGTGGCCCCCGTTTCTTTGGGGTGGTGCTACCCAGCGGCAGGACCGCCGCTAATGTATTCTGCTCCGTGGGGTTGTCCAAGTAGCGGGTAGCACCCGAGCCTGCGTGCGTCTTCCCCAAAGCGTTAGTTGGTATGGGCAGTTGCGTGTTTGAAATAGGCCCGACGCGTTTCGGAAATTTATTTTCCTCATCAGGGGCCAGCAGTAAAGTGCACGACGTCTACCATCTCCCTGTATGAAAACACGCATCGTGCTTATGGGAGATGTAGTCCATATATCCTGGATGGATGCACTTTCAAATTACTGCTCGTTCCAAAGGCTCTAACATGAGCCCCAAACATCACTCCTGTCCTCATCCATCGCGCAGCTCCACATACGAGACTCCTTAGATAGAGGGTCTCGTGGCCCCCGTTTCTTCGGGGTGGTGCTACCCAGCGGCAGGACCGCCGCTAATGTATTCCGCTCCGTAGGGTTGTCCAAGTAGCGGGTAGCACCCGAGCCTGCGTGTGCCTTCCCCAAAGCGTTAGGTGGTATGGGCAGTTGCGTGTTTGAAATAGGCCTGACGCGTTTCGGAAATTTATTTTCCTCTTCAGGGGCCAGCAGTAAAGCGCACAACGTCTACCATCTCCCTGTATGAAAACACGCATTGTGCTTATGAGAGATGTAGTCCATATTTCCTGGATGGATGCACTTTCAAATTACTGCTCGTTCCAAAGGCTCTAACATGAGCCCCAAACATCACTCCTGTCCTCATCCATCGCACAGCTCCACATACGAGACTCCTTAGATAGAGGGTCTCGTGGCCCCCATATCTTCGGGGTGGTGCTACCCAGCGGCAGGACCGCCGCTAATGTATTCCGCTCCGTGGGGTTGTCCAAGTAGAGATGGTAGACGTCTATCCATGGGTATGCTGGAGGCCCCGAGGGAGGTGGCGTGCACTCCGGTCGAGCAAGCCGGAAAATCAATTTACTTCAAGCAACAGCATGAACACGCTCTAGTGGCAGCCACAAAAACGCCAAACAGGAAACAATCCAAGGGTGTTTAATCACTCGCTACATGTTTCGGCTTCTCACAAGCCTTGATCACGCAAGTGACAGAAATGTGCAAAACGCTTAAATAAATGAAACAAACTAAATGAAAATGGGACTGCGGGAAAAATAAAGGCAGACATCTTGTGCAAAACACATGTACAGCATAATCGTGACCTGAAACATAAACAGTGCTACGAATACGATGACATTCAAGTGCATGTCAGTACCGACCAAAGGAAACAATTATCATTTGCGTAACCAGGCAGTAGATAAGGAACACAAAATTAATCATGATAATTGCTGTACCAAGCATAGCTGCGAGAATAAATAACATAAATACCTTTCTTGGTTAATAAATGGCAAGGTAATAAGTTGTGCCCAAAATTACAGCGTAAATAAACCGCACAAATGTTTTGAAAGCCGGAGAAACCTGGACCAAAGAAAGTTGCTAGTGCTGTCTCTGAAGTTAAAGAGACAGTACAATCAAAGTACCAGCAACTTAGTGTGCCCAAAGTAGAGGGGCATGGTATGGGCATGCAGTACTAGACAAGTGTCTAGCATGTTATAAGAGTTCAAATCAAATGAACAGGAAAAGTCAATATCAGGTCTGCACATCATTCCCAAAGCCCGCAGAATAATCCCTGAGGTGTTCAGTGAAGCCCAAGTGGGCGTGCCCGTAAGTGTTAACAGGAACAGGACATAATATGCCCATGTAAAAAAGTGATGGGCAAGTTCCTGAAGTGCTCTAGAAAAAAGAGAACAGTGTTAGAATTAAACATGACAATATCATGTGCACATATAAATAAACTAGTTCAGCAACATGGAAAGAAACAGTTACAGATAAACTGATGGACCAAGATAACAGGATTAGGTATAATCATCCTTGAGATGAACCGCAAGCTCTTTGTCATGGTTCAACCCTCCCTGTGAATAAACTGAAGACTTAAGCTTACTTCTGGATTGTTGTGTGGTTCCTGAGAGCGTACTATATACTGGTATCTTGTGTGGAATATATATATATATATATATATATATATATATATATATATATATATATATATATATATATATATATATATATATATATATATAATTATATATATATATATATATATATATATATATATATATATATATATATATATATATATATGTGTATATATTTATATAGATATTGATAGATAGATGTCTTACATTCAATTATAACCATGTATATAACTAATATTTAAATGTACTTAGAAACTTTATTTAAATAACTAAAACATGTACATTTTTAAAAATGTCTAAATATAAAAAAAAATTCATTAGAATATACAATTAGTAACCACATTAAAATATTAGATCAAATATTATATGAGGGTTAGTATTATTTTGTATTGTTTAAACATTTATATACACAATTAAATTAGTATATTTAAGTTATTTTATTACTGAATAGAATTTTAATTTGTTGAGCTAATATGCTGCACTGTATTTTATTTTGTCCACAGTAATAATATATTTTAAACTAATATACATATATATTATATATCACTTTATTTTAAATGTATTTATTTGAAACAAAACTTACTAATTGTAAGTAAGTAAGTAAGTAATCTTTATTTGGTATAGTTACTTAAAACCATTGCAATATAAAAATGGATTAAGAACAGAAAAAATAAAACTGCAGTTTTAAAAGAATCAGAAATTAAAATGTTCACATTTCCTTTTAACAAATGTGCATATTTTTGGACTTCATATTTATAAGGAATTGCTCAATGTCCTCATGAACTCATGAAGTCGGTGAAACAGTCAGCAGAGTAATGTCAAATCAATTGGACTGGGACAGTTGTGGGTTAAGTTTTTTGTCATCTTCTTTTCAACTGCCTTCAGAAATTTTACAAAACTGCAATTCAAGCCGGGGTCATTAGGATGAAAACAGGCAAGGACCGCCATCCTTCTTGTACGGATCCCTTGCCGATTAAAGTGGTGTTTTAGCCATTGTTTCCGTTCGTCCCGTAGTTTTTCACAAGAGCATATCAAGTGCAGCATGTCCTCTTGTGCCAAGCCACACAGGCGACAAAGGGGGTCATCTTTGATTTTGAGCCAGCGTGGGAGATTTTGAGTACATGGTAGCAGGCCCAACCTGTGCCTTAGAAAACACATCTTGACACTTTTGGAGTATCCCTCGGCCAGATAGCACTGTTGTGCTTTAGTTGTGTACGAATTCAGGGTCATCCAGCCATGTGTTCTTTTCGAGAGGGCTTCCTTGTCTTGCAACCATGACTGTAATTTGATTGATTTTTTAACCAATTTTTTGAATATTGTATGATTTGTTGGGGTATTCCATAGCTGTTCTAGACCTGTATTTGTCAGGCTGCCCGTGAGGTACTTAGCTGCTGCTGAGGAAGGATGCTGTTCTAACTCCTTCCACAGGTATTCATTCAGGGTTCCTTGTTTTGATTTCCTCACTTTATCCCAGGCTATCATATAGGCTCCCTGCCTTGCCAGGACATGTTGGTCAATGCCAAATTCGAGCCTGATTTGAGCAGGTGAAGTTTGCTTGGGTAGGCTGAAAATGATTCTGTATGCAGCTGTTATAGTATTGTCAAGGGTCTTGGCATCCCTTCCTCTGAGTGCCTCACTCCCGTAGGTAATTGTTGGGAGAAGTTTAGCACGAATTACTTGCGTCAAGGGTAGGAGAGAAGGCCCGGAAAGTTTATGATTTAGCGACTTCAACTAAATCGCTAGCGAAAGTCCTCTCCTTCGTATGCTTGCTCTCTGGACCGAGAACTGCCCACCGTTGTCGATCTTCACTCTTAGGTATTTGTATGTTGAGGGGTTTTCAATTCTTGTCGTATTCCAATGCCATGATGTTGGTTTCCTTTTTTTCTTGCTAACGGTCATTGTTTGGGTTTTCCCCAGGTTTATTGTGAGATCGTTCTTACTTGAATACCTTTGTGTTGCATCCAAAAGATGTTGAAGTCCTACCTTAGTTTGGCTTATTAGAACGATGTAGTCTGCGTATAGTAGACAGGGTAACTGGAGCCCTCCTAGTTTAGGGGCATGGGAGTTACAACCATTTAGTATTGGGACAAGGTCACCTAGGAACAGATTGAAAAGCGTGGGGGCCAGGACACAGCCTTGCTTTAGGCCCTTATTGGATTGTATGGGCCTTGACAAGGCAGATCCGTCCCCTATTTTTATTTGTACCCAGGTCTCTGTGTGCAGGTTGATGAGCAGGTCCAACAGGGGTCTCGAGATCCCCCAGTCGTTCAATTTAGACCACAAAAGCTTTCGATTTATGTTATCGAAAGCAGCCTTGTAGTCGATGAAGCAGAAATGGATGGGCATTTTGTTGGATTCTGCTTTGTCTATGAGCATGCCCATACTCAAGATGTTCGTCATGGTGCCTACTGACTTAGCGAAGCCTGTCTGGTTGGCTGGGATTAAGGATCTCTCTGTAGCCCAAGCTGTCAGCTCTTTAAGTAGGGTACCTGCAAAGTATTTTGCCTCGTTATCAATTAAAGCCACCAGTCGATAGTTGTGTGGGCCTTATAGATTGGGGAGATGATAGAGCCCCTCCAGGACCTTGGTATGATGTTAAATTGTCTTATTTCCAAAAAGAGGGGTTCAAGGGCTGCTGCCCAGGCTGGCACATCTTGTTTGTAAAGAATAGGAGGGATACCATTTGGCCCTGGTGCTCCCTCCTTTCTTCCTTTTTTAATTTGGCGCTGGATGGTGCTTTGTAAGTTCGGCAAGTTCTCAATATCATTTGACGTGTAGCATTCTGTGGGCCTTGTGTTGTTAGTTGTTGTTGGATTTTTATAAATGGCAGGCTCGTAGTGCTGGTTATTTCCTTCAGCCTGACTAAAATAGGTACTAATTGTATATGTTCTTTCTTTAGAAAGACAACCCTCCAGGTGACAGAGATCTCCACTAACATATTAAAAGTTACTAACCGTAATTTATGACACACACATCTATGAGGGTATCTACCCCTTTACCTGAAGGAATGGACTAATATAAGTTGTGCATAGACAAAAATGGGGTGTTTCACATAGGAGTAGGAGTCGATCTTTACGTGAGTATGTATACAGATGTAAATTTTCCTTTGTGAATAGGGCCCACAAATATTCAGTTGTGAGTACATCTACTCCCAAGGGCTGGGGAAGGGTGTTTTATTGCAGGAAAGACCTGAAAGATTTAGCAAGCTTGAAAGATGTATCAAGGCCAAAAAAACACTTCTCTGTGCTATTTAAATTACTCATTCCAAACCTGGAAATGCTTCACCGAAAGAGAATAACACAGGAACACTTCTAAAGTTAGTGAAGTCTTACGTTATGGAGTTTTACCAAAGGAAAACAAAATTAGCACGCATAAATAAAACCTACACAAATTCAATTCTATGCATGAAAAGGCAAGTCATTATGTGCCATTCTATCATGTGCACAACTACACATAAAGAATTCTTTCTGCATAATTGCATTTCAGAAATCACATATTTTTCCCAGGAGTACACCTGGAAACATGAGTCTGTTGCAGGTTCTAAGAATAATTTTGGAATCTTTTTATTCTTCTAAAGTTCAGACTGTCTTGTGACCGATAGGTACATTATTGACATCACTAAGTGAGCATGAGCCTTGCAGCCATAATGCAGCATTTGCGTATGTTACTACATGGCTTTGTTTTTGCAAGACTCTGTTTATGCCTTTCACATGAGAACTGTCTGCTGTGTTCGTTCTCATTGTTGTTCTGTTCTGGTCAGGCCCTTACACCTAGACAAAACATACTAATGCAGCTCCTGCTGGAGACTCGTACTTTGATATTATGGGGATTCATGTTTACGCAACACACACTTGGAGAGGAACCTTTCCAGGGAGAAGAGCCGCAAGCACCTACGATGTAGAAATACCATCTGTAGTCTAAGGTATGGGGTCTTCTGACAAAGCCCAGCGATCTTCTATTATATAATAATATTTCTTCTTACCAAGGGGAGGGAGGTTAGGCACTATAGTCCTTTTTCCATTGTCTTTATATAATGACATCTCCCTTTATGATACATGGCCTAGCTGCAATGCTAACTTTATTCATGTTATATCATAATAAACTTTATTCAGCCTTTACATCCATAACAATGCAAATGCCTACAGTATATTAGTCCAGCAATAAATGCAGAACAGAAGTTCATTAAGTACATTACATCAGCACTTCACTATTAAAATATTAAAACTAGATTAAAATGATAAAAACTATCATTTCAAATGCATTTATCCCAAATACAGTACAAAGAGAAAACCCATCAAGCAGTAACAACTGGTCAGTATAAATAAAGACATAATATTGGGGTTGCTACCCTGGATAGTTGGCAATTGATAGAGTAAAAAAGTGCATACTATCGCGTCTTACACGCATACCTTCTGATGATCCACATTTTGCCGAGAAACTTGGCAACTCTGTTTCCAACTGAGGGTTAATCGGATTTCCCAATGCAAAGCACCTCTTAATGGCATTGTGTTCCCAATAGTCTACAAACAGGAGCTAGACAATTCTTACTCAGTAGATTATACAGAGGACAAACAAAAAAGATGTGGCTAATTGTCTCTGTCGCTAGAAAACAACCAGGGCAGTACTTTGATACAGGCATGGGCCACCTCCAAGCTGAAGTAAATGAGTTCACAGGAATGGAACCAAATCAAAATTGAAATAGAATCTCCTATCCTGTGGAATAGTGATGACGTCCATATATTGTTCATAGGTACTTATCAGTTTGAATTCCTTTAACTCTAATGTGAGACAACCCGTGGATGGTTGTATGACATAGGTCTGCGCTACCTAGTTCCTGTATTGAGTTTTAACCAAACTTTTACTGGGCAATAAACCAGGATCTTTGACTTCCCATGAGCTCCCCAAGCCTATCGCTTTGAGCAGTGACCTAATGTTGGTAATCCACCCAATTTTCTTAAACCGGTCAAGCGTATAAACTTCATCAAGTGCTGCGGCACAGTGGGAGAGCTCGGGTTTAGTTTCAAATGCAGCCAAAAAAGCAGGGGACAAAGCTTGGTTTTATCCTCAATTGAAGGTCTACCCTTGTCTAACCATAATGGTTGAAGAGGGGTGCTCAGGGGATGAGAGTAAATAGATCTTAAAAATATATTGTCTGTAACTATGATACCTTCCATATTTTGATATCCCCAGAGTCCCACCCCATACAGGGCGGAGCCCACTATTTTATGATTCTAATCTGCATTGGGGAAGCTATTGGTTTAGTTTGGGAGGTCCTATGCTTCTTAACCAATATTCTGCCTTTGCTGAAGGTTCTGCTGCGAAATATGATCTTGCCATACCATTTTCTCAGACAGGTTTACTCCCATATAATCGAAGGGGGACACTCCCTCAAGGGGAATCCCTCCCAGCAGCGTTTTGCCTTTGAATGTTTTGAGGGGATTCATCAACAGTAGTTTAGCTTTCAAGGATTGACCTCTAAACCTCTTAATCTACAAAAGGCCTCAAAGCAACCCAAAAGCAGTTGCAGGCCACTAGGTGTTTTTGTACACTATTAACGTGACATCCATGAATACAAAGTTGTTACTTTGACCCCACCCAGCATGGGTGCGTCAGCTCAAGCTTACCCTAAGTATTGGACGACTTTGTTAAAAAATAGTGAAAACAAAGTGGGCGCCAACACACAGCCCTGTCGGACCCCCATGGTAACACAGATTGGATCTGTCAGCTGCAGAGCTGGCTTTAGCACTGGTGGCGCCCTCTACGACAATGTTTGTTGGTGCCTCCCCAATGACCACCTCCGCCACAAATTCCCTCTTCACCACCATTTGACAATGTCAAGTCAAGTCAAGTCATAAAATTTATATAGCGCACTACATACCCAGAGGGTCTCAAGGCGCTTAGGGAGGGGAGGAGGATTACTTGTCAAATATCCACGTTTTAAGTTGCTTTCTGAATGCTAGGTGGTTCTGGGTAAGGCGAAGGTAAGTGGGAAGTGAGTTCCATGTTTTAGCTGCCAGGTATGAGAAGGATCTACCTCCCATGGTGGTCTTGTTGATGCGAGGTACAGTGGCGAGGGCTTGGCTGGAAGATCGTAGTTGGCGGGAGGGGGTGTAGAAGGACAGACGTGAGTTGAGGCATTCTGGTCCGATTTCGTAGAGTGCTTTGTGTGCGTGGGTTAGGAGTCGGAAAGTGATCCTCTTATTGACGGGTAGCCAGTGGAGGTTTTTCAGGTGGCCAGAGATGTGTTCGTTACGCGGGATGTCTAATATGATCCTGGCTGAGGCGTTTTGGATTCGTTGGAGTTTTTTCTGGAGTTTAGCGGTAGTACCTGCGTAGAGGGTGTTTCCGTAGTCCAGTCGGCTCGTGACCAGAGCGTGGGTGACTGTTTTCCTGGTTTCGGTGGGGATCCAGCGAAATGTTTTTTTGAGCATGCGAAGAATGTTGAAGCAGGATGAGGAGACGGCGCTGACTTGTCTGTTCATTGAAAGTGAAGAATCCAGGATAACGCCTAGGTTCCGTGCGTGGTCTGTCGGGATGGGTGCTTTTCCAAGGGCTTCGGGCAACCAAGAGTCGTCCCATGCAGAGGGGGATGTACCTAAGATGAGGACTTCTGTTTTATCTGAGTTCAGTTTCAGACGGCTGTGTTTCATCCATTCGGCAACTTCTTTCATTCCTTCGTGTAGGTTAGTTTTGGCGGTGCTAGGGTTGAGTGTCATCCGCGTAGGAGATGATGTTGAGGTTGTGTTGGCGGGCGATGGCCGCGAGGGGGCTCATGTATACGTTGAAGAGGGTGGGACTGAGTGAGGATCCTTGTGGTACGCCACAGATGACTTCAGTGGCCTCGGACTTGAATGGTGGAAGGCGGACTCTCTGGGTTCTTCCGGTGAGGAACGAGGTGATCCATTCAAGTGCTTTTCCTTGTATTCCGATGTTTCTGAGGCGTTGTAAAAGGTTGCTGTGGCAGACTGTGTCGAAGGCTGCAGAGAGGTCGAGGAGGATGAGGGCGACTGTGTCTCCATTGTCCAGTAGAGTTCGAATGTCGTCTGTTGCTGCGATGAGGGCGGTCTCAGTGCTGTGTTTTGCTCGGAAGCCAGACTGTGAGGAGTCGAGGGATTTGTTGGCTTCGAGGAAAGCGGCGAGCTGGTTGTTGACAGCTTTCTCGATGACTTTGGCCGGGAATGGAAGGAGCGAGATGGGGCGGTAATTTTTGAGTTCGGTGGGGTCCGCTGTGGGTTTTTTCAGAAGGGCGCTGAGTTCAGCGTGTTTCCAGCTTTCCGGGAAGGTGGCGGAGTTGAAGGAGCAGTTGATGACGTCTCGGAGGTGCGGTGCTATGACGGAGTCTGCTTTGTTGAAGATGTGGTGAGGACATGGGTCTGTGGGGGATCCTGAGTGGATGGAGTTCATCAGGCGGATGGTGTCCTCAGTGGAGATAGGGTTCCAGTCGTTAAGGGTGTTCAAGGGGGGTGAATGTTCAGCATATGGTTGGGTGGGCTGGTCTCCGGGTTGGTTGTCGAAGCTGTTGTGGATGTCTGCAATTTTATTGTGGAAGAATGAAGCTAGGGAGTCGCAGAGGGCTTGAGAGGGGGTGATGTCATTGGAGTTGGCCGAGGGATTGGTAAATTCCTTGACGATGTTGAAAAGTTCCTTGCTGTTGTGGGCGTTGTTATCTAGTCGATCCTTGAATGCTGTTTTCTTGGCCTTTCGGATTAGTTGGTGGTGTATGCGGGTGGCGTTTTTGAAGGCGTCCTTGGTGCTAGTGGTTGGGTCTTTTTTCCAGGCCTTTTCAAGGGAGCGGCAGAGTTTCTTGGACTTCTTAAGATCATCGTTGAACCATGAGGCCTTCTTGCTGCCAGGTTTGCTTTGACGTTTTTTCAGTGGTGCTAGGATGTCGGCGCTGTTGGATAACCATAGGGTGAAGTTGGTGGCGGCTTGGTCTGGGTTAGAAGAGTGGGCTGGGGTGTTTAGAAGGAGCGATGAGGAGATCTGGTCGATGGTGATTTTGTTCCACTTTCTTTGCAGAGTTGGTTGGGGGTGGTTGATGGGTTTAGGCTTGTTGTAGGTAAAGTGAACGCAGCTGTGGTCAGTCCAAAGGAGAGCCGTAGTGTGGCTGAAGGAGACGTGATTGCTGGAGGTGAAGATAGGGTCGAGAGTATGACCTGCGATGTGGGTGGGGGAAGTGACCAGTTGTTTAAGTCCGATGTTGGCGAGGTTGTCCAAAAGGGTGGTGGTGTTGCGGTCGTTGTTCTTTTCAAGGTGAAAGTTGAGGTCTCCCAGAAGGATGTAATCTTTGGAGGGGAGCGCGTACTCTCTCTTAGGTTCATTTAGTGCAATAGCGCCACTCATACCTTTTTAAGATGTCAGAACACTTTACATTACACACACATTGCACAGAGACAATCATCTCTGTGAACATCAGTATATAGGAAAGGTTACGTAAGAAAGAGCCCTACAAGGATTAGAAGTCACATGTCCTCCTTACTGGTAGGAAGTATAGTTTAAGAGTCCCTGGACTGGGAAAACACAAATTCAGAATTTAAAATGTAACACAATTGTTAGGGGGTTTCTTTAATAATAAGAATTGCTTTCTCCCCAAATGAATCCCTTTTGCAAAATTAGGACAACGAAAGACTGGGCAATAAATATAAAGCTCTAATATTTTCCTTGCAGTTTACGTGCAGCAGGAATATCAACCCTCTGCACTATGATGATTCAAAACGTTTACTAGACAAAGCTCCGGTCTTTCTTCAGGAAGAACATTAATCACCGGAGTTGTCATTTTATTGATGTCTGGAACGTGCTGGGTCAATGTACGCGGCATCAGGTGCTTTTGAAGACGGACAACCAATGCAAGAACATCTTTGAGATGTAATTCGATAAAGTCTGTTTGAGAGGTATGAACAGATAATCTTTTAGCCCATAAAATGTCCTCCCTGTTGACGGAACTACACCCCCTCACTTTACAGGTCCAATGTATGGATGTATTTATTAGGGATTCTTTTCCTTCTTGTTTCATGTATCTGGAAATTATACAATGTTTGCCATGAGAATACTCCTACTGGAACAATGGGCCTGATCTTGCATGTATTGGGAGGTTTGTTCGCTAACAACTTGTATTCTGTCGTAAGTTCGCGAAGCATTCTTATGAATAGTGTTGGCAGGGGGCCATGTGGGAATAGACTTTAAGAAGACTAAGCAGTTTGGGGCATTAGTAGATTCTTGCAAACAACCTGTTGCCAGATTTGGATGGGTATGCAGTCTAAATATCGAGTTTTTTTTATCAAGTGGACATAATATCGAGTCAGGAATATTGAGTCTGCAATATTATCGAGGTAAGTAATATCGAGGTAAGTAATATCAATTTTTATAGTAAAAAAAAATATTGAAGGTAGTAATATCGAGTTGTTATTATCGAGTGTGTAAAATATTGTTTATGTTTGTAAGTAATTAATATCGAAAGTAAAAATATAGGGCTCCTTTAGGATGTCGGGCGGATTGCCTCCGCCAGGGTAGCGGTGGCCACAGCCACCCTGGTGGAGGCAATCCGCCCGACATCCTTCCCTGCATTCCCCCCGCCATATTACGATGGCGGAGGGGACCGCAGCGGTGGGAAACACCGCCCGCCTGTTTTCCGCCCCGGTCGCCTTGCGGCCGGGGCGGAAAAGGGATAACATGGTGGCGGTGTCTATCAGACACCGCCAGCCATATTAGAATAGGCATTTTTCAATGCCTTTCCGTGAAAGGCATGCGGTGTTCACTCTGGGGGGCCCCTGTGGGCCCCCAGAGTGAAGGCCAAAGGGGGGTGGCACACGGGAGGGTACCTGTGGTACCCCCCTGCATTTGCATAATTGCAGCGGCAGGCACCGCGCGGTGCCTTCCGCTTCAATTATGCAAATGCGTGCATTTGTTTTTAACATTGTGGCACTGAGCACCACCTGCCACAATGTTAATTTGAGGAATGCGCCCGCGGGCGCATCGTAATGCCAATGTCAGGACCCCCGCCCTTTAGGCGGGCGGTCCCGATCTCCGTTAGGGTGGCGGGCGGACTTTTTCCGCCCGCCATCCTAATGGAGCCCTTAGTGTCAGAATATCGAATGTAAAAATATAAAGTGTCAGAATATCGAATGTAAAAATATAGAGTGTTAGAATATCGAATGTAAAAAAATAGAAGGTTAGAATATTATAAATATAGAGTGTAAGAATATTTATATTAGGATTTTAGATTGTAAAATATGTTTTTAAGTTATAAAAATATATATATTTTTATATAATTTGTAATAAATAATTTAAAAAATTTATTTAAAAAAATGATTAATAAAATTTAGGACCGGGATGTGGGTTTTTAGGGGCATAGGGTGGGGAGTGTTTTAAAAAAGTGAATTTGGAAATTGTTTTGAGATTAATTTAATGTAAAATAAAACATTTCTTAAGAATATTTAAATAAATGTATAATAAAATTTAGGAGCAGGATGTGGGTTTTTAGGGGAATAGGGTGGGGAGTGTTTTAAAAAATTAAATTTTGATTTTTTTTATTTTTAATAAAAAAATGTAAGAAAGTATTCAAATAAAAGTATAATAAAATTTAGGAGCCGGATGTGGGTTTTTAGGGGAATAGGGTGGGGAGTGCTTTAAAAAAGTGAATTTTGAATTTTTTTTATTTTATAAAAAAATTTTTTTTTAAGTATTTAAATAAAAGTATGATAAAATTTAGGAGCGGGATTTGGTTTTCAGGAGTATAGGGTGGGGAGTGTTTTAAAAAAGTGAATTTTGAATTTTTTTTTATAAAAAAAAATATTTAAATAAATGTATAATGAAATTTAGGAGCGGGATGTGGGTATTTAGGGAAATGTGTGGGGAGTGTTTTACAAATTTGCTTAGGAAAAATGTTTCTTTTTTTAAATATTACATTTTTAGAAAAAAATTTAAACCATTTGTAATAAAATTTAGGAGTGGGATGTGGGTTTTTAGGGGAATAGGGTGGGGATTGTTTTAAAATTAAAAAATTGTAAATTTTTTTTCTTAATTGTTAAAAAAAATTACATTTTGAAAATGTATACTTAAATTTAGGAATGGGATGTGGGTTTTTAAGGGAATAGGGTGGGGATTTTTTTAAAATTTCAAATGTTACATTTTTTTTCTAAATGAAAAAAAAAACTTAAAATTTTAAAAATGTATACTTAAATCTAGGAATGGGATGTGGGTTTTTAGTGGAATAGGGTGAGGAGTGTTTTAAAATTTTGAATTTTTTACATTTTATATTATTGTTATAAAAAAATGTAAAAAAATATATTTAAAATGTTTTCATAAAATTTAGGAATGGGATGTGTGTTTTTATGGGAATAGGGTGGGTATTTTGGTTAAAATTTGTATTATTAAATGTACATTTTTTTAAATTTAAAAAATGTATTTTGTTTAAAAAAAATTAACATTTTAGGTTAGAATTTAGGATTGGGATGTGGGTTTATATGGTTATAGGGTGGTGATTGTTTTAAAAATTTGATTTTGATACATTTAATTTTGTTTTAATTATAAAATATAAAATTTGTATTAACATTTTTTAAGAATTCATTATAAAAATCAGGAGTGCGATGTGAGTTTTTATGGGTGTAGTGTGTGGAGTGTTTTAAAAATTTGATTTTGTAAATTTTATTTAAAAAATGTTAAAATAAAAACATTTAAAAAAATTTAATAAATAGTAAATTATATTGGTTTTGTGTACAGTACATTCCCTGAGTTTGTAGTTGGTGGAGTGGGTTTAGTTAATTATATTGTTTAATTGTCCAGCACCTTCCCTGAGTTTATACTTGGTGGAGTGGGAATAATAAATTATATAGATTGATTGTCCTGCACTTTCCCTGAGTTTGTACTTGGTGGAGTGGGAATAGTAAATTATATGGTTTTGGTATCCAGCACCTTCTCTGACTTTGTACTTGGTGGACTGGGAATAGTAAATAATTGTGTTTGAGTGTCCAACACCTTCCCTGACTTTATATTTGGTGGAGTGGGAATAGTAAATTATATGGGCTTTGTGTCCAGCACATTCCCTGAGATAGTAATTGGTGGAGTTGGAATAGTAAATTATATTGTTTGAGTGTCCAGCATCTTACCTGAGTTTATAGTTGGTGGAGTTGGAATAGTAAATTATATGGGCTTTGTTCCAGCACCTTGCCTGAATTTGTACTTAGTGGAGTGGGAATAGTAAATTATATGGGGTTTGTGTCCAGCACCTTCCCTGAGTTTGTATTTGGTGGAGTGGGAATAGTAAATTATATGGGTTTTGTGTCCAGCACCTTCCCTGAGTTTGTACTTGGTAGAGAGGGAATAGTGAATTATATGGGTTTTGTGTCCAGCACCTTCCCTGAGTTTGTACTTGGTGGAGTGGGATTAGTAAATTATATGGGTATTGTGTCCAGCACCTTCCCTGAGTTTATACATGGTGGAGTTGGAATAGTAAATTATATGGGTTTTGTGTCCAGCACCTTCCCTGAGTTAGTACTTGGTGTAGTGGGAATAGTAAATTATATGGGTTTTGTGTCCAGCACCATTCCTGAATTTTTAATTGGTGGAGTGGGATTAGTAAATTATATGGGTTTTGTGTCCAGCACCTTCCCTGAGTTTGTACTTGGTGGAGAGAGAATAGTAAATTATATGGGTTTTGTGTCCTGCACCTTCCCTGAGCCAGCACTTGGTGGAGTGGAAATAGTAAATTATATTGTTTGAGTGTCCAGCACCTTCCCTGAGTTTATAGTTTGTGGAGTGGGAATAATAAATGTTATGGGTTTGGTGTCCAGCACCTTCCCTAAGTTTGTACTTGGTGGAGTGGGAATAGTAAAATATACGGGTTTTGTTTCCAGCACCTTCCCTGAGTTTGTACTTGGTGGAGTGGGAATAGTAATTTATATGGGTTTTGTGTTCAGAACCTTCCCTGAGTTAGTACTTGGTAGAGTGGAAATAGTAAATAATATTGTTTGAGTGTTCAGCACCTTCCCTGAGTTTATAGATGGTGGAGTTGGAATAGTAAATTATATAGGTTTTGTGTCCAGCACCTTTCCTGAATTTGTAATTGGTGGAGTGGGAATGGTAAATTATACGGGTTTTGTGTCCAGCACCTTCCCTGAGTTTATAGTTGGTGGAGTTGGAATAGTAAATTATATGGGTTTTGTGTCGAGCACCTTCCCTGAATTTGTACTTGGAGAAGTAGGAATAGTAAATTATATGGTTTTGGTATCCAGCACGTTCTCTGACTTTGTACTTGGTGGAGTGGGAATAGTAAATAATTTTGTTTGAGTGTCCAGCACCTTCCCTTACTTTATATTTGGTGGAGGGGGAATAGTAAATTATATGGGCTTTGTGTCCAGCACATTCCCTGAGATAGTACTTGGTGGAGTTGGAGTAGTAAATTATATTGTTTGAGTGTCCAGCACATTCCCTGAGTTTATAGGTGGTGGAGTTGGAATAGTAAATGATATGGGTTTTGTATCCAGCACCTTGCCTGAATTTGTACTTAGTGGAGTGGGAATAGTAAATTATATGGGTTTTGTGTCCAGCACCTTCCCTGAGTTTGTACTTGGTGGAGTGGGATTAGTAAATTATATGGGTATTGTGTCCAGCACCTTCCCTGAGTTTATATATGGTGAAGTTGGAATAGTAAATTATATGGGTTTTGTGTCCAGCACCTTCCCTGAGTTAGTACTTGTAAAATGTAAATGTAAATGTATTTGAGCTTATATAGCGCACAGCTACCCACAAAGGGTTTCCCGGCGCTTGCTTAGGGAACCCGTCCTGGTATTCCCCTGTGAGATAACCCCGGCAGGGTATCCACAAGGTGAAAGCCAGGCATCCCGCCGCGAGGGGCCGTTGTGGAGATTAAGCAAGCTATTGCCCAGAGTCGCAGAGTGTGACCCCGTGAGTCGAGAAGGCACCGGAGCAAGAATTATCGAGTCCGTGGAATTTTTGAGCCCAAGACCCGCCGAGGCGGGGAATTGAACCCTGGTCCAGGGCCGATCTCAGCTTCCGGGTCTGCCGCCTCTAACCCCTGAGCCACACTTCTCCACTTGGTGTAGTGGGAATAGTAAATTATATGGGTTTTGTGTCCTGCACCTTCCCTGAGTTAGTACTTGGTGGAGTAGGAATAGTAAATTATATTGTTTGAGTGTCCAGCACCTTCCCTGAGTTTATAGTTGGTGCAGTTGGAATAGTAAGTTATATGGGTTTTGTGTCCAGCACCTTTCCTGAATTTTTAATTGGTGGAGTGGGATTAGTAAATTATATGGGTTTTGTGTCCAGCACCTTCCCTGAGTTTGTACTTGGTGGAGAGGGAATAGTAAATTATATGGGTTTTGTGTCCAGCACCTTCCCTGAGTCAGCACTTGGTGGAGTGGAAATAGTAAATTATATTGTTTGAGTGTCCAGCACCTTCCCTGAGTTTATAGTTTGTGGAGTGGGAATAATAAATGTTATGGGTTTGGTGTCCAGCACCTTCCCTAAGTTTGTATTTGGTGGAGTGGGAATAGTAAAATATATGGGTTTTGTGTCCAGCACCTTCCCTGAGTTTGTACTTGGTGGAGTGGGAATAGTAATTTATATGGGTTTTGTGTTTAGAACCTTCCCTGAGTTAGTACTTGGTGGAGTGGAAATAGTAAATAATATTGTTTGAGTGTTCAGCACCTTCCCTGAGTTTGTACTTGGTAGAGAGGGAATAGTGAATTATATGGGTTTTGTGTCCAGCACCTTCCCTGAGTTTGTACTTGGTGGAGTGGGATTAGTAAATTATATGGGTATTGTGTCCAGCACCTTCCCTGAGTTTATACATGGTGGAGTTGGAATAGTAAATTATATGGGTTTTGTGTCCAGCACCTTCCCTGAGTTAGTACTTGGTGTAGTGGGAATAGTAATTTATATGGGTTTTGTGTCCAGCACCTTTCCTGAATTTTTAATTGGTGGAGTGGGATTAGTAAATTATATGGGTTTTGTGTCCAGCACCTTCCCTGAGTTTGTACTTGGTGGAGAGAGAATAGTAAATTATATGGGTTTTGTGTCCTGCACCTTCCCTGAGCCAGCACTTGGTGGAGTGGAAATAGTAAATTATATTGTTTGAGTGTCCAGCACCTTCCCTGAGTTTATAGTTTGTGGAGTGGGAATAATAAATGTTATGGGTTTGGTGTCCAGCACCTTCCCTAAGTTTGTACTTGGTGGAGTGGGAATAGTAAAATATACGGGTTTTGTTTCCAGCACCTTCCCTGAGTTTGTACTTGGTGGAGTGGGAATAGTAATTTATATGGGTTTTGTGTTCAGAACCTTCCCTGAGTTAGTACTTGGTAGAGTGGAAATAGTAAATAATATTGTTTGAGTGTTCAGCACCTTCCCTGAGTTTATAGATGGTGGAGTTGGAATAGTAAATTATATAGGTTTTGTGTCCAGCACCTTTCCTGAATTTGTAATTGGTGGAGTGGGAATGGTAAATTATACGGGTTTTGTGTCCAGCACCTTCCCTGAGTTTATAGTTGGTGGAGTTGGAATAGTAAATTATGTGGGTTTTGTGTCGAGCACCTTCCCTGAATTTGTACTTGGAGAAGTAGGAATAGTAAATTATATGGTTTTGGTATCCAGCACGTTCTCTGACTTTGTACTTGGTGGAGTGGGAATAGTAAATAATTTTGTTTGAGTGTCCAGCACCTTCCCTTACTTTATATTTGGTGGAGGGGGAATAGTAAATTATATGGGCTTTGTGTCCAGCACATTCCCTGAGATAGTACTTGGTGGAGTTTGAGTAGTAAATTATATTGTTTGAGTGTCCAGCACATTCCCTGAGGTGGTGGAGTTGGAATAGTAAATGATATGGGTTTTGTATCCAGCACCTTGCCTGAATTTGTACTTAGTGGAGTGGGAATAGTAAATTATATGGGTTTTGTGTCCAGCACCTTCCCTGAGTTTGTACTTGGTGGAGTGGGATTAGTAAATTATATGGGTATTGTGTCCAGCACCTTCCCTAAGCTTATGCATGGTGGAGTTGGAATAGTAAATTATATGGGTTTTGTGTCCAGTACCTTCCCTGAGTTAGTACTTGGTGTAGTGGGAATAGTAAATTATATGGGTTTTGTGTCCAGCGCCTTCCCCGAGTTAGTACTTGGTGGAGTGGGAATAGTAAATTATATTGTTTGAGTGTCCAGCACCTTCCCTCAGTTTATAGTTGGTGGAGTTGGAATAGCAAATTATATGGGTTTTGTGTCCAGCACCTTTCCTGATTTTTTAAATGGTGGAGTGGGAATAGTAAATTATATGGGTTTTGTGTGCAGCACCTTCCCTGAGTTTGTACTTGGTGGAGAGGAAATAGTAAATTATATGGGTTTTGTGTCCAGCACCTTCCCTGAGTCAGCACTTGGTGGAGTGGGAATAGTAAATTATATTGTTTGAGTGTCCAGCACCTTCCCCGATTTTATAGTTGGTGGAGTTGGAATAGTAAATTATATGGGTTTTGTGTCCAGCACCTTCCCTGAATTTGTACTTGGTGGAGTGGGAATAGTAAATTATATGGGTTTTGTGTGCAGCACCTTCCCTGAATTTGTGCTTGGTGGAGTGGGAATAGTAAATTATATGGGCTTTGTGTCCAGAACCTTCCCTGAGTTAGTACTTGGTGGAGTGGAAATAGTAAATAATATTGTTTGAGTGTTGAGCACCTTCCCTGAGTTTATAGTTGGTGGAGTTGGAATAGTAAATTATATGCGTTTTGTGTCCAGCACCTTCCCTGAGTTTATAGTTGGTGGAGTTGGAATAGTAAATTATATGGGTTTTGTGTCCAGCACCTTCCCTGAATTTGTACTTGGTGGAGTAGGAATAGTAAATTATATGGGTTTTGTGTCCAGCACCTTCCCTGAATTTGTACTTGGTGGAGTGGGAATAGTAAATTATATGGGTTTTGTGTCCAGCACCTCCCCTGAGTTTGTACTTGGTGGAGTGGGAATAGTAAATTATATAGGTTTTGTGTCCAGCACCTTCCCTGAGTTTGCACTTGGTGGAGTGGGAATAGTAAATTATATTGTTTGAGTGTCCAGCACCTTCTCTGACTTTATACATGGTGGAGTTGGAATAATAAATTATATGGGTTTTCTGTCCAGCACCTTCCCTGACTTTGTACTTGGTGGAGTGGGAATAGTAAATTATATGGTTTTTGTGTCCAGCACCTTCCCTTAATTTGTACTTGGTGGAGTGGGAATAGTAAATTATATGGGTTCTGTATCCAGCACCTTCCCTGAGTTAGTACTTGGTGGAGTGGGAATAGTAAATTATATTGTTTGAGTGTCCAGCACCTTCCCTGAGTTTATAGTTGGTGGAGTGCGAATATTACATTGTATGGATTTTGTGTCCAGCACCTTCCTTGAGTTTATACTTGGTGGAGTGGGAATAGTAATTTATTTGGGTTAAGGGTTTAGCACCTTCTCTGAGTTTATACTTGGTGGAGTTGGAATAGTAAATTATATGGGTTTTGTGTCCAGCACCTTTCCTGAGTTTGTACTTGGTGGAGTGGGAATAGTAAATTATATGGATTTTGTGTCCAGAACCTTCCCTGAGTTAGTACTTGGTGGAGTGGAAATAGTAAATAATATTGTTTGAGTGTTGAGCACCTTCTCTGAGTTTATAGTTGGTGGAGTTGGAATAGTAAATTATATGGGTTTTGTGTCCAGCACCTTCCCTAAGTCAGCACTTGGTGGAGTGGGAATAGTAAATTATATTGTTTGAGTGTCCAGCACCTTCCCTGATTTTATAGTTGGTGGAGTTGGAATAGTAAATTATATGGGTTTTGTGTCCAGCACCTTCCCTGAATTTGTACTTGGTGGAGTGGGAATAATAAATTATATGGGTTTTGTGTCCAGCACCTTCCCTAAGTTTGTACTTGGTGGAGTGGAAATAGTAAATAATATTGTTTGAGTGTTGAGCACCTTCTCTGAGTTTATAGTTGGTGGAGTTGGAATAGTAAATTATATGGGTTTTGTGTCCAGCACCTTTCCTGAATCTGTACTTGGTGGAGTGGGAATGGTAAATGATATGCGTTTTGTGTCCAGCACCTTCCCTGAGTTTATAGTTGGTGGAGTTGGAATAGTAAATTATATGGGTTTTGTGTCCAGCACCTTCCCTGAGTTAGTACTTGGTGGAGTGGGAATAGTAAATTATATTGTTTGAGTGTCCAGCACCTTCCCTGAGTTTATAGTTGGTGGAGTGCGAATATTACATTGTATGGATTTTGTGTCCAGCACCTTCCTTGAGTTTATACTTGGTGGAGTGGGAATAGTAATTTATTTGGGTTAAGGGTTTAGCACCTTCTCTGAGTTTATACTTGGTGGAGTTGGAATAGTAAATTATATGGGTTTTGTGTCCAGCACCTTTCCTGAGTTTGTACTTGGTGGAGTGGGAATAGTAAATTATATGGGTTTTGTGTCCAGAACCTTCTCTGAGTTAGTACTTGGTGGAGTGGAAATAGTAAATAATATTGTTTGAGTGTTGATTACCTTCTCTGAGTTTATAGTTGGTGGAGTTGGAATAGTAAATTATATGGGTTTTGTGTCCAGCACCTTCCCTAAGTCAGCACTTGGTGGAGTGGGAATAGTAAATTATATTGTTTGAGTGTCCAGCACCTTCCCTGATTTTATAGTTGGTGGAGTTGGAATAGTAAATTATATGGGTTTTGTGTCCAGCACCTTCCCTGAATTTGTACTTGGTGGAGTGGGAATAATAAATTATATGGGTTTTGTGTCCAGCACCTTCCCTGAGTTTATAGTTGGTGGAGTTGGAATAGTAAATTATATGGGTTTTGTGTCCAGCACCTTCCCTGAATTTGTACTTGGTGGAGTAGGAATAGTAAATTATATTATTTGAGTGTCCAGCACTTTCCCTGAGTTTATAGTTGGTGGAGTTGGAATAGTAAATTATATGGGTTTTGTGTCCAGCACCTTCCCTGAATTTGTACTTGATGGAGAGGGAATTGTAAATTATATTGGTTTTGTGTCCAGAACCTTCCCTGAGTTAGTACTTGGTGGAGTGGAAATAGTAAATAATATTGTTTGAGTGTTGAGCACCTTCCCTGAGTTTATAGTTGGTGGAGTTGGAATAGTAAATTATATGGGTTTTGTGTCCAGCACCTTTCCTGAATCTGTACTTGGTGGAGTGGGAATGGTAAATTATATGCGTTTTGTGTCCAGCACCTTCCCTGAGTTTATAGTTGGTGGAGTTGGAATAGTAAATTATATGGGTTTTGTGTCCAGCACCTTCCCTGAATTTGTACTTTGTGGAGTGGGAATAGTAAATTATATGGGTTTTGTGTCCAGCACCTCCCCTGAGTTTGTACTTGGCGGAGTGGGAATAGTAAATTATATAGGTGTTGTGTCCAGCACCTTCCCTGAGTTTGCACTTGGTGGAGTGGGAATAGTAAATTATATTGTTTGAGTGTCCAGCACCTTCTCTGACTTTATACATGGTGGAGTTGGAATAATAAATTATATGGGTTTTCTGTCCAGCACCTTCCCTGACTTTGTACTTGGTGGAGTGGGAATAGTAAATGATATGGTTTTTGTGTCCAGCACCTTCCCTGAGTTTGTACTTGGTGGAGTGGGAATAGTAAATTATATGCGTTCTGTATCTAGCACCTTCCCTGAGTTTGTACTTGGTGGAGTGGGAATAGTAAATTATATTGTTTGAGTGTCCAGCACCTTCCCTGAGTTTATAGTTGGTGGAGTGCGAATATTACATTATATGGATTTTGTGTCCAGCATCTTCCTTGAGTTTATACTTGGTGGAGTGGGAATAGTAATTTATTTGGGTTAAGTGTTTAGCACCTTCTCTGAGTTTATACTTGGTGGAGTGGGAATGATAAATTATTTGTGTTGACTGTTCAGCATTTTAGTAGAATATATAGTTGATGGAGTGGGAATAGTAAATTTTAATATATGAATGTTTAGTGTTTTGTGAGAGTATATATAATGATATTAACTATGTTTAACCCATGTTGTATGGTAAAATTATTATAACAATATTAATTAATTATTGTAATTGTTAGAAATTAAAATAAATTAATCAGAGTCACAGCATGTTTTAAATATTTTATTATTTTCAAAAAGTAGGTAATAAAATAAGAAATCAGAAAATAATTTAATTGACATTTTTAAATGTTATCTGTACTTTTTTATTTTAATGAAATAAATTGAATAAGTTGACATTTTCATCACAGTTGTACATTTGTTTCAAAAAATTATTATTGCAAATGCAAATAATAATTTATTACAATTATTTTTAAGTAAAGTAATATGTATTAAGTGTACATTTTTTTGTTTATTTCACAGTTTTTAATGTAACAGAAAGATTAATTTGACAAGTCATATACAACAACTATTTTTATAATTTTTTAACACTGTGGTAGTATTTTTAAACATTTTTTGTAGTACACATATTTATAAACATTAACACAAAAAGGTAGGTTTTGTTAACATTAATATAATATTTACATTTGTGATATAAGTTAATATTATTAATATATAAAATAATAATAATAATAATGTTTACAGATACATTGCTAATGTTTTTAGGTAAAATATTGGTTTATACAAACAGTAAATAATAGTAATATTAATAACAGTATTGTATATTCATACAGTCAGGTAAGTAATGTTTAATAAGGTAAATGTTTGTTTATTTAATGTACAGTCATTGAAAATAACATATGGTACATTGGAATAATTTTTAAAACAATGTTACATTTTTGTTTAATTAAAAGAAATACAATAGTTGCATAATGTATATTGTAACATGTGTCAAATAATTTTAGAATGTTATTTAATGTTAATATAAATGGAACTATTTGTTTATTTGGGACTATTTTGTAACCGCGCCTTGTTATTTTGGGTCTTTTCGACTTGGAAGAGCTCGCGGTTGGAGGCTACTTCACGTGTGGAAGGGTAAGTTTAATTTTAAGTACTTTATTTAAGTTATATGTTTAGTTTGAATGTTTGTGGAGTGTGTGTATGTTTTTTATTGTTTGGTAGTTGTAGGATGTGTGTGTTTTAGGCAGTAGTTACGGTTATCGTTTTGGTTCCGGTTTACTAGTTGTGGGTTAGTTTGTTATTGAGGTAGGAATAGGATTAGAAATGTAACTTAATGTTTTGTATTATGTTGAATAATGTTTTAATTTGTATGTTGGGGTGCATTGTGTGCGGGTGGGTATGTTTTTTTCTATTTTACAGGTATTTCATGTGGATGTCATTTTTGGGAGCAGATTGCGTTTTTTTTCGTAAGAAGGGTCTTTATTATTTTTTAATATATTAGAGACACACTTTCTAACATTTTCCGTTTTTCCAGAAGCGTTTTTTATCTTTTACACTATTTGCGGGGTTTTAATGGGTTATCGTCGGATCTATTATGGAGAAGAATCGTTATGGATGTGTTTTTTTATTTCATTTATATTACATTTCCATGGAGCGTTTTTTCTATTTTTTGTGAACTATTTTCGGGTTTTTAAGGGTTTTCGAGTGGATTGTGTTGGAGAAGAACTATTTTGGATTTCGTGTTATTTTTGGATGATCTCGTTTGGATTGTTTGGGTGGATTACTTCTAAGGAATGATTTATTTTGTTACAAATTTTTCTCTTCAGCAACAAAGTGAGTAAGTATTTTTCTAAAATTTTTTGGGGTGGTATTGTCATTTTATATTTTATGTAATTTTATGGTATATATTAGAAATTGTAAGGAAATTATTTAGATATATTTAAATAAATGTATTAAATATATTCGAATAATTTTGTTACAGTTTCTAACATGTGTTTAATATGTATATTTTATGTTTACTATTTGAATAGTGTATCTATGTGAGTTATGTTGAAAGAATTGTTTTGACAGTGTCCATGGATGGTGTATAATTGGTAGAATGGTTTTGGGCACACTGAGAATGTGCCGTCCATCATCCATGATTTGCATTGGTGTAATTTCACCATATTGTCTGCTGTAGCAAACATTATAATTCTTTTTTCTTTAGATGCATTGTCATATATGATGTAAGGTTCGGTGTTATGGGTTATTGTTAGTTCAGGGGGGATTTGGACTTGCTCAAATGTTTTTGGGGCAGGTGGTGTAGCTGTAGTTGTTCTTTTTTGCCTAGCTATTGTCCTTTTTAGAGAATCTATAGAAGGGAGTTGGCTTGCTGCATGATGGGGAGAGTTCTTAGATGGTCTTTAAGAATAGTTGTAGATGGGAGGTCTGTGTTTGTGCTTGCTTCTTTTAGTGAGTCAATCATTTGTATAATTTCTATTTCTGTCACCTTGGGAGGGTGGTTATGTTCTGTTGTGTTAGTTACAGTTGTTTCCTGAGTTATAGCACAACCATAACATTTATTACTGTAATATTTGCTGCATTTCCAAAACACTTTCAATTGGTGTTGTTTTTCTTGGGTATATGTATAGCCCATATATCAAAGAAGCATTTTGCCTTTCTGTGAAGTTACAAATTTAGCTTCTTCTGTCATTGTTATGGTTTCTTTCTACAGTAAATAAATGTTACATAGAGAAATTTAGATTTGTTTTACGTTTATCATTACATGTATCACAGGTTCACAGTAAATTTACCAGTTTTCAGTTGTTTGGAGGGCTGTGCTTTGTTTTTTGATGGTTTTATTCCCTGTTTCTTTTGTTGATGGCTCTGTTGGTAAATGTAAAATCATTTATTGTATATGTTTTGTTTACAATGTTTGGATTCCTTTTTATTTAGAAGTTTTCTTTCTAAGTTTCCTTTTATAAGTTGTCCCTGTTATTTCAGTTTGTATACTTACTTTGTTTTTAGAGTTGATAGGTTTGTAAATGTTTGCCTTTTTTTCTTTAATTGTGGTATATCTGCAATAAATGCTAAAAATGAAAGACAATGATTAGTTTATTGTTTAATGTATTATTTGTAGCTTGTAGTGCTAAGCCTAGTAGTTAATGTTAGGTACTTACTTTTGTTTTCTTTCGCCTTTGTTTGATGGTAGCAGCGTTATGTTCTGGTGAAAATGTGGCAGAGTTTCCCCTTCTTCACGTTTTGTAGCACCAAGTGGTATCTAATTGTGTGTTTTCTTTCTTTATTTAGTGTTTCAATTATGTGTTGGTTGATTTGATTGGTCAATTTAATTGTTTGGTGGTTTTTATTGGTTGTTTGAGATATTTTAATTTTTTTTGGTAGTTATGTGATTCGTTTTGTAGATGCTAGGTAATGGTTTTATATTGTGGTGTATTTATTTTTCATTCTTTTTATTTAATATTCTTTTGTAATGTGAGCTGTATAATGTTTTTTATGATTATATTATGTGAAACTATTGTATTGTAAAATGTTTTATATGTTATAAATGTTGTTGTTTATTTATTGTTTGATTGTAGTATGTTATATTTTATATAAGTATGCTGATTTATGTTACGTTTTACTGTGGTTTTTTCCTGATATATTTGTTTATTTATTATGTATAATGAAGTCGATAATTTGATTTAGCAATATTTTAGTGGTCTATATTTTTGTTTTCGATATTTTTGATTTTGGCTTTATGTGTGTTGAAAGTCGATATATTTTGTTTGCGATATTTTTTAGGGTCGATAATGTTTTCAATGTTTTTTTGTTGCGATATTGTTTAGTCGATATTTGTGTACTTTTATGTTTAAGTGTTGGGAGTCGATATTATTTTACTCGATATAATTACGTTGATAATTTTTGTACTCGATATTCGGTCTGTCGATATTGTTTCAGTGATCCATTTGGATGATATACTATGGCAGGACCTCAATTTTGCAAAGATTTAACATAGTCCATAAGGGCTAGGATCAATACCTTACGTGTGGTGACTTCAGTCCTTAGATCTGATATGATTACAGTCCTATCCTTCTCCCCTGGTGGTGCCATTTCAAGGGTGCCCTTAGCACTTTGGGCAGCTATATTTTCTTCAGCATGGGCAGGGGGGCCCCAGTAGACAAAGGCCCCCCACAAGCTCAAGCACTTCTCCCTGATTGTCAGAGACCAGGTGCTGAATGGGGAGGAACCAATTTGTGAGGATAATGTTGGCATCATTGTTGGCGTCAGTTCCAATTGTGGTTACTTCCGCAACATTATGAGAGCTTAAGGTGGCCCCTCCCTCTGCTCCCTCTTCTGCAGCAGTTACATTTGTTTCCTCAGTAAATTGGAGATAGCTTGGGGAAGATTTTTAAGTGCTGCGCTTGGTAAAGGTCCTGCCCCGAGGCTGCCCTGGAATTGGGGATGAGATTAGTTGGCATGTTCCCTATTGTCTCCGTTATGATTCTTGCTAATGTCAATGGGGAAGCAGTTAGCTTACAGGAGCGTTAGCGCCTAGAGGCAGTGGCTGACGTGGATAAACAATGTGAACTACCAAAGAACATTGCATCTGCATCTGGGAATTAGACACAGAATAAATCCCACCTGAAAAGGAGGGGCATCCAGTCTTTCCTAAAAAGGCTTGGAATAGGAATTAGTGGCAGCAACAGCAGAAGCAAGGTTTGCGTGCAGGTTCACCAACACCTGCTGCTTCTGAATGTAGATATGATTTGCATGACCGCTCTGAACTTAAGACACCAGAGAGGTTTGCAGACAAGGCCACTCAACTACAACATGATCTGCTATGCCAGTTTGACGTAAAAGCCAAACCGGAGGGACAACCTTCTTATCGTGCTCTGTTTCAGAAGAAGAAAATTGCCACATCAACAGCAAAGGTAGTGGTAGTTATGTGATTCGTTTTGTAGATGCTAGGTAATGGTTTTATATTGTGGTGTATTTATTTTTCATTCATTTTATTTAATATTCTTTTGTAATGTGAGCTGTATAATGTTTTTTATGATTATATTATGTGAAACTATTGTATTGTAAAATGTTTTATATGTTATAAATGTTGTTGTTTATTTATTGTTTGATTGTAGTATGTTATATTTTATATAAGTATGCTGATTTTGTTACGATTTACTGTGGTTTTTTTCCTGATATATTTGTTTATTTATTATGTATAGTGAAGTCGATAATTTGATTTAGCGATATTTTAGTGGTCTATATTTTTGTTTTCGATACTTTTGATTTTGGCTTTATGTGTGTTGAAAGTCGATATATTTTGTTTGCTATAATTTTTTAGGGTCGATAATGTTGTTTTCGATGTTTTTTTGTTGAGATATTGTTTAGTCGATATTTGTGTAGTTTTATGTTTAAGTATTGGGAGTCGATATTATTTTACTCGATATTATTACGTTGATAATTTTTGTACTCGATATTTGGTCTGTCGATATTGTTTCAGTGATCCATTTGGATGATATACTATGGCAGGACCTCTATTTTGCAAAGATTTAACATAGTCCATAAGGGCTAGGATCAATACCTTACGTGTGGTGACTTCAGTCCTTAGATCTGATATGATTACAGTCCTATCCTTCTCCCCTGGTGGTGCCATTTCAAGGGTGCCCTTAGCACTTCGGTCAGCTATATTTTCTAGCTTGGGGAAGATTTTTAAGTGCTGCGCTTGGTAAAGGTCCTGCCCCGAGGCTGCCCTGGAATTGGGGATGAGATTAGTTGGCATGTTCCCTATTGTCTCCGTTATGATTCTTGCTAATGTCAATGGGGAAGCAGTTAGCTTACAGGAGCGTTAGCGCCTAGAGGCAGTGGCTGACGTGGATAAACAATGTGAACTAGCAAAGAACATTGCATCTGCATCTGGGAATTAGACACAGAATAAATCCCACCTGAAAAGGAGGGGCATCCAGTCTTTCCTAAAAAGGCTTGAAATAGGAATTAGTGGCAGCAACAGCAGAAGCAAGGTTTGCGTGCAGGTTCACCAACACCTGCTGCTTCTGAATGTAGATATGATTTGCGTGACCGCTCTGAACTTAAGACACCAGAGAGGTTTGCAGACAAGGCCACTCAACTACAACATGATCTGCTACGCCAGTTTGACGTAAAAGCCAAACCGGAGGGACAACCTTCTTATCGTGCCCTGTTTCAGAAGAAGAAAATTGCCGCATCAACAGCAAAGGATGCCTCAGATGGTGAGAATCCTGATCCTCGATTGGAGATAGGCGGCGACACTCCTCGACATTGAGGCAGAAGTTACATAGTAAGGGAGACACTCTATCCTTGTCTGGAGGCGTGAGTAACTGATACTTTCATTACAGTGGAAACAGCAGATACACGAGTTGCACCCCCTTGATATTCTTTGTGAGATAGTCCTCCAAATTGATGGTGATATAAAACTGACACTTAAGGCAGTCTTTTGGGACAACCTTACCTCCTCTTATAACATTTTATTGATGCAGGCAGATTGTCCTCCTCCATTTGTCTGGCTTATTCCTGGAAGGAGGACGTGATACTCCCGAATTTATCCCATCAAGTCTCTGAAGAGGCTAAACAAACGTACACTTCAGAATGGGCATTAGCCCTAGCGCCAGCTGTGTAAGGTAATCAGGTGGGCTGGGATAAAGATTCACCGACACATACAAATTCCTTTACAGTCTATGCCACAAGCATAAGCACAATCTCAGATCAAACGAGATGCAACTGCATCCATAAGTGAAATTTTGACCCAGTTGGAATATCAGGGTGTGATTGAACCCTGCGGCTCATATCGCATAGTTTTGTATTACAGAAATGTAAACTGTCATGTTCATATCTTTACAGTACAGAACACCCACAGCTCTGCATTTATATTTAACATAGTACGTAAAAAATATAACACCCCCCTTGATATATCCAATGGATTTTGTAGTCACAAATTGGCTCCTGATAGCTGTGATTTGACCGCATTTACTGCGGTCAGCAATTAGAAACTACATATGTGTTTGGCTATGGGCTATAAGAATAGTACTGGGTGTTTGCTGCGCATGTTGTGTCACTTTTACATGACATAGACCATGATGCTTTCTCATACGTGATGACATTATTTGGCAGATGATGAGTTAATACTGCATCTTTTGCTTGTGGATCGCCTCATCCTGTCTTTTGCCAACTTGGGGTACAAATTTAATTTTGATAAGTCACACATAGCCTATTAAGCGGTACTCTTTTTGGGTTACGGGCTCAACAATGAAGGTAGGGGGTTCTTTTTTGAGAAATGTGCTCAGTTGCAACCTTCTTCAACTCTAAAGAAGTTTTAATGTTTGCTGGTTTTTTTTTAATTTCGGGAAGAAATATACTTCTGAATATGCCCAGCGTGTCGAAACGCTTTACACATTGAAAAAACACTCTTTTCCATCTTCCAGTTAGCTTCCAGAACATATCAAGATTCTGCTGTTTTTGCAGTCTGATCTACTTGCGACTAACTTCTTGTTCAGTCGTGACGATTCCACAAATTTGGTCATAAAGATTGTGCCAGGTACAGTGGGTTTCACTTACTTAACGTTCAATGAGGGAGACACAGTCCCCAGCGCTTACAAATTGCACTTGTACACATCGACCAAGATACATTTTCCTACCAATGAGAAAATTCCTATTGCAGTCCCTGCACGGGTCATGTACTCATATTAACATTCATGCAATACTCATTCACGCATTCAATCATTCATGTACCACTTATACATTCATTCAACCATCCATACAGCACTCATGGGCTAAACAACTGACATTTTCTACCTTAACATGCAGACAAGTTGTCCTTGAATCATGTTTGAGGCCTGCTCCTCTTGATGCAGTGAATGGAGTTTTACAACTAGGCCAACTGTCTGATTTAAAAGTCATACAGAGGACATAACCGGTTAAAGGAGGTAGTTGCATTCACACTTCAAAAACCTAATACTCACTAAGACAGCCAGTAGGCAAACCATGCAGCCTGTTTTGTCTTTTTTAGAAGATCAGAGAGGTGAAAAACAAAGGCAGTCATTTACCCACAAACATACATGTGTATGTAATAACAAATGCACAGAGGGACAGATGCACTCATTTGGATATGGGCTAAACACCTGCCATTTTCTACCTCAACATGAGAACAAGTTGTCTTTGTACTATGTTTGAAGCCTTCTGCACTTGAGGCAGTGCATGGACTTTCACAACTATTCCAGCTGTCTGATTTAAAAGTCCTAAAGAAGAGTTTAACTGGTCTTCTAGCAGGTATAAGAGACCACTGAGCGTAGCTGCAGTTAGGGTATAGTGCACAATGATATGTGCTTGAAAGGTACCACATGTATTCTGTATATTCTCTGAGCTATATGAACTCTTGCAGACCCATATGCCCTTTTATACATCCACCCTGCCACCCAGACTTTAAGTGATGACAACAGTATTGTTATTTGAGATGTCACTGACCTTGTCATGAGTGATGTAATATGTGAGCTCATAACACTGCATTTCAGGGCCGTACGTTATTGTTAGCTCAGGTAGCAGGTAACTATAACTGCTGAATTTCTTTGGCTTTGTATATGTGAAATATGAGCCTAACTATAACGTCCCTGTAATGACTCACCCACCAACACAACAACTCATGTACACACTCACTCACCCATACAGTCAATTACACATCCACTCATTCACCCATACAGCCACTTACACACCCATACAGTCACTAAAACATCCAAGAACACACCAATACAAACATTCAGACATCCACTCAGATATGTAAGAAATAGTATGACTAATTATTATTACAAAAAGAATAGTAATTGTATTCATGCTGTAGCTTATGATATGTATTTAAGTCCCAGAATTGTTCATGAAACACGTAAAGTCATAGGATAATATCATCAGTGATTTCATTTGAGATGTCTGGGGCTGTTGTAAGTGATGTCACTGGAAATGTCATGAGTGATGTAATATGTGAGATCATAAGAAGTGCTTTGCAGGGGCATAAGTTATAGTTAGCTCATGTAACTAAAACTGCTGAAAGTCTATGGTTTTGAACAAGTGAAATCTGAGCCTAACTAGAATGTCCTTGTAACCTTAGGCTTTTTCAGTGAATTTCCAAGGATGTTTCCTATAAAATGGCCGTGTAACCTTTGTTTTATTAGTGAAGTTCTACGTTTTTTATTTTTTTTATTTTCACAAAGTTCACAAAGCAGGATTGCTGAAAGCTCATCAGAGGACCGTCCCCTTTCCCCATACTTCCTGGTGCAATATATGTTGGGTGGTGAAGACACCTTGGATGCTGAGGGTGCTTGGAGGCCAACAATCCTGCCTCTTACCTTCAGTAAGTCCCACACAGAGGGATTGCTAAGATCCCATGAGAGGCCTGCCCACTTTCTCCATGAGTTAGGAAATAAAATTTAAAAAAATAAAGGTTACAGGGATGTTATAGTTAGGAATTAACATGAAACATTTACAATTCACAGAAAAAAAACAAAGTTAGTGGGATGTTACAGTTAGGTAACAGATTTTTTAAAAACCTTTGAAAGTCACTAAAAACATAGGTTACAGGGATGATATAGTTCGGTTCAGATTATGTACACACAAAATCATAGAAATTCAGCAGTTACAGTTAGAGTTATCTCAATAAACTATAAATTGTACCCCAAGGTAACTATAACTCACACCCTCACCATGCACTGCTAATTATCCCACATATTACATCGCACATGACATCTTCTATGACATCATTAATAATATCAGTGCAACAATTGATGTAAAATTATTGATGAGAAAACTGTGCAGGGCGGGGGTGCATGTTATAGTCAACTTAGGGCAAGAGATATAGTTTATTGCGATAGCTCTAACTATAACTGCTGAATATCTGTGGTTTTATGTGTGTTAATCTGAACCTAACTGTAACGTCCATGTAACCTTTGTTTTTTTAAGTTAATTTCTAAGTTTTTTAAAATTCTTTTTCCTAACTATAATGCCCCTGTAACCTATATATATATATGTACACAGTGTATACATACACGCAGTGGGGTGATACTACCTTCAGCACACCAAGCGATTGCCTAGGATCAATGAGATTCCTATGAAACATTTTGGCATTAACTAAATCAAGTGAGCTAAGCACACATTTTGAGACATATGATTGCATAGTTAGTTATAAGTATTGAGTATTAACATAGAGCAAAGCTAGACAAAATGCACCAGGTTGTTGTACAGGGAAGAAGGCTAAAATGCTGTCAGTAGGTTATTGCAGGGGAGGCTGGGTTTTGACAGTGGAGGTCGACTGTTAATTGGTTGTGAAGTAACAAACCAGTATTATTTTACTTTGAGATGTCTCTTGTCTCTAGAAGTCGTTTACCTATTTCTGGGCTCTAATTGCATTACAGTCTATATTCCATAAGGCACATAAAAATTTCACCTAGTCCTTGCCATTTTTAGCTAGAATTTATTAAATCATTTTAAATGCTATAGAATTTATAAAATCATTTTAAATGCTATAGAATTTATAAAATCATTTTAAATGCTATATGAAAAGATAGAATCATGCTCCACAAATGTTGTAAAATAAATGAAATATGTCTAAACCCAAATCGCACTAAAGTCTGTACGATCTACCTTAACTGGTGGATGTTCAGATGCGATTTGGAAGTGTTTATTTTTTCATTTTTCAGTCGTTCATATTCGAAATACCTTTAGAGTACCTTTAGAGTCATCTAAAGTGATCTCCCCAGAAGGCCGAAGATGGGCAAATCAAAGAAAAGTAGGAGTCAAGGAAAAGGCTTTTATCCACTTTGAAAAATGGTTAGAGGCCATGTTAATTTTAACTGAGAGCTGAATTGTGCTGTAAATTACATTTTAATGATCTTTAAAAAGACATTATTCGGTACCATTTGTTTTCCAAACATTTCTTTGTAGGATAACTCCTTAAATGCACAGCACAATTGGGATGTTTAATTATTGATCTTATGCACAAAACATCCACAGCCAAGACTGGAACTTTCTGTGTAAATACCTATACATCCACAATGTACAATTAAATGAAGCAAGAGCAAAATTCCATTGCAGATTCTATGTTATACATCAAAGCATAGTTCTGTAATCAAGATGGTTTTCATTTTGATTTCAGTGCTGGACATTTCTAATTTGTTAGACGTTGTCGGTAAGCTTCCAGCTACTGTGAAATAATTAAATGTGTGTCAATAATTTGGATCTGATTTGTGACTATATAGAGCCAACCTCCAGGAAGGAATGAAAGACGTCGCAAAATGGATGAAGACCAGCGGTCTGAAACTGAACTCAGACAAGACGGAAGTCCTCATCCTGGGACCATCCCCCTCCGCCTGGGACGACTCCTGGTGGCCCCATGCCCTGGGCACCGCCCCCAAGCCAACGGACCACGCACACAACCTGGGCTTCATCCTGGACTCCTCCCTCACACTGACCAAGCAAGTCAACACTGTCTCGTCATCCTGCTTCAACACCCTGCGCATGCTCCGAAAGATCTTCCGATGGATCCCCACCGAAACCAGGAAGTCGGTCACCCAGGCCCTCGTCACCAGCCTCCTGGACTACGGGAACACACTCTACACTGGAACCACAGCCAAACTCCAGAAAAGACTGCAGCGCATTCAGAACGCCTCAGCATGACTCATCCTGGACATCCCTCGCCACAACCACATATCCGCCCACCTGAAAGACCTGCACTGGCTCCCCATCAACAAGAGGATCACGTTCAGACTCCTCACCCACGCACACAAAACCCTCCACAACATGGGCCCGAATTACTTCAACAGCCGCCTCACATTCTACACACCCACCCGCCAGCTCCGTTCCGCCAGCCTCGCCCCTGCCTCCGTCCCACGCATTTGCAAATCCACCTTCGGAGGAATATCCTTCTCCTACCTGGCAGCCAAGACATGGAACTCCCTCCCCACTCACCTTCGGCTGATCCTGGACCATCTCTCCTTCAGGAAACAACTCAAGACCTGGCTGTTCGAGCAGAAGTGATCCCTCCCCCTCAGCGCCTTGAGACCCTTACGGGTGAGTAGCACGCTTTACAAATCTTGTTGATTGATTGATTGACTATGTGCTATACAAAGTTAACCATTCTTTGAAGCACGGTTTTAATTTTGCTTAGCATAATTACAGTATTATGTTAACGTTTCATTAATCGATGATGCATTATTCATAAGAAATTTAGGTTCTTTTAACAATTGACAGTTTTTTTCATTGGGAATTTTTAATAGCAATTTTGCCAATGGAATCATGCTTTCGAGTTTGAGATAGCATGGTGCACAGATGCACAGATGTCAGACAAAAATCCAGAAAAATACAGCAAGTAAACTTTATCATGAGCACATTAAGAATCAAATGTATTTGTCATTTATTAGATTTTCAGTGTTTTAGAGATATAAAAAATTATGTCCTGATGCTCTCACTTATTAGAAGGGATTTATTTTTATTATGAAGAATACTGGGTGAAATTTGAATGGTCTTTGAATTCCTTCTTTGAAAATAGTAAATCATTGGAGACTGGGAGCACCTTTAGCATTTCATCCCCTTATTATGAACTGTCAGGAAACTTTGTAAAGCACAACATTTTCCAGTGAACATTTTACCGTACACTATTTTTTGCTACATAACTTCTAATAATCGCTGTTATTTTCCGGAAGATGCAATAAAAAATGTCTAAGGCAGCATTTTTCTGCCTCATAACAGGTTCAGAAATGATCAGTGGTTACTGCTTGTTCGTTCACGTCCGGGTTCGTAATGCAACAGAAATAGCTGCCAATAATGGAATTACTGTCACAGTCATCACCCCAATATTTACCAGATTGGGCATCTACTCTGCCAATCTCCTTGTTAGGTTCACGGTATGCCCTGCTTGTACTACATCACCCTCATGTCAACATAATGATTCTCTTTGTAATGATGTGGCAATATAGTGGCAGCAAGTTCAAGGATAGTTAACCATTCTTTAACCAAGTTATGACACACAAGCACACACAGCCACACACACAAACATACCCAACAGGAATCCAAATATCACTCAAATCAATGAAGATGCATAATATATTATGCAAGATAGTTTTGTACTATTATAGACTAAAATACAAATTGAGCAGTGTAAGAAATTGGATTATTTTTGTGTGGGTGACTGCCCACCTCAAGGAATAATCACAACTGAGTTCTGCCCAGATTGTCTGTCCCGCTGGACGCTCACCTCAGTTTGTTTCCACAAGGCTGAGGAGGGGAAAGGACTACATATCACACCAGCCAGAGCAGCGCGCATGCCAAGTTTGTCTTTAGCACGGCAGGAGGCACTGAAAAGGGAACTGGGGGTCCCGCAGTGCGGGAACCCATACTTACTGGTTGCCACCGCCGTGTTCTGCCCAGCTTGTCTGTCCTGCTGGACGAACGCCACAGTTTGTTTTCACAAGGCTGAGTAGGGGAAAGGACTACATATCCCTCCAGCCTGAGCGGAGCGCATGCCACGCTTGTCATCAGCGTGCCTGGAGGCGCTGAAAAGGGAACCGGGGGGTCCCGCATTGCTCGACGTGTGGGGGCATGAAATAGGGCGGGCCCGTCTGCGCCCATCTGAGCCTGGAAGAGGCTGGGCTGTGCCAACCTTGTGACTCCGGATCTGTGGTGTAGGACTCTTACAGCTGAGGTATCGTTCGTTATTATAAACCGTTTTATCCATTAGACTATAATGACTAAATGTAAGGATGCCCTCATGTCCTCGGGAGGGAATTGTGGGGACCCTCAACGCTTTTTTAACATGGGCGGAATCGGTGCTGACACATGAAATACAGCTAACAGAAAAAAGACTCTCCCTGGACACTCTTGTGACAGATAAAAGATATTAACTAGGTGGTATAAGCAGGGCTAGATCCCCCACAGCCGTCCAACCAGCTGTTGAGTGTCCACATGACAAACAAATATCTATGGACAGACCTGTGGGGCCAGCAGCTACAGTGTTAGAACTGATTGATGCTTACCCTGAATTAGCTATTTTAGCAGATTCTATCTCTCCGGTGCCAGTCCTGGCGGGGAGTGGAGCTCCGCCAGTGCCGGTGGTACCCCGATCCCCAGATCCCCAGAGGTCTTGCCCGCTGTGCCCCTTGCACCTATAGTCTCTAGTGGAATACTAACACTATTAAATCCCGGGCCCAGAGAGACAGGATGGACTTTAAGTAATGAACCGCCGGCAAAACGGACAAGGCGAGTTGCCTCCCAAAAGCCCAGATCAAAGCAGCTACCTTCTAAGTTGCCCAATAAAGAACTTACCGCCCCGGAAGGCACACAAGGGTCATCACAGAACGCCATGCTGCAGGGTACATTCTCTAGCCCACTGATTTTTTACTGTAATAATGATCAGTGGAGAAGGCTCAAGACATTGGTGTCTGTGTTATTGGATCCCTTATTATGTAAATTGCTGGCAATTGAGGAGAAACTTTTGCTGATTGATGAGTCAAATGGTGCCCCACTAAATCCATCTACCATAGGGGTTTGTCGATGTAACTGTCATGTTCATTTACTACTGGCTTTATTTGCAACACTTGTGGCCCAGACGGCGCCGCAGGCGGGAGGCACAGCCTTAGGGATTACAACTTCATTACCATTAATGGATTTTGAGCTTCGAACATATAGCCGGTTTGACACAGTAAATCATACCCCACAATTTAATCCTGTAGTAACACGCCCCAATGCTCAGTACAGGATTCAGGTAGCAAGGGAAGCAAGGGTAGCAGAGGCAGGGTCTGGGAAGGTGCAACAGGAGAACCGTCTAAAGGCACTAAGGGAGGATAGTACATCTCAAAGCCAAGTGAGAAGGGAAGATAGGTTAGTTGCCCCCAGCATCAGTGAGCTGCCAGTAATAGATCTTCCACCTGCAAGCTCCCAATGTAAAGTGGTTTTGATGGGTGTGCCAGGATATAATAAAACACAAGAGGAGTCCACTGTGCAGCTAATTAACAAAGTGGTGCACTGGATGTACAAGTATGCAAAAGGTAAAATTCAAGATCATCAGCACATTCTTATGGCCAGGAGGGTTTCTTGGATTGGAAATTCGAGGAAAGTTTTGCCAGGAGATTACGTAATTTTTACGCATAGACACCCTGAATTAGTGCACAGGATCCTCTCGTACTCAGCTGGCTTATTCGCTGTAAACTCTGGTATTAAACCTCTGCCTCTGGCCTTTTACATAGACCATTGCCAAGTTTTATTCTCATACAATGCCACGTAGGAAAGAAGCAGTGAACTGGATGGGGCAGTAGGCCTCTGGTGGTAACCAACCCATTTACGCCTTTTAGGGATTTGAATGATATTGACTGACTAAACCACAGGGAGGGAGGGGAGATATTCAGTGATACTTTCTTGGCTAATATGGATATAGCAGAGAGGAGCAATGACCCCCACATGAAGATAACATCACAATTAAGCGTGGGCGAATTTTGCGAATCTCGCGTTCGCGAATTTTTTCGGATTTGCGAACTCGCAATCCGCAAAATCCGCGAATTCTCGCAAATTTGCGGATTTTTTTTTTTGTGTTCGCGCGGGTTTCTGCCAGTTCGCGAGGGTTTTGTACAATTTCGCAAACGCGAACTTACCTGTCGGGTCGCAAGTTTTGCGAACTTGTTGTTTCTACGTGTCCAGCCTGTTTGGGACACTCTTCTTCATCACTGCCACTCTCTGTCACCGCTGCCACTCTCTGACTACTCATGCCACCCTCTGGCCCACCCATGCCACCCTCTGTTTCATCACAGCACCCTCTGGTTGTCCAGTCAGTGTACATTATTGTGGCAAAGCAAAGCACACCTTCCCTGCCTCAAGTGACCTGAATTAATTTGGGGCTGATTAATGTGTCACAGAATATTTTTTTAGCTGGCACCTGCTTCCTTAGTGCTTCCTGATTAGTGATCTTTTGCACTTGCTAAGTGCTTTCATTGTTGCAAAATTAGTTACAACACCTGCCCTGCCCCAACTGACAATAATGAATTAGGGGCTGATTAATGGATTCGAATTTCCAGCCTGGCTCCTGCTTGTCTCCCTTAGCTGTAATTCAGGACCTTTGTGGCATATGTGTAACTATTCTGAGGTTCAGAGCAGGATCACATAATAGTTGCAACTGGCAACTGAACTCTGGAGGGGCCCCTCAGGAAGCACTACAGGAAATGGCTACTAATGATGAGCCTGAACTTTTGACCCTGGTAAGTAGTTTCAGTTTTGCTAAGATCGTATTTCTGCAATTTAGCGCTTATTCGCGGGGCGCGAAGTTGTACTGGGAAGCCGCGAACTCACGCGAACAGTGCGAGCAAGCCATAAAATCCGCTGCTCGCGGATTTGCGGATTTTGCGGGAGATTCGCGAATCTCGCGGATTGCGAATTTACCGAAAATCCACAAAATCCGCGAGCGAAACGGATTTTCCGCCCATGCTTAATCACAATCCTATTAGATTTTAGGGAGTTAGGCACCTCCGGGACAACTCATATAGCTAGACCTGCTACTCTGGAGAAGTACTGGGCTTGCTGATTCTGTTGCGATGAGCAGTGGGGGAGACATAAAAATTATTTTGTGGAACATAGCAGTATTGTTAAATAAACTTGGGGATCAGCAGTGGCTCACCTATAAGGGAGTTCCACATAATATGCCTACAGGAAACATGAGAGGTAGGTAATAATAGTTTCATTGAAGGATATAAAACCTTCCTCCACCCAGCAGTCAGATCGGTCTCAGGTAGAGCAAAGGGGGGCCTGATCATGTATATAGATCTGACAATACAGGGTAGTTGGATGAACCTCATATGGGATTCAAATGTAACCCAGGATTACAATTATTGAATAACATCTTTAAGGTAATTTTATTAAATTATAATCTAATGTCAAATGTGCATGGCTCGAGCAGTCTCCAAGAACTAAATACATGGTAGGAGCATACACAAGAGAAAGAGTTGCCCCAATCACAACTGATTTTTAGTTAGTGATTTTAACTGCCATGTGTGCCCAAAGTTGAGGGTGGCCCAGGGAGACTGGGCATCCTGCCCACTAAGGAAGGGACCACACCTGGAGCATATCCAGGCAGGGCGGGTAATGACTGGCATCTTATACTCCCATGGGTTAACCCACACATTGGACATGACTGCAAACAATGAGGGCAAAACGGTTCATCCTACATTCAAAGGGAGAGGTTGTCATGCGTTAATTGATTTTATTTTTCTTTCCTCTTTACTGAAAATCAACGTATACAATTTTAATATTCAACGCGCGTTCAGTGATAATAATCCACTCACTTTAGTGCTTGCTGTCCAATCCCAGCCACCAGTATCAAATAGCCAGGCAGGGGCTCTTCAAAAACGGTAACGGACCAAGGCAGAAGGCTGAGATGGGCCAAGATAGACACTGTCACTTTTAATATTTCCTTATTTGACGGGGTTACCACGAAATACTGAAATGTTTAGATTTAGGCATGGAAGGGGTAGAGTTAAATGAGGCCTTTAGGAATATTGCAAATCTGGTGGATAGCTTGCTGAAGTCCGCAACACATGTGCCCAGTGGATGCTCTCCTAGGTGGTTTAATAGCCAATGCTCACAGGCTTTAAGAAAGTTAAAAGCAGCAATTAAGCAGACACCAAGGGACAGGGGGGCATATTATCAAGGGGGTTTATCTCCGCTTTTTTGGCTTTAAAAGCCAAGAAAGCAGAGATAAAATTATATCCCTATTACCTAGCTGTCGCTAACACCAGTTAGCGACAGCTAGTAGGAGATAGCGATCATCTTGGGCCCCGCTTTGCATGTCAGTGATATTTATCACTAATGACATGCAAAGTGGGCGTGCCAAGATGTTAGCGACTGGAAACAGTCGCTAACATCGCTATCTCCTATTACCAACTTTTGGAGATATTCACGCTAAGCGCGAAAATCTCCAAAAGCTAACACCTGCCCTGAGCAGTTCTTAGCCATGTTATCCAATGGGAGGTGGATAACAAGGCTAAGAGCATTTGCTCGGTAATGCATGAATATTGCTGACTTTTGAGCGATATTCATGCATTGCGGCCGATTTTTATCGCATTTGCGATAAACCTTGGTAATGCTAAGGTTTATCTGCGATAAAAATCGCCGCAGCTCAGCGGTAAATTTTTCTCTGTAACCAAACAATAATTATTAATTATCGCTATTGCTTGGTAATATGCCCCAGGGAGTGGGTGGCGGCTCACCATTTAAGTTATAAGCAAGCAGTTAAAGGACGAAAGGGCCAACTCCAGCACGCTGGGAGGAGCTTACCGAGGCGGCAGAATTAAAGACTTTGCCCTGTTTTGGAGAGTGATTTAGAACCCATGCGTTACGGATTTGAACAAGCCGGGGTTAAGCAATAATATACTCCCAGATCAATGGCAGCTACACTTCCAGGGATTGTATAACCACTCGCATAGCCGGAACGAGATACAGACCCCAATATCAATATCAAATACTAATTTTGTGACCCTCTCCTTGGATGAAGTGGGTCTAGGAATTGAGGGCCTGATGAGGAATAATGCACCAAGACCAGATGGGATCCCACCAGACCTCTTTCGCAGTAACACGGAGGTCTGGGCCCCACTTTTAACCAGGGTATTAAATGCTGCAATAACTTCAGCAATGCCAGCATCTTGGTCCTTTGCCATCATTGTGCCAATCTTTAAGAAAGGCGACAGGGATAGTCCACACTGTTATCGCCCCATATCCTTGATAGATGTTTCAACGAAGGTCTTGGGGTGGGTGATTTTAAGCAGGATTATGTATTGGGAAGAGTATAAATACATTATTACGGATGCCCAATATGGGTTCTGCCCAGGGAAATCCACCATACGCAAATGCTTTAACTTGTATCTCATTACAGCAAAATACACAGTAGCCAAGTCAGGGGGGTGATACCCAGCCTTGATAAACCTCACACCGGCCTTTGACCGCGTGAACCGTTGCAAACTGTGGGTAATCATGAGTGAACTTGGGGTGGACCCGCTAATAATAAACATTTTTCAATCACTACACTCCAATACTACAGCTGCTGTTAGGTACACACAGGAAGGGAAGGTAACAGACTTTTTTAAATGCACAAGTGGGTCAGACAAGGATGCATACTAGCACCGTTTCCGTTTACTTTATACAGTAACGGCCTAGATTCCAACTTGAGTGTCATTAAAGCAGACCTGCCGAGAATAGGTGCAGGAGCGGTTCTGGTCCTGCTCTACGCAGATGACTCAGTACTCTGTGCCCGCACCCCAAATGGCTTGCAGCTTTTAATTAATGGTTTTGTGAAGTTTATGGAAAACCTGGACATGTCCCCCAATCTTCCAAAATCGTATGTTATGGAAATAGGAAAGAAGCCAAGTAAATCCTATAATTACACCATAGGCTCTAACAACCTAGGCAAAGTTCCAGTTTTTGCATATTTGGGTATGTTTTTCGATGGCCATTTGAATTTTAAACATTTACTGGAAGAAATGTGCTTGGCCCTGACTAAATCCACAGGTGCCATTGCGAATTTTGCATGAAGGTTAGAATGTTGGACTCCGGGCACGATTTTAAAGTTATACAATTCAATCTGTTGCTCAAAGGTTTTAATATGGAAGCGAGGTGTGTGGATTCGCCAAGGTTAATAATTTGCAAAGGGAAGAGAATACATATCTGAGGTGTCTATTGAAGGTCCCTCATAGTACCCCGACATTCAGTGTTCATGAAGAATTGGGGATCAATTATATTTCTGACCTGGTAGCAGTCAAGCCCTTTCTATGTTGGCTGAAGGTTTGGACAAATGCAGAGGCGGGTCTGACAAGGCAGGTAATCCAGGATTCTCTTTCCCTAGACCATGCGTTGAAAATTCCCTGGATGAAATATGTCAGGGATTCTTTTTTTAATTTAGAGCGTGCAGGCTTACTCACTAAACCCGACAAAATAATAACTCAGGATAAGGCTGTCATCAAAGATATGTATATGAAGTTTACCATGGCGCAACGCGAAACAACTGAACTCGCTAAACACAAGTTGAAAGACCACATTTTAGTTGAAACAACCCAGGGCAAAGAACCATATTAAACACTATTGACGAGTGCACATGATAGATTTTTTATTACGTGTTTTTAGATTACATTTTATTCATCATTTATTGGCAGTACCGGCATGTCTTAATATGAACCCTGAAGAGAGATAGCCCTGTGGCTATGCCAATAGGTCTCCACAGGATATCCTGCATCTAGTTCTTCTGTGCTCATATTACGCCTACCCTAAAAAAAAATTTTAGACAGACCTGTTAAGAAAACTTAGATTTAGGGAGGCACGTATAGCATTATTGTTTTTAAAATTGTTGTCAGATGTTTTTACACTTTTTTGTGTGTCCAACTGTTTAAGAGCTGCTTTAAAGCTAAGAACCACGAGGAGGGACTGAAGTCCAGAGGCATTTTGGCCATGCCCTAGTACAATTTAGAGTTAATTGTTATAGTAGATCACTCATGCCTCTAGCTTTAACCTTTTCTCTAATGTGCCTTATATGGGGAAGGATTGGTATTTATTGGCAGTGATCCAGGAGGAAGATCGAATGCACACAAAAATAGTTTTAATCATGCATGTGGCAACCCTTTCTTAGTTTGTTTTTGCGGTGTGAGTAACGGTTCTATGTAATGCACCTATTATGGTTATTTATTGTATGCTAAGTATCATAATCATGTATCTTGTGATATATTTTTGAATGAATTGTTATTTATATGCTTTTTATGATTTGTTTTCAAATCGAATAATATTTATGATATGATGACAGGCAACTGCAGTTTCTTTTGGGGACTGTACTTGAGTTCACAACAACTGGGTGCCCTAAAGTACCTATAACGCACACCCTTGCCATGCACAGTTTTTAATTTCAGATGTTGCATTGATATTATCAACGATGTCATGGAACATGTTTTGAGTGATGTAATATATAAGGCAATTAGCAATGCATGGAGAGAGTGTGAGTTATAGGGCATGACTCATAGTTACTTGAGATAACTATAACTGATGGATTTCAGTGGTTTTGTTAACTTAAAATGGTATGGTTTAACTGACATTTTCAAGTACTAGATTGTCCATTTTACCTTTGTTTATTTAAGTGGATTTCTAAGTTTTTTTAAATATAAGCTAATATATTATCATTCATATCTATAATGTCACTTTAAGCTTTGTTTTTTCATTGAATGTCTAAGGTTTTATTTACTATCGAGTATGCTGTCCATTGCTGTAGGAAAGTGCCCTTTTTGACATGGCCTGCCCCACTTTTTACCTGGTTTTTGATGTGATTTTGACTGGAAACGCACTATGTTCCTGCTAACACTTTCCCCAGTGCCAGATCCCTTTCCCAACACTGTACTATTCTGTCTCCCAATTGGCAATACCTTTGGTACTCTCTGAAAGTCCACATTAAATGGCATCCCTGGCATTCCACTGAGATTGTTGACTGCAACCGTGATAGCCGGGGCATTGATGGGGGATATTTACCCATGTGGGCTTTGCCAAAGAGGTTGTTTCTCACAGGGGAAACTACTTCTTCTCTAGTTCATGAAATAGATGTGGGATGAGTGTTGGGTAGCCTACAAGTTCAATAACATCAGTTGATGGACTGAAGACAGAACAATGTCATACATTCATCCCAGTACAAATATCGGGGCCTAAATCCATCATTTGTTTGGCACCATGCAATTCCACTTTGAACCCATCCATATGCAAATCAGTCTCGACCCTATGCCCAATGGGAATAGTCCAGCCTGAACTGCCAGACCAGGTCCTCCCTTCACTGGAAACAAGCATCCTAGGACCGGTTTCAGGGTTTCACCCCTCATCAACCATGATAGCTTGACTCCAGCAGCATGGAGAGCACGGGACCAATGTCTGGGTATACCTGTCCCATTCGGTGTGTCTAATGTAAAAACAACAGTTGATGGACAGAATGCAGAACAATGTCATACATTCACCCCAATACAGATGTCTGGGCCTAAATCCATCGTTTTATGCTCACCATGCCATTCCAGTTTGGACCCAGCCATATGCAAATGAGTCTTGACCATGTGCCCAATGGGAAAAATCCAGCCCAAACTGCCAGGCCAGGTCCTCCCTAGACCGGTTTCAGGATTTCACCCCTCATCAGCCAGGAGAGATTGACTCCAATGGCATGGAGGGCATGGGACCCACGTCTGGGAATACTCGTCCCACTCGGGGTGAAAAATGCAAAAACAACAGTTGATGGACTGAATGTAGAACAATGGCATACATTCACCCCAGTACAGAGATTTGGGCCTAAATCAATCGTTTTTTTGCTCACCATGCCATTTCAGTTTGAACCCAACAGTATGCAAATCAGCCTTAACCCTGTGCCCAATGGAAATAGTCCAACCCGAACTGATAGCTTGACTCAAGTAGCATGGAGAGCACAGGACCCACATCTGGATATGCCTGTCCAACTAGGGGTGACAAATGCAAAAACAACAGATGATGGACAGAATGCAGAACAATGTCATAGATTCACCCCAGTACAGAGATCTGGGCCTAAATCCATATTTTTTGCTCACCATGCCATATCAGTTTGAACCCAGCGATATGCAAATCAAACTTGACCCTGTGCCCAATGGGAACAGTCTAGCCGAACTGCCAGTCCAGGTCCTCCCTGGCCTGGAAACAAGCACCCTAGGACCGGTTTCAGGGTTTCACCCCTCATCAGCCAGGATAGCTTGACTCGAGTGGCATGAAGAACACGGGACACATGTCTGGGCGTACCCGTCCCACTCGGAGTGACAAATGCAAAAAGAAAAGTTGATGGACAGAATGCAGAATAATGTTATACATTCACCCCAATACAGAGATCTGGGCCTAAACCCATATTTTTTTTGCTCACCATACCATTCCAGTTTGAACCCATCGATATGCGAATCAATCTTGACCCTGTGCCCAATGGAACAGTGTAGCCCAAACTGCCAGTCCAGGTCCTCCCTGGACTGGAAACAAGCACCCTAGGACCAGTTTCAGCCCTCATCAGCCAGGGTAGCTTGACTCCAGTGGCATGGAGAGTACGGGATACACGTCTGGGCATACCCATCCGACTCGGGGTGACATATGTAAAAAGAAAAGTTGATGGACATAATGCAGAACAATGTCATACATTCACCCCAATACAGAGATCTGGTCCTAAATCCATAGTTTTTTTGCTCACCATGCCATTCCAGTTTGAACCCAGCCATATGCAAATCAATCCTGACCCTGTGCCCTATGGAAACAGTCCAGCCCAAACTGCCAGTCCAGGTCTTCCCTTGACTGGAAACAAGCAACCTAGGACTGGTTTCAGGGTTTCACCCCTAACCAGCCAGGATAGTTTGACTCCAGTGGCATGGAGAGCACGGGACCCACATCTGGGCATGCCCATACCACTCGGGGTGACAAATGTAAAAACAACAGTTGATGGGCAGAATTCAGAACAATGTCATGCATTCACCCCAATACAGAGATCTGGGCCTAAATCCATATTTTTTTTGCTCACCATGCCATTCCAGTTTGAACCCAGCCATATGCAAATCAGTCTTGACCCTGTGCCCAATGGGAACAGTCCAGCCCGAACTACCAGGCCATGTCCTCTCTGGACTGGAAACAAGCATCCTAGGACCGGTTTTGGTGTTTCATTCCTCATCAGTCAGAATAGATTGACTTCAGTGGCATGGAGAGTACATCCCACGTTGGGCATACCCATCCCACTCAGGGTGACAAATGCAAAAACAACAGGTGATGGACAGAATGCAGAAGAATGTCATACATTCACCCCAGTACAGAGATCTGGGCCTAAATCCATCATTTGTTTGCTCACCATGCCATTCCAGCTTGAACCCAGCCATATGCAAATCAGTATTGACCCTGTGCCCAATAAGTAACAGTCCAGCCGAACTGCCAGGCCAGGTCCTCCCTGGACTGGAAACAAGCATCATTGGACTGGTTTCGGGGGTTTACCCCTTATCATAGCCTGGCTGATGAAGGGTGTTACCCAGAAACCGGCCCCAGGATGCTGGTTTCCTGTTCAGGGAAGACCTGGCTTTGCAGTTTGGGCTGAACTGTTCCCATGGGGGTCAAGACTGATTTGCATATGGCTGGGTGTCTGAAAAGTTTCAGCTCTCCGTGCATCATCTACTTGGGTTTGCTTTGTTTGCTCAAAATTGGCAGGGTATGCCCAGACGTGGGTCCCTTGCTCACTTTGCTACTGGTTTCAAGCTAGCCTGGTAATGAAGGGTGTACCCAGAAACTGGTCCCAGGATGCTTGTTTCTGATTCAGGGAAGACCTGGCTTGGCAGTACAGGCAGGACTCTTACCATGAGGCACTGGGTCAAGACTGATTCGCATGTGGCTGTCTGCACTGGGATGGCGAAGTGAGCTAAAGAATGAAGATGAATTCAACCCAGATCTGTGACTAGGGGTGAGTGTCTGAAAAGTTTCAGCGCTCTGTCCATCATCTCCTTGTGTTTGCCCTAAGTTGGCAGCGTATCCCCAGATGTGGGTACCTTGCTCAATTTGCCACTGGATTCAAGCTAGCCTGGCTGATGAAGGGTGTTACCCGGAAACTGGTCCCAGGATGCTTGCTTAAGTTTAAGGGAAGACCTGGCTTGGCAGTTCAGGCAGGACTGTTCCCATGAGGCACAGGGTCAAGACTGATTTGGATATGGCTAGGTCTGAACTGAGGTGGCAAAGTGATCTAAAGAATGATGATGAATTCAACCCAGATCTGTGACTGGGTTGAGAGTCTGAAAAGTTTCACCGCTCTGTCCAACATCTCCTTGTGTTTGCTTTGTAACCTACAAGTTCCCCACGCAATACCACTCTCAAACCAATGAGCTTGTTGACAGATTCAACAAGACCCTAAAAGGCATCATTATGGGCCTATTAAAGGCATAATTCTGATGTCCTCTTGCCATTCCTGCTATTTGAGTACAGTGAAGTGCCTCAGAAGGGTTTGGGGTTCAGTCTCTGTGAACCTCTGTTTTGCCATCTTATGTGTGGACCTCTCAATCTGGTGAAGGGTTGGTGGGCGCAAGCTTCCAGGAAAACTCATCAAGATGTAATGAGCTATATTTTAGTCCTCATGCTTCAGATGAAGCTCTTCTGGAATGAGTTCATGGAGAACCTGAAGGCCTGAAATAAACAATGGGGGGGAGGGTTAGAGGTGTATTGATAGAATCAACCTCCAGTCCAAATGTTTACAAAAAATAGGATTCTACCGGTTTTCAATTTTTTAATTTTAAGGAATATTGTGAGTTAGAAATACAGTGTACATTGTTGATCCTTCTAGATGACTAGAGAAAAGCACTATGTGTTTTTAAAATACTCCTCACACACTATGAATCCCATAGTGTCATGCTTCATCATGGGGTCTTCCCGTCCCTCTACGGGGTGGGTCGTGCTGCGACCTACGGATTACGTGGGAGCACTTGATGTTATGGAGTCAGGCTATGTGTGATGTGCAGAAAGAGTGAGTGGTAGGGTGTGAGAGAATTATGTGAAAAGTATTAAAGTATTAAAAATTCCCTGGTTGGTAGAAAAAATGATTTTATTCACTTCTCTAGCTGGGAATATTAAAATGGGGTTGTGTTAGGGATATCTACTATGCCCTACTTGGTCAACATGTTTCGTAAGCAGTCCCCACTGCTTAACTCATCAGGACATCTGTTGATCCCTACAACACTCAAAAAAGCTATTTGCCTACTTTCCTAAAATAGACTAGCAAAAATCGGCTAGTCTATGTATGAAAAGGCTTCAATGAGCCTTTTGAGAAAAAATGACCCAGTTTGGTCTATCTTCAAGTGTCAGTTACATGGAGCTAACCAACAGAGCTGCACTGAGGGTGAAATGATGAGGTGACACCAATGGTTATTAAAGGAAGAGTGACCGTAAAGGTAAAGTATATAAAGGAGGTGGTTGTCGCACGTGAAGTCTGAGGCCAGGTGTAAGTGGTCCGGTAGTAAGACCAATTTCAAGAAAAAATACACTGTTTTTTCAGGAAACCCTCACTCACCCTAGTGGTGACATGCTTCATCATCGGGTCCACCGGGAGAGATCGAATACCTCCCCGGTGTGCTGCGACGCCAGGAGACTGCGGAGCAGGTTTTTGTGTGAAGATGAAGTGTGAAAAAATGCTGAGGTTTAAAAATGTCAGAGGTTGTACCAAAAAAACTTTATTCACTGGTCAACCTGACATATTAAAAACAAGATATGTGAAGGGAAACTAGCCAATTACTTTATACTGGTGTTTACCCTGTGGAGAAGGTCAACATGTTTCTGCCCGTTCTATGTGTTACTTTACTGGGCTTTCATCAGGACCGGTAAGCGAGTGTGCCAATGACAGGAGGGGCACGCTAAGGCCCGCCCTGCCAATGGTCGTGAAAGTTAAAAATAGCACTATGTGTAAAAATGGTGCAAAGAAGAAAGAAAAACAAACTCATAAGTAGTGGGGTTTTACCTCTTTTGCGAGGAACCTAGGAGTCTGTAGGAAGAAAAATGACAAACAGACAAATACAAACATAAACAGAAAGATATCGAATCAATGATTTGTGCATATGTACAGTGGCCATAAAGAGTGACTTTGTGGCATGACACGTGCTTGCATACCTATCAAGGGCCGTGGCCGGTATGCCTGGGATGCGTAGTTGAGGTCATGCCGAAATCCGAGGTGGAGGGGCCTCAACTAACGCTGATAAAATGTATTCAGCGCGGGCTGTTGCATATGTGTGGTATAGCAACAGTGGCTAAACAAGAAGACTTATCGTGTCTAAGTCTATTTGTGAGGTAGTACAAGAAAGTATCACACTACCTATGGTGGGGTGTCAGGGAATGAACCCCGAAGGAAAACAACGTTAGAGCAGTGTTCCGGTACAATGCGCCGTGACACTGCTGGCCGTGGTATATAAATTACCCAAGCACACAACACTAAGTCCAAGGTATAGGAAAAATTTCCTCACTTGGAAAGAAATAGATCCACGCCCCATAGAACACAGGAGGGGGGTGGGAGCGACAATGGCACACCCTGTAAATAAGGGGGAGAGAGAAACAGATACACACAAAGGAGGATTTAAGAACTGGCAGGGTCCCATTCATACAACTTATCTGGTTAGAATGATGTCTCCAAAGTAAGGTCTCTTACGCCCGCAACGCTCAGCACCCGCTCGGCACCTAGCTGCACCCTCGCTGGATCTCGTGGATCCTTTGTGAAGGGCGAGCGAGGCGTTTATGGAGCGGTGGCTGCGCGCGGGCCAATCGGAGTCCCTAGATCAAAACGAGGCTTAGGGCAAGAAGCCTGTCAGCCAATAGGGGGACGTTGGAAGGTGCTCGGGTACTCCCGCGAGAGGTCTTGAGGAGTGAAAGCGAGGCTTGCATTGAGACGCAAGCCTCCATCCTGGGATGGGCGGGGTCCGCCCTTGTATACTCCTCCCGGGGCTGTTGTCTAGGTGCTCACGAGATCCTGTGAGAGGTCGTGTGAGGCGACAACGAGGCTTGCAACTCAAGCTGTAATGAAACGCAAGCCTGGATCTTGGAGTGGGTGGGGTCCGCCCTGGCGTACTGATAGTACTATGCGGGACAGCGCGATGTCCAGCATATGTTGCCCAGTATAGATGAAGACTTCAAAGAACAGCATAACTGAGGAAACCCGTAATCAGGATTAGCTGATTCAGGTTTTTAATAAGGGAATTATTATTAAAAAAATGCTAATAGCAGCGCTGGTGTAATAAAACACTCAACACGTCTGGTTGTGGTACTTGCATTCGAGGTGGGAGGGCAAAAGAGAACTCAGGTTGGTATTAGTTTTTGAGGACGCTGGTCCACGGAATTTGGTCATTTAGTCCATTAGTATGGGTGCTGAGTCGGTAGACCCAGCGCTGCTCTTTTTCAAACAATATGTTTTCTCTGTTTTTTGCACAGTTGACCTGTTCGACCACTGTCCAGGTCATGTCGTTCGGGGTATGATTGGATTGCAGGAAGTGCTCGCTGAGTTTTGTGGTGATTTTTTTGCATCGAATGTTGCTACGGTGTTCCCCGATGCGTGTCTTAACTTTCCTGGTGGTCATCCCCGCGTAGCGTTTCGCGCAGGGGCAGGTAATCAAGTAAATCACGTTTGTTGAATTGCAGTTTGTGTGGGATTTTTGTGTCCACACTTTTCCCGGTTCCAAGTTGAGTTGTTTAGAATGAGTGGTCAGATGACAGACACTGCAGTCTGTGCATGGGAAATGACCCGTAACTGGGGGTAGGTGCCAAGCATCTGTGATAGACCTGGTGGCTGTGTTTGTACTGGGGGCTGTTAATGGTCTTGTATGCACCAAGGCATCTTTAATACTCCTGCCTTTCTTGAAGGAAAAAAGAGGTTTTTCCCAGTTACTGAAATTGCTGCTGATAGTTCTCCAATTTTTATTAATGGATTTTTTCACTGTGTCTGAGAGGGTACTGTAGGTGGTTACACACGTGAGTGGTGTTTCCGTGGTTGTCCTTACATTGTCCTCTAGTAGTGCCTCTCGGGGTTGGTTTCGTGCTCTAGTTTGGCCTTTTTTCAGTACTCCTTTGGGATACCCTCTTTGTGTTAGTTTGTCTGTTAGCTCCTTGGCCTGTTCCTTGTAGTCGTTAATGTTTCTTCTCAGCCGTTGCACCATTTTTACACATAGTGCTATTTTTAACTTTCACGACCATTGGCAGGGCGGGCCTTAGCGCGCCCCTCCTGTCATTGGCACACTCGCTTACCGGTCCTGATGAAAGCCCAGTAAAGTAACACATAGAACGGGCATAAACATGTTGACCTTCTCCACAGGGTAAACACCAGTATAAAGTAATTGGCTAGTTTCCCTTCACATATCTTGTTTTTAATATGTCAGGTTGACCAGTGAATAAAGTTTTTTTGGTACAACCTCTGACATTTTTAAACCTCAGCATTTTTTCACACTTCATCTTCACACAAAAAACTGCTCCGCAGTCTCCTGGCGTCGCAGCACACCGGGGAGGTATTCGATCTCTCCCGGTGGACCCGATGATGAAGCATGTCACCACTAGGGTGAGTGAGGGTTTCCTGAAAAAACAGTGTATTTTTTCTTGAAATTGGTCTTACTACCGGACCACTTACACCTGGCCTCAGACTTCACGTGCGACAACCACCTCCTTTATATACTTTACCTTTACGGTCACTATTCCTTTGATTACCTGTACATTGCTTGGGGACTAAGAGTGCCCTAAAAACCCTCTCTCTCCTTTTGTTGATATACCAATGGTTATTAACCAGTTGAAACGACCCTACCCTCAGGTGCCAAGCTCATGAGGCTCGATTAACGAGTAGAAGATAGACCAAACTTGGTCATTTTTTCTCAAAAGGCTCATTGAAGCCTTTTCATAAATAGACTAGCCTGTTTTTGCTAGTCTATTTTAGGAAAGTAGTCATATAACACTAGCAAAATAGTTTTTTTGAGTGTAGTAGGGATCAACAGAGGTCCTGATGAGTAAAGCAGTGGGGACTGCTTACGAAACATGTCGACCAAGTAGGGCATAGTAGATATCCCTACCACAACCCCATTTTAATATTACCAGCTAGAGACGTAAATAAAATCGTTTTTTTTACCAGCCAGGGAATTTTTGATACTTTAATACTTTTCACATAATTCTTCCACCCCCTACCACTCACTCTCTCTGCACATCACACATAGCCTGACTCCATAACAACAAGTACTTCCGCGTAATCCGTAGGTCGCAGCACGCCCCGCCCCTTAGAGGGGCGGGAAGACCCCCATGATGAAGCATGACACTATGGGATTCCTTGTGTGTGAGGGGTATTTTAAAAACACATAGTTCTTTTTTCTTGTCATCTACAAGGATCAGCAATGTACACTGTAATTCTAACTCACAAATATCCTTTAAAATAAAAAATTGAAAACCGGTAGAATCCTATTGTTTGTAAACATAAGAACCTGAAGGCCTGCCAGGTACTCATGAAGCACTGGTATGACCATGAGATTACTCTGATGGAGTAATAGCCTGTGGGTGTGGGTGATGGATCCTCTGGAGACCCGGGCATTGATGGACTGGTTGATATGGCCTTATGAGGTGAAGGAATGTAAAGGGAAGGTCACCTACCTGGTGGACCTCAAGACCCCATGGAGCCTCTTAATGGTCCTAGTTGGGAAGCACCTCGAACCCTACTTTGAGCAGTCTGAAGTGACTATGTTCTTGCCGCATGATGGTGAGGAGGAGGAGAGTGAGCCTCTACCAGACATCCTTTCTACCAAGGAAAACTAGAAGTCACTGAAATTAGTTCTACGCTCCCCTACCCTGCCCCTGGAGAAACAAATGGACTGTTGTCACTTATTGGGACAATACGGCTCTCTTTTCTCATGTACCTTAAGTCACAACTTAAAAAGTTAACTGATAGACTCATTACCAAAGTCTAAAAGGCACAGACTCACATGGAATCATGCAATCTGGTGCTGATATTTCAAAAGAGAGACCTAAACAAACTTTGGACATCAGCGCGGAAAAACAGCAATACCCACACAAAAGCGGTTGAAATCTGGAAGGCAAGGAAGGCCTAAAGATCCTAAGCCTGGGAAATGTTCAGGTGCAACCAAGAAATGGCCTAGATATAACTCCACGAGGCCCTGCAGACAAAAAAAACGCAAACTTTTGGAACCTTGTTAAAAAAAGATTGTGCGATTTTTTTCTAAATTGCTGCCTACTGTCTCGGCCGCCAAGTAGATGAACTATGGGGAAGATTTATGAGGCCGTTGCGCCTCTTTGCACCGCAATTGCGTCACTTTATTTGACGCAACTGGGGCGCAAACAATGCGCCCTATTTACAACGTGACGCATCTAGGAGATGTGTCACGTTGTAAAGCACTGCGCCATAAAGAGGCGGTCCTGCGCAGGAACGCCTCCTGAAAGTGGCTGAGTGAAATCTATGAGATTTCACTCAGTCACTTTCAGGGCAATGCTGCGTCAAAACCCTGCGCCTGCTTGAAGCAGGCGTAGGTCTTGACGCAGCATTGTGCAGATGGTGTACCCCCGAGCCTTGCTGGAGCTGGGTCGCACTTGCGACGCAACTCCAGCAATGCGTCACATTTCTGGCACAGATGCGTCACGCATCTGTGCCGTTTTTGCACCATGGTGCGCCGCATTATAAATGCGGCGCACCATGGGTGGCGGAGCTGTGGCGCACTGTGGCGCATGTTAACTGGCGCATCCCTGGGGATGCGCCAGTTAACATAAATCTGCCCCTATATTTCTAAGCTGTACACCATTGCTGATAAGGGTTGCTATTCGGCCTTCAATCGGAAGAAGTAGTTGACTGTCGCAATAAACATCTGCAACAGGGGGTTGAATTATTGTTCTTTCAAGACTCTATTAAATGTTTACTGGCCTCATTCTGAGCAGCTGAAAACCTGGGCCCAAATAGCTCGCTAACAAGAATATTCAAATCTGCCCTGGGAGATTGGGCTGCCCTGCTTAGCCCACCCTTTAAAAACTGCATGTTGGGGAATGAGGTATCGCACAGCTGGAGAGGTGCCACACTCTCCAGTTCACAAAAAAGACACACGTGATAATCTGTCCAACATCTGGTTCATTGTCCTCCTCGATGTGGAGGACAAATACTTGGGAAAAATCTTAAACAATGAGTTACAGGACTGGTCTGACACCACTGCCCTTATGCCGATCACTTAATCAGGCTTCAGGCATGGGCATTGTACTGAAGACAATCTGATCTTCTTCTCTTCATTGATTAAAGCTGTTAATATAAAAAAAAGACTTTATGTTGCATCCGTCGATTTTATAATCGCTTTTGATAAAGTAAACAGGGGTAGACATTGGCAGAAGCTGTTAAGTGGGGCATTTCCCTACCCCATTGCATTTTGCACTTTACCTTGCTTGATCCTTATAATTGCTTTCGAGTCACTGGATTCGCTGCAGAGATGCTAGCAAGTCTTTGCTGCACTAAGCACTTAATCAATATCAACCTGTGCTTTGCCCACGTTCCTTCCATAGAACCCCTCAGCACATAAGGACACTTGCTGGCTGCAGAAGCTTCCTTCAAGTGCCGATGCCGTGCACCCGCCTGGATTTTACTAGCATCTTATTTGTAGGATTTTCTAATTCGAGAAGTGCTTTCTTTGAGGATGACATGGAACCTGTTATGGCTTTTGAAGATAAAAAAAGTATCCTTTTTTTGTCCGCCTGGTCTGCTGTAGACCGTTCCATTGCCCTTTTATTAGAGCCTGATGCTGCACCCAATCCCTTTCAGTCCCGGTCAAGAAGTTTATTTTGGACTGTCTTGTTGTATCATATTGCGCCCTGCACTTTATCGGATTATGGCTCTAATTAGGCTTATTCAGTTTCAGTATGATATATTGGCTGACCATGGCTTTAATAGGAAACATTTTTGAGCTGCTAAAGGTATGAAGTGAATAGGTTATGTCTTCTCGTTGTTTTATTGTTTTTAGAATGATGTTGTTTTATATTGTAATGGTTTTAATTAGTTGGAAACAATAAAAAAGTATCTCATGTGCCCCAGGGTTCATTGATTGTTGTACCCATGACATAGACATGGGGAACAGCATGCCTATGAAGATGAAAATCTACAGATTTTCAGACAAAGTGAGAGCCAGCATCAAAGATAAAGTATTTGAGATGTTGGATTTGGAGGGGATTGAACACTCTGTAATCCCTGGTCCAGTTCAGTGGTACTGGTACCAAAGGCTGCCCCACTGGTCAACACCTCAATACTTTGGTTCTGTGTGAATTACAGGGGCCTCTATTAACCCTTTCGATGCTCATGACGGAACGGTTCCGTCATGAGCATCAGTCGAGCTGTGCTCATGACGGAACCGTTCCGTCATGACCACGCCCGTTTTCATTAGGGCCCAGCACCGGCGGTAAATCGGGGCAGCACGGATGAGGTTAATCATCTAAGGCTGGTGTTTGAACTATCCACAGAGCTGATCTGTTCATTGATTGACTGTGGGCTTCTACGTTTCTCAGTGCCTTTGACTTGACATTAGACCTGGGCGGTGAACTCCGCTCTGTTTGTGGAGTTTCCTGCACTTCGCACTCCGCGGAGCACTCAGAGTACAGAAAACTCCACTGCGTGTAGTGCAGCAGAGTATTTTCCCTGCTCGCAAATGGTTTGTTCATGGTCGAGAGCTGCTGCTCGGGTAGAATTTCTACCTGAGTGGCAGGAAAACCAGGGCGAACTGCAGTTTGCACTGCACTTTGCCACTTGCGGAACTTCGTGGAGTTTTTTTGTCACCTTGAAGAGTTCCGCATAGTGAAACTCCGCAAACTACGTCCAGACCAGATTTCCTAACTGAGGGGGCCAAGGAGAGGCCAGCTTTCTCTATCCGAGAGAACCACTTTCAGTTCAGAGTGGTGCCTTTTGGACTAAAGAATGCCACTTCCACCTTTTAGAGGTTGGTCAATAACTATGCTGGACAACTTTAGGGCCTCCTACCTGGATGACAATACTAGTTTTAGCTCCAGCAAGGTTGACCACCTACACCACCTCCGGCAAGTACTTCAGTTCCTGCAACAGACAGGCTTGACTATCAAGGCCAAAATGTGCCATGTACAACAGGGATTAGTGGTGTAATCCAGCACAGGATAAAGACCATCACGGCTTGGGAGCCTCCTAAAACCCAGACCCAGGTGAGAGCCTTCTTAGGTCTCACTGGGTACTACTGGAAATTTGTTTGTGGCTTTGACACCATTATTTCCCACTTAATTGCCTGAGATGACTTCCAAGATGCAGCCCAAAATGGTCATCTGGACAGAGATGTACCAGAAAGCATTCGATATCTTGAAGGAAGCCTTGTTCACCCTCAAGGCCCCTGACTTCCCTAGAAGTTTCTAGTTCAGATGGATACTTCAGAGAATGCCATTAGGGCTGTCTTGCCATCGCTAAATGACTAGGCTTGACCCAACCTGTAGTCTTCATCAGCCAGAGACTACCCTCCAGAGAACAGAGGGGGAGTGCAATTGAGAGGAAAGCATTTGCAGTGGTCTTGGTACTGAAGACACTAAGACCATGAATATGTGGGACTCACTTCCAGGTTCAGACAGACCACAAACCCCTAAGATGGCTGATGTAAACACGGATTGAGACTCTAAAATTGTTGAGATGACCTATCTCACTACAGGGAATGCACGTTATGGTAGAACTTCACCCTAGGACAGGGCACATCAATGCTGATGCTCTTTGCAGTTTTCCCCACTTAGCAATGAGAATTCCCAGAAGGAAGGGTAGTTCTCCTTGCATTTGGCGATGGGAGGGCACGTGTTGGAAATGACCATCTGTACAGTGTTATTCCTGCAGATTTTTGCTTTAATTTGCAGACCCTGTTTTTGCTGCCCATTGGACTCTGTGCACTTTACTCCTGCTAACAACTGACACAGTGAGTGTGCTCTACTTTGTAAACAAGTTAGAATTGCCATGTTGTAGTGTTCTGTCCTCGCGCTCTCCCGGCGTGCGGACACTCAAGAGGTATTGTCTTGTGCTGCCTGTTGGTGATATGAGGTCCGCATAAAGTTCTGATATGGACCAAAGGCATTTATCCGTTCAGAATTGTAAAGTTTGTGATGTTGCTAATGAACCTCCTGTTCTTCCTAAATGAAGTTCCAGGTACATCAGATTCCCCTTAAGGGTCAGATCCTTTTCTCTGCTTTCCCCTTCCTCGTTTCTCTCTTCCCTCCTGTTGTGCCTCCTTCTCCTTCTCCTTCTCCAAGGAAAAGAGATATGTAGTGTTCTGTCCTCGCGCTATCCTGGCATGTGAACACTCAAGAGGTATTATCTTGCACTGCCCGTTGGCGCACGAGTCCCGCTAGTCATGTCAGTTATAGCATGACAGTTGGGATGTGACTTTTGGAGGAAAAACAGCGCAGCACTTGCACGCACCGCCACATTTGTCTGTGGGATCTTCTTATGTTTAAGATAAAAGAACTCACCTTCAGCTGCTGCTTCTTGTTGTTACTACACATGTCCCTAATTGGTACATTTGTAATGTACTTGTAAGTAGCTAGTATATGGTGCAACATGTACCCAGGGCCTGCAAATTAAATTTTACTAGTAATGTGCTAGTAATTTTACTAGTAATGTACCCTAAAGTAGCAATGTAAAACATGTCTTCAGGCCTGCCTTTCCTGTTTTGACTTATCAAACAAAACATTTGCCAGGCTGAAACCTGGCTGGATCGGGTGCCTGGTATTTAAATAATAGGGCATGCATATTCAAGGATGCGTGTTTGTGGTCCAGGGAGGACCTGGCTTGGCAGTTCAGGCTGGACTTTTCCCATGAGGCACAGGGTCAAGACTGATTTGCATATGGCCACGTCTAAACTGGGGTGGCATGGTGACAAAATGAATGATGGATTTAACCCAGATCTCTTGACTGAGGGAGAATGTTTTGATTTGTTCTGCATTCCGTACATCAGTTGTGTGTCTTTTGCTTTCTTGCCTTAGTGCGCCGGGTATGCCTAGACGTAGGTACAGAGCTCACTGTGCCACTGGATTCAAGCTATCCTGGCTGAAGAAGGGTGAAACCCCAAAACTGGTCCTAGGATGCTTGTTTAACAGGATTTCCTGAGGGCTGTGCCTACTCTGTTCTTGAGCTCAAAGGAGGCCTACTTTGCCATTGGCAGATGAAGCTCATACAGAGGCCTGCCTCCCCTTTGTCTCTCAAGTCAGGCTGGCAAAATCCCAGTGGGGATATAGGAACTGACTAGAACTGGTTTAGGAGTGGACAAAGGCTTGCCTTCAACCCACAGGCTGGCACTATGCATAAAAGTGGATCCACAGGCCTCTCCTCAGAACACTCCTGAACCTGTGAAGAATCTGAAGAAGGACTGCCTTGCTGTCTGAAACCTGAAGGAAGGCTGGACTTGCTTGCCTTGAACCCACAGTCCCAGAAGTGACTTCAGGGGTCAGTTGTCTGACCTCCTGTTTGTGCTACAGGGACACATCAAAGCTTCCAGAGGCCCCTTTCCCTGCACATGCCCATCTGAGCTGTACCAACTGGACCTGCCCTAGACTCTGCTGCTGGCTGCTGTTGGAGTAGGGTGTAACTCCCAAGTGATATCCCTGAAGCCCCGGACCTTATGCTGGTGTTAGAGTGTACTCCGCCAGTCTGATAACGGCAAGAGCTAGGACCTAAAAACATTTTGCCAACTTTCTACCTAGAGAATCGACAGACACCAGGGTTGCTACTGAAGCTAAGTTGCCAGTCAGCCTTAGCTTGCAGGTTTGTCATGCCGAAGAAGATCTGAATTTCCGAGATGTTACTAAGTCAGCACGTAGAGGGCTTCTTGGAGACCAGCACCATGATGAAGCCGATCGATGTGGAGGCCTTTCTGAGCATGAACTCCTGACTGTTCTTTCTCAGAGCATTCTCACCTTTGTTGATGACCACATGAGGACCCCACTCGTTAGCAACTCACCATCATGGAGCCCTGCTTCAGATTCAGCTGGCAGCTTTCCCCCCTTGATGATTCAATGGCAACCACTTTTCTCCATAAACGTTTCATGGTTAGAAGGTAAACATTTCCCTGGAATGGACCTAGTCCCTGTATTTGATCATCCATGCTCCATCTAAATCGGCCTTAAATTTTGACTTGGACCTGGTCTACACAAGCTGATACTCACGGTTGTCATGTTGTGCTTTTTGGAGCTATTTTAATTCAATTTTTCAAAATTCATGCTGCCAATTCTACTTTTCGAATATTTGGCACTTTTGTGTCATTGTATTTATTAAAATGTGCTCTACTTGTCTTAATTGGCTTCTGATTGTTCCTGTTGAGTGCTGCATAAATGATTTACACATTGCTTCTAAAGTATACTTGACTGTTTTGTGCCAAACTACACGAGTGGTTAAGCACAGGTTTATTTAGTGACTCCAGCGGTTCACCCTGTCAAGAATCGTGATTATTTTTTTTGATTCTCACCCTCTTCAACTTGTACTCCAGTTTCTTTCAAACATGTAATGGCATTGATTGCCGCACTCATAGAATACATTCTTAGCAGTGGAGAATTGATTACCTGTTTCATTAGATAATAGATAATGTATAAAAGTATATATATATATAGTGGAGTGTGGCTCACTGGTTAGAGCAGGCAGACCCTGAAGCAGACCCTGAAGCAGAGGTCAGACCCTGGACCAGGGTTCAATTCCCGACGCGGCAGGGTCTAGAGCTCAAATGTCCACGGACTCGATAATTCTCGCTTCGGTGCCTGACCTAATCATGGGTTCACACTCAGCAACTCTGGGCATTAAGCTTGCTTCATCTCCACAATGCCCCCCTGCGGCGGGATGCCCTGTAGGGGCTATCTCACAGGGAAAAGCCAGGACGGGTTCCGAAGGCAAGCGCTTAGAGACCCCTGGGTGATAAGCGCTATATAAATCCAATATACAATACAATACAATACAATAAAATTGGGCATATGTATGCAAATCCATGATGAAAAAAGATGTCCTATTTAAAAAAATTATCAGTCCCTTTAAAAAAAGAGTCAAATGCTGACAGCTAGAAGATCACAAGCATGACTCTTGCACCAGTCTACCATGGTGTTAAAGCATTTACCTTTATTAAGATTCTGGTTTTCTATGGGAAAAATGCTATTGATAATGGATTGCTTACCTGCAAATCTCTCAAACAAAACTGGCATTATTAAATGAGATGTATAGTCATACATGTACTTAATAGTTCCTGAGTAGCATGCCCTTCTGATTGTGCCACTGTTTATGGATTTGTGTGCCATAAATCAAATACATGGGAGTAGTTTTATGGAGTATCTAAGAAGCGTTAGATTCCCGGGCCTACATATAAGCTGAAGTAGTAAAACTATTTAGTACTTCACTTATATAATGCTGTAAAGAATAACCAATGATGATTTGTGATGTGCATTAATGCAATATCCAAAAGAAAGCCTGTGCATATGATGCCAATATGCAAGTTAACTATTTAAGAGTAATCTGACCCACGTTAGCCAGAGTAGAGAAGGTAATTACAACTCAGAATGAACTCATTGACAATGCTACATATCACTGAGAAGTCTAGCCAAGGGTGTAAGAAAACCAGATTTGCCCTCCTTACAAAATATATAAAGGCGGGTCCCTCACCCACCCCTTAGCCCCACTGCCACAAAAATCTATATATTTTGAAAACTCCAACAATTACCTAAAATTGCTGTCTGTATGAGTTGTGATGTAGTTGGATGGTAATGATGTCAGGCCTTTGAGACTCTGACATCAGTAATGTCTGGAAGGATCAGAATGGGAAAGGTAAGGTAGGTAAGGAGGTCATACGATTTAGTTTTCCTTGAAGGATGCCACAGAGAGTTCAATGCAGGGATCTTCTGGGTCTTCGTTTAACCTTCGTTCTCTGAGTTCGTATTGCTGCTTTCCCACTAACACATGGTTTAGCACCAAAGCTGCAGGTAAAGGAGAGATAAATGGGAATCTGCTAACTAAAACATCTTTAAAAGAACAGTAGCAGAACTCAGCTTGGTGACTGCCCTTTTTAAAGAAACCATGTGCAGGTGAAAATAAGAAAATAGTAATCAGATTCTGGTATAAAAAAGTAACCATTCATGCGTCATGCAAGAGACACCTGAGTTTAAATTCTAAATATTCCCAGATTGCATGATAAGTCTTAAAACGTTGTTGATAGGGAAGCCGGGCCTAGTTTTTCTGATGCCCTAGTATGTTTAGTCCCTGAAGTGTTGATGTGTGTTCAGTGCCTTTTAACCTCTTGGTCGTAGAGCAGATGTTGACAGTGCTTCAGTGTGCGTTCAGAGGCTAGTGGTGTGTTTACTTATTAGAGCCGTTTGTTGCTCCTCACAGAGGTGTTGCATGTATCTTAGTATATGACAGCGGGCCTGATTCACAGAATGAACTTAAGACTAAATCCTAAACTTACTACTATTTGGTATTCACAGAATGCACTTACTACTCTCGGGATTCACAAAGTGAACTTACTACTTCCGGCTTGGGGACGGAGCTTACGGCCCGGAGGCGGGGCTTCCGGGCCAGAGGCAGAGCTTGCGGCTTGGAGGCGGAGCTTCCGGCTCAGAGGTGGGTATTTAGCCATGGCTGAAATCTCCACCTCTGGGCCGGAAGCTCCGCCTCCAAGCCGCAAGCCCCGCCTTTGGCCCAGAAGCTCCGCCTCCGGGCCATAAGCTCCGCCTCCACGCCGGAAACTCCGCCTCCGGGCCGGAATTTACGGCCCAAGTGCGGACGTAAAGTTAGTAGTCTTAAATCTATTCTGTGGATACCGAAAGTAGTAAGTTCATTCTGTGAATACCGAAAGTAGTAAGTTCACTCTGTGAATCCCGAAAGTAGTAAGTGCATTCTGTGAATACCAAATAGTAGTACGTTTAGGATTTAGTCTTAAGTTTATTCTGTGAATCGGGCCCTGGGTGTATATTCGTCCCGTAAAGGTGTCTTCCTGAAGCTCAGTGTGTGTACAGACCCCTAAAAGCCTATTAGCCCTTCCACTATTTATCAGCCCTTAGACTCTAAGGCTTAAAGCGTCTATCTTTTTAGTGGGTGTGACTGCCGGTGGCTATCACATGTCTGGACAAAGTGGAATCCACTCAAGTGATAGTGATCCCTAGAGTGATGGGGAACACACAGTGTTGTTTAAATGCCCCTCACACACCAACAGGCCCCTTGGTGTCATGCTTCATCATCGGGGCCTTCGCACCCCTCTACGGGATGCGGCGTGCTACGACTCGCGAATACGCAGGAGCACTTGAAGTGAACTATGTGTGGGGGTGTGTGTTGAATACCAAGATGTGAGTGAGGTGAGGTGAAAAAAGTGAGTGGTTTAAAAAATACCTGGCACGTGGGAAGAAAAAAACTTTATTAAATCCCCGGCTGGTATTATTAAAATTAAAGTGCAAGGCGTGGTTTTTAGAAAGATACGTGTTAGGGTATCAAACCACTGTGTTAAAAGTCAACATGTTTCGGAGGTCAAAGCCCCCTTCTTCAGGACAAGGGTGAATGCACTGACCCTCCCCTTCCTCACATGTAAGATGTAAAAGTGAAAAATAAAAATTACCACAATGTGTAATGTTCCTCACAATGTTATATATGTAAGTGAGTGTAGTTGCGCCCAGTTGGCGTAAGAACTTAAAGTTCCCAAATACAGGACTTCATGAGCCTTTAACGTGTATTGGGGAATCCTTCCTTTCTAATCAGAAACGGTTACAGCAACAGCTAATCGCCTGCCTTCCCTCAACGCGGCTCCGATGAAGTCGCGTTGAGGGAAGGCAGGCGATTAGCTGTTGCTGTAACCGTTTCTGATTAGAAAGGAAGGATTCCCCAATACACGTTAAAGGCTCATGAAGTCCTGTATTTGGGAACTTTAAGTTCTTACGCCAACTGGGCGCAACTACACTCACTTACATATATAACATTGTGAGGAACATTACACATTGTGGTAATTTTTATTTTTCACTTTTACATCTTACATGTGAGTAAGGGGAGGGTCAGTGCATTCACCCTTGTCCTGAAGAAGGGGGCTTTGACCTCCGAAACATGTTGACTTTTAACACAGTGGTTTGATACCCTAACACGTATCTTTCTAAAAACCACGCCTTGCACTTTAATTTTAATAATACCAGCCGGGGATTTAATAAAGTTTTTTTCTTCCCACGTGCCAGGTATTTTTTAAACCACTCACTTTTTTCACCTCACCTCACTCACATCTTGGTATTCAACACACACCCCCACACATAGTTCACTTCAAGTGCTCCTGCGTATTCGCGAGTCGTAGCACGCCGCATCCCGTAGAGGGGTGCGAAGGCCCCGATGATGAAGCATGACACCAAGGGGCCTGTTGGTGTGTGAGGGGCATTTAAACAACACTGTGTGTTCCCCATCACTCTAGGGATCACTATCACTTGAGTGGATTCCACTTTGTTTATTTATATGACTTGGGAGACCGAATCCACTGACTCTCTCTCTCCCCCCTCCTGTTAGAATTTTTTTATCACATGTCTGGTCCATCTGCTGTGAGATGAAAAGCTGCTTTTTAGTGCACTCCTCGAGCAGCATGAAGAGATGCAGAGGGTTAGCCAGGGCCAGTCCAGCCAGGCACCGTAGGGCAGGGTAGTGTGGAGCGCACACGAAGTACTGGATTAAACCCTGTGGAGGCCATTAGGCAGCCGAAATTTCGGGGCTAACCTCGATTCATTTTTTTCTATCTTTTGGAAACAATTTCAGAAAGCTTGATTGCAATTTTCCTTCAAGATCCAATCAATATTATGTTGATCTGTTGTCTCGGGGACCCTAGAAGGAGTGGGGCCATAGGCCGGTGCGTAGTTTGCCTATTTAGTAATCCGGAACTGGGGACACCACGTCCACTGCCATCTTACATGGAGGCAGAGAGGCTTACACATTCAGGACAACTAGGCATGACCATGCCACGTTCGCCATTGAGCCAAGGAAGGAGTCAGGTGCCCAGGCCAAGAACCATATTTCTGTAAAAATCTTGGCTCAGCGCACCAGAGATTCAAGCACTGGAAGAGGTGAGGGGGCCCCCAATGACCTGGACCCTGGGGCACACCCGCTCTGCGGGCCTTGGATTACACCTTGCGTTTACCAGTGTCAAGGCAACTGCCAGTGCCTCAGCAATGAAATCAGGCTTTGTTGTGGTCATACGGCTGGATTACTCTTCCTTGAGTTGCTGCACTTGTTTTGTCACCACTCATTCTAACAACATTTCCTTTATGCAGAGGTTTGAAATATTCAATAGTGTGACAGGTTTTTCAAGTTCAAGTTGATTCAATCACATCTGAGCAAAAGGTCCAGAACCATTAAATCAAAAGCATAATGCAAAATAATTCACTTAAATCACTATAGACAAAACACAAGCTATGTTTTTGTTAGATTTCGAAGTCTCTAGTTGGCACAGGTAGGTACTTGTGACAAATAGGGACCCTTGCCTCTAGTCAGGATAAGAGGATTACACTCCTAAAATAACCCCTGCTCACCCCCTTGGTAGCTTGGCACAAGCAGACAGGCTTATCTCAGAGGCAGTGTGCAAAGCATTTGTGACCACATACAGTAACCCAGTGACAACACTACAGATGGACACCACACAAGGTTTTATATCAAAAATAAGTATACTTTATATAGATTTACCACAAGAACATAACAAAAGAAATACACAATACTATTACTTTAAGATAGTAGTTTTAGCTTAGTTCAGTTCAGTTCTTAAGATGCAACACTTTGCGTCAATGTACCTTAGGATGTGTTGCGCTTCCACAACAAACAATGTCGCAGCGAGGGAAATGTGAAAAAGTTCTGGTGTAAAGAAATAAAGACATGAAGATCTTCCAGATGTAGCACACTTCTCCGGGGATGCGAGAAGTTCTCGGTTTGATGCATGGACTGCACCGGCGACACCCTTGTTCAGAAGTCTGACGGCAACAGCTTTAGCTGTGACACTCTTCTCCCATGTTTGCTTCTGCACAATGCGACAACTGCAGCGGCGACATCCTTGTTCAGAAATGCGACAGCAGCAGCACTGATGGCAGCGCGCTTCTCGGAAATAAGAGGCGCCTTCCTCAATGCAGTGCAATGCGACAGTTCCAGCGGCGACAACCTTGTTCAGAAGTTCGACGGCAGCAACAGCGACGGTCACACGCTTCCTCTTCGTTGCATCGCGCTTCCAGCTCCTTGCGACACGCAGTTCCTCAGAAGGCCCAAAACAGCAGTAGGCACTTTCCAAGGAACTCTGGGGAGCTGGGGTTGAAGTCTGTAGTCCCTGAGACTTCAGCAGGAGGCAAATACTTTTCCAAGCCCTTGGAGATCCTTCACAAGTTGGTAGCAAAGTACACAAAGTTCCATTCTTCTCTCTTTGGCAGTAAGGCAATAACTGAAGGCCAATCCCCTAAGCAGCACTTCATCTTAGGAATAGTCTCTCCTCAGTTTCTTCAGGTTCCTCTCCTCAGCAGAGGTTTCTTCAAGTTTTTCCAAAAGTGATCTAATTTCATGGGATAAGGGTCCCAATATTTATACCCCAACATCCTTTGTTCTCTGAGGGGAGAGGGGCCTTTGCCCAGTCCAAACCAGTTCTGAAGCACTCTGTTTACCAGACTTCTCCTTTCCTTTCCCAGTTCAGGGCAGAAAGATCAGGCGCCCCACAGAGGTGGAGCCAGCACTGTGGAAGGCAAGCACAGCCCTGGAGCACTTTGTTGACAGGATTCCTTCTCTTCTTTCAGTGTGCAGGGCAGAGACATCAGCCGCACCCCAGGAGGTGGAGTCAGCATTGTGGAAGGCACGCACTGCCCTATTCAAGGTTCAGGTGCAACTCCTCCCTCCCATCTAGATGCAGATCTCTCTATTCACCACTGGACTGACTCATCCTGTCTCTTGGAATCCCCCAGCCCTGTCACTCACAAATACACAACCTAGCAGAGGCAAGCTTGAAAGGTTAGACAAGAAAATACCTACTTTCTAAAAGTGGTATTTTCGAACACAGAATGTTAAAACCAACTCGACTACAAGATGCATTTTATCATTCTGAGTCCAGGCATACTAAACTCACATTTCTACCATGTTTTAGGTAGGATTACAAAATGTAATAATTCTAACAGCCCATTCTGGCCTATGGAGAACAGGCAGCTTTGCAAAATTGAAAAACGAAAATGGCTGTAATTCACTATTAGGACATGCCACACACATCAGGGCTTGTCCTACCTTATACTTACAATGTCCCCTGCCCTTGGGCCTACAGTAGGGGTGTCTTATATGAAGAAAAGGGAAGGATCAGGGACTGGCAAGAGGGTGCCCTGACCTAGTCAGTGTGACAGTACCAGACTGCCCACAGGCTCTGCAATGGCAGACCTTAGACACATTTTACAAGGCTGCGTCTGTGGGTGGCACAACAGGTGCTGCAAGCCCAGCATCAGCATTTGGATTTACACGCCCTGGGCACACTCAGTGCACTGTACTAGGGTCTGACAAGTAAACCAAATAGTCAAACATGGAACCACTGATTAATACATCAATTTACAATAGGGATCACTTGCACTGTGGCACTGGACAGCAGTGGCACAATGCCCAAAGCATCTGACACCAGCAAAAAATACATGAGGCAACAGTACAAATGGAATGGAGACCCACGCCGAATGGTGCCAGGTCTAACAGTTTTCATTTTCATTCTTTTAAGAATAGAAAATGCATGTGGAGCACAGAAATAAAACAGAGGTTATAAAAAAGATCCCTTCATTGCTATAGTAGCAAGCATATTGTGATACTGTGCACCATTCACCTTTGCACCAGCTGTAACAGGAAGGTCTCACAAAAACAAAAATGTACATGTAGCCTCTTGTGCACTCACATTTTCAAGACATACATTCAAAACCAGAGATGCTCTCACACCCACACATCCACACCCACAGAAACACAATCATGCACACACACACAATCAAAATGTACAATATTGAGAAGGTATGGGAAGAACAATGGATAGATTTGATTGAAAAGAAATAGAAAGTGAATATTAGGATGAATATTTCACAAATATGAGACTTCCTCTATATTATTTCTGTTGGTGAATAAGGTGTCATCACGTTACAATAAGTATGGACCCAGTCATCTAAAGAAGTAAACTTTTTAGATTTTCCCGAATGATGAATTCTGTGCGATTTGAGCACATTTTAAGAATATTTGCATCATAATGCAATGGAATAACATGGGCCACTGTAATTATGCGATTCTGTAGCCACAGCAATTTCTGCAGAACAATGTTTTGTGCACACATATTCCATCATCTGTTGCATGATTTGGGCATGGCGTTGCATCTATAACGAAGAGCCCCAGGGCTGGCAGCCTGGTTGTAGCTGTTGGTTGGAGGCTTTTAGAAACATTCCCTTCTCATACTTCAAAAATAGAAGGCTGTTGGTTAGTGTTAAGATGTAAGATAACAGAAAAGTTCTGTCTTTGTCAATATAATTATATTAGCAAGAATAGTGGGTATTGAGAATTCCAGGATTGTCAGTTGCATCCTGACAGTCTATGAAGAATCGCACTTGGTTGTGTTGTCTATAAAACGTATCTAAATTAAGTGCTTAAGTAAGTCTTCATTTTCCCTTCACAACAGTTTGCAATAGTGATTTCTAGGAAGATCATTTTGTGTGCTCATCTTGGAAGAAAAAATATGTAGGTTGGGGAAATTGAAAACCTGGTGAATGACCATCGCAATGCATGCGTCACATTGCATGCGTTTACGTCGCATGCTGTCACAACGCACGCGATGTTACAACGCGTGCGTTTACTATGCACGCTATTACATCACAGGCACCATTACATCGCAGGCGCTTAAAACGGACAAGGACAGTGGGGAAACAACACATCTGGAACTACGAGAGACAGGTAAGGACGACAATGTACTCATACTGTTTTAGGCTTTAGGGTAGTTGTTGGGGAGTGTATTGGAGGGGGAAGGTTTTAGGCTCTTGGGCTTAGGGTAATAGTAGTATATGGTAGTGTTTTAGGCTTTAAGGTTAGTGCTCTTAGGGATTAGGGTTAAGGGTCGGATATGGTAGTGTTTTAGGCTTTAGAGTTAGGGCTTATGGTTAAGGGCCGTATATGGTAGTGTTTTAAGCTTTAGGGTTAGGGCTTAGGGTTAAGGGTTGTATATGATAGAGTTTTAGGCTTAGGCTTTAGGGCTCAGGGTTATTAGTATATGGCAGTGTTTTGGGTTTTGGGGATCATAGTGTGTTTAGTACGTTGCTTACAGTGTAGTTTAGGCCCTAGGGTCAGGGGGAATGCGCATAGGGGCAAAATCACGATTTAGAAGCATGCAGGGTCTTTGTATGTGATGTATTTTGCATGCTTTTCTATATAAATGCGACGTAATGTTTGCGTTGTGATTATTTATGATGTAAAGGAACATGCGATGTAGAAACAGCGAGGTGAGGGCATACAATGTAAACGTTTGCGATGTGCCATCATACATCCAGAACACAATTGCTCTTCCTTGCAAATGGTTGGGGTGATTTTCTCTAAAATCAGATCAGAATCTCCACAAGATCCCTTGTCCCCTCAAATCCTGAAATCAATAGGAACTATTATCACACCAATCTATCAAGAGCTCTTTACTTTCTCCCTGAAGTCAGGTAGTGTGCCAGTTGAATGGAAAAAGGCGAGTGTCATGCCACTATTTAAGAAATCAAATGCCAATCTAGAAACACTCTCAAATTTTAGACCCATATCACTATTACCAGGTACCACAAAAATAATTGAAAAAGCAGTCAACACACAACTGATGTCTTTTTTGTAATCTTCCAACCATCTGCACCACTCTTAGGTGGAGTTCAAAGCCCTTCATAGTACAGAGGCAGCCTGATGGAATTACGGACTCAATAAAATTTGCTTTATAAGAAGGACGTCATGCCGCCTTAATCCTTATGGACCTGTCAGCATCATTCAATACAATCTCACATGAAATCCTAATGCAGACGAGCCCAATCCTGGCTAAAATCCTTCCTCAAAAATAGGGAACAAGTGGTGTGGATCAAGCCATTCCTCTCAGAAGCCAGCCTCTGCCCTGAGCCACACTCTATTTAACGCCTGTGGCATATCTGATTGAATCCTTTGATGTTCAAATAGTCTCCAATATGGATGATACCCAACTGCTTTTGACATATAACAAGACTGATGAGAAGGCCAAAACAAACTTTTCTGCATGTATCACAGCAGTCAATGCCAACTTGCTGCAATGCAATCCCAACAAAACCGAGATCCTGTTCTTCAGTAAGGACCCCCTGGCAGCTTAGTTAGAGGCCTGGCCTTCCAGCTGTGAGCCTCCCCCCTCAGAAACAGCAAAACTCCTTGGGGTACTGATAGATACCCAGCTTTCATTCAAATCACAGATCACAGCAGTAATTAATAACACATGCTGGATCCTGAAAATGCTAAGAAAATATCTCAAACTCCTCTCATAGAACGCTCAGAAGACAGTGGTGCAGGCACTGATCCTTTCCAGATTGGACTATTCGAACGCCCTGAATAAAGTCACTCCAAGTTACTTGACGACGAGATTGCAAAAAAACAAAATATGGCAATATGACTGCTATTCAAACTTCCAAAGCACACCTCCTTGACTCCTTATCACAAACAGTCATGCTGGTTATCAATAAAAAAACAAGATACGCTCACAATCAGCACATCTGCTGGTTCTCCCTCCACAAAAAAGAAAAAATGGCGTGGCACCACCTGCTTAGTACTGGTGGCAAGACACTGGAACAAGTTACCACTCCACCTCAAGTGTATTGAAAAACTAAACAGAAACAAATAAAAACATACTTATTTCAGGACTAGATGTCACATTCCTTACAGGGCAGATATCCTAGTGCCGTGACACTCTTAAAGTAGCTGCAAACTCTATAAATCTGACAATTTATTCCATTCATGTATTCATGAGCACAGTCTGTCGGCCAAGAGTCTCAGTGGATGGTAAGCCTAGCATTTTATGCTCCATTAAAACATGGCCCCCAATTGGCAGGAGCTAGTCTGCGTGCTACACCCAATTATAATTGAAGAATGACAATTTCCCAGCCAAATCATCCATTTAAACAGATACGTTTCAATGAATGGTCAAATAGGCCAGCATTGTAATGGCATTAGAATTTAGAAAGGTTGAAAGCCACGTTCAGTCATGTGAGATTGTCAACATGCTATTCTTAAATAAAACTCTGTAGCAGGCTTGTTCCCTAAGAATGAAGGTTTATTCAGCTGAAAGACATCTCAAGCCAAGAGGCAACAACATGTCTGTTCTGAGCACAGGTAGACTTTTCTTCAGCATAGGAAAATTACCAGCTAGCATAGGTCTCAAGTGAGAAAGACAGTGTACATTCATTAAAATGCAACATTTCCTGGTATAGCGGATAACATTAATAAGCATTCTTCCCAGCATGGATTAAGCCTTGAGATGCAGCTGCCAAGGCTGAGACAGAAACCCTGTGATGCACTCCCTTATCACCTCACACCGCCAGAAGCTGAGCTCTGCAAAATACTGTCAATTAATTATATCCTTTAAATCTTAAAACATGTGGGCGTACTGTAGCTGAATTTCACATGAACTTAGCAAGATGGAGCCACTCGGGTTTTATGGTTTTGGCATACACACTCACAAGTGGAGGTGCAGGGTATGGCAGTATTGATGTGATGTAGTCTCTTGGTGCAGTGCTGGTATGGTGCTTGTGGGGCATAGGCCTATGAGTAGAAGGTATGGAGTTGTCTGTTTATTCCTAAAAGTAAGCTATGAGGAATAAATGTGGGCACTGCATTTCAAACCGTTGTTATTACTAGTGGTATACAATTTTTACCTGATAGTCCTTCAAGTGGTGTAACGTATATCACATTGGCACTGCTTCTATTATGGCACAAATAGTTTTGTTTGTTGTGCATCCAGCATTTTACACAAGTTTTTAATACTCATTTGCATTAGTCACTACTAATGCCAAATAATAAAACCTGCTGTGTAATACTTGGAAGTATGCGGTTACTTCCTCCTACATCACTAAGAATATGAATACGTTTCCTGAAACATATAATTCCAGTAAGCGTTTCCAAAGACCGAATAAAAAGCATAGTAATATTCTGAATGGCTCCAATCAATAAATCAATCAATCAATGCATTTGTAAAGCGCACTAAATACCACTGAGGGTCTCAAGGCGCTGGGGGGGAGGGGGTAGCAGCTATTGCTCATAAAGCCAGGTCTTGAGGAGTCTTCCGAAGGTCAGCAGGTCTTGGGTCTGCCATAGGTAGATGGGGAGGGTGTTCTAGGTCTTAGTGGCGAGGTGGGAGAACAATCTGCCACCAGAGTGGCATGGGTCCGACGGAGATCCGGAGTGGATGGTGTTCATGATTTTGATGGTGTCGTTGTCGTTTATGTTGGTCCAGGAGAGCAGGCGATTGGTAGGGATGGTGGTTGTGGGGGCAGAGGTCTCATTGCTGGTCAGGGCGGTTGTTGCGTTGGATATCTGCGAACTTGCGATGGTAGAAGGTGGCAAGCGAGTCGCCCAGGTCTTGCGAGGTTGGGCTGTCGTTGGTGTTGGAGCTGGGGTTGGAGAGCTCTTTCACAATGTTGAAGAGCTCTTTGCTGTTGTGTGCGTTGTTGTCTAGGCGGTCTTTGAAGGAGACCCTTTTGGCAGGTCTGATAAGGTGATGGTGTCTGCGGGTGGCATTCTTGTGGGCTGCGTAGCTGTCTGGTGTTCGTTCATGGGGCCAGTTCTTCTCTAGCTTTCGGCAGGTTTGCTTGGAGGCCTGGAGGTCCTCCGTAAACCAGCTCGCTTTCTTGTTGGTGTGGCTATTGGAGGGTTTCTTGAACGGGGCGAGGGTGTTGGCGCAGTCGTCGATCCCCTATCTGAGGTTGTGGGTGGCGGTATCGGGGTCCGTTGGGTTGGCGTGTGGGTTCCGGGCAAGGGTTGGGGTTAGCTGGTCTTCAGTGACTTTGGTCCAGCAGCGGCCAGGGATCTGTTGGGTGGGCTGGTGTGTGGTGGGTTTCTAGAAGGTGAAGTGGAGGCAGGGGTGTTTGGTCCAGTGGAGTTCGGTGGTGTGGTTGAAGGAGACTTGGTGGCTTGCGGAGAAGATTGGGTCAAGCGTGTGGCCGGTGGAGTGGGTGGGTGTTGGGATGAGTTGTCTGAGTCAGTGGATGGCGAGGTTAGTGATCAGAATGGTGGAGTTGGTGTCGTTGTTGTTCTCCAAATGGAAGTTCAGGTCTCCGAGGAGGATGTAGTCCGTGGAAGTGAGGGAGTGTGTGCTGACGAAGTCTGCGATGGAGTCGCTGAACTGTGGTCGGGATCCGGGGGTCTGTAGATGAGTGTTCCTCTGAGGGTGGTGTTGGGGTCGGTGTGGAAGTGCAGGTTTTCGGCGGTGCTGAGGGTGTCGTCAGTGTTGGTCGAGACTTTGAACGTGTTTCTGTGGACGATGGTGATTCCTCCTCGTACTCCATTGGTGCAGTCCCTGCGGGTGATCTTGTAGCTTTCCGAGATGGCTATGGCGGTGTCGGGTGCCTAGGAGGAGTTCAGCCAGGTCTCCGTCAGGAAGGCAACGTCTAGGGAGGTTGAGTCGAGTAGGTCTCAGAGTTCAACAGCGGGTTTGCGGGCAGAGCGGGTGTTGAGAAGAATGCATCTGAGGTAGTTGGGTTCTTTCTTGGTCTTTGGGTAGGCGGGCCGGACGCTGGTGAAGTTGCAGTTCCGGCAGGAGAAGGGTCCTTGGGTGTACTTCGGGGTGGCCAGGCAGTTGGTGCTTGATCTTCTGCCATTGAGTGCGTGGAGGGTGCTGGAGTCGTAGTGGAGACAGGCATCAGGGCGTTTGGGAGGCAGGGGTTTTAGCACTGGGTGCGGTCCAGGTGCAGACAGGCTTGCCTTAGGCATGCCGTTGGCGCGCCAGCTGCACGGCCGCACAGCGCCCACCATATAAGGGGAGTTGGGAGGGAGGAGCAGCTGGGAGGTGGGAGCAGGGCAGCGAATGGGTGAGCAGGGGGGCAGGCCGCAGGGGAAGCAGCGGGCAGGGAAACAGCAGGAACAAACAGGCGGAGAGCGGGCAGAAGGGCAAGAACAAAGGGCACAGTCAACACGGGACAAAGTACAGGGCAGAGAAGGCAAGAGGGGCAGGCGTGAGGGCACAGAAGTCAAGCGGCAGAGTACAGAGCACAAATCAAACGGAGCAAGATACAGGGCACAGCAGGCAAAAAGGGGCAAGCACAGGTGCACAGAGAAAAGGGCAAATAATTGTACAAAAATCAATATAATAGCAACACAGGAAATGAAGGCGTAAGGAAATTACCAGGCGAGCGAGGCAGGGGACCTCGAGTCACAGGAGCGGCAGCGATCAGGGACAATTGCACGCAGGTGGTGCTGTGCAGCATGGGGGGGCGACCTGCCTGTGGGCAGGGTCAAGGCTCCTATAACTTCTATTCATATGTGAAATCTGTTTTTGCTAGGATGTTATAACATCAATGGTTAAAAACATTTACTTTGTATTGCGTTCTGTATCAATATTTCGTCATAAAGAAATGTATTAAACAATAGATTCAATCCAAGTTAAATGACAGAGGATCTCAACAATGGAAACCATGAGGCAATAGGCAATAGCCACTGGTGGGGTAAGAGAGAAAGACTTCCCACACTGTGGAATAAGCCATCCATAGATACCAGTTTAGTAAACAGGAATTGAAGGCAAAATGGGATAATAAAATGGAGAGAATTCTTCAAGGGGTAATAAAATAGAATTTCATAAGAAGCAGAAAGAGGATTAGGCAGATATTTCATGGGAAGAAAAGGAGACCAAGAAGGTCCCTAGTTGGAAGCACCTCCTATAGCGAGGGATATTTTTCTCCAACAGACTGTTGTCATTGAATGTAATCTGACATTCTTGAAAAGTCATGTTCCTGAAACCTTAATAGGTTCCTTTTTACAATATCGAGTGGTTCAGTACTTTTGAAGCTGGCCTAGCTTTTAGACTAGCAAATTCAGACTTCAGAGTTCAGCTAATGGGCTCTATCTTTTTAGGCTTTGATGATCATTGGCCACAAAAGGCTTTGCGTGCAGACTTAGAAGTTATCTGAAGGAACTCCTCCATTCTATGCAGGGCAGCACTATCCAACCTCATTTACCGGCTCAGTCACAAACCGGACATCTGATCAAAAGCCTGGCCATGAGTAGAGGAATAGCAGCAAACGTACACTGCGTGATTCAGCTACAAAACAATCAATCAATCAATCAATCATTTGTAAAGCGCACTACATACCCGCGAGGGTCTCAAAGCACTGGGGTCACGCTACTGATCGAACAGCCAGGTCTTGAGTATCCTCCTGAAGGTCAGCAGGTCTTGGGTCTGTCGTCGGGTCAGTGGAAGGGTGTAACCTAAGAAATAATCTCCCTCATGACCATAATAATTTATACAATGGAATTAATCCCAGTAGCCAACTGTGAGCGCCCAAGCAAATATGTAAGCCTTATCAGAGAAAATTAAAACAACATAGCTGAAAGATATATATTTTTTATTTTCATTTCATATTATCAAAAAACTTTTTCATAACTTATACAGATCCATAAATATGTTTACAAATAACATTTTTCAATATAATAAAGTCACAAATCAACATAGATGAGAAAAACAATACATATAATCAAATCATGAAAACCCGGGAAGAGACAACCAGAAGCATCACAAAAACCCATTCACACCCAACTCACACATATCCAGACACACCTTCACATTCATAATATATCTGGGGAACACAATTACAGAATGACAAAGAAACTGGAATGACCAAAGACAAAAAACTGCACAAGGGCAGGATGTTATAAAGGCTGTGGTTGGCGCGTTTCGGTGGCTTCAAGCTGATACAATGCCACCTTCATCAGGACCTGCCAGATATAATGCACCAAAGTAGGGGGGAGAGAAAAAGCCACTCCACCCGAAAAGGTAAAATCACACACCTAAAAAGTCAAGACATTAGTATTAGAGCCAGGGAACCCACAGATTATAACTAAAAGCAACAAAGCGAGAAAAGCAAAAACAATTGGAAGAACAATATTCATATGCTTTGACGTTATTCCTCTGAAGAACACAGACGTGATAGACAGCAGATCACCGCCACCAACCAGATAGCCCCTACATACTTGAGGCCATCATGGAATAAACAAACACAACACCCAGACAGTGCAAAATGTAACCAATGCCAACATATCCACCATGTATGTGCTCAAAAAAGTTATAAAACTTGCCTATATATTTACATAAGCATACTTACTCCAACAAGAGGTATCAGCGCCTTCTTAATAGGTGGCAATATGCATTTTTAGATATAGAATCCGGGTTTGCAAAGCAACCCTCAGCCAGTTGTTAACACCAATGTCAGCATCTAGAGGGGCAAAGTATACATGGAAGCTTATTTCGTATCCTGCTAATGTGCAGTACTGCTAGGCCTGTGCCTTATCAAGATTGGCCAATTGTACAGGGAATCCATGTTGTACCAATGTTTCAACCAGACAGATCATCTAATTCATGGTAACGAAACTACGTTAGCAGCCCTTATGAATACATCCAAACCACAGGATACATGTCTTACCTGAGGGAATTAAACCCCATAAATCATTCCTAAGGTGACAATTACTTGAAAAACGGGAGCTCTTTTCCTGTATCTAAATAACAAAAAGAAAAAGAGAGGAAGGGCAAAAATAAGAGAGAACAAAATGTCAAAAAGCCATCCTCAATCGACATTCACAAAGGATAGTGTCAATAATTAAAGCGAAACAATCTATAGCCTACTGACCTGTGGAAGGGTGTTCCATGTCTTGGCGGTGAGATGGAAGAAGGATCTCCCACCTGTGGTTGTTCTTCGGATGTGCGGGACGGTGGCGAGTGAGAGGTCGGCGAAGTTTAGCTGGCAGTTGGGGATGTTGAAGGAGAGCCGTCTGTTGAGGTAGGCTGGGCCAGTCTTGTGGAGTGCCTTGTGTGCGTGGGTGAGGAGCTTGAAGGATATCCTCTTGGTGACCGGGAGCCAGTGCAGGTTTCTCAGGTGGGGGTGATGTGGCTGTGGTGTGGTAGGTGGAGGATCAGTCATGCCGAGGCATTTAATATGCGTTGTAGTCGTTTGATAAGCTTGGTTGGGACTCCCACATTGAGGGCGTTTCCGTAGTCGAGTCTGCTGCTGACGAGGGCCTGGGTGACTGTCTTTCTTGTATCTCTCGGGATCATCTGTAGATCTTGTGGAGGGGGTTGAAGCAGGAGGAGGAGATGGCCTTGACTTTCTTGGTCATTAAGAGCGTTGAGTCGAGGAGGATTCCCAGGTTGCATGCATGGTCGTTGGGTGTCAGGGCTGCCCCCAGTGCCATCGGCCACCAGGAGTCATCCCAGGCTGAAGGGTTAGAGCCGAGGATGAGTACCTCCATCTTGTCCGAGTTCAGCTTCAGACTGCTGGTCTTCATCCAGTCGGCGACGGCCTTCATTCCTTCGTGGAGGTTGGCTATGGTGGTGATGGGGTCCTTGGTGAGGGAGAGGATCAGCTGAGTGTCGTCGGCGTAGGAGATTATTTTGAGGTTCTGCTGTCGGGCTAGGTGTGTGAAAGGGGCCATGTAAATTTTGAACAGCGTCGGGCTGGATGAGGATCCCTGGGGTACGCCGCATATGATCTCGGAGGCTTTGGAACGGAATCAAATATATGTCCCTCTTTTTCTCAATTATTCAATTTAACTGTTTTCTCTAAGGCATGTTATCTTTGACGATGATCTCAGAATACAGCCCGTGTTGTTTTCTCCTGGGGTCCTACAAAGTAGCATTACATTTTTTTCCAGAGCATATTTATTCATATATTTTCCTGTGGCCTATTCTGCTGTCTAGTCCTCTGCGTACCTAAAAGTCAAGTATTTGCTCAACGTGAGTTTGTAAAAATGTGGGTCCACAAGACATTTCATAATTTATTAATTGTTATTATGATAATTGTTGTAGCTTTTCATCTGAGAAACTTAGTTCTAATTATTTGTGCAGTATATAATGATCTAGCACCCTGTAATTAAAAATGCTCAGATATTAACATGTGAAAATATATAGCAGTGCCAATAGGTTTCTGATATTTCTAGTCAATTATTATATTAACATTTAGTTTAAAAAAGGTGTGTATGATTTGATATTCCTCACTCCACTTCACCTAGTGAAACTGTTACTACATTGGATGTCATTGCCTCGCACAGCTCCTATGGTGGGTTAGGATAATCATAAAAAATGGTCATCCAAAGATTATTAGGAAGAAAAATTCACTCTTGTGGTGGGGATAGAAGCAGACAAAGAAAATATGCTACAGTCATGTTTAAAATAAAGCTCATGATGCATTTCAAAACATTTACAAATGACAGGTGTGGACTGATGTTCATTTAAATAAAATAAGAAGTATGCCCAGCTTCTGCATTCAAGGCACGCGCTCCGCACTACCCTGTCCTGTGGGGTCTGGCTGGACTGGCCCTGCGGAATCCTCTTCATCTCTTCATGCTATTGGTGGTGCGTCATAGCGGAGGAGTAGCTACTGGATATTTCAAATATTCGAGTTGTTTCTTTCCAGTGGCAGCTGCCATGTACCAAAGGTGGCGAGGCGGGGAAGCACAAACATGAAAAAAAAATGAAACAATTACCGTCCTACGCAACGTTCTCTTCGCACCAGTCTTGTCCGGCAGGCAGGCTCCAACGTGGGACCCGGAAACTGCACAAATTAATCATGGTGCTGCTCTTACAGCATGAGAGCATTGCCAGGATTGGTTAGAGCGGCCGCTCTCAGCGCTCCTAAGAGCACTGGAGGCCTGCACTTTCCAATTTAGAGAACTTTAAAATGTGCATATCTGGCTGGCTGTCCCAAGATGACCAGACAAAGAGAAATGTGCATTTTAAAGCGCACTGTCATGGCTCCCTGCTGCTGCCACTTGGCAGCAGTGGCCCCACCCCACCCTGACACTTAGTTCAGGACAGGTTGGTTGCCCGAAAATAAGACAGTAATAAATTAACTATATTACCATTTTATTTTTCAGCTGTCTGGCTTGTGGGGCGACGCTCCTCTGCTCAGACAGAGGATCCGGATCGTTCCCCTAATGGGGCTAAACAAAACATGATGGCATTATCAGCCATGTGTGACATACTTTCTAACCACATTTTGCTAACATTTAGTCAAATTTGGTCCAGGAAAATGATGCTTCTGTTTTCTGCCAGCTACTTGGAGTGTCACTGAAAGCAGGGAGAAAGGAATTTGCAGTTTTAGAAGGGATCTCCCTTGCAATTGAGTCTGTAGCTTTTACATCGGGAGGAAGGAGCAGACGCATCTAGGCTTGCCAGAAGGGACGCTCCTTGATGAAAGCATGACTACTGGAGACCCTGTGCCCCTCTCCCATGGGATATTGGAAAGCAAGATTAGTTATGTGGTAGACATAGGTTTGGAGGCAAAGCACATTGCCTCATTAGGATTCCGTCTGCCCGTCCTGATGAAAGCCACTGACATATTGACGGTAACATTGGTGATGGGGTACTAATTCCCCTTATCTCCACAATTGATTTTATTCACCAGGTGTCATGTCTAGTGAATAAACTTTTTTAGGATGCCACATTGGTTTTTAACACACTTATACCATAGATCCATTCTTAGTTAGAAGTGCCTCCCTGACTTCAGGTGTAAGCCTACTCTCCATCAAACGGAGGTTTTAGAGAGTAAGAATTGTCCTATGATGAAGCATGACACCTGGTTGTGTGAGGACAATTCATTACATTTTTTTCTATGCCCAACACTTGATATTGAGTAGCGTATGGAGGTATACATCACAAATCTCTTTAAATTGCAAAATTCTTGTGTATCTTAATTTTGTGTACATATGTTGTGTTGCGAGGCCAGCTCACCCTTGAGACCTCAGAGGCTCTAGTTCCCTACCCGGGGTACGTCCAAGGGGAGTATGTTTATATACACTGAAACTCTACCAGAGTGGTCTTCTGGTCATTCCAAAGTTTCAGAAATTCCTGACGGGCCTCAAGATTGCTTTTTGCCTTTTACTGGAAGTAGTGCATCTGGTGGTAGAGGAGCAGCATGTAGCTGACCACATCCTGAATGGGGTTTCCTGAGAGTTTAACCCCACTCCACCTTGACAAGGCCAAGAAGGCCCCTCACAGGGTGGCCATAGAGGATTTTGTAGGGGCTAAACCAAATTCGCTTCCGTGGCCCCTCCCTGTAGGCAAAGAGAAGGCATGGAAATGGACGTCACACGTATGCTCCATGGGCAAAGGTTGGCCCATTATCATGTCCTTCAATGTCTTGTTGAATCTCTCTAGAACACCATTGGTTTGGGGTGATAAGGTGTTATTAACTTGAAAGTTACCCCACACTCATCCTACATTGACTTTATGTACACTGACATGAAGTTAGGGCCTCTGTCAGAAGCTACCTCTTTGGGGAACCCCACACGATTAGACAGGTGCAGCCACTGACCTCAGAGGGATGGCCTCTAGATAGCAAGTGGAAACCAGACCAGGACAAATCTGTTACCTAAAACTGCCTTGTGTTCCAGGGGTCCAGAAATGTTGATTCCTACCCTCTCAAAGAGAGTGCCAACTACAGGCAATTGGGTCAGGGTAGCCTTGAGATTTTTCCCTGACTTCTTGCCTGCCAGGCACGTCGGACAGGAAAGGTGGAACAGGACCTACAGAATGCATCTGACACTGCCTTCATCCAGGGCCAATAGGAGTGAGCCTTGCAAAGTCTTGTCTTGCCCCAGATATCCTGCCTGCGGTATGTCATGAACCAAACCCAGTGGGAAGATCCAGTAACACTGGTTGACCACAAGCCCCAGATCCATGAGCTTTAGGCTTTCTGTAGACTATAGGACTATAGAGAGCTCATTATTCTAATAGATCATGTGATCCCCAGAGGTGGCACCTGCTTCCTGTGACTCAGCTTGCTGCCTCAGCCCTCTAGAGAGGGCACTCTTTCTGCACCTTTCAGAATTCCTCCCTGGTGGGCCCACCCTCAACTTGCCAACCAGCAAGCTCAGGCAGGTCACCCAGCGGGGCAATGCCCTACCTGGATGGCTAGAGGGCATCCTCCTCAGGTACTCGCCATTCTCGACTGTGGAAACTTCAAGGGCTGGATTCCTAAGCCCCCTGATCCTCTTTGTAGCTTTCTGTGCCACTGTTCCAGCCTCCAGATGCCCTTGACTCCCTTGCCGGGCAGCCATGCACTGTGTGGACATATAGACCAAATTCATGCAATTCCAAAACCTCCAAGTGTGACCTGAGGTCTACCTCTTTCTGGATAGTGTGCTCCAGGTCATTGCCTAAAAGATAATCTACAGGCATGGCAGGGCTCAAAGCGCCTTTTAAAGAACCTGATAACTGCCCTCGGACTCACAGGGAACCAGAGCCACTGGTAGATGGCTCTCACGATTGTTGGCAACTATGACTTGATGGAATGTATTAGGGAGGACCTGCTGTGGGGACACCAGCTGACACTTGATAGTAGTCGTGCTGACTCCTGTGTTTCTCACAGACCCCACCCATTGCCCACTGATGGTAACCCACTGCTGTACTTAGACATATTAGCCTACATATGGGCTTTTAGCATCATCTCCTTATCCCCCAGGGAAACTAGGTTTAACTCTGTCTACTCCCCATAGCTAACTAGGACTATCACCTCCACAAGTGCTACTCTTGTCAACTCATGTGTCTGCCTATCGGTGGGGGGCAATGCCCTCTTGAGACATTTGGAGTTACCCTTGGAGTTCCCATACTTGTAGTGCTCTGTGCATTGAGGTACAAGCTTCCCTGTCTGCTTATCAAACAACTCCTTCTTCTTAGGCTCAGACTGGGAGTGATTACCACTACTCCCTTTAGAGTCTCCCTGCCACTACTTGGACTAATCACAAAGTTTCTAATCATATGCTCCCCAGAAAGCGACCACTCGGCTCAGCACATCGACCTGAAATTAAATCCCCCTAAACATCCTGAAGCCCCAATACTACCAGGGGAAACTTCAACAATAAATTTGAAACGCCTTAGGTGGACGAGCTTCAACCTACCTCAAATAGCCTTGAATGCAAAGAACCTAATGCAAAAGCTCACCCTCGAAAATGAACTGACCGTTGAAACATGGACTGCCTTTGTTAACAAATTACCAAAGACTAATGCTAACCTCAAAATGAGGCACAACCCAAAGAACAAGAGCCATTTTAGCAAGACAACAATTTCCTTGAGAGAGCGTCTGCAACAGGCCCTGCGGAGAGCACAAGGACACTGCCCACAATCTAAGGTATGGCAGGATTTACATCTTATTAAGAAACTATATAAGAAACAAATCTGGAATGAGATAAAAACTGGTGTTACCAATTTCTGGACAAAAATATTACATACTGCAAAGAAACCCGATCCGAGAGCCTTCTGGTTGCAAGTAAACTCCTTGAATAGAACTGCAAATACCATAAGTACGACCTGTATCACCGAATGGCAGCATCTAATTGACATTTTCTCTATAAACCCCAGGACCTCCCTGCTATTAACGGTAAACGCAGTGCACAAAACCCCAAACGCAGAGCCTCAGTCGACAATAGTTTCTGATCTGCTAAACATCTTGAATAATAAACAGAAGGGATTAGACCACACGCCACGAACATAGGAGGAAGTAGAAATACTACAAATAATAAAGAAAAGCAGGCAAGATAGCGCACCAGGTCCGAATGGCGTCCCCTAGGCAATCTATAAGGAAGACCCCCATCTCTGGGCTACTGCCCTTAACAAACTGTTCTTGACGACAAATATTTCCAGTCAGATTCCGGAAAGCTGGAGAGGGGCGATTATCAACCCAATATATAAAGGCGGTGATAGAAAAAAAAAACTAACTACCGCCTGATGGCGCTCATCGACGCAGAAGCTAAGTACTATGCCTCCTTGGTGTTATCTGACCTTACTAAATGGTCTGATGATAACAACAAAATCCCAGTAAACTAGTCAGGGTTCCGCCGTGGCATAGGCACCATGGCAAACGCCGTAGCCATAAGCCTGTTAGCTGAAAAAAGCCTGCAAAATCATCAAGCGTTGTACCTATGTTTTGTGGATTTCAAGGTGGCCTTCAACCGTGTTATCCAGCAACTACTTTGGTCTAAACTAAAGGAACATGGCCTGCCGGATGGAATCTTGAATCCAATAATGGAACTATACAGCAACACCTGGATGCAGGTCAAGATTGCTAACGGCCATCGGCTAAGGCGGAAGATCAGTACGTACGAAGGATTAAAGCAAGGCTGCGTCTTGGCCCCATATCTGTTTAATTTATTCATGGCTGATCTAACACCAATGCTAGACAGGATCAACGCACACCCCCCACGGCTAGGACTGCTGCCAGTCATGCACCTCTCCCATGCCGACGACGTTGTTCTCCCTAGCCAGACTAAAATAGGACTGCAACGCCTTATTCAAGAGCTAGACGAATACACCAGACAGAATCTCATGGAAATAAACAATAAAAAAACAAAGGTCATGACAATAACCGATCGCTGTATAAAACCAACGAGCTTCACACTCGATAATAGGAATTTGGAATCAGTGGAAAGCTATAAATACCTGGGAATATACCTGGACAGACGGCTCACCTTTTCCACGCACTTTGAAGCCATTGAGAAGAAAGGAGCAGCCCTATTACACGCATTCAGCAGCCTATCTAAATAGCTGAACGGTCTGTTGTTTACTCCTCTCTTAATGGTCATCAAAGCCAAGCTACTTCCAACAATAGCTTATGGCAGTGTGATACATTGTGGACGAAGCGCTCTGCTTTTGGATAAAAATTAGCTAATACCACCTTGAATGTTTAGGATTCTCAATACTGTATTTCCGATTAGTGAATCAATTGTTCTAAACTAACAGCATCACTGTTTTTTACAATTTTAATCAACGGCTGCTTTTAACACCTGTATAATAATGTATGTTTCTAAATATTTTAAAACAAGATTGCATTTCACATTGTAACGGTTTTTATTAACTATACAATAAAAGAATTATACCTACTCCCTTTAGAACTGTATTTGAGGACTTTAAAGAATTCCTTATTTTAAGCCTTTCTCCCCTGACCACTCTTGTGTGGGTCCCCCTCTAATACCGTTTTGGACACTCTAGTGCTAGCCCACAGGTCCACCTCCCCAGTAAGCTTCCTGGGGTCAGTCAGCTTGATGTCAACTATGTACTGACATAGTTCTAGAAAAGAAATAATCACAATGCGCTCTTTCATAATCAGATTGTACAGCCCATTGTGATCACAATCCATACTGCCCCACACCCAGCCATTCAGTGATGTGCTGGATTAATCCACACAATCTATCCAGAACTGGTTGGGGAGCTTCTGACTATCCCTGAACCTGTGGTGGTACTTTTCAGGGGTCAGTCCAAACTTGGCATTCAAAACGGCTTTCATGGGAGTGTACCTGGTTTGGTCCCTATCATCTACAGTTAGAAGTGTGTCCCGCCTCCACTGTAGGCATGCATTTCCACAAACCACCACCCCATGCTCTTCTGGGATCTTGTGCACCGTCAGTGCTATCTCATTTATCAAAGTTGTCTATCACCACTTAATGGGCACCAAATCTTTAGGGATGAGAACTTTTCTGTCTCCTTCAGACACTGTAGAATTGATGCTACCATTACTGCTGGATTCTGCCTGCCTGACCTTGAGATGCAACTTTTTCAAACTCAGCTCCTGGGCCAGTAACAACTTTTTCTCCACCAAGGACCTTTCAACTCTTTTCTCCTCCATCTTTTATTTGGCTATTTGTAATTGGAAATCCCTCTCGTTCATCCTGTCAGGCCATGTGATGAAACACTGTTTCCTGCTGTGGCAGGGAGATTCAACTAAGGAGATGAATCCTCCTTCCTCCCCTTGAATACAGAATTCCAGTGCTGCTGTCCTTGTCTATATCTTGATCCTCCATATCCTTTTCATCCACTTACTCCTCTGTGTCTGCCATCAACTGGTAGACCTCTGTCCAGGCCCTCATAGCTTTCTAAAGCTACAACTTTGTGGTGCCCTTCTTCATTTTTAGTCTCCTTTCCTGTTTCTGCTCCACTACTGTATAGAGTTCCAGGTTGTCCTGCTCAAACTCCATTGCACCAGGACCCCGCGCAAAGTTTAGTGAAGACATCACGGACTTCATCACTCCACACGCGCTCTCCTCCGAGGATTACATCCTTTTGGGCGACCTCAACTTTCACCTTGAAAAAAACAACGACCGCAACACCACCACCCTTTTGGACAACCTCGCCAACCTCGGACTTAAACAACTTGTCACCACCTCCACCCACATCGTAGGTCACACACTCGACCCTACCTTCACATCCAGCAAACATGTCTCCTTCAGCCACACCACAGCTCTCCTTTGGACTGACCACAGCTGCGTTCACTTCACCTACAACAAACCCACTTCCAACAACCACCCCCAACCCACTCTGCAAAGAAACTGGAACAAAATCACCATCGACCAGATCTCCTCATCGCTTCTTCTAAACCCCCCAGCCCACTCTTCAAACCCAGACCAAGCTGCCACCAACCTCACACAATGGTTATCCAACAGCGCCGACATCTTAGCACCACTGAAAAAACGACAAATCAAACTAAGCAGCAAGAAGGCCTCCTGGTTCAACGATGATCTTAAGAAATCCAAGAAACTCTGCTGCTCCCTTGAGAAGGCCTGGAAAAAAGACCCAACCACCAGCACCAAGGACACCTTTAAAAACGCCACCCGCATACACCACCAACTGATCCGGACCGCCAAAAAAGCCACCTTCAAGGACAGACTAGATAACAACGCCCACAACAGTAAGGAATTATTCAACATCGTCAAGGAATTTACCAACCCCTCGGCCAACTCCAACGACATCACCCCCTCACAAGCCCTCTGCGACTCCCTAGCCTCATTCTTCCACAACAAAATTGCAGACATCCACAACAGCTTCGACAACCGACCCGAAGACCAACCCTCCCAACCCCCTTCAGGACCCCCACCCCCCCGAACATCCTCAACGACTGGAAGCCTATCTCCACTGAGGACACCATCCGTCTGATGAACTCTATCCACTCAGGATCCCCCACAGACCCATGTCCTCACCACATCTTTAACAAAGCAGACTCCATTATAGCACCGCACCTCCGAGACGTCATCAACTGCTCCCTCAACTCCGCATCCTTCCCGGAAAGCTGGAAACATGCCGAACTCAGTGCCCTTCTGAAGAAACCCACAGCTGACCCCACCGAACTCAAAACCTACCGCCCTATCTCACTCCTTCCATTCCCTGCCAAAGTCATCGAGAAAGCGGTCAACAACCAGCTCGCCGCATTCCTCGAAACCAACAAATCCGTCGACTTCTCACAGTCCGGCTTCCGAGCCAAACACAGCACTGAGACCGCTCTCATCGCTGCAACTGACGACATTCGATCTCTACTGGACAACGGAGACACAGTCGCCCTCATCCTCCTCGACCTCTCCGCAGCCTTCGACACAGTCTGTCATAGCACCCTTCTACAGCGCCTCAGAAACGTCGGAATCCAAGGAAAAGCACTGGAATGGATCACTTCGTTCCTCACCGGAAGAACCCAGAGAGTCCGCCTCCCACCATTCAAGTCAGAGTCCACTGAAGTCATTTGTGGCGTGCCACAAGGATCTTCTCTCAGCCCCACCCTCTTCAACGTATACATGAGCCCCGCACCCGGCCATCGCACGCCAACACAACCTCAACATCATCTCCTACGGTGACGACACTCAACTGATCCTCTCACTCACCAAAGACCCTAACACCGCCAAAACCAACTTACACGAAGGAATGAAAGAAGTAGCCGAGTGGATGAAGCACAGCCGTCTGAAACTGAACTCCGACAAAACAGAAGTCCTCATCTTAGGCACCTCACCCTCCGCCTGGGATGACTCTTGGTGGCCAGAGGCCCTTGGAAAGGCACCCATCCCGACAGACCACGCACGGAACCTGGGCATCATCCTGGACTCCTCACTCTCGATGACCAGACAAGTCAACGCCGTTTCTTCGTCTTGTTTTAACATTCTTCGCATGCTCAAAAAAACATTTCGATGGATCCCCACCGAAACTCGTAAAACGGTCACCCACGCACTGGTCACTAGCCGCCTGGACTACGGAAACACCCTCTACGCCGGTACCACCGCAAAACTCCAGAAAAAACTCCAACGCATCCAGAACGCCTCTGCCAGGCTCATACTAGACATCCCGCGTAAAGAACACATCTCTGGTCATCTAAAAACCCTCCACTGGCTCCCCGTAAATAAGAGGATTACTTTCCGCCTCCTAATCCACGCACACAAAGCACTCTACGAACTTGGACCTGAATGCCTCAACACACGACTGTCCTTCTACACCCCCTCCCGTCAGCTACGTTCCTCCAACCAAGCTCTTGCCACTGTACCTCGCATCAACAAAACAACCATGGGAGGCAGATCCTTCTCCTACCTGGCAGCTAAAACTTGGAACTCCCTTCCCACTCACCTTCGCCTTACTCAGAACCACCTAGCATTCAGAAAGCAACTTAAAACTTGGATATTCGACAAGTAATTCCCCACCCCTCCATAAGCGCCTTGGGACCCTCTGGGTATGTAGCGCGCTATATAAATCTTTTTGACTTGACTTGACTGACTATGTTCTCAGACAGTCTAGTAGTAGGAATGAGGTTAGATTTGAAACTGCAAAAGAAGCAAATCAAGGAGAAACAAAAATATATATACATATATTTCTATATATATATTACATGGGTGATATTGTAACACAAAATTACTGTATGGCATTGCACAAACACAAGTCCAAATCCTCACCCACTGAACACCAGTGTAAGAAATTGGGTTGTTGGTTGATTCGGGTGTGAGCCCTGGTCACGCAGCCACCACAATCCTTATCAGGATAAGGCACAAGCAAACCCCCTTGCAAGCTTGGCACTGACTGGTCAGGATTAACTTAGAGGCAATGGGTAAAGTATTTGTGAAAATAGTAAAACAGAGAAAATACACCACAAAAGGAGCCCACAACAGGTTAAGAAATAAAGAAATGTGATAAATAAAACAAGACAAAAATAAAATAAAATTGAATAAGTAAAACTGGACATATTGTATTTAAAATGTTATAGTGAGAAACAGCGCCAACATGCACAAAGCGACTGATAGGAATATCTGGTTGTGATGGACCGGAACAAAGTCACATGTTTAAGTCGACCACAATGGCCCACAGGTCAACTACAGGGAACTTTGTAGGCATGCTGTTCAAAGTACCTTAAATCCTGGGTGTGGATCGTTGCATGGTTCTGGATTAAAGTAGTGCCACATAGCCAAATCTACGTATCGGTCGCGAAATGTGGCAAGGCTGTGGTAAAAAGGCCAGTTGTGTTGAGGATTCCATTGACAGGGCTTGCAATGAGAAATTCAGGCATCAGAGTTGTGGTGCACAGCTAGGAAATGCATCGGTACCAAGAAACAGTGAGGCTGTGATGCAGAGTTTGGCATCATAGAAATTGCCATCGATGAGAGGTGCGGGGACCTATGCTGGAGATGTATCACGCCATCAGTGATGCATCGATTATGAGACTGCAATGGTGATGTGGGTCATCTCTGATGGGTCCAATCCTTGCAGCAGCGATGATGCAACTGTTCTGATCAGGGATGCACTGCTCAGCCAAGAAGATGCGTAGGTCTGCTCAGGAATGTACCGCTCAGTAGAGAAGATGTGACGGTTCTGCTGGCAATCACCTTAGGTTCACTTCCAAGGGTCTAGGACTTGGGTGGCACCACTTGGAAGGGTAGACTCCCAAACAGCAGAGTCCAAGTGCAGGTGTGCTGGAAGCCTTTTATATCACTGAGGCGTCAGATCAGGAGGCCAGCCAGCAAGTATTTGGAGTCACTCTGGGTTCAAGAGAGGCTGTCGCCCTTGGAGTCACTATGGGTTCTGGGTTCAAGAGAGGCAAGTCTAGTCCTTCCCACTCAGCTAAGAGAGCAGCAGGCAGCAGGTCAGCATCGCAAAACTGGAGTCCAGCAGATTAGTAGTCCAACAGAGCGGCAGTCCTTTAGCAGTACAGCAGTCCTTCTTCCTGGCAGTGGATTATTCATAGGTTCAGGAGTGTACTGAAGTGGTGGTGATGGAAGTCCTTCTTTTGTACACAGGTGTACCTTTGAAGTGAGGAGAAGCTTCTAGAGACATTTCTTTGAAGTTCACAGATGTTCTGCCGGGCCAGCCCTGGCTCCCGACTACCTACGAAGCGATCTACAACCTTTGTGTGGGTACAGGACTCAGCCTATTCAGGTGTAAGTGAAGCTGGTCCAGCTCCTCCCTCCCATCCTGCCAGTGATGGAACCTCCATTCACATTTAAGCTCCTATTCTGTGTGGCTGTGCAGCCAAAATACACACAGCCCAATTGCTATCTACACCTAATCTTGTGACTATAGATAGTCTGCAGGCACCAAATGGCTGAGGCAAGAAAATGGCAACTTTCTAAAAGTGCATTTTCAGAACTGCAAGGCAAAATCCGACTATACCATGAGTTAGGATTTTAAATTAGGATTCAAGAGACACCAAACTTGAACCACTTATAAATTCCCATTTTGAAATGACACTTATAAAATGTAATCATTTAACCCCAATGCTCCTAGTGCTATCCTGTGCCGATACAGGCCTTGCAACAACGAAATACAAATGCAGGAGTTTTTCACTACCATGCAGTGAAATACTTAAATGTACATGCTCTGATTTTAAAATACATTGCACCCCGCCCTCTGGGATGTCCAAGGCCTACCCTAAGGTTAACATATATGTATTAAAAAGGAATGTTTGTGCCTGACAAAAGGTTTATTTTACCAGGTCAACACTGAGGTATAAAACTACGAGCACAAGCTCCGCAGAGGCCTCCCTGAGGCATGTTTACATGGCTACTTTAAGGGTCACAATCGGTGCTGCAGGCCCGCTTGTTGCATTTAATTTACAGGTCCGGGGCACATGTAGTGCACTTTACTAGGGACTTGTAAGTACATTTAATTTGCTAATTGGGTAAGAGTCAAGATTATCAAGTTAGAGTAGAGAGCATAAGCACTTTTATACTGGTTATCTGTTGTAAAGTGCTCAGAGTTCTAATACAAGCCAAAACGAGGTTAGACAAAATTAAGGACAAAGGCTAAACCTGGAGCTTAAGACCACCCTAAGGCTGACGGTCTAACAGACTGGATCTTGATAAGCCAGCTCACTCAGTTAAGGAGGCAAAAATGGTGCCATAGCCCTTAACAAAGCTCATGTAATACCTTGTGAAACCAAAGGCTCTCACCTGGGTCAGGATCTCAGGAGACTCCTAAGCCATGATGGTCTATTACTTTTGCTGAAATTCACCACCCATCCCTGCATTTCTGGCCTTGATAGTCAAGCCCATCTGTTCAGCATCTGAAGCAGTTCCCAGAGGTGGTGTAGCTGGTCATCCTAACTTGAGCTGAAAATAGAAATGTCATCCATGTAGAACACACTGAAGTTTTCCAGCATAGTTAAGACCCGGTTGACCAAATTCTGGAAGGTGGAAGGAGCATTCTTTAGTCTAAAGGTCATCACTCTGAACTGAAAGTGGCCCTCTGAGGTGGGGAATGCTGACCTATTCTTGTCCCCTCAGTCAGGTCAATCTGCGAATACCCTGATGTCAAGCCAAAGGCACTGAGAAACTTGGAAGCCCACACCGATCAATGAGCTCATCAGCTCTGCGGATAGCTTGAAGACCAGTCTTCATGGATGAATAGAGGCCCCTGTTATTTACACAGAACCAAAGTACTGGGGTGTTGACTGAAGGGGCAATCTTGGGAACCAGTACCACTGAGCTGGACCAGGGACTACAAGATGACTGAATCACCCCCAAATCCAACATCTTGAATACCTTATCTTTGATGTTGACTAACCGTGGGCGTATTCCTCCGCTCCGTCCACGGAGTGTGCGTAGTGTTGCCTACTTCGCGATCCGCGAAGTAGGCGTAATAGGCAAGCTATGCACACGAAATGGAGGAGCGGAGTCTTTTAAATACCTGTACAATCATTAAAAGCATTGTAAAAGTAACTAAAAAGAATTACCTGAGATGCGCATCCCGGGGCTCCCTCTTCCTGGTTTATTGCAGACTTCTTCCTCACAAATGCACATAACAAAACATAACAGGCATGCAGTTCCCATGCCATGGGTACAACAATCGGTGAACCACAGCAGGGTCTTATTGAATCCTTCAACAAGCACATTGGTCTGGAAGTGGTATGGTGTGGAGAACTTGTAGGTTACCCCACACTCATCCCTCATCTATTTCATGTACAAGAGATGAAGCTGGTGCCCCTGTCTGACCCAACGTCTTTGAAATAACCCACATAGGTAAAGATTTCCCACCAGTGCCCTGGCCATCGTGGGTGCAGTCACTGATCTCAGGCAAATAGCCTCAAGGTTCCAGGTGGTATGGTCCACCAAGACCATGCCACCAGTCTAAGGCTTGCAGTCAAAGGCAGTATTAATTTCCAAACGCCCAACAAAGTCTATGCTCACTCATTCAAAATGTGTTCTCACTAAACGGGATGGAAGCATGGGGCCTTTTGCTTTACCCCTGACTTCCCACTGAACTGGCAGGTTATACAGGATCTGCTTAAGAAATCTGATTGTATAATCATCTTGGGTTAACAAAAGTGGACTTATCTTGATGATTTCTGTGCAAGATACAGGCAGTGCATTGTATAGGTTTGGGTATCTAAGGTGGCTTCAGTGTCTTGAGGGAGTTGTTACTGAGTGGAAATTTATGTTGACGCACCAGCGGCGTAAAATATGCGCCTTGTTGCGCCATATTTAAAAAGTGACGCATCTAGGTAGATGCGTCACTTTTTAAACCCCTGCGCCACATTATACCTGTGTCAGGTATAATGTATGCAGAGGGGGCGTTCCCCCGCAAAAAGCCTCGTAATAGTGACGCAGTGAAATCTATGAGATTTCACTGTGTCACTTTTAGGATGCTGTTGCGTCAAAATCTTGCGCCTGCCTCACAGCAGGCGTAAGACTGACGCAAGCCCTTTCACATGGGGCTTTCCCCATGTGAAAGGACGCATTGCTGGAGTTTCGTCACTTTTGTGACACACTCCAGCAATGCGTCACTTTTGCACTTACAGATACGTCAGAAATACTGACGTATCTGTAAGTCCTTGCGACATGATGCGTCATACATTAAATATGACGCATCATTGGTGTCGCAAGGAGTGCGCAGTGAAAAGTGACGCATCGCTGTTTTCACGCAGCGATGCGTCACTTTTCATAAATGAGGCCCTGGGTGTTTGGATGATGTTAAATTTTTATGACGACTTCTGTACACAACCAAGGATGTGTGTAGTATTGTAGAAAATTAGAAATATTGATGTACATAAGCAACGTTCATTTCCCTTTTCCCACTCCTCTCCCTGCACGCACCATGAATACCGTAAAGCATTGACTGCATCCCTCTGCCAGCAAAGGCCTGTACCCATGTGTACATGACAGCCATTTTAGGCACCCTGGCCTCTTGCCCGCCTAAGATTAGAATCACCGGCTTCCCTTCTGCTCGTATTCGAAACCCCCCCCCTCTCTCTCACATGCATAAACCATGAAACCCTCTCCCTCTGCGCGACCCTGCCCTGAAAGGCAGCCCTTCTGCTTGACCCACGCAAACCCCCCATTTCCTCTTGAAGAGGCATCCTTCGCCTCAGCTGACATAGCCCTCCCCAGCTGCACCTGACTGCCCCCGCTCTCTCATGCATGAGTCATAAGATTTCTCTCTCTGTGCGACTCTGTCCCTGTGCACACCCTGGCTCCCCCTTCCCCTTCTCCCTCTCACGGGCAAGTCATAAACCTTCTTCTGCAAGACCCTGTCCTTGAGAGTCACGGCCGCGCCTGACCAACACCTCCTTTCCTTCCATGAATGCCCCTCTGTTGACAAGCCTTCCCTCCGCGCTCGATTGTCCACGCGGCATGAATACCACTCCTTTGATGACCCCTTCCCCCGAGTCCGGCTGACCACACATGTCCGAGGCCATCGCCTAAGCTAGGAGATACCATTTACTGCCCTTTATTGTATGAAGTCACTCCTCTTCAAAGGACCCACTATTGATCCTGGCCACCCCACCCCCCGGGCTATGATCAGGCGCACACATCCTAAACAATTGACAGAACACTCAGCTGCGTGATTGCCCTCCCCTCTTATCAGCAGGTCAAGGGTCCCTATTGTGAACACATGTGGGGTAGGATTGACACGAGGATTATGGGGATGTCTTTTCCTTGTTTCACAATATCGTGATTGTAATGCCAAGTGTTTTGTAAAGTATAAAAGACGGAGTCTCAGCTCACTTGTTAGAGCACCTCCCGAAAGACACCGTGTTTCGTGTCCGAAATGACAGGCTCTCCTCATGAGTAATAAAACTCTGTTCTTGTGATTCCAGCTTCCAGCGCCCGTCTCTTTATTTGATAACTATTTTAGAATGAGAACTAAGAGGCGACTTGCGCCAACAGCCCGGGCATCGATAGAAATGCGGGTCCACCTTTTACAATTGGCGTCCCAACGCGGGGTCCATCAGTAACATAAGGTCCAGTAAGAGAGATCCAGACGAAGAAGTGAACATCTAAATGATTGGAGTATACCTGCCTTGAGAGGGCCCTCGTCCGGCTGCCGATCGAAAGAACTTCACCGATTCTGAACGGACCTCTCTCGAGTGACCTATTGTCCTGACTGGAATCCCACAGGAATGCTACACGGAGTAAGAGAACGATCGGGCGCTGGAAGAGGAAGATGAAGAACTGTCCGTATGGTCCAGTCCGGGTAAGATTAAGTAGGGTGTTTTTACGCCTGATTGGTAGGGTGGTTCTATCCACCTGATTGATTGATTGATTGTATTGGAATCGGTATTTGTATACTGATATTGTTGGTATTGGTTCATTTAGCTTTGGATGCTACTTGAAATATTGGTTCTCTTCTTGAGAACGAGACATTCTCTGTTTGCAAACGGCGATGAATAGGAACGTTCGTCCCTCTTTGCAGATAGAGAAGGGTAGGTATTGCAGACTTTTGTCCCCGTTGTAATCCGTCATGCATACTTTTCTCCCCACTGATTGTTTGAAATCGATTAATAATCGATTGTTGCTCTTTGAGATCTTCCCTGTCCACAAACAGAGACGAATAGGAATATTCTGTCTCCCTTTGCAGATAGCGAAGGGCAGGTAATGCAGACATTTGTCCCCGTTGTAATCCGTCATGCCTGTTTTTCTCCCCACTGATTGATTGGTTGCCTGGACATTGTTGTTCCAGGAATTGTTTCGTTTGAGGTATTTTCTACCTGCAAACAACGTGGAGTAGAAATATTCTATCTAGTCTTTGCAAGTAGTAAAGGGTAGGTTATGCCCCTTTGTGAATTCGTCAGTCCTACCCACTCCCCACTGATTGTTTATTTGGGGGGTAGCTCGCATGGTCCGTCCAGGAGGCTACCCTTATGGAGGACATATGCTCCCCACTCATGGGCCATTTAGTGGAAGTAGGCCATCTGGTCCGTCCAGGAGGCTACCCTAGTAAGTGGAAGTACATCCTTTGGTCTGTCCGGGATGATACCCTAATGAAGGAATATATGTTCCCCTTTTGATTGATAATCTAGTTCCACCCGGACCATTTATTGGAGGTAACTCACCTGGTCCGTCCAAGAGTACCCCTAGTGAAAGGACATATAAAAATGAAGTGATCACCGTACCCTACTAACAGAAAACTTTAGCTCGAAACACGCTAAGGAAAAGAAGGAAAAATAAAAAGAATTGGGCTAAGTCAGTAACTCCCTGATGAGCTTTCGACTTCACTAAAAATAAGAAACATTAGAAAAAGTTTGTAATAAGAAATATAAAATGGCGAAAAATCGACAGCAAGACAGCCACGAGGTAGCTAGGCTTCACTGCCTATTCCTGCTCCCAACATGTCTGCCTCACTGCCCACCACGCCCAAATAACGGTCACATGAAATAGAAACAATTCAATAGGTACCTACCCCCATTCCAGAAGCTCCCGAAGTGCAACAGGTCCGCGGTTACGCCCATCCGGAAGGCGAGGCCTCGATGCGTGCAGGGCTCGGCTGGCCGCAGTCGAAGGGGGAGACTGTAGGGCGGACGGCCCAAGGAATCATGGAGGTCTCCCCTTTCCCTCTTCTGCTGCCCTGCAGGCCACAAGGGAGGGGGGGCTGTCTTGCCTCAGCCACCGACCACCCCCCCACACTCTCTCTCTTGCCTGATCTGGCCATCAACGAGGACCGGAGCCAAGGCGAGGTCGGACAACCCTGGGAGTTGCAGATAGTCCCGCCACATGACCACGCCTGAAAATGACAGGTAGTCCAGCCACACGGCAACGCCTGGACAGTTGCAGGTAGTCCCGCCACATGTCAAGGGGGGGATGTCTTGCCTCAGCCACCGACCCCCCCCCATCTTCAATAGCCGGCACGGCCAATACCAAAGCGGTGGAGCCGAGGAACGGCGCGGGGTCGCTGGAAGGGGGAGGCGGCGCGAACGAGCCTCCCCCACCTCCCTCCAGGTGGAGGCTTCCAGCGACACCCCAATGCTCTTGCTTAAACAGGGTCAACATCGAAAAGCAGTCTTTTGCCCAGGACGGGCACACGCCCCATGCCTTCTCTCCTCAACTTTGAAGATTCTATGAGAGCCGGGGGGCACTCCGATCCCTCCGCATGGGCGCCCCCGTCCCCCTCACTGGGAACTGCGACATCGGCGTACTCCTGCCAGCGCCAGCCTCAGTTTGGAAATGGCTAAAATACAGCCAAGGCACAGACTTGTTCAGTTCCGGAGGAACACCAGAATGACCCGGTAGGAAAAAATTGTTACCGCCCTCCCCACTCTTTGACTAATGGTCCATATTGTTAGACTGTTACCACATTGCGAAAAACTTTTTGAACTACCAACGGAAGGTTCTGGTCCAGCCACGAGTCATTGGAGACATTCTGACTGTGCTGGAACCTGCCTGACCCCACCCAAAATGGCGCCGACACAAAATGAGACTTTTTAAATAAACCTTGTTGCACCCTGATTGCGCAGCTTTTTGCCCCGAGATATGTATGCAGTTTTTGGACAATGAAAGTAGATATGAAGGATATTGAGTATGTGCTTGGAAAAGAAAGCGAAATAAGATGGATATTGATTATGTGCTAGGACAATGAGCTGATTTAGAGTGGGTACAAATTATGTGTTGGAAGCAATAAATTGGTATGAAATAGGAACTGATTGAGCATTTGGACAATGAATTGGTAATATTAGATCTCGAGTGATAGTTGGACAGTGAGATGAAATTATTAAAAATTGAATTATTGGCATGCATCATACTTGCAGTGTAGGAAAGTTCGATATGTTTTTATTTCACTACTGCACTTTATGAAATGAATGACCACCGACTTTTATTCTCCATAGCCGGCCCACTGGTTTGTAGGCCTGTATTTGTGCGCCAACCTTATTCATTAAAATCTTTTAACACGCAAATTTTATCGTAGCGTTTATATTTATGAATGTTGTTGAAATGTATGGCTACAGTCATCGACATAGGCAAAATACATACAGTATGATTAAGGTTGAAGACCAAAAGGGCCCGGTATTTAGCAGCTACACTATGTATCACGGGCAGCCGGAAAGATGTTTTTTTAGACGCCCTTGAGCGATACCACAGAAATTCCACCTGACCGCCACCCTTGCACACGACCTATAAGGCCACGATCGTGTGATTCATGTAGATACGCAGACCATCGATGATTATCTATCTGACGCTACTGGTCCCTCTGGGCTTAAACGCCGAGATGGTAGAGAATGCACCCCGGGGAGATAGGTCGAGTATGTGGTAGGTAAAAACATTTTCGGATTTATGCGCGCTGATGTGTTATGAATGCTGCCCCCACCCCCCTTCTTCTCCTCCCTTCTGCAGGTCCCGTCGGAACGTCGGCTGAAGTATGGAAAAGCGACGATCGAGCGACCGACAAAAGGAGAAAAAGGGGATCTGAGCATAGTACTTATGCTAACAAGCTTTGACAGACGTAGACGTAGATATGACTGTTCCTCCCTAGAACGTAACGACTGGGAGGATGGACTGACATAGAAACTTGACGGGTACTGTATGACGGAAATTGACTCGACATTAGCACGCTAGATAACGCGATTATGACGTTTAATTAGATGAAGGAAAGGACTAGGAAAAGTCCTGAGGTAAGGGTACCCAGGCACCACCCGTCTGGGAAGTTAGAAAATTTTGTTGATGTTCGAAATGTACCACCTCCTTCTCACCCTCTTATAGATATAACCAAGCTGCCTGACTGTTCTCCTGACCAATACCCTCTGTTGCCTCAGGCTGGAGAACATCCAACCAAAGGAAGAAAATCAAAAGTGGCTTAAGATCCACCTATGGGCAATAGCCCGACCAGGTTAATTTCTGACCGGCTGACCGAGGTGTAAGTATTGGCAATTGGGATCGTTTGCAAAAATAGCCAACGAGGAGAGAAGGAGGAAGGGTAAAAAGAACTCAGCCCATGGATAAATAGGATGTTAAAAAATTTTTGTTTGGCCAACAACTGTTTTGTGTTTTGTCGTGAACGCTTTTGTATGTAACACCTGTACTGTCTTCCCTTGACTGAGTTTGTGTGTATGTAATGTACGGACTTATGTCTTCCCTCTGTCTGTGTTTGCGTGTTACCTGACCCCTGTCGTTCTGTGTTGTGAGCGCACTAAATGACCTATTACCGTACACGTCTTTCCCTCTCTCCCTCCGATCTCTCTCTCCCCCTCTATCTGTCTCTGTCTCTCTCTCTCTCTCTCTCTCTCTCTCTCTCTCTCTCTCTACATGTCATATGTGTACTGAATAGAAAAATTGACCGAAACTAAAAATGATTGTGATTTGCCATATTACTACCTCTCCTTTCTACAAAATGAATGAACTCGAATTGGCTAAGAAAGAAAGGACAGGTGAGACGACTAAGGTCCCCTAATCTGGCCCTCCTAAAAAGGGAACTATATGTCAATGGCACCCTATTTTTTATCGTTGTTAGAGACAAACGTCAATGTCCAGATTGGCCCCCAATGCCCAGATTGCCCCACCCCCTTTGCACCCAAGCGCGAATGCCCGAAGCGTCCCAGCCCCACTTGATAGACCCCAGCTGCTGTCCTGGATATGAACATGATGACCCTGAGTAACTGTCGTCCATCGAGAAAAACCTGTTTTACCCTGACTCTCGATGATAGCGCCCCCGCCCAGTTTGAAAAGGTTAGCCAGCCTTGAAGGGAAACGTTAGACTGTTAAGGCTCAGGTTAGAAAGACGAGTCTCCCTGGAGGTTCCGAAATGTTGAGTTTGATGAAATGCACAGTTGATAAGAGTCTGACTTTCCTCCATATGTGACATGTGTAGACGATGAATAAACTTGGCATGAACTCAGTAGGAATGCTGACATATGCACTGCTTGGTAATGAACCTCTGACTGTGACCAATGAGCGTATCTCCCAGGTGCGTAGGATTGAGGGAGGAATTCATATGCATAGATGTCTTCTTCTGCCAGTTCTCTAAAAACTTGTTTTGTACCTATTCAAAGATTCACGATCACCGAAGGAGAAGGGTCGGACGTGACGTACAGCCTGGCTGCAGATCTTGAGACACGTGTGACCTCGACCTAAGGTGGAGCTGCAGAGCAACAAGATACGGGACGAGACAGCAATTTCAACGTGGAAAATGAGAAATGACGGGCCGCCCTGAAGCCCTCCGTCCGCTAACCCACGTGTGCCTGGAGTCTCCGTCCCCCTTCTTTGGGCCCGACTGATGGGCCTGCCTGCTTGTTATCCTTTGCTCCCTTGGTCCCTTTTGTGTGTCCCAGGAACTCTGACCCAACTCCGCTCTCTCTCCTATCGACTATTTGAACCACACACCCTCTTTTCCACGTGACTTATTGCCGAGAGGAAGAACTGCATTCAAGTGGGAATAGGGTGTTGCCACGGAAATATAGGTGCCGAGTATAAGGCGCCGCTAAACGGATTGTTTAGGGAACAGGACTGTGGTCTAACAGCAGAGGACTGACTGCACCCTGCAACGCGTAAGGATAGACCCGAGCTGGACCTATAGCTCCACCGCCGGTGCTCAACAGCGCCAACGAAAGGACATGGACTAAAGCCTACCAGTGATGGCTCACTGCTAAAAAGACACTGTGACGAAGAGATCTTGTGTATCGAACTGAATTCCGCCCTCAACTACTTGGTCAAACTGTTCATTGGTCACATTTTAAGTCAGAAACTTTATGCTATGTAGTGCGTTTAATTGTTAGGAACTCAACGAAATGCAATCTCCTATGTGCTGCATTCTGCCAAACACATCAACTGTCCAAGATTATATGCCATATGTTAGTATTGACAAACGCTAATTCTTCGACCGCACCTGTTTTTATGTACCCTCATCGATTACGAAAATGAACTTTGCTATGTAAAAAGGGGCGACTGTAGAAAATTAGAAATATTGATGTACATAAGCAACGTTCATTTCCCTTTTCCCACTCCTCTCCCTGCACGCACCATGAATACCGTAAAGCATTGACTGCATCCCTCTGCCAGCAAAGGCCTGTACCCATGTGTACATGACAGCCATTTTAGGCACCCTGGCCTCTTGCCCGCCTAAGATTAGAATCACCGGCTTCCCTTCTGCTCGTATTCGAAACCCCCCCCCCCTCTCTCTCACATGCATAAACCATGAAACCCTCTCCCTCTGCGCAACCCTGCCCTGAAAGGCAGCCCTTCTGCTTGACCCACGCAAACCCCCCATTTCCTCTTGAAGAGGCATCCTTCGCCTCAGCTGACATAGCCCTCCCCAGCTGCACCTGACTGCCCCCGCTCTCTCATGCATGAGTCATAAGATTTCTCTCTCTGTGCGACTCTGTCCCTGTGCACACCCTGGCTCCCCCTTCCCCTTCTCCCTCTCACGGGCAAGTCATAAACCTTCTTCTGCGAGACCCTGTCCTTGAGAGTCACGGCCGCGCCTGACCAACACCTCCTTTCCTTCCATGAATGCCCCTCTGTTGACAAGCCTTCCCTCCGCGCTCGATTGTCCACGCGGCATGAATACCACTCCTTTGATGACCCCTTCCCCCGAGTCCGGCTGACTACACATGTCCGAGGCCATCGCCTAAGCTAGGAGATACCATTTACTGCCCTTTATTGTATGAAGTCACTCCTCTTCAAAGGACCCACTATTGATCCTGGCCACCCCACCCCCCGGGCTATGATCAGGCGCACACATCCTAAACAATTGACAGAACACTCAGCTGCGTGATTGCCCTCCCCTCTTATCAGCAGGTCAAGGGTCCCTATTGTGAACACATGTGGGGTAGGATTGACACGAGGATTATGGGGATGTCTTTTCCTTGTTTCACAATATCGTGATTGTAATGCCAAGTGTTTTGTAAAGTATAAAAGACGGAGTCTCAGCTCACTTGTTAGAGCACCTCCCGAAAGACACCGTGTTTCGTGTCCGAAATGACAGGCTCTCCTCATGAGTAATAAAACTCTGTTCTTGTGATTCCAGCTTCCAGCGCCCGTCTCTTTATTTGATAACTATTTTAGAATGAGAACTAAGAGGCGACTTGCGCCAACAGCCCGGGCATCGATAGAAATGCGGGTCCACCTTTTACAGTATGGGCTTGACCACCTAGGGGGGCTTTGGTGTCTGTAGGAAGTGGGCTTTCCATGAAGATTTAAGTACAAGGGGAAGGTTTTTCATAGTACTGCCTTGAAAACCTAAGGGGGCATGGGTGTCTGGAGGATGTGGACTCTCCATGAAGATTTCTATTCAACTTGAAGGTTGTGTGTAGTATGGGATTGGCCACCTATTAGGGCTTGGGAATCTCAAGAGAGTGGACTCTGCATAAAGAGTACAATGCAAAGGGAGAACTTAGTAGGGGTTTGAATGTCTTGAGGAAGAGGGATGTCCAGGAAGACTGCTGTACAAGATGAAGGGTGTGCATAGTAGCGGCTTGGTCACCTGAGGAAACTTGAGTGTCTGGAGTGAGTGGGCTGTCCTTTACTTTTGCCCACATTTTTGAGGGTCCAATGGTACACCTGTGGGAGCCGGAACTGACACCCATTTGATCTTGCTGGAGACTGTGCTCACAGTGAGATTGGGTGGCTGCCAAGGGTTGCAAGCAGCCTATTGTAACAGATTAGGGTCTTCCCCCAACAACACAGCACGCTTGGCAGAAGGCTGCACGCAGTGGGGGTTGGGCACCGGCAATTGGTTGGGTACATGCCAATGAACAGCATACTTTGTAGTAAACAACAACATAGACATTCACTGGAAAAATGAAGGTTAAAGGGATGTATAATTATGAATTCTCTGTTAATTTATGTTTAAAAAACCTGGGGGCCGTGGCTGCAGCCCCACCTAAACTGGCTGCCTAGCAGGGAATATCCAGTGCATCATAGACAAATTAATGCATTTCGGCAATCCTAACGGTGATTTTTCAGTAGGTTAGAGGCTGCAGGGCAAGAGAAAATGTACAGGGATGCTGCCTCGCTGTTTTTGATGAAGGTGCAGTGCATTTCCTTTTGTATTTTAGGGGTACTTTGCCCTCCTCATAATAACGGCCGCCATAATATATCTGGTTTTAAGATGTCAACATTTTACAGCTTATTATGCGCTTTGAGGACGTCTGGAGCACAAGTGTCAGCAGTTTTTTTATATTCATGTGACACTGGAAGTTTTGAGGGGACTGGCTTTCAAGAACCTCAGTAGAATTTCCCTTTAAAATTATAGGGGGCATTTTACACTGCATTGCTTTATGGAAGGCTGTATACAATATTTCCTTACTTGCCCTTTATACCATTGCTCTAAGACCAAAAATGTCTGTATTGTGCACCTGAGTGACTTTTTATTTTTGCCTGCAGGTGAGCATTTGGAGTTACACTCTATTGAACCTTACTCAAAAGAATAAGTACGATCATATTACTTCTGTGAGGAAATCTGACATACTATAATTTTCTTTTCTATGGGAAAGTGCGGAAGCTGCAGTTTTTTTTACTTCTAAGCCTCTATCATTTTTTGGATTAAGTATAAGTCTGCTGTTTCTGCACCAAATGTATTAGCAACTGCTTTTTTGGATTCTCCTTGTGAAATGGCTAATGCTGCGGTACGTGAGTACTGTATGTATGTTATCCTCCCAATTTAAGGATTGTTCTCCTTCCTCAGTATCTAAATGACTAAAACAAGATCCAGCTCTCCTATTTCTCCAGAACTATTGCTGGGGGAGATTTGTGCACTACGTCCTTTCGTGGAGAAGACTAATAACAGGATGCAATGATTAGATGACAAATGCTCAACAAAGGAGGGGCGTGTATCTATAGTAGAACAACAGATTGTAGATCTTTGCGAGGAAACAAACAAAATCAACAGTCTGGAAAGAGAGGTTTTGTGACTTAAACAACACACAGAGGATTTGGAAAACAGGAACAGGCGATATATTCTCTGCATTTATGGCCTTCCGGAGGCATTGGAAAGAAATGATCCTGTATCCTTTTTGGTCTCGAGTTGGACACCCCGGAAGGGATATCAGACCACTGCGTGCGGGAGTGTCTGCGTGCAGGGGCATCAGCGTTTCATGTCAGCATGGAAGTCTTTCTCCACTGCCTGCCCTATCAAATATATGGTGTTTATATACCCATAAAGATACGCTCAGGGGTTCTACCTTGCTGTGTCATATCGGCCGAGGATGATGATGATGATGAACCTTATACACAGTTATTATGCAGCGATAGTAGTCCTGCTGTGATTCTGAGAGTCCTCATGCATAATAAATTAGGCTAGTTCTTGGGGAAAACCACCCAACATTTAGGTAGAACCTAACTAGATAAAAGGTCAGCACTAAAAACCGTTATGTAGTACAATGGCAGGGTAAATGTAGGTAAAAGGTTAGGAGACTACCCAAGCCTATTTTGGGGTACATTGCAATTCATAACAACAGACCTATCAAAATCACCCCTTTGATGGAAATAAAACATTGATTTTAAATATTAAATAAGTTACCTCTAAATAAACCTTGTTGCCCTCATGGCAGGGTGCATAACATTTTAGAGTGGAACATGTGTGACATTTATACATTTTATGTTCCCCAACTGATCAGGCTGTAAATTAAGCTTGGGCGGAGTTTCACTCCACAGAATTTCACAGAGTTACCGAGAAACTCAGCAAGATTCCGCAGAGTTCCGTGGGCAGTCGGAGTTCCAGCCCTGATAAATTTTTTGTTGGGTCATGCTATCATAAAGCAGGAAAGCAGGAAATGAATGCACAGGCTTAAATGAAATGAATGTAAAACTTCATATTTATCTACTCTTTTTATTGGAAATTGGGACATTTACTTAGAAGCAACATAGAGGCAGTCTTCCAAGGAATTCCTTCTGCTGTCATGGCATTTTGCTCATTCAAATTTCAAAGCAGTGTTTGAAGTATGTTTTCTGCTCTCTGAAGACCCTGGCTGAGAAGGGCAGATAAGCTCAACTGTGCAGTTTCCCACAGCCATTCATGTCAAGGCGGTTGTCATCACGGCGAGGTCTAACCGGGTTCCCACCTTGAGCAGTAATTGCTCTCAAATGAGTAGGTGCTTTGTTTCCAAAGAGAAGCTAGTCCTGTAATTGTGACTTTTTTGCTCCAAACCAAACTTACTTAAGAGGGCATTTGGCCAATCGCAAGCCGCCTAAGGCCACTTTAAAGGCTCACCAATCGATGGGTTTACCCGATGCTGGTGTCAAGTTACTGTTCACCTCAAATAGTAGACATTCAAAATGCAAATGACCGGCATTCAAATGTTAGGTGACACATAGGGGACTTTTAAATTAAAAAGGGCCTACAACTCCATCCTCAAACATTGTGCATATAATTGGTTCTTACAGTGGCAAAACAACGTGGGTTATGTGTATTTGTGGTGTAATATTGCATTTATGTAGCGCTCTACGCCTAATGAGGCACTTTTCATTTGCTTAGTCTGGCTTTACACAATCTGGTTACATTGCGGGTTCTGTGTACAGTGGTTAGCCCAGAAAGATGCATATCACCAAGATCTTTATCCATCTTGAAAAAAAAAGCTGATTTGGAAACAAAAAAAGAAGAATACCGATTCACTTTGTAATCCCCACCACAGGCTTTAAAAGCTCATGTGCAAAACTTGCACTACTTGAGTACGAGTAAAGTGTTGACAGCACCCAAAAACCCTGTGCGTGTCAATAAAGCATCATTGAATTAAACTGTGGTACTCGAAGACCCACCTCTTTCAGCTCCTCCTATTTTCATTTTTGTCACTCAAACATTTCTTCATATAATGTGGGCCATCTGCTGAGTTGGAAGCTTGCGGGGATATGCCATACACAAGCACTGACTAAAAAATATGAACTGATATAAATATATGTTATGTGCTAGTGTGGACAGAGCCAGCACCTGACATTCACAGGTGAATGTTTTTTCTTCTCTCATCTGTGACAATATAGCTAGCCATCAAGGGCTTTCCACCCTGCTGTGTTGTATAAATCAAGGGCGGGATTCACGGATCTCATGGGCAGCAGACATGTGCTTAAGGGGGATTCCCTTGCGGAACATGCCAGGTTCTGTGTCCGTCCTCTGTAATGAAACTTCTTTCAGTAGAAATACCGGACTGCCTTGTCTGGACAGCCTGGCTTTTAACTGAACATGCATGAACCACTCGACACCCTGTTTACCAACCTTTTAACACTAATTCATATTCTTAACATTCACATCAGTTTTCCACGCTGGGCTCACCTGTACACAGCTGTATGCAGGAGCATTAACGAGTGCAACTGTGGGTGTACACCCTGGTACCCGCCGGCATAAGTGAGCATTTGTTTATGTGTATATTTGTTTAATGATGGAATAATTTATGTGTTAGGATTAGGAACAACTGTCTATAAGAACTATCGTAAATTTAGCATGCAGTCCAAGTTTTTCCAGTATCTGGGGTACTCCATCAACTCCCAATGCCATGGATTTCCACCAGTCAAACCCCTTTGGCAGTACACATTCCACCAGGGCATCTCACCACTTATTCCTTCATATTTTTCTCTGTAGGTCAAGAGGGCTGACAGCCATCACACCACTATCTCAAGCTGGTCCAGTCACCACGGTATCTGGACACCGTGCTCATGATACATGTCGGTAAATCATTGCCAAAGCTTCAGGAGGACCTGCCATAAAAAACTATCCACCTCAAAGTTCTCCAATGTGTGATTGACTTTCAGCTTTGTCCCACTCAAGGAGGATTATGTGTTTCAAAAAGTGACAAAGTCCCTTTCTGAGTTAGGAATCAGAAACGTTTATGAACGTTTTGACTTCTACAAATTCACCAAGAACAAACCCCTTACTGTTTCATACCTGGGCTTCACAGTGAGCCTCACATCATGCCTAGGTCTTGACTGCCATTGTTGCTTTGTGCTGTTTGGTGCTATGGATTTTTTGTAGTTTTGGTCTCTATTTGTGTGGCACATTTTACTCTATTTTTTCTAATTTGCAATTTTTATTGTTTTGTCTTTTGACTTCATTACTATTTTGGTACTACATAAATAAATTACAGATTGCACTAAATCAAGCCTTTCAGCTCTGTGCCATAGGCACGAGAAATTCAATTCAGTTTAACTTAGTGATTTTGAGAATTCACTCCGACAAAAACTGTGGTTATTCCTTGAGGTGGGCAGTCTCTCCCACCAAAGAATAATCCAACTTCTTACAATGCTTGATTTGCTTTTTAGTCTATAATAGTATTATAAAACTACCTCACATAAATATGATGCATCTTCATTGATTTCTGTGTTAATTGTCTTCTTGTTTATTTTTTAATCAAGTTACCACACACACAACCCATGTGTGTGGTAACTTGATTAAAAAAATGGTAAACAATCCTTAAACTTGCAGACATCTTTTTGCCATGCCATTAAAAAGAGAAGCAGTATGCGGGCAAAGGGAGAAGCAGTAAAAGTAGGGCAGAACTTGAACCTAACAATGAGACTGGCAGACCAGATGTCCAATTTGGTAAATATGGAAATGATAACTGTGACAGTAATTCTATTATCCGCAGGTATTTCTGTTGTATTACGAAACTGCACCTCAAATCGGGGATGAACCAGCAGTAGCATCATTCCCACTGATGTTTTCTGAAACTGTTCTCCATCAGAAAAATGCTGCTTCAATGAAATTTTTGATGGTATATTCCGGAAAACACTGGAGATGCATATTATCAAAAACGGCGTTAAAATTATCGTCGATTTAGCGGCAGGAAACTGCTGCTAAAGTGGCAATAATGGGCTTGATAATATGCCCTTGAGAATTCCAATAGAAGCTTATGTTCCCACACCAGAACATGGGCTAAGATGGGAATTCACAGTTTCCTGCCTCTAAAGCGGCGATAATTTTAACGCCCTTTCTTGATAATATGCCCCGAAGTTATGTAGCAAAAACCAGTGTTCAGTAAAGGTATTACTGGATAATTTTGCGCTTCACCTGACAGTTCGTAATAAGGGGCTCAAATGCAAAAGGTACTCTCAGGCTCCTACTAATTGTTATTTTTAAAGAAGGAATAAAGGTCCCTTCAATCTTCATCCAGTAATCTTCTAAATAATAATATTATATCCCTTCTCATAAGCAAAAGCATTCAAATCATCATTTTTTTATCTCTAGAACTGAAACAATATCGAAAAGAAGACTAATAAATTCATTTCTTAGACCGAACATGATAAATTGTACTTCCTTTGAATTTTTGTCTGACATCTGTGCACCTATGCACCAGGAGATTCCAAACCTGATAGCATTTTCCATTGGCAAACTTGCTATTAACATTCGAAATGGCACAAGCAGGCTCTTGTTAAATAGAACCTCACTTTCTTATGAATAATACATCATATTTAAATGAAACAGCAACCTAATACTGTAATTAAGCCAAGCAAAATTAAAACCATGCTTCAAGGAATGTTTAACTTTGTAAAGCACATAGTCATAAATCAGATCCAAATATTGATACATATTTGGTTCTTCCACAGTAGCTGGAAGCTTACCGACAACTCCTAACAAAATTACAAATGTTCATCACTGAAATCAACATTAAAACTATCTTGAATACAGAGCTATGCTTCGAAGTGCAATGTAGAACTAGCAGTGATTTGTTTCGGTTGATTTATTTCATTGACTTGTGAGAATGTTTGGGTAGTAGCACAGAACGTTTCCTTGTCAAAAGTGGACTTTTGTGCATGAGATCCACAAAGATGCATCCGAATTGTGCTGTGATATTTAAGATGTAATTTCACAAAGAAATGTTTGAAAAAAATGAGACCAAGTAAAGTGTTCTACAGATCATTTAAATGTAGTTTTCAGCACAATTCAGCAGTCAGTAAAAATATTCTGGGCATTTAACATGCCTCAAATCATCTTTTATGGTGTATGCAAGCATCTAGCTTAACTCCTACCGTCTATTTTCAGTTAGTGTTGTCTGGTTAGAGAGCTGCAAATATAATAATTTAAAGATGGTGGATTAATTGTAAATGAAAGTATAACCTTAGAATATTTGAAGTTTGTGTAGCTTAAGTGTGGTTTGTATGGGGAAAAATGTTTTCCTAACTTTTAACTAAGCTTCAAGCTTTGGTTTTTTCATTGAATTTAATATTGTTTAATAAAAATGTGTTTCAACTCATGGAGTCTAGTGTCATTGAGTGGAGTGTTGTTATATGGGATGTCTTGCAGTGTAGTGGAAGAGAGTGCTGTAATGTCTTGGCATTGAGTGGAGCATTGTAGAGTGGAATAAGGTGGAGTAGAGTAGAATGGAGTGGCGTATTGCAAGTAAAGTGTTATAAGGTGTAGTGACATGGTGTTGAGCTGTATAGTGGACTGGTGTGCCGTAGAGTAGAGTATGGTGTTGTAGATTGTCATAGTTTGGAGTAGACTGTTTTAGAGTGAAGTAGGTTGAAGAAAAGTGTCATAGAGTGAAGTATCGCTGAGTGGAGTGTTGTAGAGTACAGTTGAGGAGAGTGTCATAGAGTGGAGTGCCATGTCATTTAGTGGAGTGGCGTATCGTAGAGAGGAGTGTAGTGTCGCTGATTGTCATACAATATACTTCAGTGGTGTAGAATGGATGGACATAGAGACAAGTTGAGTGTCATGGAGTGGCATAGAGTGTAGTACAGTGTTGCAGAGTGGAGGAGTTGTATACAACGGAGTAGAGTGCTGGACAAGCGGTGTAGAGCATGATATTATACAGTTGTGTAAATTGGGATAAAATATAGTAGAGTGGAGTATAGTCGAGTGGAATACACTGTAGTGGGATAGTGTAAAGTGGAGTAAAGTGTCATATAGTGGGGTGGCATTTTGTAGACTGTAGTGGCGTGGAGTGCAGTAGGGTGGAGTGGCGTAACATAAAGTTGAGTAAAGTGTCATAAATTGGAGTTCCGGGTTGTACAGTACAGTGTAGTGACATGTCATATACCATTGTAAAGTGTTGTAGACTACAGTAGAGTGGAATGGCATACAGTCTAGTTGAGTTGTGTAGCATGGATTGGTGTACAGTACAGTACAGTGCTGTAGATTGTGTTGCAGTGGATTGTCATACAGTGTTATAGAGTACAATGGCACAGAGTGGAGTAGAGTGTGGAAGTGTGTCATAGAGTAGAGTGGAGTAAAGTGAGGTGCAGTGACATACAACAAGTTGTGTACAGTGTTGTATCGATGACTAGAGAATAATGAGTGGAGTAATGTGTTGTAAAGTGGAGTGTAGGGGTATAGACATGAATCAACTGTTTGAGAGTGGCATAAATAGTAGATTGGAGTTGTATAGTGTACTGTAGTGTGTCAAACAGTGGAGCTGTGCCGAATGGATTGTTCTATAGTAGGCTAGAGTGAGGTAACGTTTTGTACAGTGAAGTGGAGTTGAGTGGAGTGGCGTAATACGTACAAAGTATAATTGAGTGTATAGTCGTGTCGTAGGGTAGAGTGGCATGGAGTAGACTATAGTGGCATAGCGTAGGTAGTAAACAGTTATAAATTGGAGTGGAGTCTTGGAGAGTAGATTGGAGTGCTGTGGCACAAAGTATAGAAAAATAATATTTAGTGGAATAGAGTGTTGTACAATTGAGTGCATAGGCATAGAGTGGAGCATAGAGTTGGACAGTGGAGCGTACAGGGATAGAGTGGAGTAGAGTTTTGTAGAGTGCTGTGACGTGCAGTAGACTTTAAAAGAGTGGAGGAGAGTGACATACACTGATTTGAGGTAGAATGGATTACTGTGAAGTGGAGCAGCAAACAGTGGAATTACGTACAGTGGAATACCATATATTGAAGTGTAGAAAAGTGGAGTGGCTTAGAAGGGAATAACGTAGAGTGGAGTGGCATAAATTTGAGTGGAGTAGCATAGTTAAGGAAACTGATATATATTGGAGGGACGAGTCATACAGTATAGTGGAGTGCTGTGTGATATAGTGTTGGAAACTGCCATGTAGTGGAGTAGAGTGTTGTACAATACAATATACAGGCATAGAGTTTATTTTATTTGTTACATGCTTTTATTATGTATTATATGTGTTTTAATGATTTTAAAGTTGAAATCGAATAAAGCTATCTTTGACGTCACTCCACTGTATGCTATCACTCTCCACCCCACTCTACTGTACACCACTTCAGCTTACACTACTTCACTGTACCACACTCCTTTGTGTACTGGGACACTACACACTATTACTCCCTACGCCACTACAATGAAGAACACTCCACTCTACGCTACTATACTGTATGCCACTCCTGTCTATGCTATTCAACTGTATGCCACTCCGCTGTACGCTACTCAACTATATGTTAATCCACTCTACACCATACCACTCTACACTATTCCAGTTTCGGCCAGTCCACTGTATGTTGCTCTAATCTGTGCACTATTCTCCACACTACATAACTCCACTCTACAAAACTCTACTACACTCTATATCACGCTACTAGACTCTACTTCATGCTATTACCATACACTCCACTGTAAAATTATAATATATGGTGCTGGAGTGTGGGGGATTGCAGATATCCGGTATATCCAACTATATGAAAATTGCTTCCTCCAATATTTACTTGCTGTACCGAGATCAACATCGACGTTTGTATGCCATAAGGAGCTAGGCATGGCCTACGTTATTGATGTCATAAAACTGAGCCCTATCTTGTTGTGGCACAAGATATGGACTTCGTCAGAAACTTTTTTTTAATAGGGATGTAGTGACGGATTGTTTGAATTTACAGGGGGCAAGCAAAATTGACTGGTTTACATATGTCAAGGGATTTTTAACAGAGATAGGACACCCGGAATTTTTCAATTCCCCAAACACCCTGGCCACAATTTCACCGTATAATACTGTGGATATACATTTGGAACTATAAGTATCCTTCAGAATATGAACTGGTCGTCCCCCCAACTTGGTTGCAAAATTGCGTACTGCACCAATGGATCGGGAAAAGGCCAATTTCCTTGTATTAGAAGCAGACGACTGTAGGAGAGTAGGGTCTGCTATCCTATGGTCACCCCAAATTTTTGCTTTTTGCTTCACTGGTTTATGACTTAATGTGGCTGTGGGCCTGCTAATCAGACCCACAGCCTGCTGTTCTCTCTCTAAATTATATGCCAATGCACTCTAGGTGCATTACCATTTGGATCTGGTTCACCTTATATGCCCCTGTAACAGTGTACCCCAGGTACCCAGGGCATAGGTGCATCCAAGGCCTACCAGGGGGTGCAGCATGTATTATGCCACCCCTGGCCTGGCCTCCATATTTGACACAACTGGCTGATCAATCAGCTGGGGTAAGTTGGTGTAATCACCTCTTACTTAGATATAGTATACCTATATTTAACCTATCTGGACACATGTTAACCTATATGCCACTCCAATGGAAGGCCTCGACAATCCTGGATGCAGAGTGCTTGGTTTCATGTGAGATGGTGCTCTGGCACGAGCTGAGCCCGTCTGCTGCTGTCGGGAACAACTCCCTTAGCTGTTCGGGGATATTGCCATACCATATACTCTTAAGTGCATTATAATCCTCGCGGTTATTTGCTAACTTTGGTTTGGCTTTATCAAAACATGTCGAGTAAGGTGTCATACAAATTGGGATACTACCCCCTCGCCAATTCTGGCGACGGGAGTAGCATTCCACCCTTCTAGAGGGACACGACATGTACATAACCTGAACGCCGGTTAAAGTTAACTCGAGCCTCAGCATCACAAAATGGATGCTGCCACCACAGACACAAGTCTGACCTCCTGCTGCTGGGAGTCCTTCCAGCGAGGGAGGCTTGGACAAAGGGTTTCCTGCCTTGGGAGGTGCAAGCACCACCCCAGACAGGATTTTGTGTATTGGGTAGGACAGGGCTGAATAGAATGAGACATGCCTGGGGCACACAAGTTGTCCCTGTGCATAAGCCAGTCCAAACCGGTGCTGGAGCTTTCCAGCCCCAGTCCTGGCGTGGAGCTGGACAAAGGAAAGGGGGTGTAACCGCCCCCCTTCCTGGTCCCACCCAGAGGAGGGACCTGGCAGGTGATCCGGCCCTCAGATTGAGAATAAGAGTAGGAGCTGTGTCCCAAAACTTCAGATCATCCTGCACTCGACTTGAAACTAAGAAGAAAACTGGACTTCGACATTCTGCTGCACAGAAGACTGAAGAGCATCTCCCTTGTGGCCAAGGAGTGACCACCCTGTGAATACAGGTACCATCCAGCAACTCGACGTCTGCTTTGCCGCCGCCTCCCGCCAGAGCCCGAGCCCAGAGTCCGACGAGACCCAGACTTCCAGACATCTCAAAGCGCGATCCACAGTCCCTGAAAAAGAAGAGACCCGTGGAGGCACCGAGAGACGTGGGACCGGCCATCTCGAAAGACTCACGAGAAGCTGATCAGTAACGTAGGCCATGCCTAGCTCCTTATGGCATACAAACGTCGATGTTGATCTAGGTACAGCTAGTAAATATCGGAGGAAGGAAATTTTATATAGTTGGATATACCGGATATCTGCAATCCCCCATACTCCAGCACCGTATATTACTGTGGATATACATTTGGAACTATAAATATCCTTCAGAATATAAACTGGTCGTCCCCCCGACTTGGTTGCAAAATTGCGTACTGCACCAATGGATCTGGAAAAGGCCTATTTCCTTGTATTAGCAGCAGAAGACCATGACCCATTTCTATTAAAATTAATTCCCAAATATGAGAAAGTATTTGTTAGTTCTATCTTTGACTGATCTAGAAAAATTTTACATTGTACATTTCTCTTTTGAGAGCAGCACATACTAAAGGTTTTACCTATATTTATTTTTAAACCTCTATTAGCCATATAACTTGCAAAAAGTCTAAGCGCTCTCTGAAGACCAAGTTGGGTCCTTGCCATAATAACCACACTGTCCGCGTACAATAGTATCGGGACAGCGCAACCATTAATATGGGGGTAATCCAAATTAAAATGAATAAGGTAAATAGCAATACTATTAATATAAAGATTGAACAAAAAAGGCGCAAGTATACAACCTTGCCTAACCCCTTTTTTTATGGGGAAAGTTGCTGTACATTCTCCCTCATTCCCATATCTAACTTTAGCCCCGGCCCCCTGGTATAACTCTTTTATAAAATTCAATATATTGGTATCAATGCCCAGTTTTTGCAGGGTGTCCCATAGGATTTCGTGGGTCAAACAGTCGAATGCCGAATTTAAGTCGACATAAGTTAGGAATAAATTTCCCTTTTTTGCTACCACGATTTTCCCTATCATTAATGCCAAGTTTAACCCCTGCTCAACTGTGCCTAGCCCCGCTTTTAACCCATATTGAAACTTCAAAAGGGCAGCAGTATGTTCAGCCCATGACTGTAATCTATTTAAAATTATTCTACCAGCCACTTTCATCAAGGAGTCTAGTAGGTCAATTGGCCTATAGCATATCGGGTCATTTCTATCCCCTTTTTTAAATATAGGAACCAAAATTGCCTCTTGCTAAGTACGTATGAAAGCTGTATCATTGCTACTGTTTAAAAAATTTGTCAGGAGGAGAGCCCATAGTTCTATCTTAGTTTTATAGATATCCACAGGTACCCCGTCAGGTCCTGGTGCTTTACCTGCGGCACTTTCCCTATAGCTGCCTCCACCTCAGAGACAGAAAAGGTGATATTTAAAGGAAAAAGTGCCTGCGAGTTATTTTCTTCTAGCCCACAAACATCAGTATGTCCAATACCTAAATTTTCATCTTTTTTATACAACTCTGAATAATTTTTTACCCAGATGTCTTCATCTATGGCCACCTCAATAGTATCAGTTTTCCTGAACTGAAAAAAAGGGGCTTTCACCGCTTTCCAGAATCCGATGTTGGCTTTTAGGGTGCAGGCTTGGTGTAAAGCTTGCCACGCATCCTTTCTGTTTTTGATAATACCATAATAGTTAGCCCTGGCTGTTTTTATCTCTAAGGCGTTTTTTGGTTTAGATTTAAGACTCTTAATTAATACAGCGTGGGTTTTACTACACTCGGTGTTAAACCATCCCTCCACTCTATTTTTTGTGTTTTTTCTTTTTGTTCTTGTAAGGGCCTTCCTGATCTCTTCTGAGATCCTATGAAAGGCTGCAATAACTAGGGTGTTATCTTTACTCTCTGAGAGGCAGATCATGAAATCCTCAAACTTGTTTTTTAGGAGGCATGTGAGAAAGCCAGTGGGCTCTACTTTATTCCAGCCAATAGAATATCCATTTAATTTTGTTAAAGTCAACCTGTAGTTATAAAGATTGTCAATAGCAGCCTTGTTCTTGTTGTTGTTTTTTGCCATGACAGAAAAAGAGAAACTAAGGGGGAAATGGTTACTGATTGCAATGTCAACTACTTTAAAATTTGAGACATTACAGGAATAGCAATTTGATGCCAGGGCAAAGTCTCGTACCAAATTACACCCCCTGCCATTAAACGTTGGACTAAAATCCACCTGCGGGCTACACAATTCATTAATATACCCCATGTTGGGATAAAAAGGTATTAAAGAAGTTTCCATGGGTTGAATGAACAAAATGAGTACATGGGTCTCCTTTAAGATTTTCCATCCCGCAAATCCTAGTGCAACTAGGCAGGCATAGATGACAGTTAAAGTCTCCTACCCATAGAATACATATCGGCGTCTGGCTGTCATCGTTCGTGTTTAACAGGCTTTGTGAGAGTTCATTAAAAACATAGAGGGAATCTTCCTTCATTACAATAATATAAAAATGAATCAACCTAATAGTTTGATTTCCTCCTATTTTAAATGTCAGGGCCTGATAATAAGCAGACCCCACATTGTGTTCCATAATTTTAATATTTACCGTGTTAGATATATAGGTACAGAGACCTCCTGAGTTTCTCCCACTAGCAGAGGGTTTTGCAGGGGTATGAGAAGTTTGAAAACCATTCATGTGTATGGGATCCAACTCCTAGCTCTCCTGACAACAAAAAATTGAGAAATTATCTAATAAGGGGAGGAATGCTGGATCACTAAATTTACTTGTGAGCCCCGCTACGTTCCAGTTTAGCAAGCTTAATATAATTGAACTCTTAATTGTGGGTGCTTGCTTTTTGCAGGGAAATGTATCACTCCCACTTGCAATCAGTACTCGGAATTCCTTTAGAACCAGCTGTGGATTTGCTATTCTTAGTTCTCGGTCCTCAACTGGGCCAGCGATACTCCTAACTATTCTGTGTGCCATTGTTTCTCCTGTAGCTGAATGTTGATTGACTACCCCTTGTTCGTATTCTCCTCCTTCGTTTAAGGGCAACAGATTTCGAAGGGCTTCTACATGGTACTTCCCGAGCTCCCTCGCTGTGCCATAATTTCCCCGCCCACTGTTACCCACCAGATCAGTATTCTTAGTCCTAGGTGACTTAAAGGAATAATACTGACCTCTTCCTTCCCCCCTTCCAACTGTACCTCTGTGCGGAAACTGACGTCAGTCTACATTCTGTAAACCACTAAACCTGTTTTGAGTCGGTATTTCCATCAAATCGTTAAAAAGAACGAACTCATCATATGCCATCCTCCTCATTGAGCGGCGGTTTGTGACCTTAGTCCACTCCACCCTCCGCTCATCTAAGATAGTTGAAGTATAAAAATAAGAGAGCGGCCGGGCTTCTATCTTTGTCCAATCATTATGGTGACTCCAATTACAGATATGAATCACCGTGCGAGGGTCCCTAAAATTCACTAATACGCAGTCCCCTGGAATGGTTTTTGGGCTATTATCCACCCATGGTGTTCTACGGACCATTAAAATTTCACTCATAATGTGATGAGGTAGGGGACGATTCGTATTCAGCCAATGTACTGTTTTATTCTTCAAAGATTTAAATGTTTCCTGTGTGGGATCACTTAATTCTTTGACACCGGTTAGTACGGGCTAGTTTCCGGGGGGAGGTTTAATCTTTGGGCCTTCTGTCTTATTCCCTTAACCAGGGCCTCTCCACTCTCCTTGGGGCAAGGTTTAGATGTTAAAGTCTCCTTACCTATGGGCTGGGTGAGGGCAGGTTCCACTGATTGCTTAGTCCTCTGGGTATTAGGAATAATGGGGTTAGTTGCTGCACAGTGGGTGTGGTTTTGTTACTTGTTACATCTTTCCCTTTCACTGGTCCTTCCTTACTAATAGGTAAAAGCTGACGGAGTTGTTTCTTAATGTTTGATAATCTAAATTCTAATGGTTTAAGGAGGGATTTTACCAGCGTCCCTAGCTTATCCATCATCGGGTCATCTATCGCCTTAATGGTAGAATCTATACTTGCATTCCCTCCAACAACCAGGTCTTGGCTTGGTATCGTTGGCGGTTGATTTGTTTGACTGGTCGGGGATATCCAATCAAATCCCCTTGTTGCTTAGTCGTATGTCACTCTTGCCCTGGGCCTTTGAAAGCTTTGGATTTCTACCTCCTCTTACACTAATGTTGGCCCGCTTTCTTTTAGGTATCGCTCCCTCTCTTCTCTCTCGTTGCTGTAGGTCAGGGAGGGTTGCCATTTCACTAATTATGGCAGAGTTAGGGGTAAAAAGTAAGTCTGCTACATCTTGGGGTTCCGAATTTAATATCGGGTGTAACTGTTCTTGGGTAGGGGTATCAAGTATCTGAACTTCAACATCAGTGGGCTGAGGTAGAGTGGAATACTATACAGTAGAGTGGAGAAGATTGAAGTTGCGGACAGTATAACAGCACAGACTGGAGTGCTGTACAGGAAAATATCATAGCAAATATCATAGTTTGAGTACTGTGGAGTGGCATAGAGTAGAATAGCATAGAGTGGAATAGTGTAGAGTGGAACAGCGTACAGTGGAGTGATATGCAATGGAGCGGCATACACTATAGTGAGGTACATTGAAGTGGAGTAGAGTGTAATAGCATAGTGTAGTGGCATCCAATGGAATAATTGAGAATGAAGTGGCATACACTAGTGTGCAGTAGAGTAGTGTACAGTGTAGTGGCATACAGAAAATAGCATAAAGTAGAGTGTTTTACAGTGTATTGGGATGCAGTGGAATAGCATTGAGTGGAGTGGCGTACCTTGGATTGTTGTAGAGTGGAATAGCATTTGATGGATTAGCGTATAGTGGAGTGTCATACAGTGAAATGGCGTAGAGTTGAGTTGAATATAGTGTAATAGTTAGAGTACACTTCTGTAGAGTGGATTTGTGTACAGTGTAATAGCGGACAGTGGAGTGTTGTAGAGTGGAGTGTAGTACAGTGTAGTGGTGCAGAGTGTAATAGCATATAATAGCATATAGTGGAGTAGCGTACAGTGGTGTGGCATACTCTGGAGTGGTGTAGACTCGAGTGACATACAGTGGAGTGGGGTAGAGTGTAAAAGTATACAGTGGAGTGGTGTACATTGACGAGGCATCCAATGGAATAGCGTAGAATGAAGAGGTGTAGAGTGGAGTGCCATACACTGGAGTGGCATAGAGTGCAGTAGCTTACAGTGGAGTGGCATACAGTGGAATAGCATACAGTGGAGTGACGTACAGCTGAATGGCATAGAGTGGAATAGCGCATAATGGAACAGCATCCACTGGATTGGCATTCCTTGGAGTGGCAAAGACTGTTGTGGTGTAGAGTGGTGGAGTGTACAGTGTAGAGAGCAGTGGCATACAGGAGAGTTGCATACAGTGTAATACCATCAAGTGGAGTGGGGGAGAGTGGAGTCTCATACAGTGGAGAAGTATAGAATGGAGTGGTGTATAGAGTAGTGGGGTACGGTGGAGTGGCGTACAGATGTATGTGAAATTTAGCAGCAATGCAGATTACGGTGTGCATAGTAGAGGAAAAGAGTGCATTGCACAAGATTGTGTTTCACTAGATCTACCAATCAGTGCAGACCCATGCATTTTAGATTGCATTGCTTCGTAAATCTGACTTACGAATTTCATTGATCATGTGACTCCGTGTGTGACACAAAAGTACCATAATACAATAATACAGCTTGGCCTTGGTTAAATTTTGGGCCATGGTATATCGAGGTAAGTTTGCATTATACTGTGCAATAGGGCAATAACAAGCCAGTATATTATTGAGTAATGGCTGCTTTTAGAAAATTAAGAGCCAGTCATATTGTTTTTACTACACTTTGGCTGTGTACTGTGTTAGGGTCTCAGATATAGGTAAGTAGTAGGTTTTATTGTATTTCCTTACCTATTACCTATATTTATGTGATAATAGGTAGAGAAAAGTATATATATATATATTTTTACCTATTTTTAAATAAGTTTACAGAATACTGTGCTAGAACCTAATAAGTACTGTAGTTTTAGGACAATATTTAAAGATGTTTCTTTATTTTGTGCTCCATAATATTTGTTTAACATATATAGAAACTTATAATTATTTTTCCTTACCAATGATCACTTTACTAAGGAGGAAATAGGAAGGGAAAATTTAAAACCTAATACTTCCCACCATATAACACTGACAAAGTGGCCTTAAGAAAAATGGCAACCTTAAACGTTTGTAAAGGCAAATCAGATAATAATGGAAAGGGGCGACCATTCGGTCCCCCCGAACGTATGGTGGAGTACCACGATCCCCCCGGGAAGCCATCTTGGGCGGGAGGCAAGTCTCGGCTGGTATGCCCGAAGTGGCGTAGCCGGGGCGCGCCTTTTTCCCGCCCTGGAGTGGGCTGGCCTAGACACTGACGCGGCCGGCCACGCCCTCGGGGCAGGCCGGGGCGGGTTTACGACCGCCCTGGAGACGGATAAAAGGAGCAACAAGCCAAGGAAGCATCCTCTTGTTCCTGTGCTCTGAAGCTGCACCACCTCGCTGCACGTGAGCTCGAGACGGAACGAAGAGCCAATTTTGAGCGTTGTAATCTTTCTTGTTTGTTTTGCAGATACTCTGTTGGAGAAATGCCTAAGAAGGCGGGAAAGCGAATGACTACCGACCAGATGCTGCGTATTCTCATGAAAGAGGTGACCGACCTAAAGAAGCGAATGGCGGAGAAAGACGAGGAAGGGGGGCCGAAACGTCCTCTGGCAGGAGCAGCTCCAGGAGGAAAAGGCAAAAGGCCCAGAAGGGGAGCAGCTGGGGGGGACGTCCCGGTTCCCTGTACTCCGCTCGAGGCACCCACCCCTGTGCCGGAGGAAGGGAATCCGATTCCCGTGGTGGTCACCCCCGTATCCGGGGAGGATATGCCGCCCGAGCTGGCAGCACAACTAGCAGCGTGGTTGGGTAAAGGTAGCAAGGGCGCCACAGCTGACAACGCGCAGGTTTTGATGAAGCAACTGCGGGAAACAAGGGAAGCGACGAAGGCTCCACCGCCGGATGCGGCAGTGGGAATACCACCTGGGTCAGGTCCAGTTGCAGATACAGCTTCCGGTTCAGGTAAGCGGCCATTGCCGATTGCGAGGGATGAGTCGGCACCCTCTCGAAGGGAAAAGTTGGGTCAACATGTCCCTCTGGCTATCAAAGAGAAGATATGGGCAGGGGAGTATATAAACATCTTCTCGTTGCTTACCGATCATTATGAGATGGAGCATGTTAAGAGCCAAAAGGAGCTCATGCATCCGAGTGTTTGGCGCGCAAAGATGGCCGTCTTTAAGGTAAATGAAAACATTGGTAATTGGGGCAAGGCATGGGGGTTTTTTACATCCATCTTGGGTGAACGTAGGCCCAAATTGCTGTCCGAATTGCCGATTTATCAGTCACGGATCATGGGATATTCAGTATCTCACGAGGGCAACCATTGGTTTTGTTATGATAATATTTTCAGGAAAGCGAAAGAGCATGACAAAAACTTAACCTGGGATTGTTATGATTCTGTGTCCTGGTCCAAAATGGAGGACTCTGGTATGTTGAAGGTGCCATTGGTAGGGAGTAACGTTGGCGAATCCTCCCGCCAATATGCGGGGACGCCCTTTCGATCAGGTACGAGTAGCGACAATCACTCGAGGCCAATCGGCAACACAGGTAAAAGAGGGGTGTGTTGGAACTTTAACAGGGGGAAATGTACTAGGCCCCAGGGGTCATGCAAATTTAGGCACGAATGTGGGGGGTGTGGGCAATCATCCCATCCTGAGTCCATGTGCAGAGCCAAAACGGGTGATAACGGGGGTAGAGGAGGCGCCAAACAGGTCTGACATAGTCTGAGGGGCGCCTTTACCTACTCCGATTGATACCATGGCAATGATTCCCTGGCTCAGCGAATACCCGGATCACGCTTCCGCTGGGGTGTTGCGGGGCGGATTTTCATATGGTTTCCGCATCCCAGTAGGGGATTTTCAGGGTATAGCAAAATGTAAAAACCAGATATCGGTCTTACAGCATACAAGCGTGGTACAGGAAAAGATCGGGAAGGAGGTGGCTCGAGGTCGAGTCGCCGGTCCATTTAATGTGCCACCAGTTGCTAACTTTGTTTGTTCCCCTTTAGGGGTGGTCCCCAAGAAGGACCCGGGTGAGTTTCGGCTGATACATAATTTATCAGCCCCACGTGGTCTTTCCGTGAACGATGCGATAGACCCGGAAGTGTGTTCGGTGCGGTACGCATCCTTCGATGAAGCCGTAGCCATATTGAATCGCCTGGGGCCCGGTGCGCTGATGGCAAAATCTGATATCGAGTCAGCGTTCCGGTTGCTCCCGGTACATCCAGACGATCAGCGTCTCCTTGGTTTCATGTTTCAGGGTCACTATTACATAGATAGGTGTATGCCGATGGGGTGCTCTATATCGTGTGCCTATTTCGAAAAGTTCAGTTGCTTCCTGCAATGGGTCTTCACAAAGAGGACGGCGTTTCATCATGTTATGCATTATCTCGATGACTTTTTGTTTCTGGGGGCAGCCGGGGATCCGGAATGTGGACAGGCTGTGAATGCATTTTGTGTCTTGATGAATCAGTTTGGCGTGCCATTGGCACCAGGTAAGACTGTGGGTCCCTCGACTTGCCTCGAGTTTCTGGGGATCGAGCTCGATTCCGAGGAAGGTTGCTTTCGTTTACCAGGTGACAAAGTGTTAAGGTTCAGGGCATCCCTGCAAATGTGTATAAATGAGTCAAAGGTTACGCTACATCAACTACAACAATTGGTGGGGCAGTTGAATTTTGCCCTGAGAGTTATACCGATGGCCCGCCCCTTTTCTCGCTCGATCGCTCAAACCATGGTCGGCCTGAAGGAGGGTCATCATCGCACAAGGCTCTCGGCAGAGGTTCGCCAGGACATGCGCATTTGGTTGGCATTTCTGGCGGATTTCAATGGTCGAATTGTCTGGAACAAACCGGCCGTATCCTCTGAGGAGCTGGGGCTGTGGACAGATTCGGCAGGGAGCATTGGTTTTGGTGCCATATTCGGCACTCGGTGGTCGGCACAAAGATGGCCGTCATGGTGGCATGATAGTGGTCTGACAAGTAACATTGCTTTCCTAGAACTTTTTCCCATTCTGGTGGCCCTGAGAACTTGGCCTGAGGGGTTCAGAGATCACTCTGTGGTATTCTGGTCTGATAACATGACCGTTGTTGAGTGTATCAATAGCCAGGCAGCACGATGCAAATGGGTGCTGAGATTGCTCAAGGAAATTGTGTTATTGTGTATGCAATTGAATGTACTATTTAAGGCAAGACATGTCCCAGGGGTGATGAACCAGGCGGCTGATGCCCTTTCTCGTTTTCGTATGCAGGCCTTCTGGGGTTTTCGGCCCACAGCGGACCCAGTGGCAGCACCCTTTCCCGAAGCTCTCTGGTCTCTCGGTGCCCCGAATTACAGAACCTCGTGGGAGAGAGTTTAGCACCCAGGACGAGGAAGGCATATGAAGGGGCGTTCCGTTCCTATTGGGCCTTTTTGGGGGCGGCTAGAGGGGAGCTTTGGGGCCAGGAGGAGTTGGTAGTGAAATTCCTGCTGTCGTTACGGCAGGCAGGCAAATCAGTGGCTACGGCCCAGAGGCATCGGGCCGCCATTTCCTTTGTGGCTAGGGCTCATGGGAGCCAGGACCCGACAGCGTCTTTCGTTGTGCAAAAAGCGCTACGTGGGTGGCAACGCCTTGAGGGTCGCAGAGTAGATGAAAGGCGCCCGATAGGTCTGGATAGGTTGGCCCTGTTATTATCTAAACTCCCTGCAATATGTTCATCCCAGTATGAAACAGTGTTATTCCGAGCCGCTTTTACGCTGGCATTCCATGGGGCTATGCGGGTAAGCGAATTAGTGGCGAGGAACAAACAGGACGTGATGGGGGGACTGTGCCAAGAGCACGTTCAGATCAGAGGGGAGACAATGACTGTCTCGTTCGTCAGGTCCAAGACCGATCAGGGGGCGATGGGTGACTGCATAATAATGCAAAGGATCCCCGGGTCCTCCATGTGCCCGGTGAGTTGTGTAGAGGAATATTTAGCACAAAGGGTGGCACCATGGGGGGGGACCTTGTTGAGACACGCTGACACCACCCCACTGACGAGGTTTCAGTTTCAGCGGGTGCTTGCGATGTCGATTACTGCTGCGGGCTTGAACCCGGGCGAGTTTGGGACCCATTCCTTTCGGATAGGGGCTGCTACAGAGGCTACAGCCAGGGGTCTGAATGTCGAACAAGTTAAACGTGTGGGGCGTTGGTCCTCCAATTGTTATAAGAGATATGTGCGGTTGCACATGTTGTGAAGCTGTAATGATGTACTCACGCTTCTTGTTTTTGTTTGGTTTCAGTTGCGCAAGCCTACGAGGCGGGGCGGACTATGCAGTCGACCCAACACCGGGCCAGCGGTCAGACATCACCGGCTGTGAAAGAGGAGGTGTGGGTCGTGGGCCACTCATACGTGAGGCGTGCCGCGGACGTATTCAAAGCAGGTGATATGATTCACGTGGCTGGGGAATACGGGTACAGGGTGTCCTTCTACGGAAGGGGCGGACTCTGTATTGACCAGTTTCAATCATTTTTCGAGGGTTTGTTAGGGCGGACGAGGTCACCGCCGTCTATAGTCATAGTACATCTTGGGGGCAATGATTTGGTCACCACTGGTAGACGACTTCTTCTTGAGGCGATGCTTTCCACTGTAAGTTGGTTGGCGAGGAGAGTTCCAGGGTGCACGATTGCATGGTCCCATATGATCCCACGAAAAGTATGGCGGGGGGCTATTTCTGTTTCTGCTCTGAATCATTCAGTAAGGAAAATCAATAACAAAGTGAGTAGATTGTTCCGTTCCAATACACTGCATTCGATTTCGCATGGTTGTATTACTGGTGACAGTATGTATTTGGGGGATAGGGTTCACTTGTCCCGGGTGGGGAACGAGTTACTCATAGGAGACTGGTTGGCTTGGCTAAAGACTTTAAGACATGACCTTTAGGTAGGAGTTTTGTGGGGGGTCCGGATAGCCGGTCAACTATCCGGCCTGTGGCGGTAAGGTCATGATCGGTGAGCACTAATTGGAAGATCCCTATGAGTGGGCGTCACCCATTACGGATGGGAGCGCTCGAGGGAGGTGGCCATTGGTCCCTCAACGGGGTAGGCGGTCCCTTCTAAGGATGGGCCGCCGAAAGGAAAGGAAAGGCGGTCAAGGCCCCTTCCTGGGTAGGAGGGGCTACAGCCCCCTCCTGGAGAATTTCCCGGGGCCAGGTCATCTGCGACGGCAGATGTGGTAAGTTGTGTGGGGTTTGGGGGGGGTCTACGCTACCTTCTAGATACCTCACACGAGTCCTCGGACGACCTTTAAGTGGCGTTGAGTTTATTGGGGCCCCCGTCAAGTCAAGGGAAATTGGTAGTTGCACTCGAGGTACTCCTCTGTGCGGTCGCCCCTCACAAGTGAGGGGGATATTTCTGGTTTAGGGATCTTGACACCGGTTACGACCTTGCCGTTGGCCCTTAAACGTTAGGATGTACAATTTCAAAATTTCAAGTTAAATGTTTTGTAGGATGTTAGTTCGGCTAGGAGAACCTTTGTATTAGAGAATATGTTAAGGTTAGCCAAAACATCGCAATGTGGTAATGAAATTGTACATAATATGAAACTGTTATTTTAATGTTTTAATTTTGTTTCATATTTTAATAAATACGGCCGGGAGGGTCACTCCCTCCCGTCTTCCAAAAGTTCAGAACTGTTTCCGGTTTCCCATCCTTGGGGATTGTGTTGAGAGGGGGTGGCGGGTATCTCAGCCATATGGAAAGGGGCGACCATTCGGTCCCCCCGAACGTATGGTGGAGTACCACGATCCCCCCGGGAAGCCATCTTGGGCGGGAGGCGAGTCTCGGCTGGTATGCCCGAAGTGGCGTAGCCGGGGCGCGCCTTTTTCCCGCCCTGGAGTGGGCTGGCCTAGACACTGACGCGGCCGGCCACGCCCTCGGGGCAGGCCGGGGCGGGTTTACGCCCGCCCTGGAGACGGATAAAAGGAGCAACAAGCCAAGGAAGCATCCTCTTGTTCCTGTGCTCTGAAGCTGCACCACCTCGCTGCACGTGAGCTCGAGACGGAACGAAGAGCCAATTTTGACCCACCCACCAGCCCCTGAAGACAGCAAGTGGTTTTGAATAAAGTTTGATGTGGTAACACTAATTTTGTTTACAGGTTCGTTTTCTTATCGCGATAGCTTGGATATGCAATAAAGAAGGATCAATTTGTGGTATATTTTGCAAATAAAGTTATCCTGCTCTAGTGTTGATCAGTAGCATGTTATTAATAAAGTGTTGTTACTGTCTTTTAGTAAATTAGCCATTTAGTTTAGAACTGTCGTATTTATTTTGGTCGGGCGGTAAGGTCATGATCGGTGAGCACTAATTGGAAGATCCCTATGAGTGGGCGTCACCCATTACGGATGGGAGCGCTCGAGGGAGGTGGCCATTGGCCCCTCAACGGGGTAGGCGGTCCCTTCTAAGGATGGGCCGCCGAAAGGAAAGGAAAGGCGGTCAAGGCCCCTTCCTGGGTAGGAGGGGCTACAGCCCCCTCCTGGAGAATTTCCCGGGGCCAGGTCATCTGCGACGGCAGATGTGGTAAGTTGTGTGGGGTTTGGGGGGGGTCTACGCTACCTTCTAGATACCTCACACGAGTCCTCGGACGACCTTTAAGTGGCGTCGAGTTTATTGGGGCCCCCGTCAAGTCAAGGGAAATTGGTAGTTGCACTCGAGGTACTCCTCTGTGCGGTCACCCCTCACAAGTGAGGGGGATATTTCTGGTTTAGGGATCTTGACACCGGTTACGACCTTGCCATTGGCCCTTAAACGTTAGGATGTACAATTTCAAAATTTCAAGTTAAATGTTTTGTAGGATGTTAGTTCGGCTAGGAGAACCTTTGTATTAGAGAATATGTTAAGGTTAGCCAAAACATCGCAATGTGGTAATGAAATTGTACATAATATGAAACTGTTATTTTAATGTTTTAATTTTGTTTCATATTTTAATAAATACGGCCGGGAGGGTCACTCCCTCCCGTCTTCCAAAAGTTCAGAACTGTTTCCGGTTTCCCATCCTTGGGGATTGTGTTGAGAGGGGGTGGCGGGTATCTCAGCCATATGACCTGTCATCACCATGTACCACGCTAGTTTCACGGAATTCCACAAAAGTACAGCTGTCACAGATATAACTAAGTTTAAAGGCCTTATAACTTAAAAAGTGCATACCCTACATACCTGCAGTACCCCAAAAGAAGTAACATATTGTATAATCATGCCTAATTTCATGTAAATGCGTTCAGCTGTTTTCACACTACGTTGAGTGCAATAGTCTATGGAAAATGCTTTGCTGGAAAATGCATTTTGAGACCCTCCCTTTTATATTTACACACTCTTGACAATTAACCACAACGTGTACACAATTAAATAGGGTCTGGAAAGTGTTGGGATGATTCTTGAAGTGGATGCACAGCTACAAGGGAGCAAACATCTGAGGAAAACCTACCTCTTAGAATCATAACTATACTTACAGAGTAGCAATCAGATTGAATGTGATTTTTTTTTGTATCTGTCTTCTTTGATAACTGTTTGTTTATTGGTTTACATAATCATGTCACCATAACTGTGTCTTTTAGTTGGTCCTGTAGTTGTTCCTAAATTTTACCTAATCAGTCTAGTTTATATTTTTGGGCTTCCTTACTACTTTTAGTAGTTTCGTACTACATAAATATCAGTTTGTTTTAGGCGTTTTTCCTATACTGCAATACGCTAGCATAATTATTCAAAAACAGATATTTTCATATTGACATAGAAAGGGGCTGGCACACTTATTTAATTAATTGATGTTGCCACATAGATTAAAGTCTGTGCATGCAGAGGGTCCAGATCTTATCAAGCCGAGATGTATACCTCACTGGGCTTTCTTTCTCACATCCAAGAATGGAAATATTCACAATCCTTAGGCCCACAAGGAGAGAGGCGGGTCATGACCCCCCCCCCCCCCCATTAACTACTCCAACAACAACTCCATCGTCGGGGCCCTCAACACTGTAGGGTGCCAGTCTCTGGTGGACAAAGAGATTCCCATAATGGCACCTGGCTGCAGCAACTGATTGTTCAACCCTGACGAGTTTTGGCAAAAGTGCCTTCTTCAAAGGTAAGTAACAACTCTGCCAAGTCCCAGGTGATTATAAAGTGAAGGTGTGACGTGCATGTGTGCTCTCGGACTACAGTTCGCATTGTTCAATTTGCGTTGCAGTATACTGTATATAATGCCAAATAGTCTTTTCTCCATACTGTGATACTGTTCCATAATTGTTCAAACACAGGTATTTTTATGATTGACATACAAAGGGGCTTGTGACAGCACTGATGATATTGACTAGTTACTTTATGTGTTTACTAAGGATTTATGGGTGTATAACATATATAATAGGCTAACTAGGTGTACTACTAATGAGTGATACTACTTTTAACATATATTATGTGAGTGGCTGTGTGTATCCATGTGGGTGTGTGAGTGGCTTATAAAATAGAGTGGTGTATGGGTGTACAAGTGGGTGTGTGAGTTGCTAAGTGGGTGGGTGAGTGGCTGTGTTAGTGGCTATATTGGTGAGTGAGTTTGCGTGTCAGTAGCTGTATGAGAGGATGAGTGGGTGTGTAAGTTAACATGTGGGTTAGGAGTGGTTGTCTGAATGGCTCTATGAGTGAGTGACTGGGTGTGTACATGTGCTGTATAGTTGAGTTGCGGGGGCATACGTTATATTTAGCTCAGGTAACTATAACTGCTGAATATCTCTAGTTTTGCATGAGTGTAATCTGAGCCAACTATAATATCCCTATAACCCTTTTGTTTTTTCCGTGAATTTCTACGTTTTTTTAAAATCCATTTCCTAACTATAAAGTCCCTGTGACGTTTGGATTTTCAAGTGAATTTCTAATGTTTTTTTACATTTTATTTCCTAACAATAATGTCCCTGTAAACTTGGTTTTTTAACTGAATTTCTATGTTTTTTTTTAACTACTAGGTGTTTTTGCAGACTGGTGGAGAGAGAGGACTAGACCTCCCACCAGCACTCAGCAATCCCTCTGTGTAGGATTTACTGGAGGAAACCGGAAGGGTTCTTGTCCCCCAAGGATCCTCAGCATTCAAGAGGACTTCATCCTTCAACTAGTAGTGTGCCAGGAGGTTTATTTGCATAGTGGTGGAGAAAGGCGTTTGGGACTCTGACCAGCTCTCAGCAATCCCGCTGTATGGAACTTACTGGAGGTAACAGGAGAGGTTTTTGGCCCTCAAGGACCCCCAGTAGCCTAGGGGACTTCATCCCCCAACCAGTTGTGCACCAGGAGGCCCTTTTGCAAAGTAGTTGATAAAGGGGCGTGGCCTCTGGTGACTTCCCCTGGGGACAGTTCTGTTTTAATTTTTATTTTATTAGGGAGAGGGGGCTGTGTGGCCTCCCTTCTCTGGACCGATTTCAGCCCCGGAGACCCCATTCCCCAGAGCCTGGCCTATTTGTAATAGGGGAGGTAGGCCACACTTCCCCCCCCCTCCTAGGGCCCATTTTGACCCTGGGGACCCATCCCCTAGTCATCCACCAGCAACTCACCTGTTCAACTTCAGCTCCCTGTGTCTGAAAGCAATTCTGCTCTGCTTCCAGCATGTGAGTGCCCTTATGAGCTCTTGCTTGCTGAAGGTGGAGTGCTTGCTGTGACTTGCCTGGAGTGATAAAGCTCCCTTCTAGCTGCAACAAACAGCCAAGTCCCGGGGGTCGGCACCCAGGGACATAGCAGGTGCCGGCCCTGGGAGGCGGCAATCCCCAGGGCCATCGTGGCTCTAGTAGGGAGGCTACATGGCTCCCCTGCATTCTTTTCTGTAGGGTCTGCCCCCGGGGTGGCCTGGGAGGGAGGCCACAGGTCCCCTTTCTATTTTTTTAAAAAGAAATTGACCCTAGGGACATGTAAATGTAAATGTTTTTGTACTTGTATAGCGCACAGCTATGGGTTTCCCGGCGCTTGTACGAATACCACAAGGGAACCCTTCCTGGCTTTCCCTGTGAAGTGTCCACTCCTGGGCACCCCCATGGTGCAGACCAGGCATCCCTCGTGTTGTGGGGGCCGTTGTGGAGACTAAGCAAGCTATTGCCTAGAGTTGCAGCGTGGGACCAATGATCAGAATAGGCACTGAGGCGAGAATATCCGGTCAGGGGAATTAATGAGCCCGAGACCCGCCGGGGCAGGAATCGAACCCTGGTCCCTGTCCAGAGCTCTGCATCGAGGTCTGCCTGCTATAACCATTAAGCCACACTTCTCCACAAGTGGTCCAATGGCCCCAGGGGGTTCCGTAGGCCCGCGGTTGCAAAATTAATATGGCCCAAGGGAAGTGGTGGCCATCCTGTCCTGCTGGATCCGAGAGGCCCCCCATAGCAATGTATAAGGCACAGGGGCTGTTGGTCCCCAGGGCACAGGGGTCCACAAGGCCCCCGTTTTTATTTTTAGAATGAGGCCAGGGAGGAGGTGGTGATTGGCGCCTGGGATGTCCAACTTGCTCTCCATTTAACAATAAATATGCCCCAGAGAGATGGTGGTCCCAGGGGCATTAATAAACCCCAGGAGGGCCGACCCATTTGCGTCCTCCCTTCTTTATTTTCAAAATGCCCCTAGGATTTGGCCCACCTTGCCAATTTATTTTTCGGTTGAGAGCCTCGGATCCAGCGTGGCTCTTGCTGAAATTAATATTTTTAAAACATAATTCTTTGCCAAGACATGGTCCCTTTGGAACCCCAGGAAACCTAGGAGATCGTGGTAATCCCACCTTGCCCCCTTTTCTTCTTTTTCATGTTTTATCTGGGTCTCGGCTCAAGCAGAATCCCAAGATAGCCTCCAACACTTGCTGGTCTGCGCACCATAATTCATCGTAACAACTTCTGAGAAGGCTGCTTTGACACGTAGTGCACCCTCTTTGAATTAGGCCAATGGCACAAGGTGAGCAAAGGAGCTTGTTTCCAAAACAACAACAAGTTATCTGTGAAAGGAGTGAGTAGTGTGCAGCAGCTTGACTGCCTAGGAATGTACAATTACCGGGCAGTGAGAATAGATAGGTTACAACAGTTTGAGGGAGTGTGAATGGAGAAGTGTGGCTCAATGATTAGAGCGGCAGACCCTGATGCAGAGGTCTAGCCCGGGACCAGGGTTCAATTCCCCGCCTTGGCGGGTCTTGGGCTCAAAATTCCACGGACCTGATAATTCTCTCCTCGGTGCCTATTCCAATCATGGAGTCCCACTCTGCAACTCTGGGCAATAGCTTGCTTAATCTCCACAATGGCCCCCACAACGCTAAGGATGCCTGGCCTCCACCTTGGGGGTGCCCAGGAGTGGACGCCTCACAGGGAAAGCCAGGATGGGTTCCACAGCGGTATTTGTACAAGCACCTTGAGACCCTTGCGGGTGAGTAGTGTGCTATACAAGTATCATTTTACATTTTGAGGGGAAGATGTACAAGCCCCTTTTGCCACTTTTGTGTCACTTTTAACATGGTGTTCTGACCGACTTTTTCGGCCCTTCCTTGAGGGAAGGTGATTGGAGGTGACTTCAGTCTACTATCATTCTAGTGGAAGGATTAGAACCGTAAATAGAGCCTGTTCACATAGGCTCTATTTACGGTTCTAATCCTTCCACTAGAATGATAGTAGACTGAAGTCACCTCCAATCACCTTCCCTCAAGGAAGGGCCGAAAAAGTCGGTCAGAACATTTCACCCTTGACTTTAGGCTAGTAATCATTCGCTAAATGGAATTAACATCTGTAGAGGAATAATATGAAACAAAACTAACTGATCTATGTCTCGTACCAAATCGACAGTACTGAAATAAGGAAGGAATGCACTGAATAAAGCAACAAATAGCTACTAAAACGCTAACAGTAATCATAATACCCCTAATATCTGTCGTAGAGAATGTAAGTCAGGTAACCAATTAAAGAGCCAGTCAAACCAGCCCTGGTCAATGTGTTTTCTAACCTCTTCAGTCACGTCATGAAGTTTGTCAATATGAGCCTGAATGGATCTAGTATGGTCTGATAAATTAAAACAGCAAAGGCCCTCAAAGTCAGAACAGTCATGTCCATGTTTGAGTAAAAGATAATCAATGGCAGCCCGGTTTTGCAAAATAGCTCTGCGTTCACCCTGGACATCTAGTAACATGTCAGATAAAATTGTAGCGGTATTATTTATGGACTTGACCATCCAACAGGCCATCTTTCCGATGGACTTAGCATTGTAGACAGCCAAGGCTGGAACACCAATGATTGAAATAGCTAAACTAAGGTATTCAGATTTGGAATATAGATGTAGGGAAGAATCACAGTCCTCATGTAACATCATAGCATCACGAACAATACGGGAATATGTATTAGGATGTGAAGAAAACATCAATAAGCTTTTTGGGAATGAATCGGGGGCGTGGAATCTGAAAGTATAGTACACAAAGGACAATATTCATGAGTGGCGAAGTCTCCAAGGATCACATTGGGACGGGCATTTGATACATTAAAGATATGGTTTAAAGTCTCCAACGAAGCGGGGACAGCAACCAGACAGGTCGCTAGAATGTCAGTCACCGAACGCATCGGTGTCAAGCAAAAATGTGGAGAATTGGTAACTCGTTTAGCTAAAGTAGTCCAAAAATTAGATGATGAATCCCACGCAGCAAAGGAACGCGGTACTCGGGTTATCGAATCAACCAAAGTCTGTGGGTTCCCTCCTTTCCCGACGTAGCAGGCCAAAAGGAGTCCAGCGCCGACACATCCTGCAGCAACAGTCCAGAGAGTGATCTGAAACAAAATCAAATACAGGCATTATTCATTCTCGTAAGTAACATTTGTCAGCCAGGACAGCTTCCCAGCTATCTTTCCCTGGTCTCATAACAAGAAGTGTATTATCATGACCGGTTGCAATAATTTCCGCTTGTTCAGGGGGATTTTTAGGCGATTGCACCCACACTCTAGCTCCCGGGTTATCCGAAGAGCCAAAACCTTTTTGTCCTCGTACAGTTAGCAACGTTGGGGCAGTGCCTTTCTGAATCTCACCACTGAAGACAGGCATAATTAGCAACTGAGCAATTTGGTCTGTTTTGTGAATCGATAAGTCAGCCTCACTGCTATTCAGCAGGAGCACCTTAATCTCTCCCTGATAATCACTGTCAATGACTCCCCCGAGTACTTGAATGCCTTTTAAGGCCAGGCCCGATCTAGGGGCAATCAGTCCAAAATTTCCAGTTGGTATACAGACACCAATACCAGTTTCAATGATAACTCGATCTCTGCTTTTGATGGTGGTGTCATGCATGGCATGCAGGTCCAAGCCTGCGGAAACTGGGGTTGCTCTGCATGGAGACAGTGCTCCGGGGGAAATTTCCCAGTACATTACAGTATTGCCAACGGTATTAGGTTTCATATCAACAGCTGGAGGAAATAAACGCATTAATGGAGATTCAGCATTTAAAAAGGGACGAATATTTAGAATTAATAGTGCATGAAACAAATAATCTCTCCAATTATTATATTTATTGTCAGTTAATTTTCGTAATTGATCTTTCAGCAAACCATTCATTCTTTCAATAAGGCCTGATGCCTGTGGATAATATGGTATATGAAACACCCATTCGATGTTATTTTCCACACAAAATTCCTGCACCAATCTTCCACGAAAATGGGATGCATTATCAGATTGAATTTGAAATGGAACACCATAATAGAGCATAATCTATTCTAATGTTTTAATGGTATTCACTTGGGTGGCTCGTTTACAGGGAAAGGCCACTAAAAGGCCACTGTATGTATCGACAATTGTACAAACGTATTGGCAGTTTTTACTCATAGGGAGTGGACCAATATAATCAATCTGCCAAATTTGAGCGGGCAATTTTCCTCGATGTAAATGACCTTTAACAATTTTAGGCACTTTTCGTTGCCTAGAATGTTGACAAATAGGACAATGCAAAATGGTATCTTTGATCAAATTTAAAGGAATATAAATTCCTCGATCGGCGGCCCACCTGCTAGTCGCTCTCTCTCCAAAATGTCCTGCTTTCTGGTGGGCCCACTTCGCCAATCCCGCCAAATCAGAATCTTGCATGTCCACCACTGCCTCAGCAATTTTAGATTTCTCATCTGCAATGTTATGAAAGAATTTGTCAAGGGAGTCTATCGGGGTATGAGCATCCACATGAAAGATTGTGACAGTACTCTGTGGGAGCATTTCCCAAATTTCTTGCCATAATTCTTTTCCCCACAGTTCTTTTGAATGCAATTCCCAATTATGAGAATGCCAAGTCGGTAACCAGACCGCCAGTCCATTAGCAGTGGACCAGGAATCAGTCAAAATATGACATGTGCCAGGTAACTCTTGTTTCAAAACTTGATAAACAGCATATAATTCAGCAAATTGACTACTCTTTCCCTCACCAGTTGTACTCAGCAATTTTTGTGTGATGGGATTATAGGACACTGCCTTCCAATGCCGTTTCTCTCCTATGTACCTCGCTGAACCATCCGTAAACCACACATGGTTTCTGTCCTCCGCGGACAAATCATCAAATGGCTTACCCCATTTAACAGGAGATTCCTGTACTACAGGTACGGAGCAATCACTCCTAGTCTCAGTCGATGGCGCCTGCGCCACTTGCTCATGTAAAGATGCTACACCTTTCGGTCCCACACGTGCCCTGTCTTGTATGTACCATTTCCACTTAATCACACTCGCCTCTAGAGCAAGTCCAATTCGATGAGTTTTCGGCGAACTCAAAACCCACTGCATAATAGGAATTTCAGGTCTCAAAATCACATCATGTCCCAAAGTCAATTGCTCGGTATCCACCAGAGCCCAATAACATGCAAGCAACTGTTTCTCAAAAGGTGTATAACGCTCACCAGCATCGGGTAACTTTTTAGTCCAGAAACCTAGTGGTACTTTACATTTGCCCTGTTTTTGCCACAAACTCCAATTCGCATAAGGACCTTGCACGGACACATTCAAATCCACCTCACCCTCGCACACAGGCCATAAATCCAAAGCATACTGGATCGCTTCTTTTGCCAAATTAAATGCATCTTGTTGTAATTTACCCCATTCAAATACATTCTTTTTGCGAATGACTCAATATAAAGGGGCCAATATCTGACTCAAATGTGGAATATGCTGACGCCAAAAGCCAAATAAGCCAATTAAGCTTTGGGCTTCTTTCCTGTTTCTTGGGACTGCAAAATCAAGAATTTTCTGTTTCACTTCTGGAATCACTTCTCTGTGACCCTCATGCCAGTTAATGCCTAAAAATTTCACATTTTGAGATGGACCTTGCAATTTATCGGGATTGATTTCCCACCCTTTTTCGCGCAAACAATCAATAATTTGATCTAACTGGGTCTGAACTTGATCTTGTGTCTCACCTTGGATTAAAATGTCATCAATATAATGACATATCTGAATTTGTGGGTGTACAGGTACTTCGGATAAATGTTCTGCCACCAGCCGGTGACAGATCGTAGGACTGTGTACATAGCCTTGGGGAAGACTTCTAAACGTCAATGACGTCCATTCCATGTAAAACTGAATTGTCCCTGACACTCGGGGGCAATCGGAATTGAAAAGAAAGCATTGGCAATATCAATGGATGCATACCATGTACCTGAATGTTTTTGAATTCGTTCAATTAAAGTAATGATGTCTGGTACTGCAACAGTCAAAGGGGGGGTATGTTTGTTCAATTCGCGGTAATCAACAGTCATGCGCCAAGAATGATCACTCTTGCGTACGGGCCAAACAGGATTATTCCAAGCAGAAGTAACCGGAGTTATAACTGCATCCACCAAATCTTGAATTGTAGCCTGGGGAATTTTTATGGGGGGCATTCTTAAACGACCAACCCGTACAGGTCTGGACGATATATAATATTTAGTTCCAAATTGATAACAGCCGTCATCTAAATGCAAAGTCATTCCTTTTAAAATGTCAATTCCAATTATGTATTCCAAAAGTGGCACAACTAATACAGAATATTCTTTTCGGGGAATTCTGCCTATTCTCATTTCAAGTGCAGTTTGCACTGCAGGGGTTTCCTTTCCACCTAACCCAGTAATTGTGAAAAATTGGCCTTTAAATTTCTTTGATTTTTGATTTCTTTGATTTTCCATGAATAAGAGCTCCCGTATCTACCAATGCTCGGGCCCTTTGGCTATTACGATGTTTCCAGAAAATTTCAATATCTACATAGGGTCTATTGTCTTTGTGAGCCCACCTGCGTACTGGAGCGTGACCTATTTCCTAGTCATTTTTACCGCGTTCTGTCAACCAGGACAAATCAGGATAAATACTCTCATATTTCTTGGGTGTCAAAACATCAAGTTCATATCCATCTCGATTACGAAATGGATTCCTGTCATCTGTATGATATTGTGAATTTCGATCGGAAAGTCCGTGCCGATCCTCCCTTCTCCTCAACTCAGGGGACTGATCCTTTTCCTCTCTATATCTGCTGTTAACACGATCATCTCTCCCCCCTTTCTCTTTCCCCCTCTCGCCCTCTCTGTTTTTCAAGGCGAGGGGACACATCACGCTCACGTCGTCGATCATCACGACGATCAGAATCATCACGATGTCTTTCATCCCCACTGTCATCAGAATATCCACGATCACAATCATTCTTACGCACACGTCGGGCACCCTCCTTCCGATCCTAACCACGCTTGCGAAACAAGTCCCACAAGCGATTATTAGGCTCACCATCAATGTCTTCCTGTTTCACACCATCAGCCAACAGTGCAAGAAACATATCACGTCTAGAGAATTTATGCTCACCAGGAGTACGAACTTCGGGTCTGGACTGCCTCTCAGGTTTAAACCAGTCACCCAACTCACCAAGCTGACGAACAGATTCAAGCACCATAGACAAAGCATTGCCAGTTTGATTGATCAACAAAGTCATCATAACCTGTTTATAAGCAACGGGGGAAGAACGGATGATCCGATTACGCACAGAAGAAGTTAACAAACCAGCCAACCGCCTATCAGCCGTACTAAAAAAAATCGCAGTTTTCATCACCTCCTCTTTCAGCCGCTGCGCCGCATCGCGCAAGGTGTACCACGGCTTATAATTTACAGGCCAATCAGATTCATTAGGGTTCTTGTGATTACAGCCATCAGTCGCTAACTGGAGCAGACTAATTTGGCCACCAACATTATAATTCCAAAAATGATCCTGAACAGTAGAATCGGAACTCAAAGAGCAAAATTTCAAGGCATCTCCTGCATCTAACATGATACCCGCAGCGCCTAGCTCATAAAGGCGCACCATCCACGTAAGCAAGGCCTCACCAGGCCGTTGTCGAAATCGTTGCAAAATGTCACTCACTTCCTGTTGTGTAAAATCCTCCAAGCTATCCAAAGCAATACCATTAGGATTACCAGGAGCTTGCTGTAATTTGCGTCGAAAAACCGGATGCGCAGAAACCTCCGGACGAGCAACCGAAGAAGCCCGATCCATAGATTGAAAAGAAGAATCAGAATGTAAAACGTCATCAGAACGGGAAGAGCGACCACGGTCGCCGGGATCATCATGTTAATCACAAGAAGTAGATTTACAGTCTCGTCCGGAGCGAGAAGACTCGCGCCTGTCAGACTCCTCAGCCGAGGAACCAGAATCATTCGAGTCCCAGGTATTACCATCCCATTCATCAGGATTCCAGTCCAGTCCGGCTTTCGCCACGACCAGACGCACCTTCCGTTTAGAAACACGACCACGACGATTCTTATATTTGTATTTCGCAATTCGAACCGCAGCCCTTTCAGCTATCGTATGATAAGTTTCAAGTTTGTCGGCAAGCAATTTATTCTAACATCGCAAAAGAGTATGGGCAGCATTTTGCACTTCAACAAACTTTTCTTCCATATCCACATATTGCTTCTGCAAATTTAAAAGTTTCTCATGTACAATCCTGTACGCAGTTAAAACAATCCAACCTCTGCGTCCTAAAATAGGAAGCTCCTCAACCTTCACTACCGGCGCTTTCTGCAAACAAGAAATCACAGTAGCCGGCTCCGCCAGCTCCAAACAAGAACTCCAATTCTCACGCAAACCAGTAGAATCGACCCACTCACGGGCCAAGGCCTCGTAAGGCGTTGATTCCCAGCCGGGAATATCAAAGGCAATTTGAAAGTAGATTTCGATTTACGCAAAAACATTTTCATAAAGCAAAAAGATATATACAACTATAAACAAATAATATTCAAAATAAACCACGTACGAGCCGAGCGCAAACCAACAAGATAAAAACAATACAGCGCACACAGGCAACGTAAACAGTTCGTGACGCCAGATGTAACGACCGGATTCTCGGACCAGATAGAATCAGCTCATTAGAGCACCACCAACCCAGCCGGAACGTAATCACCTCCCTCCTTAGGACCTATTCACAACAGGTATCTATGTCTCCTACCCAAGGATGGGGAATTAGCAATGTACATGCCTAAGTTTTCTACGATATCACACTCATACCAATTAGTCTCGCTGCAACTTAGGCCCAGACCATTCTACCCTGGGGCAGTCCTGATTATATACCATTACACACTGGCCACAACCAGTGCTCTCTCAAGCCACAATCCGGTGGGTATAAATACCAGTATCCTCCCTGGTACTCGCTTAACAAGCCACAATCCTGTGGGTATAAATACCAGTATCCTCCCTGGTACTCGCTAAACAAGCCACAATCCTGTGGGTATAAATACCAGTATCCTCCCTGGTACTCGCTAAACAAGCCACAATCCTGTGGGTATAACGCCGCATCCCAACGACGATCACTTTCCCATGAATACCATAAGCTCTCATTGGGGAATCTCCTGCTATTTACTAAGGGTAGAATACTACGATATTATGAGTCACAATGATAACCAAATTAGATGATATGCGACTTATCCTCTACTTCAAGGGCTCCTCTCTCCCTCATTATTCGGTCACTGCTTACCTGATCGGGAGTTGCGTCAGTTCGCGTAATAGTAACTGACTAGAAGAACAGGTTACCTTCTCATACAAGAATAAGAGGCACATGCCGGTTCACTAAGAACTGGGGTACTTTATTTAGCATAACAATAATATCAATATGACACTATACTATAACATATATAGCCTGCAAAGGGAAAATGAAAGGTTAGAATGTGCACGTTACAAAGAAAGGGTCGACGTCACCTTAGTAATATGAAGTCTGGACTCAGCAGTCATCTGGGTTCCCTTCTCATCAGTGTCTTGGCTCGTCTTTAGGGTCACACCTCTGCAGTCACGGATACACGTCTGCACCGCTATGCTCTGTCTCCTTCGCCTCCCTCCAAGTCACTGGAACCTTCCTCTCATCAGCTGCTTTCTCTCTAACTGTTCTGCACTACTCCTCTCTCCTCTCAATCACGGACCATCTTCACTTCTCGGCTTTGATCTTATAACTCAGTTTCAGCCACTCTGGTATTCGTTCTCTTAACTAACTGCTTCACTCTGAATGCTCTGATCTTAAAGGTCAAAGCTCGCCAGCTGCTCCAGCTAAAATAACTTCAATCTTTCTAAGAGAGTATCAGCTTCTCGATCTGTCTCGGACTTTAAAATGGCGACTGTCTGCCCTGAAATAATTAATGGCATTGATGCTAACGGCTAGCTGCCGCCTACAGACTAACTAATTTACTGCCTCATGCTTTCACTAATATGGAAGCTTGTCCCTTCATGGAAATTTACGGCCAGTAACCTGCCGCCCACCAAATTCTTGTACCTCCCCGTACCAAGGACACGTTCCCAGCCGGCCGGCCTGATGTTGTGTCTTCGGAATGGAGAAAAATATAGTCTTTCGATAAGGGCCAGCCTGAGCCGGTTCTCTCCAAGCAAACAAAACCTCATAACTAAAACATTACATTTGACCTAGAAGCATCTCAAGCTGCCGGGGCAGAAAGAAAGATGGAGTCTCTCCCGTTTGAGGCCTACAAGGCCCGAAATAGGCATAACTCCATCGAAGGTATACTAACTAACGGTGGGCGGCCAGCTACGCTCCGTCTGCGGAGTGTGCGTAGTGCCGCCTACTCCGCATTTTGCGGAGCTGGCGGAGCCAGGCGGCACTACGCACGCTCCGCAGACGGAGCATAGCTGGCCGCCACCCGCCTCCCTCCCGCCCTCCCTAAATACTTTAAAATAAAGGAATGCAATAATTTTAAAAGCACTTACCTTGCCGCCGCTGGCCGCCGCGTTCCCCGGGGCTCGTTATCTTCCGTCTTCGGTCTTTTTCAGTAATGCGCATGCGCGGGCGTCCGCGCATGCGCATTATTGAAGAAGACGGAAGATAGCGAGCCCCGGGGACGCGGCGGGCAGCGGCGGCAAGGTAAGTGCTTTTAAAATTATTGCATTCCTTTATTTTAAAGTATTTAGGGAGGGCGGGAGGGAGGCGGGTGGAGGGGCTGGCGGCCAGTGGTTTTGCGGAGTGGGGCTACGCGGAGTGCGGAGGTGGGCGTAGTTTCTCGCCCACTTCGCGTAGCTCCGCGAAGCCCCACTCCGCGAACTCCGCCCAGGGTTAATACTAACACTCTTACAAAAGGACGGATTATCACTAATACTAATGAATCTATCCCCTAATATAAGTTTATAAGCTCTGATCTAAGGAAAAGGGTACAGAATTAATTGGCATGCCTTGTGGATAGGCTCTATTTACGGTTCTAATCCTTCCACTAGAATGATAGTAGACTGAAGTCACCTCCAATCACCTTCCCTCAAGGAAGGGCCGAAAAAGTCGGTCAGAACACATGGGTAAAGTGACACAAGGAGCTTCTAAATCTGACTCTGACTTCCCAAGAATAGCACTCACCTCCGGACTCTGCGAGTCAATGGGGTGCAACAGTCTACATACCCAATATTGAGAACTCACCGCTATGCAGTGGGAATGCATGGGATATACTACTTTGGAAAAAAACTGTGCACAGACACCTCCTTACATTAGAACTTGTTCTATTATAGTATCCTGAGTGTACGAATAAATAAACCAAATATATACATGTGCATTTGTATGTACTATGCTATTACTAACTCTATATACTATCTTTCAGATCACTAAACTAAAGGGTTCACTATGAACCAGCATGTGCTTGGACACACAACGGAGGCAAAAGATGAGCTACGTGTATTTTCTCCAGTATTAACTACTCAATCCATAACTTTCTCTCTCTCACACTTTTAATGTCGTTTTTTCTCTATTTCTCTCTCTCACTCTCTCTCACATCGTTTCTCTGTCTCTGTTATGGACGCTGCTGTCTACTCTGATGTGTAGAACCAATGCTGAGTTCAACTTGTGAACTCTGTTGGTCACACTGTTTACACAAGGTAAGCAGAGCGGCCTAGGTATACAATCCCTCTGAATAAATACATTAGAATTAAAAGAGCTTATTTACAAGCCCCTTGCGCCACTTTTGTGTCACTTTCAACATGGGAAAAGTAACACAAAAGTGTGGCCCCCTGGTGTGCACGCACTGGATGCACGACTCATAATCTGTAGGGTGTCCGACTCCAGCGCCTTTGGTGCACAACTTCTACGCGTTTGGGAGCCGGCGCCTTCTAACATGCAGCTCGCCATGTGCAAAAGCAATCTGATGTACATTTTGAAAGAGAGAACAGATTTCCTTTCTATGGGAGGGCGGGATGGACACCCCGGGACACTGCAGGAAACAGCCCTCCCACAATACATAAAGTCCTGGGGAGTGGTGCTCCCCGGGGCTTTGGAGAACTTGCAGCCCCCCCAACCATGTTTTTGTATCCCCGGGAGGTAACAGGACCCTCCAGTGCTCCAGAAGGGGGGCCACGCAGTCCCCCTCCCACAATACATAAAGCCCCGGAGGGTGGTGCTCCCCATGGCTTTGGGGACCTTGGACCCCGTCCCCCACCATTTTTTTCTTTTTAGCCCCGGGGGGTGACGATCCCCGAGGCTGGAGGGGCCCCTATGGGCCCCACATAAAAATGTAATAATTTTGCCCCGGGTATTTATTCGCCCGGGCACTAAATATTTTTAAAAAACTCTGTTTTATTTTATTCATTTTACCACACAGTCCGCGCACCCTACACGTACCTGCCGGGTTTTTAAAAAAAAATGATTGTGGGCCCTGGGGGTCCTTCTGGGAAGCCCTAAGCAGGTCTAAAGAGTAAAAATTATTTCTGCCCTGCCCCCTTTCTCCATTTTGCACACATATTCCACTGACTTCCTCAGCCTCGCTTCTACCGAGGCACAAAATGGCTGCCAACAGTTCCTGGTTTCGAATGTTGACAACCACTTGACAGCCAATTAGCATTCAGCTCGTGATCGGAAGGGTGCGCTTATGGTACAATGACAATCCTCGCACTCTCCACAGATCCACCGCGCCCATAGATATATAAATGACTTTACCTGTACTTTTCTCAGGAACTACTGAACAGATTGACACCATATAAGTAAAAGGTTCAAGTCTGAACTGAGGACTACCTCTTTGCCAAATTTGCGTAATTCCAATCAGCCATTCGGGCTATAGCTGTGGCTAATGGTCCTATGGGAAATTGAATGGAGAAAAACACATTTTGGGACCCCCCTTTTTACTCGCCCCCACTTGATGAATCAGCCCGAAACTTTCAGGATAGGAGCGGACCAGAGCTGGCCAAAAGTTTGGAAAATTTCGCAAAAATTCATCAATCGAACAACATGATCGCAAGTGCTCTCGCGCACACACAGAGACATGGACTCACAATATAATTGCTGCCAAGTCTTGCTTTTATTTAATTAGAACGGTGCTGCCTCTGACGCATTTCGGACACAAAACGGTGTCCTTGATCACATGACATGCAGCCTGACGGCCATAGACAAAATACTATGCATTTCTGCATCTGTTTTCAGATTTAAGAGCAAACAAATCAACAGATATTGTATAAAAACCTGCCCAGCTTGTTAAAATGCATGGAATATGGGTACAAATGCCCTAATACAAATTAATGCCCAAACCATATTTGGATTCTTATTGGAAAAACCTTGCTCACATTTCATAGTTTGAATATGGTCCTATAAAACTTTTTACAAGGACGGAGCAATTCTTTTCATGTCAATTACATGGTCTCATACATACTTATATACATAAAGTGCACAGTGCAAATTTCAGATTGTATATGAAATAAAAATTCATAAAATACCATCTTGAAAAATTGCCACTTCTGCTACAATGCCCGTTCAAATACCACGGGTCCACCCAAAGAACTGCTATCTAATTGATTGTAAAGCACCTCCTGAGGCACAGCCGGGAGTAGGTAGTAGACAGCACTCTGATCGTTTGTTTTGACTGTTTTTAACTTGGGAAATACATCTTTTTAATCTGACTCACCCTTCTCCTGACACTTGATTACTTGGTGCAGGACTTCCCCAAACAGCGGAACGAGCGCTGCAAAAGGGAGAAAATCGCCATCCCACAACAACCGCCATCACCCACGCCCAAACAGGGACACGCCCACTTGGAGGCCATGCCCTCTTACAACTGCATAAAATCGCGCTGAAAACACGAGCGCCATTGATTGTAAAGCACCTCCTGAGGCACAGCCGGGAGTAGGTAGTAGACAGCACTCTGATCGTTTGTTTTGACTGTTTTTAACTTGGGAAATACATCTTTTAATCTGACTCACCCTTCTCCTGACACTTGATTACTTGGTGCAGGACTTCCCCAAACAGCGGAACGAGCGCTGCAAAAGGGAGAAAATCGCCGTCCCACAACTACCGCCATCACCCACACCCAAACAGGGACATGCCCACTTGGAGGCCACGCCCTCTTACAACTGCATAAAATCGCGCTGAAAACACGAGCGCCATTGATTGTAAAGCACCTCCTGAGGCACAGCCGGGAGTAGGTAGTAGACAGCACTCTGATCGTTTGTTTTGACTGTTTTTAACTTGGGAAATACATCTTTTTAATCTGACTCACCCTTCTCCTGACACTTGATTACTTGGTGCAGGACTTCCCCAAACAGCAGAACGAACGCTGCAAAAGGGAGAAAATCGTCGTCCCACAACTACCGCCATCACCCACGCTCAAACAGGGACACGCCCACTTGGAGGCCACGCCCTCTTACAACTGCATAAAATCGCGCTGAAAACACGAGCGCCATTGATTGTAAAGCACCTCCTGAGGCACAGCCGGGAGTAGGTAGTAGACAGCACTCTGATCGTTTGTTTTGACTATTTTTAACTTGGGAAATACATCTTTTTAATCTGACTCACCCTTCTCCAGACACTTGATTACTTGGTGCAGGACTTCCCCAAACAGCGGAACGAGCGCTGCAAAAGGGAGACAATCGTCGTCCCACAACTACCACCATCACCCACGCTCAAACAGGGACACGCCCACTTGGAGGCCACGCCCTCTTACAACTGCATAAAATCGCGCTGAAAACACGAGCGCCATTGATTGTAAAGCACCTCCTGAGGCACAGCCGGGAGTAGGTAGTAGACAGCACTCTGATCGTTTGTTTTGACTGTTTTTAACTTGGGAAATACATCTTTTTAATCTGACTCACCCTTCTCCTGACACTTGATTACTTGGTGCAGGACTTCCCCAAACAGCGGAACGAGCGCTGCAAAAGGGAGAAAATCGCCGTCCCACAACTACCGCCATCACCCACGCCCAAACAGAGACACGCCCACTTGGAGGCCACGCCCCCTGGACACCTCTCCACAGTATAATCATGTGTATGTATCGGAAGCGCAGCGGACGAGAACAGCGGGCGCGACGAATGCGCGCCGAAGGCGCGCATAAGGCAAGCTCGTCTGCGCTTGTCCGCGCCGAGTCCAGGCCTAGGGCCATTCCCCCTACACCCCAGACACCTGAGACTAGACACTACAATGCTGAAACTCTTCTTAGCCTAAAACCCCCTGCTACGAATTGTGCACGCCACCACTATGCAGCAGAAAACATTCCACAAATATGTCCCAAATGCAACTCTACACTTAAACCCAAGCCCGCAGCTGCACTAACCCACGATTACCATATGCTCTTGTTAAATTGCAGATCACTACCGAAATATAGGACAGAAATCGCCCTGTTACTACAAGAACTCTCCCCGGATATAGTTTTCCTAACGGAAACTTGGCTCATCCCAGAGTCCGACCCTGCCTTAGTTAGCGCTCTCCCTCCTGGCTTTCAAATGACGCGGAAGGACCGGCCTGATGGGAGAGGGGGAGGCCTAGCAATTATTCACAAAGAACAGTTTCTGTGTCGCATCATCCCAGAAACCATCCCTGATTGTGAGAGCCTCGCATTCAGTATCGACCTCTCACCAAATAACTGTTTCTCCGGAACTCTTATTTACCGACCCCCAGGTCCCCTTAAACAATTCCACATCCTTCTTCCGCAGACTGTCGCAGAACGCGTTAGTACCGCTTCTTGTTTTACTTTACTAGGCGACCTTAATTTGCACTTTGACTCTGCGTTAGATCAGGTAGTCACCACACTGGCAGATGACCTAGCTGCATTACAACTTACCCAATACGTTAAAACCCCTACCCATGTTAAGGGTCACTTACTGGACCTAGTCTTTAGCAACTGTGCATACTTCACAGCTGACCCACCAATCCCCCTCCCGTGGACAGATCACTTTCTGGTGCCCTTCACATGGACCACACTCAAACCTCTACAGGCTGGGCCCACCACCAAAATTACTCGAGCCTGGTCCCGTCTTTCAATTGACGACTGGTCATCCAAGCTCGCTATTAATCAACCCTCTTACTCTGAGGATCCAGGCCTAGCCAACCAGGCCTACGTTAACTGGATCTTTCAATCTCTCGATAACACCCTGCCAAAAAACAAAATCACGCTAAAACGCGTCCACAAAACGGATCCCTGGTACACGGAGACTCTGACGGACAAAAAACATATATGTAGGAAAAACGAAAGACGTTGGCGGTTAGACTATGCACCAGAAAGTAAAATCTGTTATCGAGAATCAATTCGAGATTACAAAGCGGAAATCAGAACCGCCCAGACTACTTATTTCTCGAACAAAATCCTCCTGGCCAAATCAAAACCCAAGGAAATTTTCAATATTGTAAAGAAACTATCAAACCCCCCCCCCTAGCCTGCATGTCACAAAATCTATAACTCACTGCAACGATGTTGCTGAGTTTTTTCATCAAAAAGTTAATAACATCTACTCCACCTTTCCCCCCAGTAAGATCACCCCCCTAACTCAAGCTTCAATTATCCCCGTCCCCCTGCCTCAACCCACTCTGGATCACTTTCCCCCTCTGGATATTGCTACTCTTGAAACTCTAGCCCGCAAAGTAAAAACCGGCTCACCTGAAGACCCTGCCCTGCTAGATATCGTAATGTCAGTATCTCATATCACTCTCCCAATCATCAGGGATGTACTAAATGCTTCCATCACCTCCGGCACAGTCCCTCCAGAATGGAAACAAGCCATGGTCCACTCACTATTAAAAAAGCCTAACCTAGACCCGCTAGACCTTAGCAACTACCGGCCCATCTCCCTGCTCCCGTGGCTGAGCAAAATCCTAGAAAAATTCATTAACCACCATCTGGTGAACTTCTTGGAAGACGCCCAGTTGCTTGACCCCACTCAAACGGGTTTCAGACCCAGACACGGGACCGAGACCGCCCTCCTCATGGTCACGGAGGAGTCTAGAAAGATCCTGGATCAGGGAGGATCATTGGCAGTGATCCTCCTTGATCTCAGCGCTGCCTTCGGCCCGGTCAGCCATGACACCTTGCTGCACCGTATGTCCAGTATCGGCATTAAGAACAAAGCCTGGCGCTGGTTTAAATCGTTCATGGAGGACAGATCCTTCCGAGTCTTTGACGGGGATGTAGTGTCCACTAGCAGACCACTGAGGTGTGGAGTCCCCCAAGTCTCCTCTTTAAGTCCCGCCCTTTTTAACATATGTATGAGGCCACTGGCCGATGTCGTCCGCTGTTTTGGGATTAAGATCATCTCGTACGCGGACGACACACAGCTGGTGGTCTCTCTGGCGCAGGTAGCTCACACACCTGCGTCAGACGGACTTAGAGACTGCCTCAAAGAAGTTAAAAGCTGGATGTCCTAATCATCCCTTAAACTGAATGGGGACAAGACGGAGTTGATGCTTCTGGGCCCCTCCGATCCCCTCTTTTTCAACTCCCTGTGGCCCTCTGATTTAGGCCCTCCTCCAGCACCCAAGGACAACATCAAGAGCCTTGGGGTATGGTTGGACCGGTCCCTCTCCTTCAAAACATAGGCCACTAAGCTTTCTGCAACCTGCTTCGGACTCCTCAAAATGCTCAGGAAAATCCTGCCTCTCCTCCCCATGGAGGCCAAACAGGTAGCAATACAGGGCTTGATACAGTCCCGGTTGGATTTTAACAATGTGTTATACCTAGGCGCCCCAGACTACACTCTTAACAGACTTCAGACAGTTCAGAACTGTGCGGCCCGTCTACTGCTCGAGCAGCCCCGCACCCAATCAGTGAGGGCCGGTCTGGTCCACCTTCACTGGCTGCCAGTACGTCAAAGAATTCATTTTCAATCCTTGTGCATTGCCCATCAGGCCTTCTGGGAATCGGGTCCAATGATCACCCGGGATCTGATCACCCACTACGTCCCCACCAGAAATCTCCGATCTGGCCAGACCTTCTTAGCTACACCTCTCCGAATAAAAAAGACCAGGTCGGGCGGGAGGACGTTCGCATATAATGCGGCCAAGACCTGGAACACTCTCCCGCTTCATCTCCGTTCCAACTCCAACCATTCTCTATTCCGAAAGCAACTGAAAACTTACCTTTTTAACCTTCCCTACTAATTCCCAGGCAGCCACTCCACGAGGTCCTTCCCTTTACATTCTCTTAGCGCTTGGATGCCTCCGGGTAGCAATTTGCGCTCTACAAATGTACTTCCATTTCCTTGTCCTTGTCTTTTTCTTGAGGGTCGCAACTGACCTGTTTTTATTTTGCTCGTGAGGATCCGGGTTTCCGGGGTCAGTCCGGGTCTTGGAGAAAGTTGGGCCCATTGCCTGCTCCGTTATGAGCAGCCATTTTCGGGTCAGGCGTCAATGGTGAGGTGGTGTGCCCCCTTTGTCCACCACTCTGCAAATGCGCCTCCTGGTGCGTTCTAAGCTGGGGGATTAAGTCTCCTTCATTCCTGAAGGTACCTTGGGGCCAGCTAGCCTACCAGGTACCTCCAGTAAGACCCACACAGCTGGATTGCTGAGAGTATTCTGAGGACCAGCCCCATTTTTACACCATTCTGCAAACATGCCTCCTGACACACTGCTGCTCTGGGGATGAAGCCCACTTGTGTTCTGTGGTACTCAGGACACAAGAGGACCTCAACATCCCACCAGCAGTCATCAAGAGGTGCGTTTGCAGAGTGGTGTAAAAAGGGGCGTGGCCTCAGACCACATCTCAGCAATCCCACTATGTGGGGCTTACTGGAGTTAACTGGTGGGCTAGTTGGCCCCCTGGCCCCCAGGAATCAAGGGGACTTGATCACCCAACTTAGAACTCCCCAGGGGGTGCATTTCCAGAGGGGTGCAGGGAGGGGGCATGGCCTCCGAAGAGATGCCGGCATTTAAAAAATATATTTTTTTTAGACGGGGGCTGTGTGGCCCCCCTTCTTTTAATATTTTTTGGGCCCTGGGGACCCCATCCCACAGGGCCTGAGCATTTTCTTTTTTTAAAAGCAAATATAACGGGATGGTGGACACGTGGCCCTCCTTCCCTGGGCCATTAGTGCCCCTGGGAGCCCATCCCCCAGGGCCTGGCCTTGTTTTTATTTTTTTTAAATGTTTTGTTTCCTGGGACTGTGGCCACATGGCCCCCCTCCCCTCGGCCACTTCTGGCTTCTGGTACCCCATCCCCTAGGGCCTGGCCTAGTTTTTAAAATTATTTTTCTGGGAGTGGGGCCATGTGGCCCCCCTCCCCTGGGCCAGTCCTAGCCAGCCTGCTCTTTTTGAGGAGGGGACTAAGTGGCACCCCTCCTGAGGCCAATTATGGCCCGGGAACCCCATCCAATGAGTCCCAGCCTTATTGTTTTTTAAACATCAACAGGGTGGGGGCTTAGTGGCCCCATGCCGGGACACTTCTGGCCCCAGAGACCCCATCCCCCAGGGCTGGCCCTCAAGTTGGGGACCGTAGGGGGAGCCCCAATGTCCCCGCGGTCCCTGCCGGCTCACCACCGCCTACGGGACCCTGCATTGCTTTTGGGCAAGGGGAGCTGCTAACATGCAGTTCCACTTGCCCAAAAGCAATCTGCAGGTTTTCTGCTCTCACGTCCATGAAGCGAAGCAGAGTTTGCTATGGCAGGTTGGAGCCATGCTCATGCCCTGCCATAACAAACGGCAATGTCCCGGGGGTGGGCATATATATATGAGCCTAACTATAATGTCCCATATATATATATATTCACTGAAAAAAAACATAGGTTTCACACCAGTTATAGTTAGAAATTTGCATTTAAAAAACCTATTAAATTCACTGAAAAAACCATAGGTTTCACACCAGTTATAGTTAGCTGGAAATTTTACTGACATAAAACCATTGAAATTCACATGTTATAGTTAGTTGGACTCACTATAACTTGCGCGCCTGCAATGCACTGCTGATAACGTCACATATTACATCACTCATGACATGGTCAGTGACATCACTCATGTCATTTATATAATACTATTTTTTTTTATTTTAATTTTGCCCTGGAGGGCTCCTGGTGCGCGCCCCGGTGTGCGCCCCAGTGTGCGCACCGGAAAGCGCAGTTTTTCGGCGCGCCCCGGGGCGCGCACCGGTTAGCGTCCCGTTAGCGCTATTGCCGCGAACGAAAACATCATCGTGACGTATCGCGTAGCCGCGTCCGCGTGATACCCACGGCGTAAGCGCACCCGGAAGCACTCGAGCGAATACGATCGAGCAACGTAAACATCCGATGAGCTTACGCGACGCGACTCGTAAGCGCGTCGGGTCATGTGACCTGAAAATAACACTTTTCATTGGTTCAGGACAGTTTTTTTTTCCAAATGATGAAATACCCCACCTTTTTTCCTTATTCTGACTTTGTCCTTTGACTGAGGAAGACCTGTTTCAACATCTTTGAGAAATATTTTGGACTTTACAATGGCTACAGTAGCAGCAGCAGCTGGAGCATCTGCACCACCACCACTACCACCACCACCAAGAGGACCACCACAACATTACATTGGTGGTTAAGAAGAGGAGGAGGAGGAAGAGGAGGAGGAGGAGGGGAGAAGGTGGCTGCAAGAAGACAATACCCCATATAAAGCCAAGGCCACACATTGTATGGGAGTTTTTTTTCTATCCCAGAGGGCAAGAAGAAAGTCAATGCGCCCAAGGTGACTTGCCTAATCTGTGGCATGGAACTTTCAAGGGGGAACCCGAACAAAAAATATTCTTTAGACACATGCAGCGCAAGCATCCGAACAACTATTCTGCTGCAGAGATGAGAGAACTGGCCAGTAACCCTCCTCAATCTTCAACCACCACCTCCAAACGAAAGCAACCAACTCCATCGGGACCAGAGACAAGGGAGACGATCCCTTGCATACAACCACGGTTTGGGGAATTCAGAATTACATGTATTTTTTGTGGTAAGACCATCTCCTATGGTGAACAGAGCATAAAGCTCATCCTCCTTGCTGGTGACAACCACAATTGCCCCAAAAAACCCTAATTTTTTCCTTTTTTTTTTTTGCTCCAGTCGAGCCATTTTCAATTCCCTGTTTTTTGTTTCTCCCCATAAAAATAACAAAAAAAATATAGAATAGTTCATAAAAGCCAAAAAGTACAAAATGTTCAAAAAACATTAAAAAAATATAAAACAACAAAAAGAAGAAAAAAAACTGTTCTTTTTAGACTACCTCCAATTTATAAAAAAAGGCTACATTTTTTAAAAACTCTATCGTTCTTTTTTCCCATGGTACGCTCCCCGGTACGCTCTGCGGTGCGCATACCGGGCGCTCCCCCCGCCAAATCGAAAAAAAAATGTTGGGTTTTTTTGCCCCGCGGGCCCTTTTATAGCCCCCACATCAAACCTAGGGGGTCAGGGGGGGTCTACTCTGCCCCCTTATGGTCATTTCCCCCTTTGTTTTTGCCACCTCTTGTGTCTTGATCCTACCGAGACACAAGATGGCGGCTGCTCCGGACTGTTTGGAATGTTGACAGACACCCGAGAGCCAATCAGCTTTCCGCGTGCGAACTCGCATAGCGCGCTGGTTACCGCCCCGGTGCGCGTACCGGGGCGTGCTTATAGATATATATATTTTATTTTTTTTAACCTAAATTACTCAAAATCCACTGGAGCACATATCTTGAGACATAGCAAAGGCACATCGGGCTACCAGTCCCTACAATTTTGCCAAGTTTGGTGGAAATCCATTCAGCCGTTCGAGCTAAAAGTGAGGTCGACCGCCCTATGGAAATTAACATGGGGAAAACACGTTTTGGGACCCCCCTTTTTTCTCGGCCCCCGCTTGACGAATCCCCCCAAACTTTTAGGGAAGGACCGGAGCGTCGCAAGGCAAATTTGAGGAAATTTTCAGGCAGATTCCTCAACCGGCGCCAAAGTTTTTCACAATAGAATGTTGCGATTTCCCTATTGAAAATAATCCTAACTATAACTACTAAGGGTGGGCGTAAAATCCGTTTCGCGGGCGAATTTGTGGATTTTCCGCGATTTCGCGATCCGCGAATCTCGCCAAATCGCGGTAAAATCCGCGAATCAGCGGGGACGAATTTTCAGCCAAGCAAGGGTTACAGCAGCAGGTGCAAAAGTTGAATCTAATTTCTTTGTAACCTTTTACAAAAGGGTTACAAACAAATTAACTTCAACTTGGACACCTGCTGCTAATTGCTTCCTGGCGCCTCGTTGCCTACTTGCAACTATTCTCTGACCCTGCTCTGACCCTTGAAGCAGGGTCAGAGAATAGTTACAAGTAGGCAACGAGGCACCTGTCCAAGGAATTAAACCTCATCAGGAAGCACTTACAGATATAAAAAACAGGAAGAAGGGAGAGGATGGCAAATACACCCATTTTGAGTTGTCAGAAGGGGGTAAACTAAAAGAGACCTTTACAGCACAATTTTCATATGCATTTTGCTAAAAATAAAAAGCTGTATGTTCTGTAGGGGCAACTCAGGAATCTGACCCTTCAGAGATCCGGCCTCTCTTTCTTTCTCTCTTTCTCTCTCTCCCTCTCTCTTTCCCTCTTTCTCTCTCTTTCTATTTATCTATCTATCTATCTATCTATCTATCTCTCTCTCCCTCTCCCATAAACGACTGCATGGGTAACTGCGCTATGCAAGCGGCCCGCGAACACGCAAAAAACCCCGCGAACACGCAAAAACCAAAAATCCGCAAATTCGCACAAATTCGCGAATTTTGCGGATCGCGAATTCGCAAATCCGCAAATTCGCAGATCACGAATTTGCAAAATTCGCCCATCCCTGATAACTACCTACTGGTGACCGCCAGTAGGTAATACATATATATATATTGATATATATATATATATATATATATATATATATATTACATATATATACATATATATATATTGATAGAGTTCATCTATATTTAGATTTTGTTGGGGGAGCGTTTATGGAAAGCGGATGTATTTTCGCCGTTTGTACAATTGTACTTTGATTTGATTTATCTGTATTATCATGCAGTAACTATGTCTCATATTATTTATACTGATGTGATTGACAGCATTGCCCATCCTGGGCTTAATCAGAATGTCGAGGTGTCGTAATTTATTGCTGCACTTAGACTTTCCAAGATGGCACCCACGCTTTTCTCCCCTGTCCATAGGCATGTCCTATGTTTATTTTCATGACCCATTTTTTTCATGACCCTGATGTTTAAAATGTAAACACCACTGCCGGTTCGGTAAACTTCGAGAAAGGTTCCGACCGAAACGCGTCAGTTTGCTGTGATAATTAAAAAACTGTGAGAACGTACCCCCGAGAGTGCTTCCTTCTTCCTGCGGGAGAATTTCGCTTTGGGAGGTTAAGCGGTACTGGATTTGCGAGTGCACCCTCGCAACGGGAGCACCCGCCTGGGAGTGCGGCGCTTTGGTGTTTCTAGAGCTGCAATATATATATATATATATATATATATATATATATATATATATATTACTGCTCCCAGCTTGGTGTCGTCGTGCGAGGTGCACTCGAGGAGAGGTGAAGAGCTCCAAGCCTCAGCTCCAATAAACAGGTAAAAAGGCACCAGCTGGCTGTTCCCTATTCACAGTCCAGCTACCATTGTAGCCTTATGCCTTTCGAATTCTTTCTTCCTCAGAGGCTGATGGTGAAGGGAAGCAACGTGCAGTATCCAACCACTGTTTCAGTTGAGCAGTTGCTGGTGGACTTTGTTGAGTTGAAAAACACGTCTGGATGATCTCCCTTAGTTTTTATGTTCAAAGAAACAATGATTTGTTTTTGGACAAACTGGCATGTTTGAGGTCACACGCCTAAACTGACGTTTTCAGGGGGCGTCCGCTGAGGAATTAAATTACATAAATTGCAGCAGAATGGCATGCCTGATTAGATGAACACTAATCCCAGTCCAGGGTACAGGGACTTTTTGGTATTGATGCTTAGTGAGTGGAGGGCTGTCCCTAATCATACCCTTATTTCCCTCTTGGCTCCCTTTTGTATTGCACCTTGTAAGGGTGGGAGAAACTTCTCAAGGAACCCAAATAAGACAGTGGGGCTATGTGCTACGCCTGCAATCCTGCAAGGCTGACTACTTCAAAAGTTCAAACAAAAGCCAGAAGCTAATCAAGAATTGGTCAAACCAAAAGGTCTCTTTGGTGAATTTCCAGCTAAGCCAATGGGTGTGGGATTTGGGGTCTGTGGCATACACAGTACTGAAGAAGATGGGTCTTGGTACTCTCAGGCACCCCTGCTTGCCTTTTTCTTGATAACCATTTGAAGGCCCACTTTGACGGGCAGGCATGACCATGTTGATGGTCACTGATGGAGGAGAGGAGGATTAAAGTGAACCTTCTCCATTCCTCCTATACAACAATGAAAAGAATGGTACAGTTAGGGGAGCTGTGCTCTCCCCTTCACTGACAGAGCTGCAACAGAGAGATTTTTGCCAAATGTTGCACTCGTCAGTGCTTAATTTTTGAGCCAGTGGTTTCCCGTTGCTTGCCACCAGCACTTAATTGTCAGCACCAGCACTTGTGATAGGCTGCCACAAGGTGGTGCTATCTAGATAATTTAGAGATGGCCACAACAACAGATAACTATTAATTCAATATACATTAAAAATGACTATTACCTGCCGCCTAAGTCATTCGTATAGCTTTGGAGACCTGAAATAGTCTAGAATGTCACACTCGCAGGAGTGTGATGGTTAGTAGTTGTATTGTTACTATAATTGGCAGCATGGCAGGACAATGTGCGGTGCTACCTGCAGTGGCCTCCTGATGAAAACCTGGCCCTTACTTTACGAATGAAGCACTGTTGCATTGGCAAAGCTTACAGCCTTTGTTGTGGTCATAATGGGTGAATTACTCGTCCCTGTGTTGTTGCAGCTTTTTTGTCACCTCCCTTTATAATACTTTTGCCTTTATGCACAGGTTTCACATGGTCAATAGTCTGACAGGTTTTTCAAGTTCAAGATGAGTAAACCACATCCGAGCCAAAGGCCCATATGCATTAAATCAAAAGCATGAATCACAACACAACATTTAGATAACAATAGGCAAAATACAAACAATGTATTCATTTTTTATTCTTATAAGAATAGAAAATATATATGGAGCACAGAAATAAAACGAAGTCTATAAAAAAGCATCTCTTCCTTGGTATGATAGCAAGCATAGGGTGATACTCTGTACCAATTTGTTTTGTAATAGCCATAATACGAAGGTTTTACTAAATCAAAACAGTGCATGTAGCCTCTTGTGCACTCATTCCCAAGACATAAACTCACACACAGACAAAACGCTCTCGCGAGCAAACATACACACACACACACACACAACCACACACACAAACGCACACACAGACAAAATCAAAATGTATAAAGAAAAGAAATTAGAAGGTGGTGGAAAAAAGTGACTACTAAGATACATTTTTTGCAAATTTGAAGGATCATATTCTGCCAAAATAGAGTTGTATTTCCCTGATTCCACAAGCGGAATGAACTAATTTCTCAGGAATTTGCCAGCAGAGTGGGGTCACATGGATGACCGTTTTGGGTCACCTTTTTAGACTTGCCCTCAGTGCCACTATACATGCCTATAGCACTTGATGAAGGAGTCAGGGCCACTGGCGTGACAATACTTGAGGGAGACTCCTTGCAAGGTTGGTGGAGGGGCCCACTCTGGGCTCAATCAGGAGCTCTCTGGCCAGAGTGCTGTGCTGTGGGGGCCCCTGTGGCCCCCTAAACCGCGGGGGCTGGAAGGGCCTGTGTTATACTCCTGGTCAGGGCACTGTAACACCTGGAAAAGCCCCCGATCTTGACTGGGTGCCAGTGGACTTCATCAAATTAAATATTCATTTGTCAGTACCGATTTAAACTAAAGTTATAAGAAGTGCGAAAGAGAATAAGATACCAGATTCGAGGAGATCCACTAAACTAGTCCCCATTTTCAAAAAAGAAGACAGACTATCACCAACCCGTTATAGGCCAATCTCCTTGATTGATGCTATTGCTAAAATTCTAGGGTGGGTAATTCTCAATCAATCAATTAATCAGGGAATTGTAAGCGTGCTACTCACTTGTGAGGGTCTCAAGGCACTGGGGGAGGGGTACGCAGCTCAGTTCAGCCGAATAGCCAGGTCTTTAGAGTCTTCCAGAAGGTGTTCAGGGAGGGGGAACGTCTGATGTCTGCTGGTAGCTCATTCCAGGCCTTGGCTGCAATGTGAGAGACCGATCTTCCACCTGCTCTGGCTCTGTGGATGCAAGAGATTTCAGCCAGTGCGAGGTTGGCTGATCGGTGGTTTCTTTTGGGTACGTGCAAGTTTATTCTGTTGTTGAGGTCTTTGGGTCCCTTTTTGTGTAGGCATTTATAGGCGTGAGGGAGGATTTTGAAGGTGACTCTTTTCCTCACGGGGAGCCAGTGGAGTCTCCGCAGGTGCTGGCTGATGTGTTCGTGCCGAGGGATGCAGAGGACGAGTCTGGCCACAGTGTTCTGTATTGTCTGGAGTTTGTGGAGTAGGGACTTTTTGATGCCGGAGTAGAGAGCATTTCTGTACTCCAGTCTCCAGTATCCTGGTGGTGAGTGTGTGGGTGACTGTCTTCCTTGACTCCGAGGGGATGAATTTGAAAGTCTTTTGGAGGATGCAGAGGGTGTTGAAGCAGCTAGAGGTGACGGTGTTGACCTGTCGGTTCATGTTGAGTGATGAGTTGACTACGATGCTGAGGTTTTTGCCGTACTCCGAGGGGGTAGGTGGATTTCCGAGGGCGATGGGCCACCAGGTGTTGACCAATGCTGAAGGGGGGGTTCCAAGGATTGCATTCCCTTCTGGAATTTGAGTTTTGTGCTGGTGGGGTCTCTGTTAAGGGAAAGGATGAGCTGGGTGTCGTCAGCGTAGGATACGATGTTGAGGTCGTGTTGTCAGATGATGGCTGCGAGGGGGGCCATGTGGATGTTGAAAAGGGCCGGGCTCAGTGATGGTCCCTGTAAGACTCCGCGGGTGATTTTTGTGGGGGCGGAGAGGAAGGGTGGTAGTCTGATCCTTTGGCTTCTTCCAGTGAGGAACGATTGGATCCAGTCCAGGGCAGTTCCTTGTATGCCGGCTTGGTGTAGTCTGGTGACTAGTGTGCAGTGAGAGACGATGGGGAAGGCTGCAGACAGGTTGGGGAGGATGAGGGCTGTGGAGTGGCCTTGGTCCAGGCGGTTGCGGATCTCGTCTGCGGCAGCGAGTAAGGCGGTCTCCTGGCTCGTTTAGAAACCTGGGCTGAGGAGAACAAGCTTTTTAACCTTGTGCAGCTTTGTTTTAGACCAGGCATTGGGACCATAGAGCAAACCCTAAATATGCATCTTATCATTAGCAAATATGTAAAGAAAATGGGGGGGCTGTTCACATGGTCATCATAGACCTTTCAAGCCTGTTTAACTGACAATGGCTTTCCACATAGGCTATAGGCACTGTTACTGTCATTAATTAAGGATGAAGCAAAGTATATTTTGAAATCCTGCTACGCAGAGTTTTGTACAAATGAAAGACTATGCAATGTGCTGAATTTGAAGACTGTGTTTCTATTGTTACTGTGAAAAATGTCGAACCTTATGTGTCTTGGTTTGAGAATCCATCCCATTGTTTTTATTTAACTCTTTTTAGATTTATTGTTGTACATTTAAAACTAGCCTTCCTTATTCAATGTATAAGGAAACATGATTTACCGCCATGCCATTGTAATTGTGTCTCTAAACAAAGCAGGAGCCATTTGACTTCATTTGCCTTCTGTACTTAAGTCCCAGATCTGCCTTTTTAATAGCTCCATCTCATCAGGCTGGTGTAAAACTATATGTCCCTACTAAGTGTTATATGTCCCTGCTAAGGGGTTTCTACAAAGGTGTTCCGCAATAGATATATCTATGCAGTCCGCCATTTTGTCTGACCTTTGTCCCGTTCCTTTTTCCCTCACAACTCCTCCTGATGACCCTAGATCGGTTCTCTCTTTTTCTCTTTTTGTTGGACTGCCTTAAAAAAAAAAAAAAAAAAAAAAAAATATATATATATATATATATATATATATATATATATATATATATATATATATATATATATATATATATATATATATATATATATATATATATATATAAATATACATGTAAAAATGTATTATATATTTGTCCAAGCGTAATTGCTGTTAAAATGTAATCATGTGTGAATTTACTATTTGTATATATAGAACTCTAAAAACTAGTATATGTAGTAGACCTTTGTACTTACTACCATGACTATGAGTTTTTCTGTTTGTATCTCTTCCTTGTGTGACTTTACAACTTGTACATGTGCAATTTTTTTCCTGTTTTTATCTCTTCCTTGAATGACTTTACACCTTGTACATTTGCAATTTTTTTCTGTTTGTATCTCTCATGCAACTCATGTAATCCAAAGTCCTTATGTAACGCAACTGGTTCTTTTGTAAAGCGCTCTCACACTTTCGGGTAATGTTTGCGCTATATAAACTTGCATTAAATAAAATAAATAAATAAAAAATAAAAGTGCTTTACAACTGAGAAACCAATTTGAACAGGTAACCCCCTTCTGCACTGCAAATCACGTCCCTTGCAGAATTTTCATACTTTAACTTGTAATTATTGCTCGCCATAGATTATGTTTTTAACGCTTTAATTGGAAAGAATCAAAGTTATTATTTTTATTGTATTGTGTATTCATGTTTCTATACTTTTATGGTAAAAATGCAGAATAAAGATACTTTGACTTGACTTGACTCTAGATAATTTCAGTACCTAAATAAAGAGTCATCACGTTACAAGCAGGATGGACACTGCCATTTAAAGTAGTGAGGGCCAGATGTACGACCTGAAAAATAGCGCATTGCAAAATGCGAGTCATTGGCGAATCGCAATTTGCGATGCGCTATTTTGCATGTACGACAGTGTGTTTTACACTGTTTACGATTCCCAATGGGGGTCGCAAATTGCAAGGATCTTGATGAATATTAATGAGCCGCCTCTCGTACTTGTAAGTCTATTGGGAATGACAGGCCGTCCTTAAAGGAAAACACGATGCATTTAAAAAAGAAAATGAAACTTTTCAGTTTCATTTTTTTAAAGGCAGGCAGTGGTCTCTGGGACCACTGCCTGCTCCTAAAAAATATGTTCCAACATACTCACAAACTGAAAAGGGTCCCCTGGTGGCCCCTTCCCCTTTGCAAGTGGTTTACCACCCACGTGAAGTAGGTGGTAAACTGCAAGAGTTTCGCGGCAGCAAATGCGGTTGCAAAACTCTAGTACATAGCATGTTGACTCGCTATTAGGAAGGGTCGCCCCTTCCGAATAGCAAGAGTCACAAATGCTATTTTGCGAGTAGCATTTGTACATGCTATTACCTTTTTTGCGGCCGCAAAATGGGTCGTACATCTGGCCCGAGATCTTCAAGATTTCTGCAGTCTCAAGAAAACTTTTTCCATAAGTAATGCATTGCGGACGAATTCTGCATGATTCTAGTTCACTTTAAGAATGTTTGCATCATAATGCGATGCATTAACCAGGGTCACTGTAAAAAAGAGATTCTGTGGTCACAGCATTTTCTGCATAATTGTGTATTTGTACACTTGCACATAATGCAACATGCTCTGTATGATTTTGGCATCGTGTTGCAGCTATAAAGAACCCCGTGACAAACAGACGTTTTGCAACTGTTGGTCAGAGTTTTTTCGAAACATTCCCTCCTCTTCGTACTTCAAACGTAGAAAGCTATGGATTAGCACTAGTGACTTCTAGGAAGATCGATCCATGTGCTCATGTTAGAAGGAAAAATATGCAGGTTGTGGATAAAAAGAACTGCTGCTTCCTCCCTGGCGAAAGGTTAGTGATGTCTGTGGGCCAAGAGTCTAAGTGGATGGCAAGCCTAGTATGATCTGATCATTTTAAACATGGGGGCAGATTTACAAGCCCCTTGTGCCTCTTTTACGTCACTATTGCGCCATGGTGCGGGGTATTTACAACGTGACGCATCACCGAGATGCGTCACGTTGTAAAGCCCTGCGCCATAAGGAGACATTCCGGCGCGGGAACGCCTCCTAAAAGTGGCTGAGGGAAATCTACAAGATTTCACTCAGTCACTTTTAGGCCAATGCTGCGTCAAAACCCTGCGCCTGCTTAAAGCAGGTGCAAGGCTTGACGCAGCATTGGAAGAATAGGCCCCCCAGAGCATTGCTGGAGCTGCGTCGTGCTTGCGACGCAACTCCAGCAGTGCGCCGCCTTTACGGCACAGATGCGTGACGCATCTGTGCCGTTTTTTCCCCATTGTGCGCTGCATCATGGGTGGCAGAGCTGTGGCACGCAATTACTGGCGCATCCATGCTAATTTGCGGGGATGTGCCAGTAATTGTAAATCTGCCCCCACGTTCCTCCTTTGGAGCAGCCAGCCTGCATGCTACACCCAATTCTAATTGAAGTATGACAATTTCCCTGTCAAATCCTTCCTTTAAACAAATACATTTCAATGGAGGGTCAAGTAGGCCAGCATTGTATTGGCATTCGAATTTAAACAGTCTGAGAGCTATGGTCACATGAGAGTGTCAACATGCGATTCATAAATAAAACTCTGCAGCAGGATTCTTCCTTCAGGGTGAAGATTTATGCAGCTGAATGACATCTCAACCCACGTGGCTACAACATGTCTAACACGTAATTTCTAAGCACAAGTAGATATACCTTTCTTCGGCACAGGAAAATCCCCTGCTGGTTGGGTTTGAGAAAGGCAGTGCACATTGATTAAAATACATCTCCTGCTACAGCAGATAAAATTAATAAGCATTCGTTGCTTTGTATTCAGCCTTGAGGGGCAGCTACCAAGGCTGAGACAGAAACCACGTGATACTGTCCCTTTTCACCCCACACCGCCAGACGCTGAGCTCTGCAAAATACCGTATTAAATATATTTGTTAAATATTAAAGCATGTGTGCGTGCTGTAGCTGAGCATGAACTTAGCAAGAAGGAGCCACTCGGGTTTCATTATTTTGGCCTACACACTCACAAGTGGAGGTGAAGGGTATGGCAGGTTGGATGTGATGTAGCCTATTGGTGCCCTCCTGGTATGGTGCTTGGGGGGGCATTAGCCCATAGATAGAAGGTATGGAGTTGTCCTATTAGAGGAGTTGTCCCATTAGAGGAGGTGGCCTAGTGGCTAGGGCGGTTAACCTCGAATCTGGGGAACCGAAATCGAGTTTCAGCAATGACGCTGAACATCCTATGATTCTGGGCAAATCACTTAAAATCCCTTTGCCTAACAAAAATGAATGCGTGTCCTCATGAAATGCAACTGGTGCTATGTAAAACGCTCTGATACCCTATACCGGGTCAAGATCGCGCTATATAAAACTTCGGAAAAATAAATATAAAGTGAAGTAATGAGGAATGTATCTAGGCACCGTATTTTAAACTGTTATTACTAGTGGTATACAATTTTTAAGTGATAGTGATTCGAGCGGTGTAATGTGTATCACATTGTCACTGCTTCTTCACTAGCACAAATAGTTTTGCTTGTGCATCCAGCATTTTACACAGGTTTTCAAAATACATTTGCATTATTCGCTACTAATTCGAATTAATTAGCATTGAAGGAGAGGAGGCAGGACTCTAAGCCCCGGCAGCACAAGCCATTTCGCGCCCGGGGGCACTGTACAAGCAGAGTCGGTCATCCCGCAGGACTCTAAGCCCCAGCAGCACTCTTGCCGCACCAGCAATTTCACGCACGGGGCGCATTAACCCCTTCTGTGCTCATGACGGCTGGGAGCCATCAATACAAAAAGTGGGGGTGGGCTCATGACGGCTCCCGGCAGTTATGGCAACCCCCGAGGGGGGATTTGCGATTCCACCGGGGAAGGAAGGGGAAGCCCTTCCCCTTCCTCCCCCTCGCTCCATGTCATCAATGATGTGGAGGTTTCCCTTTGTTTCCTGACGCACTAGAAGCCATTTGCTTGAAGCGAGTAAGGGAACAAATAGGTACGTTTTTTTTCTGGAGAGGGGGGGATTTTAGCAAAAGAGGCATCAGGGGACAGGAAAGGGTTTTCCTTTTGTGCATGCGATCATGCAGCAGGAATGCCCACTAGAGCCAGTGATTTTTTCTTTTTTAAATCTACTGTTTGGGGGAGCAGCCACTTAGGCAAGGGCCGCTCCCTTTTTGGGGGATTCGTAATTGGTTGTCTGCCCCCCTGGGGAGGCATATTTATAATAAAAAAAAATTAAATCGGCCCACTGGACCACCAGCAAGCAATGTGTGGGGATTGGCCCCTTGGGCAAGGGTCACTCACCTTCGGGGGTATGTTTTTGGCTGTCTGCCCCCATGGGGGGGCAGATAAAGCCTTTTTTTATCTAGGGCTCACTAGGCCACCAGGGATTTGTTTGTGGGGAGAGGCCCCTTGGGCAAGGGTCGCTCCCCTTATAGAGGCAATGTTTTTTGGTTAAATCTGCCCCCCTGGGGGGCAGATTTTGCAATTTTTTTTAAAGTGGCCCACTGGACCTAGAGGAAATGCTTTGTGGGGAGTGGCCCCTTGGGAAATGGTCACTCCCCTTTGGGGGCTATGTTTTTGGCTGTCTGCCCCCATTGGGGGGGGCAGATATTGCTTTTTTCAAATCTAGGACCCACTAGGCCACCAGGGATTTTTGGAGGGGAGAGTGACCTCTTGGGCAAGGGTCGCTCTCCTTTGGGGGCTGGGGCTTGTCATGTTTGGGCCCACTAGACCACCAGGGATTTGTTTCTGGGGATTGGCTCCTTGGGCAAGGGTTGCTCCCCTTTAAGGGATGATGATTGTTGCTTTTTCTGTCCTCTATGGGTGGCCAAATAGCAGTATGTTTTTAAGGCCCATCTGCCCCAGGGGGGCAGAAGCCACTAGACAACAGGGGTTCTTAAATGTTTGTGTTGGTGAGTGGCCTCAAGGGCAAGGGTTGCTCCCCTTTTACAGGGGTGAATATTTTATTTTTACTCTTAGGCCCACCTATCCCTTAGCTTTGCTGGTGGATTGTGTGTGGACTTGTGAATTATTTTAATATGTGATTGTAATTTTTTTTTCTTTTTTATTCTAGTGTAAAGATTTTGATTCCTGTTTGTGGTTTTGGCAGTGGTTGTTCTGTTGCGTAATTGCATTTATTTGGTAAAAAAAACATTTGTGTTGTGCTTACTCCAAATGAGTATTATTGTCATGCAAGAATGGTTTTTTTTTGTAAGTGGTGCCATAATGGCAGCATATTTGTTAGTGTTCTGAGCATGAAATTCTTTTGCGATGTGTTTTGCATTGTCTTTTTTTTTCTTTTTGTTTTTTTAGTGGGATATTGTTGATCTTTACTGTGTCTGTGCAGAGTAGGTGGTGGTGAGTCTAGTGAGTGAGTGAGTGGTATATTGTAGGAGTATATAGGTCTTTTTGATAAAGCTACATTTTGTTTATTTAATTTTTTACAAAGGGATAGTTGTTGTTGACTTGTTTGACAAGTTACCTTTATTAGTAAGCATTATGGCTAGCCGTATAATGAATGCTCAGCAGGTGGTTGGTATGCTTCTTGAATTTTTCTCTGAGCAGGATTATGAGACTGACAGTGCATCGGAGGGAGAGGAGGGAGTAGAAGATTCAGGCAGTGAGCTTTCTCTCCACATGAAATCATCGGATGATCGGATGATGTAGCTACTCTCAGTTTGGATGAAACTACTCTCAGTGTGGAGGACACTGCTGTGCCAATGGTGCAAGAGGCATCTGTAATGAAGCCTTAGTCTGTTAGACTTCCTACTGGAAGTGGTGGGCTCTGGGTTGATCCAAAAATGGTGCAGCATGTGTTGCCTGCCTTTAGTGGGGATGCAGAGTGTCGAGTGGTTTGTGAATTATTTTGTACCTATACAGTTTTTTCAGTTGTTTATGGATGATGTATTTTTGGGTGAGATTGTTGAGCAGACTAATTTGTATGCTGAACAGTTTTTGAGGGATAACAGTGCCAGACTTAGGCCCAACTCTAAAGCTACCCGGTGGACTCCCACAAATCTGGAAGAGATGAAGACGTTTTTGGGTTTGACTTTATTGATGGGTTTGATAGGGAAGCCGTCCATGGCTTCATATTGGTCTACCAGTCCCTTGATGGCAATGGCCATATTTCCTGCAATTACGACTCATGATCGTTATTTACCTTTGCTTCAGATGCTGCATTTTGTTGATAATGCTTTGGCGTTGCCACAAGATCACCCTGTCTGTGACCGTCTTTTTAAGATTCGGCCTGATCTTGATCACTTTGTAGATCGAATTTCAGAGATCTGTACTCCAGGTAAAGAAAGATCTATTGATGAGTCTTTGGTCCTCTTCAAGGGGCGTTTGGTTTTTTAGGCAGTACATTCCTAGCAAGAGGGCACGTTATGGGATTAAGCTCTCTATGTTGTCTGAGAGTAGGACAGGATATGTTTTTAATTTCTGTGTGTACACTGGTAGGGATTCACTATTGACCCCCCTGGTTGTCCGTCCACTTTTGGAGTTTCAGAGAAATTGTGTGGGATCTTGCTAGAGGACTGTTTAATAGAGGCCACCGTTTGTACCTTGATAACTTCTACACTGCTGTGCAATTGTTTAAGAAATTGTTCAAATTGAACACTTTTGCTTGTGGCACAATCCGCTGTAACCGTAAAGGTTATCCAAAAGAGCTTGTTTGCAAAAACCTTCAGAGGGGACAGTGCAGTTCCTTGCGTAGTGATGAACTATTAGCTGTGAAATTTGTGGAAAGGAGGGATGTGTACATGCTGACTACCATCCATGATGAGAGTACTTCAGCTGTGGCTGTTTGGCGTCATATTGCTGAAGTGTGCAAACCTGTGTGCATTTTAGACTACAATGAACACATGGGTGGTGTTGATAGAGTAGATCGGAGGTGACACCTTACACTGCTATTCGTAAGACTTACATTTGGTATAGGAAGTTGGCCATCCATCTCTTCAATTTAGCAACTTTCAATGCTTTTGTTGTGTTTAAGGAGTGTTGGCCTGTGTCAAAGTTTACTTTTTGCAGTTTCAGGAGTCTGTGATAGGCAGCCTTGTTGTTGTGTAACAGGCAAGTGTTCCTAGAGTTGGAGTGGTGGAGGATGTGGCTAGATTGAAAGATTACAACTTTCCTGATTTAATTCCTCCCACACCCCAAAAAAAACAATCCCTGTAAGAGATGTAGAGTCTGATTGCGAAGAGGTGTGTGGAAGGATAGTCGTGTGCACTGTGCCGATTGTCCTTCTAATCCTGGGCTGTGTGTGCCCACATGTTTCAGATTGTATCACACTCAAAAGAGTTTTTGGGAGCAACCATGAGTCCAATAGTGTACTGCCTGGTCTAAATGGTTTTATATAGTTCAGATTAATGTTTGGCATTAGAATGATGTCTTCAGTTACTGCTGTTGTTTTTGTAGTTGTAGTTTTGTAATTAGTTGCAAGTTGTTTGTGTTTTCATTCTTGTTTAAAAAAAGTTATGATGGTGTGCGTGGCCTTGTGCTTGGCTGGCAGTGTATGAGGACTGGAGCTTGGCTGGCAGTGAGCGTGAACTGGTGCTTGGCTGAGGGTGAGTGGACTGGAGCTTGGCTGGGGTGAGTGAACTGACGCTTGGCTGGTGGTGTGCACAAATTGGCATTTGGCTGGTGTTGTGTGTGGATTGGCGCTTGGCTGACGGTGTGTGTGGATTGGTGCTTAGTTGGCAGTGTGCATGGATTGGTGCTTGGCTGGTGGTGTGCGTGGGCTGGTGCTTGGCTGGCGGTGAGTGGACTGGCGCTTGACTGGCAGTGTGTGTGGATTGGCGCTTGGCTGGCGGTGTGCGTGGACTGGCGCTTGGCTGACGGTATGCGTGGATGGGCACTTGGCTGGTGGTGTGCGTGGACGGGCGCATGGCTGGCGGTGTGAGTGGACGGGTGCTTGGCTGGCTGTGTGTGAGTAGTGACTTGCTGCTGGTCACTACACACACTGCTAGCTAAACGCCACTCCACGCAATCCGTGAGCTGATGTGGTTGCTGTGTCAATAATGTGGGCGTTTGAAAGTGATGGGCCCTTGAATGGCGCTGTCTGCTGGTGTGAGTGTTGAAATGTGTAGGGTCTGCGGCTGCCAGTGTGAGTGGTTTTGTATGTGTCACACGTATGAAAGGTGTATGAATGGCCTGTAAAGCGGTTGGTGCCTTGTCGTGGCTTTACAGCTCACGAGCTGTAAATCAATGGTTCAGTTTCTTGTAATTTCAATTATTAACAGTGCATTTCATTTTTGTGAAATCCCTGGTTAATACAACTGTATATACTGAACTATCACTCACCCTCCTGCCAAATCCAACCAGTTTGTCCGTGTGCTTGAAGAATAGGTGTCTGTGCAGAAATATTTGTCTTTTCTGTCTTTCTCAAGCAGGGTGTTCCTTGTCCCTTTTTGTGAGTGTTGTAATGTGTTGGTTTCGTGCCTGGTGTTGTGAATGGTCTTGTGTGTATCATGTATGAAAGGTGTGTGAATGGCCTGCAAAGCGTCTGGTGCCTTGCCGTGGCTTTACAGATCACGAGCTGCTAGTCACTGGTTCAGTTTTTTGTCCTTTTAAATATTTACAGTGTATTTCATTTTTGCGAAATCTCTAGTTAATGACATTTTATATACTGAACCATCACTCGCCCTCGTGCCAAATTCAACCTGTATGTGTGTGTGTGCTTGAGGAATAGATTGCTGTGCAGTAATCTTTGTTTTTTTAGTCTCTCTGCCAAGGTGTACATTCCACCTAAGATTAATCCACCAACTGTAGATATTGTCTTAAACTAAACACCCATGGGAGTACATGGTGATGTCTCTCTCGTGGATACCAACATGTTATCTTACCCACAATGTCCTCAAACCTCACAATGTCTGTCACATTTTACTTGCATTATTGTGCCAAAATTTTCACACTGGAGAAAGAAACAACAACTTTCGGATCCCCCACCTTTCCAGGTATTCCAATAGAAATGGTATCTCACTCGCGCGGGATGCCCAAGTACTAACCCTGGACGTAGTTCCCGTAGTCACGCTATGCGAAGATGTTATTGTACTACGCAAGCTACACGTAGCTTCACGAGCATGCGTAGTTGCTTGTCGCGCCCGTTCGCAATGCGTTTTTCTTGTTCGGGAGCGCGTTTTGCGAGTTCAGGACGCTGTTTGCGTGCTCGGTGATGGTATCTCGTGAACTTAGACTAAGATGATTGGGCGTGGCGCACAGCGTAAGTTATCAACAGTGGGTAGAAAAAGTAAGCAAGGTGTCGGTTTTAAGGTGCTCCTACAGGTGACGTAACTGTTCACTGGTACGTCCTAAATGGTTGAGGGGTTGAGTGCGCTACTGGGGTGTAGGCGCATCCCTGTGGTGGGCACACTTGTGTGGAACTGTGTGTGGTGAAACGACACAGTGATTTCCAAACGGTTAATTCAAATAAAGTTCCATTGATTCAAGGTTTTGAAAGTTTTAATCAAAGTTTTTTCATTTGATATATTTCATATTAAATTCATATGAATTAGCAGACCGTCAGTTTTAATCCATCAGAAACTGCAAGTGGCTCCGATGCATTTCGGACAAAAGTGTCCTTTCTCAAGGAGCACTGAAACAAAGAGGATATATGGAACAAAATCAATGCACTTGGTGTGAAAATGAATAAGATACATCAATGTTTACATGGGTGATCAACATGCGTCCAGTGGCGGGATAACGAAGAAACGTGAACGACGTGGTGTCTCACCATAAGGATGGGTGTGTTGTCTCACCAGGGTACTAGTGTGGGAGACTATAAATGAAGGAAATAATAATAAACGAGGAGGTTTAAACAGAGGTTAGATACGTAAGAGCTACGCATGTGAAAGTGATGTGAACCAGGATTAGAAAGCGTCGAAGTTAAATGTGAGGGAATGTGAGGTTTGACGGGATAAAACGGGGTGAATAGTTTGAAAAGCAAAGCGGTAAAATAGTGAAAGCCACGGCTCAAAAGAGTCTTTAAGCTTACTTGACAGCTTGCGGAGTGTTCAGAGATCCTAGAAGAAAGATAGGATCACCGTTTTAGTCAGATAGCGAGTGAAAACGGAGCTGAAGGCTGTGAGGGTAGCGGAAAAGCGAGAGACACTTACTAGGTCTGCCAGTGTAGCGGAGCCGAGTAATGGGTTCCGGGAAGGTGAAACTCCGCGTAGCGAATGCGGAGTTTTAGAGGATAGTGGAAGGGTGAGAGAAACTAAAGAGGGACTTTTGAGAAAAAGTGCAAGTGAACCACAGCGTTAGGTGAGGGAAGCGGCCATGTTGGAAGGGTGGATGCAAACCCAAATGTACCAAGGAAAGTGGAACAGAACAGTGAATGAACAATAAATGAATGCAAACGGCAAAACAATGTCATAATGCATCAATAAATGCCCAAGGGCGGCATTACAAGTAACAGCTCAATTCAGTCCGGTCGTTAAGACCAAAAGGTTTCTGTGATTGCAGCCTGTACATCCAGGCGGTTTCTCTTTGCAACAACACCTTGTTATTGTCTCTGCCTTCGGTTTTGGGGACAATCTCGAGGACCATATATTTAAGTTGAGCCACGTTGTGGTTGGCTTCATTAAAGTGGATGGCGATGCTCGACTTGGTATTTTTGGTCCTTATGTTAGACTTATGTTCGTTCAACCTTGTCTTTATCTTCCTGCTTGTTTTGACCACGTAGGTTTTACCTCATGGACACTTTAGGAGGTAGATCAGATTAGAAGAGTCGCATGTGGCGTCTACGTTCAGTTTGATGTTAAATCCTCTCATGGGATGACAGACAGTATTGCCCTTCATTATATTATTGCAGTTGCTGCAATGGTGACATGGTCGTGTGCCGGTGTGGGTGGTTGGGGTGCCCTCAATTGTTTCCTTGGATAAAATTTCTTTAAAGTTCATGGGTCTGGTGTAGGCAAAGATCGGGGGATCTTGGAAGAGGTCACCGAAATCCGGTTCCGATGAAAGAATGCGCCAGTGTTTCATTATGATCTGTTTGTACTTGTTGCTTGAAGTAGAGTATTTCGAAACTAATACCATTCTCTGGCTGTCAGTTTTTGGCTTACTCTTCAGAGCTTCTGTCCGAGAAGTTGCGGATATACGATCCATAGCTTCCTTGAGGATGGTCTCTGGGTAACCTCTACAACGAAATCTGGATGCAATGCTTGCAATTTGGTTCATCCGATGTTGGGATCGGAAACAATACGGGTTACTCTCAGCATCTGACTGTAAGGCAAATGTCTTTTTAACAAGTTGCGGTGGAAACTGCTGTAGAGTAAGGCGTTGTTACGGTCTGTGGTTTTTCGGAAAAGATCTGTCTGTATACCTTGTGGGGTAATTTGAATGAGAACGTCCAGAAAAGCGATCTCTTGTTGATTGATGTTCCAAGTAAAGTCAATCCGATCATCTTTGGTGTTGAGATCCGTTAAAGCAAGTTCTAAGCTCTCTTGAGAGCCTTTCCAAACGAAGAGTAAGTCGTCGATGTAGCGTGCGTAAAGCTTAAGGTTATCCATCCAAGTTTTGTTCATGTAAATGTGGTTGAATTCGAAATTGCCCATGTATAGATTTGCGTAGGTAGGAGCCGCACAATTGCCCATAGCCATTCCAGACATTTGTAAGTACCACGATTCGTCATGTTTAAAGTAGCTATGGTACAGGGTATATACCATCAGTTCAAGAATAAATGGCTTCAAGGTGTCACTAATTTCAGATGAAAGCAAGGCCTGTTCCACCGCGTTGATCCCTCCTTCATGAGGGATAGAGGTATACAAACTTCTCACATCGGCTGTACAGAGGATTAGTTTCTCGTTTTCAAAAAATTCCATTGCAGATAGTTTGTTCAGCAGTTGTGTGGTGTCTTTGATATAGCTGGGTAAGTTTTGGACCATGGGTTGTAGGTAACGGTCTATAAATTTGCCTGTGGGTTCGTGAATCGAACCTCTGGTCGAGACGATTGGGCGAAACGGTGGATCCATCAAATTTTTATGTATCTTGGGTAGCATGGTTATAGATGGGCTCCGGGTATGTTCTGTGACCAGGAATCTCTTAGTTCTATCTTCAATGACTCCATTAGTTGTAGCTTTATTAACAATAGACAATAGTTCCATTTTATACTCGTTCGTGGGATTACCATCAAGAGGTAGGTAGACATTGCGATCCATGACATGTTCTGTGATTCTCTGTTTATACAGTTCAGTGTCAAGGATGACGAGAGCGCCACCTTTATCTGCTTTCAAGCATTTAATTGAGGGATTCCGTGCAATGTTCTTAAGAGTATCCATGTCTTTGTTAGTGATGTTCTTATGAGTCTTTTTCCGAAAGTTGATTTTAGAGATGTCTTGTTTCACTAGAGTCTCGAATGTATCAATACTTTTGTGACTGACTGGTGGTATAAAAGTACTGGAGGGCCGTAAACCCATAAGTTGGTCAGGTTTCGGATCGGTGGTGGGATCCAGAATTTTCTCAAAGAAATGTCTGAGTCGAAGTTTCCTTGTGAGTTTGAACGTGCTGACGTCCAGTTCGAGTAAGTTAGTATCGCTGGTGGGAACAAATGTCATGCCTTTTTGGAGAATCTTAGTTTCATAGTCGGTAAGGTGGACTTTGGAGATGTTGATCACTAACGATTCCTCCTGGTTTTCTTGTTGGGTTTCGAGGGTTGTTGGTTCTCTCCGTTGTTTTTTGCCTGCCCTCTTGCCCCGTCTGGGTCTGCGGTTTTGTCTGGGCCTTCCTCTAAAAAAGACTCAGTGGTCGTTAGATCAATGTTTTGAGTTGGAAGTGCTTCACTGGATGAAGGAGCAGATGTTGATGCCCCCATTGGGGTTCTCTTCGGGGTCGGTTGGTATTGTCACTCCCTGAGGATGAGGTGTCTGTATTAGGATTGTAAGGTTTGTTCCTAGGACGTTGGGCATAAACATCAGCCCACGTATATACCTCACCTAGTTTGTAATCCAAGGTGTCCCGACGGAACTTGCGTATCTTACGCTCGTTTATTTCTTTTGTGTGTTTATCCAATTGTGCGTTGATTTCATCTAGTGTAGCGGTCAATTCTTCAGGGGTGCTCAATTCCTTTAATTCACTTTCAATGGTGGTTATTTCATGGGTGAGTTCAGTTAGGATGCCAGACAATTCCTCCACTATTAATAGGATCAGATCCAGGCTGCACTTATTGAGGATTGCGTTCCATCTCTCAATGAATGTCTTGGAGTTCTTACAAAGTGACGGTTTTAATGCGATCCGTAGGCCACGAGGAATGCGGAGTACCTTATGGTACTTGATCAGGGTGTTGGCGTGTAGTTTCTAGTTAATGCGGCGTCTTGACAAGTATAGGAGTTGCTTGATGCATTGTTCCTTAGTTCTGCTGGTCGCAGTCTGAGATAAGTCTTCATCGATTAGAGCGTATATCCTCTCTGTTGCATCAGTATCGAAAGCTAAGGTTTCAGCTCGAGCTTCTGTTGATTTAGATATCTCTTCGTACTGCATGTTGCAAAAGTACGTGCTGCCTGCCCCGAGAACAGTAGGGGTAAATGTAGACTAAGATGATTGGGCGTGGCGCACAGCGTAAGTTATCAACAGTGGGTAGAAAAAGTAAGCAAGGTGTCGGTTTTAAGGTGCTCCTACAGGTGACGTAACTGTTCACTGGTACGTCCTAAATGGTTGAGGGGTTGAGTGCGCTACTGGGGTGTAGGCGCATCCCTGTGGTGGGCACACTTGTGTGGAACTGTGTGTGGTGAAACGACACAGTGATTTCCAAACGGTTAATTCAAATAAAGTTCCATTGATTCAAGGTTTTGAAAGTTTTAATCAAAGTTTTTTCATTTGATATGTTTCATATTAAATTCATATGAATTAGCAGACCGTCAGTTTTAATCCATCAGAAACTGCAAGTGGCTCCGATGCATTTCGGACAAAAGTGTCCTTTCTCAAGGAGCACTGAAACAAAGAGGATATATGGAACAAAATCAATGCACTTGGTGTGAAAATGAATAAGATACATCAATGTTTACATGGGTGATCAACATGCGTCCAGTGGCGGGATAACGAAGAAACGTGAAAGACGTGGTGTCTCACCATAAGGATGGGTGTGTTGTCTCACCAGGGTACTAGTGTGGGAGACTATAAATGAAGGAAATAATAATAAACGAGGAGGTTTAAACAGAGGTTAGATACGTAAGAGCTACGCATGTGAAAGTGATGTGAACCAGGATTAGAAAGCGTCGAAGTTAAATGTGAGGGAATGTGAGGTTTGACGGGATAAAACGGGGTGAATAGTTTGAAAAGCAAAGCGGTAAAATAGTGAAAGCCACGGCTCAAAAGAGTCTTTAAGCTTACTTACTTACGCGGAGTTTCACCTTCCCGGAACCCATTACTCGGCTCCGCTACACTGGCAGACCTAGTAAGTGTCTCTCGCTTTTCCGCTACCCTCACAGCCTTCAGCTCCGTTTTCACTCGCTATCTGACTAAAACGGTGATCCTATCTTTCTTCTAGGATCTCTGAACACTCCGCAAGCTGTCAAGTAAGCTTAAAGACTCTTTTGAGCCGTTGCTTTCACTATTTTACCGCTTTGCTTTTCAAACTATTCACCCCGTTTTATCCCGTCAAACCTCACATTCCCTCACATTTAACTTCGACGCTTTCTAATCCTGGTTCACATCACTTTCACATGCGTAGCTCTTACGTATCTAACCTCTGTTTAAACCTCCTCGTTTATTATTATTTCCTTCATTTATAGTCTCCCACACTAGTACCCTGGTGAGACAACACACCCATCCTTATGGTGAGACACCACGTCTTTCACGTTTCTTCGTTATCCCGCCACTGGACGCATGTTGATCACCCATGTAAACATTGATGTATCTTATTCATTTTCACACCAAGTGCATTGATTTTGTTCCATATATCCTCTTTGTTTCAGTGCTCCTTGAGAAAGGACACTTTTGTCCGAAATGCATCGGAGCCACTTGCAGTTTCTGATGGATTAAAACTGACGGTCTGCTAATTCATATGAATTTAATATGAAACATATCAAATGAAAATACTTTGATTAAAACTTTCAAAACCTTGAATCAATGGAACTTTATTTGAATTAACCGTTTGGAAATCACTGTGTCGTTTCACCACACACAGTTCCACACAAGTGTGCCCACCACAGGGATGCGCCTACACCCCAGTAGCGCACTCAACCCCTCAACCATTTAGGACGTACCAGTGAACAGTTACGTCACCTGTAGGAGCACCTTAAAACCGACACAGTTGCTTACTTTTTCTACCCACTGTTGATAACTTACGCTGTGCGCCACGCCCAATCATTTTAGTCTACATTTACCCCTACTGTTCTCGGGGCAGGCAGCACGTACTTTTGCAACATGCAGTACGAAGAGATATCTAAATCAACAGAAGCTCGAGCTGAAACCTTAGCTTTCGATACTGATGCAACAGAGAGGATATACGCTCTAATCGATGAAGACTTTTCTCAGACTGCGACCAGCAGAACTAAGGAACAATGCATCAAGCAACTCCTATACTTGTCAAGACGCCGCATTAACTAGAAACTACACGCCAACACCCTGATCAAGTACCATAAGGTACTCCGCATTCCTCGTGGCCTACGGATCGCATTAAAACCGTCACTTTGTAAGAACTCCAAGACATTCATTGAGAGATGGAACGCAATCCTCAATAAGTGCAGCCTGGATCTGATCCTATTAATAGTGGAGGAATTGTCTGGCATCCTAACTGAACTCACCCATGAAATAACCACCATTGAAAGTGAATTAAAGGAATTGAGCACCCCTGAAGAATTGACCGCTACACTAGATGAAATCAACGCACAATTGGATAAACACACAAAAGAAATAAACGAGCGTAAGATACGCAAGTTCCGTCGGGACACCTTGGATTACAAACTAGGTGAGGTATATACGTGAGCTGATGTTTATGCCCAACGTCGTAGGAACAAACCTTACAATCCTAATACAGACACCTCATCCTCAGGGAGTGACAATACCAACCGACCCCCGAAGAGAACCCCAATGGGGGCATCAACATCTGCTCCTTCATCCAGTGAAGCACTTCCAACTCAAAACATTGATCTAACGACCACTGAGTCTTTTTTTTAGAGGAAGGCCCAGACAAAACCGCAGACCCAGACGGGGCAAGAGGGCAGGCAAAAAACAACGGAGAGACCCAACAACCCTCGAAACCCAACAAGAAAACCAGGAGGAATCGTTAGTGATCAACATCTCGAAAGTCCACCTTACCGACTATGAAACTAAGATTCTCCAAAAAGGCATGACATTTGTTCCCACCAGCGATACTAACTTACTCGAACTGGACGTCAGCACGTTCAAACTCACAAGGAAACTTCGACTCAGACATTTCTTTGAGAGAATTCTGGATCCCACCACCGATCCGAAACCTGACCAACTTATGGGTTTACGGCCCTCCAGTACTTTTATACCACCAGTCAGTCACAAAAGTATTGATACATTCGAGACTCTAGGGAAACAAGACATCTCTAAAATCAACTTTCGGAAAAAGACTCATAAGAACATCACTAACAAAGACATGGATACTCTTAAGAACATTGCACGGAATCCCTCAATTAAATGCTTGAAAGCAGATAAAGGTGGCGCTCTCGTCATCCTTGACACTGAACTGTATAAACAGAGAATCACAGAGCATGTCATGGATCGCAATGACTACCTACCTCTTGATGGTAATCCCACGAACGAGTATAAAATGGAACTATTGTCTATTGTTAATAAAGCTACAACTGATGGAGTCATTGAAGATAGAACTAAGAGATTCCTGGTCACAGAACATCCCCGGAGCCCATCTATAACCATGCTACCCAAGATACATAAAAATTTGATGGATCCACCGTTTCGCCCAATCGTCTCGACCAGAGGTTCGATTCACGAACCCACAGGCAAATTTATAGACCGTTACCTACAACCCATGGTCCAAAACTTACCCAGCTATATCAAAGACACCACACAACTGCTGAACAAACTATCTGCAATGGAATTTTTTGAAAACGAGAAACTAATCCTCTGTACAGCCGATGTGAGAAGTTTGTATACCTCTATCCCTCATGAAGGAGGGATCAACGCGGAGGAACAGGCCTTTCTTTCATCTGAAATTAGTGACACCTTGAAGCCATTTATTCTTGAACTGATGGTATATACCCTGTACCATAGCTACTTTAAACATGACGAATCGTGGTACTTACAAATGTCTGGAATGGCTATGGGCAATTGTGCGGCTCCTACCTACGCGAATCTATACATGGGCAATTTCGAATTCAACCACATTTACATGAACAAAACTTGGATGGATAACCTTAAGCTTTACGCACGCTACATCGACGACTTACTCTTCGTTTGGAAAGGCTCTCAAGAGAGCTTAGAACTTGCTTTAACGGATCTCAACACCAAAGACGATTGGATTGACTTTACTTGGAACATCAATCAACAAGAGATCGCTTTTCTGGACGTTCTCATTCAAATTACCCCACAAGGTATACAGACAGATCTTTTCCGAAAAACCACAGACCGTAACAACGCCTTACTCTACAGCAGTTTCCACCGCAACTTGTTAAAAAGACATTTGCCTTACAGTCAGATGCTGAGAGTAACCCGTATTGTTTCCGATCCCAACATCGGAATGAACCAAGTTGCAGGCATTGCATCCAGATTTCGTTGTAGAGGTTACCCAGAGACCATCCTCAAGGAAGCTACGGATCGTATATCAGCAACTTCTCGGACAGAAGCTCTGAAGAGTAAGCCAAAAACTGACAGCCAGAGAATGGTATTAGTTTCTAAATACTCTACTTCAAGCAACAAGTACAAACCGATCATAATGAAACACTGGCGCATTCTTTCATCGGAACCGGATTTCGGTGACCTCTTCCAAGATCCCCCGATCTTTGCCTACACCAGACCCATGAACTTTAAAGAAATTTTATCCAAGGAAACAATTGAGGGCACCCCAACCACCCACACCGGCACACGACCATGTCACCATTGCAGCAACTGCAATAATGTAATGAGGGGCAATACTGTCTGTCATCCCATGAGAGGATTTAACATCAAACTGAACGTAGACGCCACATGCGACGCTTCTAATGTGATCTACCTCCTAAAGTGTCCATGTGGTAAAACCTACGTTGGCAAAACAAGCAGGAAGATAAAGACAAGGTTGAACGAACATAAGTCTAACATAAGGACCAAAAATACCAAGTCGAGCATCGCCATCCACTTTAATGAAGCCAACCACAACGTGGCTCAACTTAAATATATGGTCCTCGAGATTGTCCCCAAAACCGAAGGCAGAGACAATAACAAGGTGTTGTTGCAAAGAGAAACCGCCTGGATGTACAGGCTGCAATCACAGAAACCTTTTGGTCTTAACGACCGGACTGAATTGAGCTGTTACTTGTAATGCCGCCCTTGGGCATTTATTGATGCATTATGACATTGTTTTGCCGTTTGCATTCATTTATTGTTCATTCACTGTTCTGTTCCACTTTCCTTGGTACATTTGGGTTTGCATCCACCCTTCCAACATGGCCGCTTCCCTCACCTAACGCTGTGGTTCACTTTCACTTTTTCTCTCACCCTTCCACTATCCTCTAAAACTCTGCATTCGCTACGCGGAGTTTCATCTTCCCGGAACCCATTACTCGGCTCCGCTACACTGGCAGACCTAGTAAGTGTCTCTCACTTTTCCGCTACCCTCACAGCCTTCAGCTCCGTTTTCACTCGCTATCTGACTAAAACGGTGATCCTATCTTTCTTCTAGGATCTCTGAACACTCCGCAAGCTGTCAAGTAAGCCTAAAGACTCTTTTGAGCCGTGGCTTTCACTATTTTATCGCTTTGCTTTTCAAACTATTCACCCCGTTTTATCCCGTCAAACCTCACATTCCCTCACATTTAACTTCGACGCTTTCTAATCCTGGTTCACATCACTTTCACATGCGTAGCTCTTACGTATCTAACCTCTGTTTAAACCTCCTCGTTTATTATTATTTCCTTCATTTATAGTCTCCCACACTAGTACCCTGGTGAGACAACACACCCATCCTTATGGTGAGACACCACGTCTTTCACGTTTCTTCGTTATCCCGCCACTGGACGCATGTTGATCACCCATGTAAACATTGATGTATCTTATTCATTTTCACACCAAGTGCATTGATTTTGTTCCATATATCCTCTTTGTTTCAGTGCTCCTTGAGAAAGGACACTTTTGTCCGAAATGCATCGGAGCCACTTGCAGTTTCTGATGGATTAAAACTGACGGTCTGCTAATTCATATGAATTTAATATGACATATCAAATGAAAAAACTTTGATTAAAACTTTCAAAACCTTGAATCAATGGAACTTTATTTGAATTAACCGTTTGGAAATCACTGTGTCGTTTCACCACACACAGTTCCACACAAGTGTGCCCACCACAGGGATGCGCCTACACCCCAGTAGCGCACTCAACCCCTCATCTCGTGAACTTACCCATGCGGTCGCCTATGGGCGCGGCCATCTTGTTTTTCAATTGTCCCGCCCGCTCGAGATGCCTTATTTCCTGTTCCGGGTCACGTATAGCGTGTTCCCAATGCGCATGTCATGGTCGGGAACACGATTTACATGTCCGTAACAATTATTGCATGCTCGCGAGGAAATATCGTGCAAACTTACCCACACGGTCGCGATGGGTGTGGCCATCTTGTTTTTCACTCTATGCTATGATTCTGGGCCTAGTTTTATATCCTCCTGCTACCTTTTCAGTCCTGAGTTTTTTACACTGTTTTTCTGACTTTTTTTATTTATCATATATCTCTCTCTGTCCCTAAGTTTATATTTTGCATTTTATTTCTACTTTTACTGTGTTTTTTTTTACTTTTCTACTGTTATATTATTACTTCTTTCTTTAAGCTCCTACTTCTTACCCCTAACTTTATTTTTTCATTCTAACTTTCTTTTCCGCCTCCTACACATCCCAGAACCATGGCCAAGGCTAGGAGCACTACCGGCTCCAAGGGCAAGGCGCCTGTGCCCAAGAACCGCCTGCCTTGCGGCAGAATGCGCCCTGCAGGGGTGCAGGCCTGGCAGCTTTTTGGCGAGGAGGAGGTGGCCGCCCTTGTTTTTTTTTATCCAGTGCCACCTCCCCATGACCTTGGCAGCAGGCGGCTGGCCTGGTTCCGGGCACCCTACCCAGGAGCGTCACCGTCAGTGGGCGAAGGTGCGCCGGGAAATGTCTCACTGTTCAGGGGTCCGGTGCACCCATAACCAGCTAGCCCACCGGTGGTCATACATCCTGGACCAGGAGCAGGACCTGTCGGACCTGATAGGTGTCGAGGTCGTGGGGCTTGTTGAGTAGCTAATATACAGTAGTATAAGTATTGTGTATAATTTTTTTATGAATAACAAGATTACTGCTGCTTACATTGCAGGTAAATTATGTTTCAATATCTTCTGTGATTGTAGGACACAGGTGCTTGGCGCTACTCTTGTTTGCAACTTTGCGCTAGCTTGGGCTGATTTATGTAAGAGTTTACTTTAGAGAACTGAAGTTAGGTAATGCTATTGCTAGAGAGACTCTAGTCCTTCCACTGTCCTCCTGTGAAATAGTGGTGGATGGATACTAGGTTTAGTTAGTATTAGTTCATAATTTATTTTCGGTCTGCGTGTCGCCTCCTCTGTCACTGAGTGCTGCTTACCCCAGTCCTCCGTAGAACCTTTTGTAGTTTGTTTAGTGAGTGGTAGGCTTAGCAGTGTCAGTCAGTAGTAGAACAACAGACGCAACCAACCAACAATTTGATATATGCACAAATTTATGCATGTGTCCTCCATCTCATCTATGCATCTGGCCCTTCTGGAATAGGTGGTCTAGGTCAGGTGGTACTTAGGCTTCATAAGTATTCTGGAATCAGAATGATTATGGAACATTGGATTAGTGTTCATAAATAAGTAGACGGCCCGTGAATCCTGCAAGCCAGTAGTCGATCTGATTGGATAGGTCAATTTTATTATAATTGTTGTTTCCCAAAATTTTTTGGAGCGTTTTTTAAAACTATTTATTTGTTTCACAGCACTCCCTGTCTCTTTCTTTTGTATATCTTACATGATCAGCACCACCAATGGGTAACAAGCCGGGGTCTGAGTCGGCCTCACAACCACCAGAGGACCGCTCCTCTACCGAGGGCCCTGCTGCTGGCCCAAGTAAGTCCTCCAGTGGTTAATATTAACAATTATATTTACTGCACCTTATTTTTTTCGAACAAATAATTATGGTTTCACTTCCTAATTCTTTTTTTTACGAAAGCTTCTTTGACCTTGACTATCTGTTTCCAAATTCTGGTTATCCCTGCCTCTAAATTCCTTCTAACTGCCTTTGCTATGACTCAGTGTACTACCACTATTAGTCTGTCTGTAGCTAAGCTTGCCTAGTTGGCCACTCTTTATTTAAGGTTTTCTTTTGAATAAAACTCAGATTGACCATTAGCTCTAGCCACTGGGTCCTGTCCTTTGGGTTGTCCTCTTCTAGTCTTCTTACTCTTGAGGCTTTGACAATTCCCACCAACAAAATGCCCAACCAGATATTTGACTGTATTTTTGATAGGATAGTACATACATACTACTACTGTTGTGGGGATTCTGCACAGCTACATTCAGAACTATGCTGCACAAGAAAATAGGATGTTGGTGATGGGAGGTTGGACCTTACTCACACCTCAGTCAGAACCCACAATCCCCTAACCGACTAGCTATAGTGTCTCATTAGGTCCCGAACCCCCACACGAAGATACCCAATGAATACACAACCTAGAACATGACACCCTTTTGCTCACTCACTCGTATAAGTCCACCACACCATACCAAATACCACAGAGTCTAGGTGTAAGTTCAAAAGGTTTATTTATTTTCAAATAACAAGCTCTGTACCTTGTTCTATGAAATTACTACAGCCAGGTCCAACAGCAAAATGCATAAGTTTAAAAACAGTAAACATTTGTGCATGATAGAAGACAAAATATATGCGTGAATTCTGGGAGACCCCTCACCGAATAACGTAGAAATACTGGTTACATGCATCATAACCTCTGCAAATCTCTGGTTTGTAGAAGGGAATATTCCGCCTATTATTATGAGAAAAATGGTGCGTGTTAGACAGTATAATTCAATTATGCAAGCATTTTGCAGCCATGCCAAAAAGTGTAACATGTTATGGCCAAGCAATACGGACTTACCGAACTCCATAACAAAGTGCCTTGTTTTTCGACCTCTTCACTTGTACGCAACACTCAAGTAGCTTCAAAGGCGTCTTACTGCACAACAAGCTGCCAGGTGACATGCGCAAAAGAGTAGACATGAATGGTTACGTGGCTCTGGCTAACTTTCCAAAGAGTAGAGTAGGACTGGAGATGACCCTAGGGACCATAACACTACTAGTGTCTACTCTGTCTACTGACTCTACTCTAGTACACGATTTGGACTAGTGATGATGTATGTTGTATATGTTGTATTAACTGTTTTTTTAATCTTCTAGTGAAAACAAATAAAATAGGGGGAGGTGTACAGGCATCTAAAAATGTGTAATGTTTTTTCTAGGCATACTACCTACCACCAGTGCCGGCGGGGCAAGAGGAGATGGCGATGCAGCCACTCCGGAGGAGGCAGGAGAAGATGCGGCACCTACAGGAGCTAAAGGAGTGGAGCCAGCAGCAGTGGCCGACGGTGGTAAGTTATAACTATTACTTATTGACATTACTACTAGCTGGAAGGGTGTTCACTTCACTTGCTGTACTGTGAGACTTATTAAGTATGAAGTTGTAGTGAACATTATACAATGGTTTACTTAGCATTAGCAATACATTAGCAATAGCGTTACCAGCGTGAGTTGAGTAACAAATGGCCTCTTCTATCTGACTCAAACTCAGCTGTCAAAGTTTTATGGAGAAGACTGAAAGTCAGATCAGATGACCTTGATGGATGTGTTGAACAAAAAGGGAAAGAAGGGTGGAAGGAGGAAGGACGGGTGAGATGTGATATGACTGGCAGAGTAGGATATTGAGGTTCTTCGATTTCTGACTTCGTCCCTTATCTAGCCGCCATTTTGTGTCTTGCCACCATTTTGTGTAGCCCTCACTCAGGCAGCACGGCGGACGGTGTGCTTTTGCTTTTCCAGCTGCTGCGTGTCCTTTCAGTTAAAAAGTAACTCAATTGCCCTTGTTTACGAAACCCGATGTCAGGGTATGGCTGAGTTTGTTAATCCATGTCTGGCCTGATTGATCCTTGTCTCGACCGACTATTTGCCTTCTCCTATTCTTTCCTTATACTATCTTATCCGACTGGCCTTCGCTATTCTCTCCTTGTATTCACCTATCCTTTGAGGCACACAAATACGTCCTGCCACCTGCAAGAAGGGATTGTTGATGCCATCACTGATTAATTTGTTGGGAGGGGTAACACACGGGGTCTGAGAGAGGGGCGTATTTGAGACACCTGATAGCATGTTTTCCAACTTTTCTCATTGGTTCGTTTTGTATGTGTAAGGAGTGAGATGCTGTAAATATGTTGCTATAAAAGATTGTGCGCCACGATTGAAGTGGCAGTCTCCTTAGAACCCACCTTGTGTGTAACTTCTGGGATAACTGTGCTTAGCTGCAGCTAATAAACCTGGCTTCCATGCTCAACGGAGTGTCTCGTGTCTCTGTTTCTTACAAGGCAGGTGAACTCGGGGATTAAGGCATGCCCTGCACTGCCAGGCCCATAAGGCCCGGTTCTCCAATATGTTGGAAGCATGCAAAGGTGGTTGATATGAATCAGATCAGATGCATGGATTGTTAAATGATGGGTGGAAGGTGGAGAAGATGCCTGCCTGGGTGGGCGACACAGTATGGGTGGATACTAGATAGCAAGAATCATCAGCCGGGTTTATGGGTCAAACTCAAAGCCAAGGCAAGCAAGGAAGGAGCTGACGCATGGGTGGTTGTTGGTGAAACCAAATAAGGTTTGTTGAGAGATATATAAAAAAGAATGATGGACATTTACTTTTAATGGATGGATGCCTGGATGTATTCATCATAGACAGCATAGGTGGAGACTGTCATGGGATGCAGAGTCTTACTTTGAAGAGAATGTAAAAGAAACTGAGCAAGAGTAGCAAAGCAGAGGGGAATATATAAGTAGTATTTTTAGAATACAGTTGACTCACAGTAGTTTGCAAGCACATCATATATATATATATTATCAAGCGCCTTCCTCTGACTCCGAGGACCACTCCCTACCTCTGTTAATTTGTTTTTGATTGTGTCAGCCAGCCTGCAAAGGGTGTACTACCTGTTGGTTACACAATCAATGAAAACAAAGTAACTTATGCAGTAGCGGCCAGTGGTGGGAGTGCTGGCGGTCGGCGATGTGGGGAAGGGGAGGGGCAGGGTGGGGGTAGTAAACTATGTATTACAATGAAATACAGGTAAGTAAAGATAAAAATAAATAAAACGAATTTCATTGTGCGCACTGCATAGCCAAATGTGATGCAGTGCGCATAAAACATTTGTTTTATTTATTTATATGTGTACTTACCTGTAATTGGCCATAATACATAGTTTACTACCCCCAACCTGCCCCTCCCCCTCCACGTATCTGCCTGCAAGCACTCCCACCACTAACCACTACTGTACCGACCTCATGTCATCGTTCCATATATAAGCAATGATCATTGGATAAGATATATAATACCAATCTGCCTTTTTGTAGTAGCCAGGGCAGAGTGAAAGTGAAATTGAGCATTTGCCCTTCATGTAACAGAGAGAGTATTGCCAGTGCCACCCGTAATAAAAAAAAACGAGCTTCCCCACCTGCAGACACTAGTAAATAAAAGTAACGAGTGTCTGCGTCATGACTCATATGTTTGTCTTGGGTGCAAGCTTAGCTGACTGAGCTGGCATGTCGGATACAACAAGGTTATGTAATTTAGCTAAACTAGAGATAAGAAAAAGACAGGTGTTCTGTGTACTAGAGTCTATCCATAGTGGTAGTATAATGCCTGAAAAACTCCAACAAATGTTAGAAGCTGAGGAAGTGGGAGGATAGATACTTACCACAAATGTTATGTACTGCGCTTGCTAGTGCTACTGTGCCACTATGTGTTAAATTAATTTTGCGTTACTGTTTTGTTAAGAGTAATGGTTACAATTTTTTTTCTTTCTTGATATAGATCCTCCTTCAAAAGAAAAACCAACAAGGAAGGAGTTGGCAGCCACAGCCCGGCGCCGGACACTGGAGGCCATCTCCCTAGAGTACCATCGGCTGGTGGCTCAGGCAGAAGAGGAGGAGGCAGAGGCGTCAGCATCTGCAGCCTCCTCCAATGCCCCGAGCCCCAGCCAGGCCCCGCTTCCAGTGGTACGCCCACCGTCACACTTTTGCAAGCACTGCTGCCCCCCACCCTGGAGTCAAGTACAACTGCAGGGCATTTCGGCGCAAGATTTTCCTCTGGGTGGCACGGCTAGAGGAGCAGCTAGAGAAGTCGGTTAAGATAATGGTGGACAAACACCTTAAAGCCAGCCAAATCTAGAACTATGGATCCCGTTGAATTGCCCCTTTTTTATTTTACTTTTGTGGGTGGGTGGGAATTGGGTGTTGGGGTTTATGGGCATTGTTTGGACTTTTTTCATTTTGGACATTGGTTGGGGTTAGGGAGAGGGGTGGGTCAGGTATGGGATGTTTATTTTTGTTAGGGTAATACATTATATGTGCTTATACTTATACATATGATGTTAATGTTTTGTGGGGGTGTTAGTGTTTTACAAATGTATTTACGTCAAATGGTTTCTTTTCTGCCAGCCAGTGTTGGTTTCAAATAATCTGCACATTTTGTAAAAAACAGATAGATGCGGTACCACTCACTGAGTTATTATTTGTCCTACTAGTACTGTCAGTCTCTCCTCATAGTCCATTATACCTCCCACCAAACTTATCTTACCTGTGATTGATGATGATTAAGTTCGGCACAGCGATGGCTGCATGGTTTTCCAAGAGAATGGAGAAGATGCCATGGTTGTGGTGGGAGTAGTAGACACTGGCACTAGCATTTGCAAAAAAAAAAAGAAACAGTCACTTGCCTGAGAGAGACTGTGGGAGGAGTAGTAGAACGAAGTAAAGTACAGTATAGAAGAAGACTGCCAAACAGACAATATTGCAACTGCTAAAGTAAAATAAAGCATAATGGCGGTGGGGACAGCTAGTACAAGAAGTTATAAGCCAGAATTGTTTCGAGTGAGTCATTTAACATAATTGTATATCATAAACTTTACTGCTGTGTGGTAGGATGTTGATGATGAATCCAATCAATGCGAGCAATTAATTATGATGTAATAGGTGGGTCCCTTTAGAAAAGAAATTGGCTTGTTCATAGACTGAGCATCGGTGGGCAAGCAGAAGAAGATCCTCGCCCTGCCTTGAAATTGAATTAGTGTTGCTTTCACTACATCTGCCCCAGCAAGCGTGTGATCAATTGTTGGTGTATATTTAATGTAGTCATAATATCACACCTCAATATAAATCACACAGTACGGGGGAAGAGGGTTAGGGTTTTCATGAATGCATGGGAAGGGGGTTTGGGGAAAAGTTTGACAAAGAAAAAGAGTACGCATGAACACAACAAAAGTAAAACACAATCTTGGAAGACGACCATGATCCATTATCCAATAAATGTGCAAAGGGAGAAAACGGAAATGCATGCATGATAATGAAGATAACTTGATGGTTAATGAGTAGTAATTAATAACTACTACTACACAATTAGACAGTACAGGGCAGCAGTATTATTAATATGAAATTTGCCTTGCCTGTCTGCCCTCAGAGAGTCCCAGATTGCATGCTGTACCGGGCTTACTTTGAAAGATAGCAAAGAAAATTAAAACATAGTTGTAGGGATCAATTAGCAAACAAACAACAAGACAACAACACACAGTTGTAATGATTGAAGAGAAAAAAGAAATCAAATGAATGAAAAGATGAATAATGAATGATACTAAAGTTACTGTATTATCCAGGTCCAATTGTGGAGTTGCATCTCGTCAATCATCTTGGTCCTCCCTTCCATGAACACTCTGCACATCATTCTTGGGTGCCACTGCCTGCCTGATGCGGATTGGTAAGGTAAGTCAATCAATCAATCAGGAGTTTGTTAAAGCGCGACTACTCACCCGTAAGGGTCTGAAGGCGCTAGGGGTGGAGGGGTGGGGGGGTGCAGGTTCCATTCCATCAAGGAGGGGGTCTGTCGAAGAGCCAGGTTTTGAGGTTTCTTGCGAAGATGGGGAGCGATGTTGTCTGTCTGAGTTGGAGCGGAACGGCGTTCCATGCTTTGGCCGCGAGGAAGGAGAAGGAGCGGCCTCCCGATCTGGTCGTTCTGGTGCGGGGGACCACGGCGTAGGAAAGCTGGGCAGATCGTAGGGTCCTTTGGGGTGTGTGGAATTTGAGTCGGCTGTTCAGGTATGCTGGTCCGGTGCCGTGGAGGGCCTTGTGTGCGTGGGTGAGCATCTTAAAGGTGATTCTTGCCTCGACGGGGAGCCAGTGGAGTGTGCGCAGGTGCTGGGAGATGTGGCAGTGTTTTGGCAGGTTGAGGACTAGTCTTGCTGCGGCGTTCTGGATGTTCTGTAGCTTGCGAATGAGGTTTTTGTTTATTCCGGCGTAGAGTGCGTTGCCGTAGTCGAGTCTGCTGGTGACCAGGGCGTGAGTGACTGTCTTTCGGTGTTTGAGGGGGATCCATTTGAAGGTCTTACGAAGGAGGCGGAGGGTGTGGAAGCAGGAAGATGAGACAGAGTTGATCTGGTGGTCCATTTTTAGCTCGGAGTCCAGGATGATTCCCAGGTTGCGTGCGTGGTCTGTGGGGGTTGGCGGGTTCCCGAGGGCGGTGGGCCACCAGGTGTCGCTGCAGGCGTCGGGGTTTGGGCCCATGATGAGTACTTCTGTTTTGTTGGTGTTTAGTTGTAGGCAGCTGTTTTTCATCCATTTGGCGACGGCTTCCATGCCTTCTCAAAAGTTGCGTCTGGCGGTGTTGGGTTCGTTGGACAGGGAGAGGATGAGCTGGGTGTCGTCTGCATATGACACGATGTTGAGTCCATAGGTTCTGACGATGGGGGCAAGTGGAGCCATGTAGACGTTGAAGAGCGTCGGGCTGAGGGAGGAGCCCTGGGGGACTCCGCAGGTGGTAGGTGTGGGGTCCGAGAGGAAAGTGGGGAGTCTGACCCGCTGCATCCTGCCGGAGAGGAAGGAGCAGATCCAGTCGAGGGCCTTGTCCAGGATTCCTGCATCGTAGAGTCTGCGTATTAGGCTGCGGTGGGAGACTGTGTCGAACGCCGCTGATAGGTCGAGGAGGATGAGGGCTACTGTTTCTCCTTTGTACAGTAAGGTGCGGATGTCGTCTGTTGCGGCGAGGAGGGCGGTTTCCGTACTGTGGTCTTTTCTGAAGCCGGATTGGGAGGAGTCGAGGATGTTGTGTTCTTCAATGAATGTGGCGAGTTGGCTGTTGATGGCTCTCTCGATGACTTTCGCTGGGAACGGGAGCAGGGAGATGGGTCTGTAGTTTTTGAGGTCGGTGGGGTCTGCTGAGGGTTTCTTTAGGAGGGGGTTGACCTCGGCGTGTTTCCAGTCGTCGGGGAACGAGGCAGTCGCCAGGGAGCGGTTGATGGTTTGGCGGAGCATGGGTGCGATGGTGTTGGCGGCTCTGATGAAGATGTGGTTGGGGCAGGGGTCCGTGGGGGCCCCTGAGTGGATTGACTTCATGTCTTCAGTGTGTCTTCGGTGGTGAGGGCTGTCCAGTGTGAGTTTTTTCTTCCAGTATAGCACAGGGTAAAGGCCGGCCTGTAAGTGCGGATGGAAAAACAAAAAGGGTATTGAAAAATAAATAAATAAACAAAAAGCATCTAGGGTGGAGTGTAGGAAGACAAGATTCTTGAGAGAACATGTTCAGACTGAGGTGGTTTGGATACATTGTGTCTACTCTATTTACAGCATTAAGCTACAACAACAACAGGACAGGAGCCAGCACAGAACAGGCCCAGCACGGCACCAGGCCGTGACCCAACCTCCATTTATTTTTAGCAGAGCAAGACAAAAGGCATATACAGCAAACTAGCATTTTCCAAATCAAGTGACTAAATCAATGCGCCACTGTCAGTCATACCACTACACTCGACTTCACCACTACACGGACATGTAGCCTAGGTATGCTATGGTTCTTGTTGAATTGTTGTGTTTACCTTTTATGCCAGTTCATGAAATGCAGTTATTCCATCAATCATCTCTGATCCAACTGACTGACTGCGTCCAAAGATAGTATGGTCATCATCATGGTGTGGTACATGTACGTGCTGTCCAACACCAACTCAGTCTGTAGTGACTCCGATTAAGTCCATATTGATTCCATATTAAAACATTGCAACGGATATTGGCCTGCACCTGTAGTAGTAGGAGTACAATGTGGTTATTAAACAACAAGGAAACATTGACTATCACTTGAGTCACTTTTACTTTGCAGATTAACTAGTAAAGTTCGACTTGATGCACATTTGCTCAGAGTCAGCAAGCATCCAATGCAATGCTTTCCATCATTCAATAATTATTATCTGTCTTGCTCTTCTCTTTGGCTGTCAGCAGAGCAGATGCCTAGCCTTCTGATGGTGATGAGTTTACTTTTGGATGCCTCCTCAAGTTCCGACAGTGAAGAGTTGTGTATGTCTGCAGACAGGGTCGGTAGCCTCAGGAGTTAGGAGTACAGTGATGAGTTTCGGCTCAGAAACAAAACAGAAGATAGCTATAGTCACGTTTTACTTCTTATGGAAGGACTTTTAGATGTAACATTTATTGTACTCCATCTCCATCTCCATCCAATGTCTGGCTTGATGGAAATGTATTTAGGGCGAGTCAGGAAGATGGAGCAGGACTCTGAGGAGTGGAGTGGGCAGGTAAATGCACAGACGTGCAACTCCAATAGGGAAATAAAAATAGGAGACAGTGGTGATGTATTTGTTGTGATTTGATTTTAACCAGAAAGACAGATACACACACAGATAAAGGGAAGAAGAAAGTAACAATTTGAAAGCCTAGTTGTCTGGGAAGAGTAGTTCGTCCTCAAACTCTGGTGGTTCGGAAAGAAGTAGGTCATGTAACCCGCTACTTATGTCATCGAAGTCATCTCCTCTTCCTGCTGTGATTCACATATTTTGTAGTCCAGTGCTATGAAGTTCTGATTCATTTTGATCATGGTTAACCTCTCCACACTTGTGGGCGAGAGACTGGTCCTTCTTCCAGTTACTGTGGTATCAGCAGCACTGAAAACACGCTCAGAAGAGAAACTTGCGACAGGGCAAGCCAAATACTTTATCGCCAGCCTGCTGAGCACTGGCCATTGGCTTCTTTTCCCATACCAATATACCAATGGTCTTTGCTCCATGAAGACCTCTGTTGTGTCATCCAGATAGGCATGGACCATCCACTCAATGTTGAGTGGTGCTCCGATTTGCTTGGCCTCTTTTGCCTTTGCATCAGCAATGGACTTACCAAACTCTTTCGGTAGAAACCAATCGGTTACGTTTTTTTTTTATGTGGCTGATAATCCTGTTGGTGCTGTTGTTGATGTTATTGGTAGTAATGTGACTCCTGGAAGGCTCTGAAGTAGAACTGAACTCTGGATGCCCTGTAGTGCTTGTTCTGTCTTGGGGTGTCGGGCCTTAAAGTAAGAGCCGTTCATTTTCAAAATCAGTGGCTCCCTCAGATATCAAAGTTTTGTACTTGGCAGCATCCACTTCTGAAAAAGGAATTACTGCATTACTGTACAGAAATAATTTGTGCCGTGGATCCAAAATTGTGGCAGTAATGTAATGTCGATGTGACACAATGGTATTTTAAATCCTTGTATTTTCAGATAAGCGAACGCCTAAGGTGTCCGCCAAATAATATGTATCTACTTTGTCATCCACACCAGCGTACGCTTCAGACACCTCTTTCAGCTGTTGCTCTAGCATGTACAACAATGGAATTGCTTGACCCATAGTAGAGTCCTCCCTGCTGACTTCATGTGTGAAGACCGCAAAAGGAAGTAGCATCTCTGTCAGGCCTTTAATGAGGTCCCATTGGGGCATCTCAACAGTCATGCCTTTCGTAGTAGGACTAGGATCCCCTAATCTTTTCATGACATAAGCATTAAGTGTTATATACTGCTCAAACAGACAATCAAGCATGTAATAAGTTGAGTTCCAACGTGATGGCGCCTCCTGAATGAGTACTGTGACTGGCATTTTATGCTCACGTTGAATGACTGAAGGACTGGGTTCTTTGGACCCAGCGGTGCCAGGGCACAACACCTGAAACCTTCGTGGGTAACCTGCTCCGGCGTACAAATCACAGAGACACGGGACACTTCCTTCGGCGTCAAAGAGTCAAGGTTTATTTACTGCAGGGAACACAGAAGTCACAGGAAGTACATCGAGTGTAGTTCGGGGAGACTGCTTCAAATTGTATTTGTGGATCGCTCCTTTTATACAGTTTCTACCCATAGGATAACATGATACACAATAGTTTACAACCTGGTTCCCACAAGTCGCTCTCAGAGGGGTCGCTTAGATCACTTTGAAACACACAAGATCCGGAACATAAGTGCGGAAACATTTGGCGGTTCCCAACTGAAAAAAACCCATCTTCCCACCATTAGCAAATTCCAATCAGCAGTAAAGTAGATCGAAACAGGAACGAAGACAGGTGCAGAGGAAGACGGAAACAGTGGGGAGATCGGAAAGGGTGTAAAAGGGGAGTGTCGAGAAGCACGAGATACAGACATCAAAGGGACGTGCCTAATGAGATGCACGGCTGAGACAATAAGCCCGTGCGGCAAGATGAGCCTCGAGCGGCGCCATCTGCCTTACAGTAGCATCCCCCTCGTCATAAAGACACTTTCAAAGAACATGTGTCTTCCGCAAACATCTTGGGAGTCCCAGGGTCGCGAAGCGGACAGCGTCCGTTCGCTGGCTACTTGAGGGCAAGAGACAAAATGGATGCCGTATCTAAGATGGAACCCGTGGGTACAGATGACAAACCCACATAACAAACGAACGGTTTAAGTTAGCACAGCGAAACTGCGCACACTTGCTAAACTCGTCATTTGCGGTTCATAGATACTAGACTCGACCATATTCGTGTGAGTCGAAAACACCACTTACAATTGTCACGGAACCTCAGACGCTCCTTTTGCCCTCATGTAGGCAAGCACTAGTCGGAATCATACTCGATATTCATCAGACCATCAAGATGTCGTTGTAGCATAGCTCTGTCCAACCGAGTCCCCTTGGTAACAGATGGTTGTCTCATACACGTTGTAGCACAGAGGCCACATAAGGCAGGACCACACTGCACACAAAGGCAACACGTGAACAGGAACACTACCACAACCCCGATGATCGTCAGAATCTTCCAACCCCAAGTCGACACCAGGCCCCAAAACCAACCAAGTAGCGTCCAATCCCCTACATCCACGTGTATGGATTCGGAGATCTTGTGCAACTTCGAGATGGCTTGATAGACAGTAGGAGCATTATCTGGAATGAAAATGCAACAGCTCGAATGGATCACTTTACATACCCCACCGCGATCTGCTAAGACAACATCTAAAACCATACGGTTTTGTAATGTCATAAGTCTCTCCGCCTGAAGTTCTGTGGTGATATTACCAAGGGCACTGGCAGTAATGTTAGCTGTCGATTCTACCACTCGAGTCAAATGTCTCAGGTTCCTACTATTAACCATAGGTCCCCAAAACGGGAGGAAACCCGTGAAAAAGTCTCCTGCCTCTTGACCGGCAGTATCCTCTTCACTAATTACGCCTCGTACAACTCTAGTCTTATGATAATCGGCATCTACAGTAAACGTCGGAGGCAACAGATTTGCAACAAAACATGAGCCCATGAAGTCTGCGGGCAACCATGTGTATGCACGATCATGACAGATGAAGTACGTACCCTTGGCAGCCAGAAGCACAGGGATCGGGGACATTGACAGAACGTAACTTTCAGTGCAAGCACTTACTCCAAGTGAGGCTTGCGAGCCACGACCCACAAGACAAAGATTACCAGTGTGGGGTACGACCCATATTGGAGACGAGCTTTTAAGCTGCTTTTCATTAGTGAACGTACTATATTCCCCTCTATTCGGTGCCCTATAGGCTTGTACCTCTGCCTTAGGGATGAGATAAGCATCATAGATCTCATCTTCCAAATCCTGTATTATCATCGATACCACCCACTGCCATGAGGTAGGACCCGGTTTGGGGGAACGTTCTGGAGAGGGGTGGAAACCTAGTGCGCTTCGAAGCATTGTTTGGTATGCTCGAGCTGACCCTTGGGAACTATACGGTAACACCAGATATGGAATTCCCTTACCCGTAGTATGTGGCATCAACCCACACACCCAACAATTAGTAGTGTTAACCACTAACTGATGCTGATGGAGGAGCTGGATAAAGGAATTGTTGCGGAATTCTACACGTCTAGCCTGTTCGTGTTCTGGTAACATATGAAAGGAATGAGGAGAAGCAGTAGAAGTAATGTTAGGGTAAGGAATAGGAGTAGGGGTAGGAAGTAAGAAGTAAGACATAGTGTAATACACCCCACCCGCCAAAAATGCGGAAGCAGTTAAAAACAATACAAACAATTGGGATACAAAACATTTCGTACGACTAAGTTTCTGCAGTTTGACTCTATACGCCTGCGTTCCTTCCAAATCGTTCAGCTTTGAAAATGCCATTTCCCTATGACCGTCCGCAACGTTTCTTGACGCACTTCGTTCTGTGCAGCAATAGTCAATTCCCAGGAGTTCCTAGGAACCGACGGCCTTTAACCTAGCGTCAAGACCTACTGTCCAGAAGGAAGTACGCGCGCGGCCCTACGGCCCTCAATACACAATATGTATTTATTTAGCACAATAATTCAGCTGTGGAAGGAAAAAGATACAAGGAAGAAGCTTGATATATATATATATACAAAACAATTTTCAATGATACGAATGTTCAAAGTTGATCATGGGAAACGAAGATATTGCAGTTATCAGTTTCAGCAAAGCAAGAAAAAAATTTATTTGTCCTTAGTATGAGAACGCAAAGAATATCGATGTTTCCCGGGACGTGTCTGCTCGTCGAACAAAGGATCTGTCGAAGAGACAGCGTCCTGCTGATCAGTTTGCTGATTTGGTCTTGAGTCTTTTGCTGACAATGTTCCAACAATGGCTTTCTGCTGCGCTGAGTGTTCACCAACAAGTTGTGCGTCACTGAAAGGTACAAACGCCGGCAATGTCGCTGCTTCTGTTGACGCACTGCCTTTCCTCACCCACGGGTCTGCCGGCAAAGGAATAGGGACTCGCTTACAATGGGTAGCATGTACCCAGTTCTTCCGTCCCTCAAGACGAACGGCAGTCCTCGTGGCCAAAAGCACCTGGTGAGGTCCAACAAAGCGGGGGTCCAGATTCTTCTTGCGCGAAAAATTTCGGGTGACAACCCAATCACCAGGCTGGAGCTGGTGGCCTGGACCCTCCGTCTGCGTCGGCAAGGCGTCGTAAACCTGTTGATGAATTAACCTCAGTTTAGCAGTCAAGTCATGTAAGTAGTCAATCAACATCGGGTACTCAAGATCAACAAACATACCTGGCCTAGGAACCCCCCACACATTCGCAGGACGGCCGAACACTATTTCATAGGGACTAAGCCCTATTCGGGAGTGTACAGTCGCCCTAGTTGACAGTAATGCTAGAGGCAAAGCGTCAGGCCACGAAAGCCCAGTCGTAGCCTGGATCTTCGCTAATTTCAGTTTAAGGGTGCCATTGTACCCTTCAACCAATCCAGCTGACTGGGGATGATTGGCGCTGTGGAATTTCTGATTAATTCCAAGGCCCTTACACACACTCTTCATCACACTTCCAACAAACTCACTTCCGTTATCTGACCACACGACTCTAGGCATTCCATACCGAGGAAAATATTCCTTCAGTAGGATTTTCGCAGTAGACAAAGCAGTATTATCTTTGAGGGGATAGGCCTCGATCCATCGGGAGAATGCGCAAACCACAACCAAAACGTATTTCAGGTTATTGCATCGCTCCATATGGATGAAGTCCAATTGGATCACCTCAAAGGGATACGAAGGAGGAGCAAAACTGCCAGGGGGAGTTGGGGTTCCTTTGCCAGGATTGTACATTATACACACCATACAATTCTTCACCAAACGTTCAGCACACTTAGTAATTCCATCATTCTTCCACACATCAGCCAACAACTTGCAAATACCTTTCGCGCTAATATGTGCTAACCCATGTGCCATTTGCACAACGGCCAGTACATACGCATCAGGCAACATCCATCTTTTCTGATCTGACAAATCAATCCAGCAACCATTCACATCCAACCTTCCCGTACTTTCTTTCCACTTCATCTTTTCAGTGTCGGTGGCCTCATTCTGAATTGCTTTCACACTCTCTATAGTATTCTCACACATACTTGATTCTGTAGGCCACCTAACCGAATTCGTCACATACATTCGAGTGCTAAGGTTCCGGGCAGTCTCCTTAGCAATCTCATCTGCAAACGCATTACCACGACCAACATCATCCGTCACCTTACGATGCGCACTACATTTAACAATTGCAACTTGAGCAGGCAAAGTCAATGCATCCAAAAGATCGTTCACAAGCTGGCCATGCTGTATTTTCGTGCCATGTGACGTCAAGAAACCACGTTCTCGCCACAATCGTCCGAAACTATGCGCTACACCGAAAGCATACTGACTATCGGTGTACACATTCACACGTTTACCTTTTGCTAATACACATGCTCTAGTAAGAGCGATCAGCTCTGCAGCTTGGGCAGAATTCTGATTCAATCTCGCAGTCTCAACAACAGTATTCAATGTCACCACAGCATAAGCAGTAGTCACATCACCATTCGGCAATTTAAAACATGACCCATCCACATACAGGATGCCATCCGGGTCTTCCAATGGGGTGTTTTTAAGGTCCACACGACCTTTTGTTTCCTCCTCTGTACGCAAGTAGCAGTCATGTTCTGCTATTACATCTGACTCTGCACTAATTGGTAACAAAGTTGCCGGATTTAGGACATTACAACGTTTTATCTGAATGTGGCTTGCCAAGAGCGTCAATTCGTACCCAGATAACCTCGCACTCGTCAAGTGCTGAGTTTTCGTACGGTTCAAAAGAGTATCGACTGCATGCGGAACCATCACCGTAAGCATATTATCCATGACCAATCCTGCTGATTGTCGGATGGAGACCGCAGCTGCCGCAGTTGCTCTCAAACAACTCGGCAATGCTCTAGCTACTGGGTCTAAGGTCGAGGAAAAATATGCACATGGACGTTGCTTACCACCAAAAGGTTGCGTTAAGACGCTTAAAGCACAACCTTCCCTCTCGTGAACATATAACGTGAACGGCTTGCTGTAATCAGGGGTACCTAACACAGGGGCCGGACACAATGAATCACGTAATTCAGAAAAACGTTTCTGACATTCTTCCGTCCATGGTAAAGGAGTCGAAACATCCTTGCACGTAAGAGCCACCAATGGTTTCGCTAGCAATGAAAAATTAGGAATCCACTGCCTGCAGTACGATGTGATACCTAGAAAGGCACGCACATCTCTTTGGGTTTGTGGCACAGCCATGCGCGCAATCGCTGCAATTCTCTCTGGGGTCAATCTCCTTCCCTCCTTTGACAATAAGTGACCTAGATAGGTTACTTCTTGACAACAATATTGGAGTTTAGAAGGTGACACCTTGTGATTTAACTCACAGAGATGTTGCAGCAACGACACTGTAGCAATTTTGCAAATGTCCTGAGTATCAGCAGCCACCAATAAGTCGTCGACGTATTGGATTAAAGCCGCACCAACCGGCAACCTAAACGCATCTAGTTGACCCTTCAAAGCTTGACTGTAAATCGATGGACTTTCACAGTAGCCCTGAGGAGCGCGTTTGAACCGGAAGCTACGTCCACCAAGAGAGAAACCGAAAAGGTCCCTGCTCTCTTCGGCAATCGGGATGCTGAAAAACGCATTTTTCAAATCAATCACCGAAAACCATGAAGCCGTAGCTGGAATCAGAGTCAGTAGCGCCGTAATGTCAGGCACAACAGGGAATTGAGGAACCACAATTTTATTCACCTCCCGTAAATCAATAACAAAACGATAAACAGGCGGTTTGGTAGGATCAGTACGTTTAAGAATGGGCAGTACAGGACTATTGCACACGTTTCCCCGAGTTTCTTCAATGACATCTTTCTCGATCAAATCATAGATGATCGCTAACAAAGCTCGTTCACCATCCAGGGAGATACGATATTGGGGAATACGTGGCAATCGCACATTCGATTTCAACTGAACAACATAAGGGGAGATATCAAGTAGGCCCACGTCGTTTGGACCCGTCGCCCACAAAGATGCAGGAAGAGAATTCAATTCCGGTGGAAGCTTATCGAGGGACAAGTACATGGGAGAGACTACTTTCTCTCCGAACGTAAGCTTTATACCCGCAGGAGAACAATACAAAGTCGCATACAAGCGTTTAAGCAAATCCAGACCCAAAAGATTTTCACCACAACCAGTGGTTAAAATCAACGGAGCTTCGAGCTCACGAGGCCCAATTTTAAGGGGCAAAGGGCGCGAAACTGGATTGCTAACGGGGGCGCCAGAGAATCCAACGGATACATTTGTTAAGCCAGACAAAGGTGCGCCAGGGAGTTTCGAATGCATGATAGAACTTTTCGCTGCACCAGTGTCCAACAGAAAAGGCTCAACGACGCCCGATGTAGCAACTGCGACGTAAGGCCCTCTCTGATCAACCGGAACTGATACCACTCCCTCTCCTTGTCTTTGGCTGTCCTAGTAATTACTATCGTCAGTTCCCTGATCGACGTAATAATCGTCTACATTGTACTGCGCAGATCGTCCTTGCGATGATCCACGTTGGTCGAAACAATTATTAGAATTTGACGAGTTATCAGAACAGTCGTTCCGAGCACCACGACCTCTACCACGTGATGCGTGCTGTGAACCACCACGACCTCCTCTAGACGAATTACCACCACTACGGTCATTTAAAGCAGGACAATTGAATTTAATGTGTCCCTCCTGTCTACAATAAGCACATTGATTGTACCCCAACGAAGATCTCTGAAAAGATGAATCATTACGCGGCTGCGATCGATTCGATTGCGACTGCGATCTATTCTGCTGAGGCGCATTCTGATTAGAACGCGGCGGATATGCTTGTTGTAACAACACTTTAGTTTTCAGCTCTTTCGTCTTTTTATCGGCACGGTCATTTTCCTCTTTTTCTCTATTTTCGTAATATTGTGCCGTAGCCAGAATCTGAGCTGAGGTAGAAACGGCCCATGAACTTTCTGAATTTTTCAATTTATTGCACAAATCGGGCAATAAGTTCGATACAAATTTATCCACAAACAACCTCTGTCCACCCTCAGTACCCATATCCTGCCCACTATGATCGACGAATGTTTCCTCGAACCTCGTAAAGAAGTCTGAAACACTCTCATCTTTCTTCTGCTTACAGGCTGACAACTTGTCCCAATTTACCCTCATAGCTGGCATAAGCGTTTTCATTAACGTAATGATTCGCTGGGGAAGAAGTTCAATCAACTGATCGGGTTTAGTAGCAGCCACTTGTCCAGCGTCTGCCGCTGTAATGGCAGCCCAATCACCACCTAATTCATTCGCGTGATCTTGGTGACGAATCTTGGCCCATACCGGTTGCGGTACAACATTGCCAAACAACATGTCGATATCGGCCAGATTCATTATCGTAGCGTCTACGAGCTGCGATAATTCTTTGTAATACCCCGCAGGATTTTTGCGAGGATCAGGCAAAGTTTGTTTCACCTGAAGCACTTCCGATCGTTTCCAAGGGAGGTGTATCCACACTCTCTGGAAATGTGCTGGTATTGGAGCATTAGCATTAGTATTATCAGCGGGTACCCAAACTGGCGGAACTTCTCGCATAGGATATTGGCCAGACCCATCTCGTTGTTCAATGTCCTCAACGAACAATGCATGAGGAATAGGAGCGGGACGAAGAGATAGCAACCGTTCAATAGCACGTCGGACATTAGTATCGACTATCAGTCCAGTTGCGAACTGAAGCCGAAGATTAGACAGGGCGGTCAGCACCTCGTCAGGCGCAACAGCCGCTATCTGATCATGTAAGAACTTGCACATTTCATCAAACACATATCTCTGAGTAGGTATGTTGAATTGATCAAACGTTTCGAGGACAACACGAGGTGGATTTCTAACAGGGTTTATCATCCAACCCATCGCCATATTGTATAGCGCAACACGTTCTCTATTACCAGGAAGCTGGCTACGTCTCTGTGGACCATCAGAACCTGCAGACTCAAAAACAGGTCCGAGCGACTGAAAGAAGTTTGTCGCAAGGGGAGAATCACGATTACGAGTAGAGGGGGAAGAGTAAGACACAGGACTAACAAGAGAAGGAGTAGAGACGTTAGCAGCAACAGGGGTTAACAACACAGGAGCAGTAGCGTGAGCAGTAGCGGGAACAGGAGTATGTGGAAGCGGAGGAGCAGTAGGAATAGAAAGAGGCAAAGGAGCAGGAACAGTCGGAAGAGCAAGTGCAGGTTGAGGAACTGGTGGAACAGGTACGGCAGGGACCACAGGAGCTGCGGTACCCTGTACGTACGGAGGTGGCGACTTCATAAGATAGGACATTAAAGAATCCTCAACTGCCTCTTCCTTCTTATCCGACTCCGTAGGCAAAGCAGGATAGCATTTGTCTATGGACATACGCTGTAATCTCTCAAACACTTCCTTATCCTTATCCTCCTTATCACGCTGAAACTGCTCAGCTTTCTTCACTATAGTAGCAACAGTATCTCGCTGACTACGTTTATTTTGTCTGATCTCTTTCTGTCGGGCTTCTTTGCGCCAGAACCGAAAGGCATCAAACATGGCCGGCCTTGATTTACGTTCGAACAACTTTATTTCCAAATTATCTAAGATCGACGCTTCGAAGCTACCGTGAGGTGGCCAACGAAGATCGCCGTCTTTCTTTGTATATTTGATCCAATAATCGTTAAAAGCAATCGGGCCTAGCCCATGTTTGCTATATAGGTCATAAGTAGGAGTTCCAACCGGAGGTATCGGACACGAGTCCTCCAGCAGGGAATCCGCACCACAAGGTCTAAAGCAACTGAACAAAGTACTGCGACCAGGCATCTTGCACACTAGCCGAGTTTCACAAACTTCAAGGGTTACGGGATTTACCAAGTCCCAGCAAGAACAAAACCCTCGGTCTTTGGCGGCTGCAGTCGTCAAACAAATACAACAACAACAAAGTACGCTAGCAAAGTGTCACCGACAAAAACACTCACACAGCGTGTACAACAAAGACACCCGCTAAAGTGTCTACAACAAAGAACTCTGGGAGCGACCCACAAATACTTAACTCAAAGATCAATGGCGTCCTCAGGAAGGCCCGTCAATCGTCTCGCTATACCAAGGTCTACGCCAGGCGCCAAAACAGGTCTACAGTCAGGGTAGCAGTCCGTCGCAGCCGTTAGGAGGCGGGAATCTTCGCGGGAAAAGTCTTCGGGCCACTTATTTCGACAACAGGATCGATGAAGCGGGGTGCACCTTCCCTCGGAGATTTCACACGAAGTTCCTCACGATCGTCAGGCTTGGACCGGTACCACTGATGCAGCCCCACGTTGGGCGCCAACTGAAGGACTGGGTTCTTTGGACCCAGCGGTGCCAGGGCACAACACCTGAAACCTTCGTGGGTAACCTGCTCCGGCGTACAAATCACAGAGACACGGGACACTTCCTTCGGCGTCAAAGAGTCAAGGTTTATTTACTGCAGGGAACACAGAAGTCACAGGAAGTACATCGAGTGTAGTTCGGGGAGACTGCTTCAAATTGTATTTGTGGATCGCTCCTTTTATACAGTTTCTACCCATAGGATAACATGATACACAATAGTTTACAACCTGGTTCCCACAAGTCGCTCTCAGAGGGGTCGCTTAGATCACTTTGAAACACACAAGATCCGGAACATAAGTGCGGAAACATTTGGCGGTTCCCAACTGAAAAAAACCCATCTTCCCACCATTAGCAAATTCCAATCAGCAGTAAAGTAGATCGAAACAGGAACGAAGACAGGTGCAGAGGAAGACGGAAACAGTGGGGAGATCGGAAAGGGTGTAAAAGGGGAGTGTCGAGAAGCACGAGATACAGACATCAAAGGGACGTGCCTAATGAGATGCACGGCTGAGACAATAAGCCCGTGCGGCAAGATGAGCCTCGAGCGGCGCCATCTGCCTTACAGTAGCATCCCCCTCGTCATAAAGACACTTTCAAAGAACATGTGTCTTCCGCAAACATCTTGGGAGTCCCAGGGTCGCGAAGCGGACAGCGTCCGTTCGCTGGCTACTTGAGGGCAAGAGACAAAATGGATGCCGTATCTAAGATGGAACCCGTGGGTACAGATGACAAACCCACATAACAAACGAACGGTTTAAGTTAGCACAGCGAAACTGCGCACACTTGCTAAACTCGTCATTTGCGGTTCATAGATACTAGACTCGACCATATTCGTGTGAGTCGAAAACACCACTTACAATTGTCACGGAACCTCATGACCCTCAGCTGCTTCCTGGCTTTAAAATATTGGTTGAAATGTGTGCATATTCTTCTGCAGGTGGTCAGTAAGTTGCTGACTTTGCTTTCATTTTTCAGAAAGTCTTGAACAACAATGTTAAATGGGCCTAACTACATTACTGCCATTGTCCGTGGCAACAAAACCAATGTTAAGCCCTCTTAGTTGCAGCCACTCAAAGACCTTGCTGTTAAACTCATCCAAAATGTTTGCAGCAGTATGAGATTTCTCCATAGCAAAAATGGCTAAAGTTGCATGTTTGCAAGTGTCATTAAAAATCTCAGCAGTGTCAGCACCTGCAGATATCTTTTCTCTAACACCTGAAAAAGAGATCCAGTATTCAGTGATGCACATGTAATCAGCGGTTTGGCAACTGGTCCACATGTCTGTTGTCAGGTAGATACTCTGAACAGCACTCTGTTTTAAGGCTTTTCCAAGCAATTCCAGCATGTTGTGATTAGGCATGAGCGGGAAATCCGTTACGCCCGCGGATTTTGCGGATTTTGGGGAAATCTGCAATCCGCGAATTTTGCGGATTTCCCGCAAAATCCGCCAAAAAAAATCCGCGGACGTAACAGGTTCAAAAGTTGAACCCCCACTCATGTAACTATTTTACAATGGCGCCAGCAAGCTGCCATCACCGTTGTAAAATAGTTACAAAGTTAGCTTGCACAGGAACCACTAGATAAAACGAAGCAGGTGCTGCTTTATTTTATCTAAGTGCTTCCTGTGCAAGCTAACTTTGTAACTATTTTACAACGGCGCTGGCAGCTTGCTGGCGCCATTGTAAAATAGTTACATGAGTAGGCTGGGCACAGGTCTGCTTTCTTCCCAAATCTACCGTGGAAAATCAGCTGTGATGCTGGATAGAGGCCTTTGCATCCTTGACTTTCACGAGCGCAATACCCGTGCTGTTCCTGTGACCAGGAGCTTCTTTCTCTTCATCTGCTGAACTGATCTTTCTCTGACCTTTAATACACACAAGAGGCACATGAACTCGCACAGAAGACCACCCCGCACCACAAAATCCGCGAATCCGCGGATTCGCAAAATCCGCGGATTTTGTGAATTCGCAAATCCGCAAATTCGCAAATCCGCGGATTGCGAATCCGCAAAATCCGCCCATGCCTAGTTGTGATTTAGTGCTGGAACAGCAACTCTGGCGAAATAGTAGCGGCTGGGAATCTTCCATTTTCGACAGATGGTTGTCACAAGTTCCAGAAAACCCACCCCTTCAACAAAAGAAAAAGGGAGAAGGTACACTGCTAACGATCATGCGGCTGGATTCCAATCCTCGTGGCACACGCAAATGGATAGAATATCGAGTTGGCGAACGCAGAATCACGGTAAGTCGTAGTTGTGCTGGCTAGAAGGCATATCGAGTGCGCGAGGAAGAAAAACAACTACATTACGCTCTAGATTGCGTAGTATATGGCAACTTCGCGTTCAACGCGTACCGCGACGTTACTGAAACTTTGCAAACTCCATGAGCAGAGCGAAGTTCACCGCCTAGGGTTACCAAGTACCAGCGACAGGCAAGGGCCAAAAACGTAGTGAGGTGACATCAAAATTGCCAATCACAAAACAACCTGGTTTTGCAAGGGGGTCACATTTGTTTTTGGCCCCGTGCTCCACGGCCATCTAGAGAAACCTACCAAACCCATACAATTCTGAAAACTAGACACCCAGGGAGGTATGGGTTGTGTGGATCCCTGAACGCTTCCTTACCCAGAATACCCAGCAAACCTCAAATTTAGCTGAAAATATCACTTTCTTTTGCACATTTTTGCGTGGGAAAGTTGCGACATTATTGGGCTGACACAAATTTCCTACCACCCAGCATTCCCCCAGATCTCCTGATAAAAATGGCACCTGACTTGTGTGGGAGGCCCAAGTACCCGCGACAGGCAAGGGCCTAAAACGTAGTGAGGTAATATCAAAATTTCCTAGCTCAAAACGACCTGGTTTTGCAAGGGGGGTCATCTTTGTTTTTGGCCCCGTGCTCAGCGGCCATCTAGGGAAACCAACCAAACCCACACATTTCTGAAAACTAGACAGCATGGATGATATTCTGATGTATATAAAAATGTTACTATGCTTTGGGGCTATAACCCCCCTGTTTTACCCAACAAAATGTTGTTTTTCTTCACAGGTAAAACGTGACCATTAGGACGTATGTACTAATGCATGCCTTATTATTGCAGCATTAATTTCTTTAACTTCATTCACTTTTTTTCTTAATATAGCACTGGTTAGGAGTGGCGTACGCAGGGCTAGTCCCTGTGTAGTCCTGAAGAAGAGATAGGGGAATCTCGAAACATGTTGACACAAGGGAATAGGCATACCTAACTCATTGACAGTAGGGTTCCTAGTTCTCTAACCCATTTTTAATATACCACCCAGGAGCAAGATTAAATCATTTATAGTTCACTAGGCAGGTATTTTTAACCCACATAGACCATACCACTCCATATTCACAAACACCACTTGCACCACACATATTCCATCACAAAATAAAGTGCTCCTACGTTCGCAAGTCATAGCACGCCTCGGTCCATGGAGGACTGGGATGGCCCCAATGATGAAGCATGTCACCGTGGGGAAACCCTGTTGAGTGAGGGGACTCAAGAAAGAAATATATTTTAGTTTCTATCAACATCACACAGATATTCCAACCCCAGTGAGCATTGTGAATACTATCTACCGGCCAGATTTCTTACTTTTGTCTTACAAAAGTTTTTTTGATTAATGAAAACTAGACACCCAGGGTATTCTAGGGAGGTATGTCTTGTGTGGATCCTGCAACATTTTCTTACCCAGAATCCCCTGCACACTTCAAATTTAGCTGAGAACGTTTTGGGCCCTTGCCTGTCGTGGGTACTTGGGCCTCCCACAAGAGTGATGTCAAAACACGGGTTAACCCAATGTGTCGCTGGGACCTGGGTGAATAATTGATACAGACTAGGTGGTCCCAGATACTAAAACGAATAGACCATAACTGAACAACTTAAATGAATTCAAAGAAATTATAACAACATTGTTTTTATTCACAGCGTGTACCATAAAAAATTACTCATAAAATACATTCATAGTTAATCACATTTAATGCCCCTAAAGAGATGGACAGGGAAGGGTAGTGTTTGGATAGTGAAGGTACTGAATGGGTGATAGAACAGTGGTCACTGTGACCTCAATAAACCAGAAATAATGATTAATTAACACACTGGAAATTACAATTCATTAATTAATTAATTAAAACAAACTCATGCCTCAAAGAAACAAAATCACAAATGATACGTCAAGGAAGAGTCTGAAAATAGGAAAGAATGTCGACGTTTCGACCCAAACTGATGCAGGCATGGAGTGAAACCTTGCTAGAGGGTCTTCATCAGGACAAGGGCACGGAGGGGGGCAGTGAATCTGTATAAAGAGTTAATAGATTAATATTAGTAATGGTCAAGAATAATCCATATTCATCCTAAAATAAATATAAATGGCCGAGAAGAGGAATTGTGGACACACAATCATTGAAAAGGTCACAAGGAGGAATACATTACAAGAACAACTGGTGTTTAACCAAGGATTGGTGATACCCCACATGGGGGTGAAGTTGAGTGGACAATGCCCCATCTCTACTGAAGTTAACTGTGGCTAATGCTTGTGACATCAAGCATAATAAAACCTAACCAAGATGAAGGTCGCTTTGACATTTGGAGAGAGAACTTTCGGGAAACGTTTTTCACAGATAGCATAACATGAATGACCCATTGGTGTCGTTCAATGAGTCAAAGACATAACCAGAATAGTAAACAACCATAGGTGTAAGATAACAACCATTATGGGCACATTGGACTGATTACCTGGTCTGAGAGACGTAATCAGAGAGGGAGAGGGGATCTGTCACGTGGATCAAGGTCCTACAACAAGTAGATTATCAGAGATGAAATCACTGGGAATTGGATTAGAGGGATGTATTAAGATAAACAAAAACTAGCAATCAGCCTACCTGGGATTATTGATAAGGCTGTAGGACACAAGGGGTTCCTATGTGATTGCTCTCTCCGAAAGTGCAGTAGGACTTGCTCTATAGAATACAAAACATTGGGTGCTTAATGTAGGTAGCACGAGTGTAGCCACAGAGGTGTTATTTCTATAGTAAAAGAGTCTCGCATACCTGACGCTTTCAAGATGCTGTATTCTAATGGGGGGATCTGGATTAGCAGTTAAGTTGAATCGAAGGTGATAACAAACATCGAGAGACGTCCGGCTTCTAGGAAGAATAGAAGTGACTATAATGAGTTATTCAAGCAGATAATGCCCACTTCCTAATTCAAGTGCATAGCAGAGTCATAAGTGGCATACCTTAAAACCAGGCTTCAAGGGTCTAGCATATCATAGTGAAGTAGCCACACACGTAATTAAAGAATCTGCGAAAACATGAAATTGGCAGGTAATGATTACCCTTTCATCGGAAATAGACCGCTAATGTTAAAAGTAAAGTTCTGACTAGCATACCTGTTGGAGAGGGAATCACAGGCTTCAACGGGGGTTCAGTTCAACCGCATTAGTCGGCATACGCCGTCAGAATCAGATGGGATGTTGGTTAAAAAATCATGGTGGAATGGCCACACACGTAAGTAAGGAATCTGCGGAAACATGAAATCGGCAGGTGATCGTTACCGTTTCATCAAAAATAAACCGCTAGTGTTTAAAATAGAGTTCCGTCTAGCATACCTGTTGGAGAGACAATCACGGGCTTCCACGGGGGTTCAATTCATCAGCACTAGTCGGCATACGCCGTCAAAGTGAGATTGGATATTGATTTCCTGATGGAAGTTCCGATCACGTGAGCGCCGGTGATCATAGAAACGGAAAAAAGACTCCTGAAGGTTGCTTGGAGCGAGGAATCCAATACTTTCCAAATAGATCAATTATGATCTAAAATCCAAGGCTCTTTGGAAAACTGATATTTACACCGCGATATATTGGGCCATTTACACAATATTGGTGGTGTATACCACATGGGTCCCTAAAATGATGTTGTATACGGGACAATCAGTTGAGGGCATTAAACTACCATTCAATATGTTTAGGAACAGATGTTCAATTAGGGGCGGCGTATGACAGACTGCATGGAGTCTATTTATACACCTTGTAACACCATAATTCATAATATCAGAAATCTCGGACTGAGAATACATTGATTGAGTGTCCCAATTCGATATATCTAGGACAGAAAATATGTAATGAATATGGGGAATTCATTTCTTAACTGTTGGCACTAATGATCCATTCTGAATAACCAGATTACCAGAAGAAGGCACAGTACGGCGTCCCTATCATACAAGATGGTAAAGCCGTCACATCATTGGATATCTGGCTATCATGTCAGTCATACAATTTAGGATACACATTCACGATCTTAGATTGTATTTGCATAGTGTAGAATTTACAAGTTTTGAATACCCGGCAAACGGCGTACCTATCCGGCACGATGGTAAAGGCCGTGTGGTTACCAAGGTAAACATCAAAAATAATCAGCATAATCAGAAATATAAATGTACATAATAGTAAATCTTGTAAATGCTCAGAAATTTAAATAGTAATGGATTTTATAAATTCGCCATTTGGGCAAAAGTTCTTTCTGTTTCATTGAGACCTGACCTTACGGAGATTAATGGTGACAAAGCATTGACAAATACCAAAGAGGCCCTAACAACACTTGAAGCTACTCTCAAAGACTTCGAGTTAACAACTCAAAATAAGAAACTTGAGAAGCTGGCCCGTGACCTGCGATTTTATGATAAGAAGAAGACCTACCCCTATCTACAGGAGGACTACTATCGTCAAGACACCCAAGGCCGATTTACCAACAGGGGCTCGGGTCAACCACATGGTAGGCGTAATTATAAGACCTTCTCTGATTCCTCTTACAGCTTGGACGGGGAATTTGCACAGTCAGGACCCAGTCATCTCCACACTGGACAGGATTACAGTTACCAACCTCGCCAGCAATCTTTTTTAGAACAGGGACAGGGACAATGGCAACCCCCCAGGAACCGAGGCAACAACTGGTCCAGAGGCTACCAACGAGGCCAACAGTCTGGCAACCAGAGCTGGGAAGGAGGCCGCGGCAGACCCCAGAAGCAGGTGCGCTTCCAGCCGGAACAGCACGGCGAGATATCAACCCGCCGCAATGTGTACCGTTGGTGACTCCACCCAACCCGGTAGTAAACATCTCTAACTATCAGCTCTCTGACGATGAGCTCAGCGTACTGGGAAAAGGACTCTCCTATGTACCAACAAACATTCCGGACCAATTTACCATCAGATCCGAACTTTTCAAGTTCTTCAGAAAGGTCCACCTGAAGTACTTTTTTCAGAACAAAGCACCATTCAATTGCAAATCACATACTGGCTTGAGAATTCCCTCTACTTTTGTTCCGCCATCGAACACCATGTCGCATAAAATTCTAGCCTATGAAGTGGAGGTACAGCGTGATGTCAATCAAACCTTGGAGAAGTGCCGTTACCACCCTTTTAACATCAGCAAAAATGAAAAAATGGCCCTCCAATCCCTTGGGAACAACAGGGAGATTATAATCAAACCGGCGGACAAAGGCGGTGCCATCGTGGTCCAGGATACCACAAACTACAAAAAAGAAATCTACAAACAACTGGAAGATGGCATCAGTTATAAGAAACTCAATATTGATCCCTCTTTGGCACTAGCTTCCGACATTTTGTCCCTGACCAAGACGGGCTTGATGAAGGGTTCCTTACCGAACTGGAATTCAACTACCTCAACCAACAGACCCCAAGACTACCGACAATATATACCCTCCCAAAAATTCATAAGAACTTGAGTGAACCACCGGGAAGACCCATTGTATCGGGTTGTGGGTTGATGCTGGAACCCCTGGGTCGATGTATTGATTTCTTTCTTAAACCCCTGGCTGAGGCGACTCCCACCTATCTCCGCGATACAATGCACGCTATAAATATCGTAGATGGATTGCCCTTTGATGCTGAGAAACAGTTCTTGGTTACCTGTGACATTACCTCACTATACACAAGTATCCCGCAGGAGGAGGCTCTAACTGTAATTTAAACGCTATTTAAATCTGAGGACTGCCCCAACCTACTGAATTTATAATAGGACTTTTGAGGCTGGCTATGATGCACAACTTCTTTATGTTCCAAGACCACTTCTACCTGCAAACCAAAGGTGTGGCGATGGGGGCCACATTTGCCCCGGATCTGGCCATTCTCTTTATGGCTGCCTTTGAAGAGGACATCATTCTTAATAACCGGAACCCATTCAAAGACCAACTTGGTTTATGGGTCCGATACATAGATGACATCCTGTTCATCTGGAATGGTAATGACACCCAGTTACTTGCCTTTCAGGCATGGCTTGATTTACAATCTATGGATATTAAATTCACTTTCAAATCAGATTCAGCACAAGTTGACTTCCTGGATCTCACTATCTACAACAATGATTGCACCTTACAAACAACTCTCTTTCGGAAGTCAACTGAGCGAAATTCGCTCCTCCAATATGGGAGTCACCATCCCAGGTCCCTTAGGGATAATCTGCCCATTGGGCAATTGCTGCGACTTCGGAGGAATTGTTCGGACAAAGTACACTATATGGAGCAAGCTGAAGATCTTATGAGTAGACAAATACAGAGAGGGTACCCTCGACGCCTTGTCAAGAAGGCCAAAAAACGAGCCTGGTATAACCCGAGGGAGTGCTTGCTACAACCCAAACTGAGCACTGACCCACAGAATAATCGGATGGTCTGTGTAACTACCCTTGTAACGGAAAGCAATAGGATAAAGAAAATTATAAATAAACATTGGCCGCTGGTTTCGGACAATATCGGCTATCCAGCCCTACCTTTACATGCTTTCAAAAGGGGCAAAAACATTAGGGACCATGTTGTCCGATCCTTCCTTCCTCCTGTGGATCCTAGAACTGTGTTATCACTTTGGAATCTCCCACCAGTGACAGGCCACCACAGATGTACCAAGTGCAAAGCGTGCAACAATTCAATTCAGACAAAGGTCTTTGAATACAAGGATCACAAGATTTCTTTAAAATCACTTACAAACTGTAACACTCCTAATGTGATCTATGCCATCATTTGTGAATGTGATCTAATCTATGTAGGTCAGACTCAACAGAAGGCAAAAGTCAGGATTTTGCAGCATACCAGCAGAATCAGATGTGAGGTAGTAGGAGCATCTCTAGTAGACCATTTCAAAATCAAGAAACACTCACCAGATAGTTTCAAGTGGGTTGTTTTGGAGAAAGTCACACTGGGCCCTAGAGGAGGCAGTATTTTCAATATTCTCAACATCCGAGAAGCAAAATGGATGTTCTTGTTTGACTCTGTAAGGTCAGGTCTCAATGAAACAGAAAGTACTTTTGCCCAAATGGCGAATTTATAAAATCCATTACTATTTAAATTTCTGAGCATTTACAAGATCTACTATTATGTAAATTTATATTTCTGATTATGCTGATTATTTTTGAGGTTTACCTTGGTAACCACACGGCCTTTACCATGGTGCCGGATAGGTACGCCATTTGCCGGGTATCCAAAACTTGTAAATTCTTCACTATGCATACACAATCTAAGATCGTGAATGTGTATCCTAAATTGTATGACTGACATGATAGCCAGATATCCAATGATGTGACGGCTTTACCATCTTGTAAGATAGGTACGCCGTACGGTGCCCTCTTCTGGTAATCTGGTTATTCAGAATGGATCATTAGTGCCAACAGTTAACCAATGAATTCCCCATATTCATTACATATTTTCTGTCCTAGATATATCGAATTGGGACACTCAATCAATTTATTCTCAGTCCGAGATTTCTGATATTATGAATTATGGTGCTACAAGGTGTATAAATAGACACTATGAGGTCTGTCATACGCCGCCCCTAATTGAACATCTGTTCCTAAACATATTGAATGGTAGTTTAATGCCCTCAACTGATTGTCCCGTATACAACATCGTTTTAAGGGCCCATGCGGTATACCCTACCAATAATGTGTAAATGGCCCAATATATCGCAGTGTAAATATCAGTTTTCCAAAGAGCCTTGAATTTTAGATCATAATTGATCTATTTGGAAAGTATTGGATTATTGTATTGTAGGCATACTTATATAGCGCGTCTGTCACCCAAAGGGCATCCTGGTGCTTTGACCACAGAGCATTCCTACCGATGTCAATTACACTGCCTTCGGAAAAAGGTAGGTTTTAAGGTCCTTTCTAAAAGACGTGAGATCCTGTTTGCACCTTAGGGCCAGAGGTAGAGAGTTCCAAAGCTTGGCGGCCGTAAAGCTGAAAGAGCGGCCGCCCATCCTCACCCTTTTTATCTTAGGAACAGTCACCAAGAAGGCCGAAGAGGATCTCAAAAGTCTAGCAGCAGAGTACCAAGAAAAAAGACCTTGCAGTACCACTGGACCCAGCCCATGCAAGGCTTTAAAGACCAAGCAAGCTGATTTAAAACAGATCCGTTTTTGCACCGGAAGCCAGTGCAGGTCTGAGAGTGCCCGAGAGGACGAAGCAGACCATGGACGCGAAAGTGCCAGTTTAGCTGCCATGTTTTGTACCCGCTGTAGCTTCATAATTAGAGTGGCGGGGCTCCTAGAAGCAGTGCGTTGCAGTAGTCTAACCTACTGAGGATGATACTCCGCACTGCTTCCGTTCTCGCTGAATGAGGAAGTAATGGCAAAATCTTCCGCAACATACGCAACAGCAGCATACAGGTCGCAGTGGTTTTGTTAACGAAGGCGTCCAGCTGGAGACTAGGCCCGAGCAGGACACCTAGGTTGCGGACTGAGTCTGCCGCTGCGATAGTGCCTAAGGTAGAAGAAGGCCAAAGTCTCTCAGGTAGAGGGCGAGGCATACGATCTACCGAGCAGTAGAGAACTTCAGTTTTTGCCCCGTTAAACTGTAACGAGTTCTGACGCAACCAGTCCGCAGCTGCTGACATGCATTGGTGAAAGGATTCCAGGGAGACCGCCTCCCTGCCCTCGATGGAAAAAATAAGCTGAGTGTCATCGGCATAAATAATGACAGACATGCCGAATGACTTAATCAAACTTATTAGAGGGCAGAGGTATAAGTTAAAAAGAATTGGGCTAATTGCAGAGCCCTGCGGCACTCCCTGTTTTACCACTCTCACCGCCGACCGAAACGGCGGTAAAGCCACAGATTGTCGCCTGTTACAGAGGTATGATGCCAGCCAGCCCAAGGCCGAGCCAGCTACCCCGGACTCCCGGAGCCTGCTTAGTAGGACCACATAGTCCACCGGGTCGAACGCGGCCGACATGTCAAGCAGCACCAGGAATGCTGCTCCTCCCATGTCGACACGCGAACGCAGGTCGTCCAAAACGGCCACCAAAGCAGACTCCGTACCGTGGGCCGGCCTGAACCCAAATTGGGCCACATCCAGAAGGTCGTTGGATTCAAGATAGCTGGACAGGACTCTAGTGACCAATTTCTCTAAGATTTTTATTGAGAAAGGCAAAAGTGAAATAGGCCTGTAATTGGTCGGACATAAAGGGTCCAAGGTGGCTTTTTTTAGCAGTGGGGTAATTACTGCCAGTTTCCAGCTATCCGGGACCGTGGCCGTGGTCAATGACTGGCAACAGATGGAATGGAGCGGAGGGAAGAGTTCTGCCTGGAGCGCCTTCCAAAACTTATGCGGCAAGGGGTCTAGCGGGGAGCCGGATGACACACCATTCGCCAGCAGACAGAAATCCTCCAGGGAGGGAATAGGAAAGCAGGTCAGCCGAGGCTGTACTGCTTCCTCCATAATCACCTCCCGAGCTATTCCGCTAACTGCTCGCTCTAATCGACTTTCATGAGTCTTTTTTCCGTTTCTATGATCACCGGCGCTCACGTGATCGGAACTTACTTCAGGAAGTCAATATCCCTTCTCACTTTAACGGCGTATGTCGACTAGTGCTGATGAACTGTACCTCCGTGGAAGCCCGTGATTGTCTCTCCAGCAGGTATGCTAGACGGAACTCTATTTTAAACACTAGCGGTTTATTTTTGATGAAACGGTAATCATCACCTGCCGATTTCATGTTTCCGCAGATTCCTTACTTACGTGTGTGGCCATTCCACCACGATTTTTTAACCAACATCCCATATGATTCTGACGGCGTATGCCGACTAATGCGGTTGAACTGAACCCCCGATGAAGCCTGTGATTCCCTCACCAACAGGTATGCTAGTCAGAACTTTACTTTTAACATTAGCAATCTATTTCCGATGAAACAGTAATCATCACCTGCCGATTTCATGTTTTCACAGATTCTTTAATTACGTGTGTGGCTACCTCACTATGATATTCTAGACCCTCGAAGCCTGGTTTTAAGGTAGGCCACTCATGACTCTGCTAGGCACTTGAATTAGGAAGTGGGCATTATCTGCATGAATAACTCATTATAGTCACTTCTATTCTTCCTAGAAGCCGGACGTCTCTCGATGTTTGTTATCACCTTCGATTCAACTTAACCGCTGATCCTGATCCCCCCATTAGAATACAGCGTCTTGAATGCGTCAGGTATGCGAGTCTCTATTACTATAGAAATACCACCTCTGTGGCTACACTCGTGCTACCTATATTAAGCACCCAATGTTTTGTATTCTATAGAGCAAGTCCTACTGCACTTTCAGAGAGAGCAATCACATAGGAACCCCTTGTGTCCTACAGCCTTATCAATAATCCCAGGTAGGCTGATTGCTAGTTTTTGTTTATCTTAATACATCTATCTAATCCAATTGCCAGTGATTTCATCTCTGATAATCTACTTGTTGTAGGACCTTGATCCACGTGACAGATCCCCTCTCCATCTCTGATTACGTCTCTCAGACCAGGTAATCAGTCCAATGTGCCTATAATTATCTTACACCTATGGTTGTTTACTATTCTGGTTATGTCTTTGACTCATTGAACAACACCAATGGGTCATTCATGTTATGCTATCTGTGACAAACGTTTCCCGAAAGTTCTCTCCCCAAATCTCAAAGCGACCTTGATCTTGGTTAGGTTTTATTATGCTTGATGTCACAAGCATTAGCCACAGTTAACCTCAGTAGAGATGGGGCATTGTCCACTCAACTTCACCCCCATGTGGGGTACCACCAATCCTTGGTTAAACACCGGTTGTTCTTGTAATGTATTCCTCCTTGTGACCTTTTCAATGATTGTGTGTTCACAATTCCTCTTCTCGGCCATTTATAATTATTTTAGGATGAATATGGATCATTCATGACCATTACTAATATTATTCTATTAACTCTTTATACAGATTCACTGACCCCCTCCGTGCCCTTGTCCTGATGAAGATCCGCTAGCAAGGTTTCACTCCATTCCTGCATCGGTTTGGGTCAAAACATCAACATTCTTTCCTATTTTCAGCCTCTTCCTTGACGTATCATTTGTGATCTTGTTTCTTTGAGGCATGAGTTTGTTTTAATTAATTAATTAATTAATTGTAATTTCCAGTGTGTTAGTTAATCATTATTTCTGGTTTATTGAGGTCACAGTGACCACTGTTCTATTACCCATTCAGTACCTTCACTATCCAAACACTACCCTTCCCTGTCCATCTCTTTAGCGGCACTAAATTTGATTAACTATGAATGTATTTTATGAGTAATTTTTTATGGTACACGTTGTGAATAAAAGCAATGTTGTTATAATTTCTTTGAATTCATTTAAGTTGTTCAGTTATGGTCTATTCGTTTTAGTCCCACAAGAGTGAGGCACCATTTGTATCAGGAGAACCGGGGGAACGCTGGGTGGTAGGAAATTTGTGTCAGCCCGGTGATACCACAACTTTCCCACACAAAAAATGTGTGGAAAAAGTGATTTTTTCAGCAAAATTTGAGGTTTGCAGAGGATTCTGCATAAGGAAACGTTGGAGGATCCACACAATCTATACCTACCTTGAATCCCCCGGGTGCCTAGTTTTCAGAAATGTGTGTGTTTGGTAGGTTTCCTAGAGGGCCGCCGAGCACAGGGCCAAAAACAAAGGTGAACCACTTTAGAAAACCACCTAGTTTTTTTAAGATAGGCAAATTTGATGTTACCTCAATGCATTTTGGGCCCTTGCCTGTCGCGGGTACTTGGGCCTCCCACACGAGTGAGGCACCATTTGTTTTGGGAGAATGGGGGGAACACTGGGTGGTAGGAAATGTGTGTCAGCCCGATGATTCCAAAACTTTCCCACACAAAAATGTGTGGAAAAAGTGATTTTTTTAGCACAATTTGAGGTTTGCAAGGGATTCTGCGTAAGGAAACGTTGGAGGATCCACACAAACAATACCTCCCTGGAAACCCCTGGGTGCCTAGTTTTCAGAAATGTGTGTATGTGGTAGGTTTCCCTAGAGCGCCGCCGAGCATGGGCCAAAAACAAAGGTGAACCACATTACAAAACCAGCTCGTTTTGAGATAGGCAATTTTGATGTTACCTCAATAAATTTTGGGCCCTTGCCTGTTGCGGGTACTTGGGCCTCCCACACGAGTGAGGAACCATTTGCATCGGGAGAAATGGGAGAACACAGCGTGGTAGGAAATTTGTGTCCGCCAGATGATGCCACAACTTTCCCACACAAAAATGTGTGGAAAAAATGATTTTTTCAGCAAAATTTGAGGTTTGCAGGGGATTCTGCGTAAGGAAAATTTGGAGGATCCAAATAAGCTATACCTCCCTCAAATTCCCTGGGTGTCTAGTTTTCAGATAAGTGTGTGTTTGGTAGTTTTCCCTAAATGTCCGCCGAGCACGGGCCAAAAACAAAGGTGAACCACCTTACAAAACCAGCTCGTTTTGAGATAGGCAATTTTGATGTTACCTCAATACATTTTGGGCACTTGCCTTTCGCGGGTACTTGGACCTCCCACACAAGTGAGGCACCATTTGTATTGGGAGAACCGGGGGTACGCTGGGTGGTAGCAAATTTGTGCTGAACAAAAGAGATAGGAGCTGTTCTTCTATATGTGGGGCCACCCACCAGAAAGTTTAGTGGTGGTGGAGGGGAGGGTGGACTAGCACTAGTAGGAAGAGGGATGGAGGGATACTGCTTTTGTGGAACTAGGGTCCTCACACACCCAGCAAGCTAGGTGTCATTCTTCATCAATTGGACCTGCTCCTCATTGGGCCGGCGCTGCAATGCCCAACGGAGATCTTTTGTTCCTTATCCGTATGATGAAGTGGGGGTGTGTGGCCTGTGAGTGTGTAGATACAGTGTGGTGCAGTGAGTGCGTGTTTAAAAAAGGTTGGATATTCCAAGTAAATTTATTTTTATCCCAGCTGGTAATCTACCTTATTAAAAATTTGCTAATATGCTCTACTATCTGGGTCGACATGTTTCTTGCCCTGTTGGTTAATGAAATACCGTGGCAATTCTTCAGGACCAAATAATGTGAAAAAATGAAAAAGGTGCTTGATATATACACTAAATGGTGCTTCTAATAATTAGCTACCATCCAGGAGGGACTACATCTCTAAGCTCATATAGTCTCTGTAAGAGGACCTAGGGAGACACAAATATATGAAGAAAGAAGGATGACAACAGGCAAGAGTCTATCTTAATTGTTGCTTCAATCTATACAAACAGTCATCCCTTCTGGTCATGACCTCCTGATGCATATTAGTTGTGCACTAATATATTGGTGCATGAATAAACATAGGGTCATTAAATAAAACATTAAAATCTCTTTTATTCAAGCGCCATTCTCAATTATGGCACAAAATAGTATCTGTGAACATGTGACCTGAAGTTGAGAACAGTTGAGCATGCTTGCATTTAACATTTCATTCTCTGATTAAAAAGAACATCTTGGAACACCAATCATTCCCAAATAAGCGAGTAATGTCGCTCTGTAACTCACCTCCCTATTAAGTGTGATTGGCCTCAACAGGAGTGGGCAAGTCGTGCAGGCGCCTTGAAGATCGGAGCCCTGTATGGGTGATACGGAGGTAAGGTAGGCAAGGCTGACAATGCAACAATGGAGGATGGTCCTCCCTGACCTAATGTCGGCAGTCGCTCGTTCCCCGTACTGGCGTGGAAGTCAGCTGTCACCCAGGGGAGACCGGGGAAGCCAGCTGCGCATTAAAAATGTGCTTCCTTGCTCCCACCAGAGGCCCTCAGGCTGCCACGGCTCCCCGCCGGAGTAGGGATCGAAGAACCCCGTATATCTAGAAATGTGCACCAGTAAGCACACATACATGAAAGCCGTCAGGTCATTCCCCATGTGCTTGGCTGAAAGTACTTACTTGTCCGTAGTGGAGTCCACGTGTGTCGACCTACACTCGCTGCCCGTCCCTGGACCGCTGGTGCCGCATCCATATTGGTTTGGCAATATATTTGTCCTGGGAGCGTGAGTGTAGGTGGGGGGGTGTCCACAGCGGGATACTTCCTGGACAGTGTGTGCAACCGGGGCATCACACGTTCATGGCCTACTCTGGCGGCCATCGTGGAGTGCACTTGTTTACTATAGCACTCGTTGCTTAGACTCCCTGTAACCATGGAATGGCTCTGTTCATGGAACTATAGTTGTCTTGGCGTGTATAATTCCACAGAGTGTATATCTGGGTGGTGTTTGTAAGCCAGCCAGTTTGCTTCACCAAGGTCGGTGGTATTGGGTGAAAAAAGCGGGGTGTAAGTTAAAGTGGGTCTTGTGTAAGGGAATTCATCCGTTAGGTAGTGGGCAGAATAAAAATATTTAAAATGCAAGTGGGTACCAAACATGGGGGCTCTGTATTGGTAGGGGTTATATACCATCAAAGGAAAGTCAGTCTGCATTTCCCAATTTACAGACTAAATGGTTTATCCATAACCAGGCTCATAGTCACTGTGAAGCCATACGCCTGACAAACATGTACTAAGTGGTGATTAACAATCAGTCACTGATCTGTCTGTGAACATTGTCACCCTCAGTGTCCTCAGGTATGAGGAATTACGTAAAGCAGATGGTAGGGGGGCACCTTACTTAGTGGGGGCTGTCACCAGTGTGGCCTCAGGGCCACAAAGTGAAGATTGGGCATCACTAACCTCCCTGTAATAAGACTGGCTCAAAATAACCTTACACAGGGCTATGATGACTGAATACCTGAGGACCAACATAGCCCCCAATGGCCTGATAGTCACCCACGGGTGTCTAGTTTTAAAAAATGTACAGGTTCCCTAGGTTTCCTTAGGTGTTTTGCATGAATCAGTGACAGTATATCGACGGACAAAATATCGACCTACAGAAAAATCGACGCTGGAATATCGAAGGCAAGAATATCGATATCCTATCTACAACATGGTAAGTACAAAAATCTCGGAAAAAAATATTGATGTTAAAAATATCGTAATTAAAAATATTGTTTTTTTTGTACTTAAAAAAAGTGTAAAATATAGTAAATAATACTTATAAACCAAATAATCATAAAAATATTTAATAACGTTTAAAATTAATAAATAATACATATACAATAATACAAAATTAATTAAACATATACATAAAATATATACTATAAACTTACTTAATAATAACTTTTAATAATTATTTTAATGACTCATAATTTGTTAAAAATATTATAAATTACAAATACATCTAAACATAAAACAATAACATAAATAAAAAGTAAAGAATTATATTTAATACATAAAAAGATAAATATACTTTCAATATTTTTAAAACTAATATTATACTATATTATCAAAAATAATAATAAAAATATTAAATAGCTAAATAAATAAAAGTACTATGAAAGTCCAAAAAAAACTACAGTAATGATAACATTGGGTGCTACAGTAGGGAAACCATTGGATAGGGTAGGGGTAAAAATTACAATTCCAACTCAAGAGGGGGCAACAGTAGAGAAAGCGATGGATAGCGTAGCGGTAAAAATGACTATTCCAACTCCAGAGGATGCAACAGTAAGGAAAGCGTTGGATAGCATAGGGGTAAAAATTACTGTTACAACTCCAAACAGCGCTACAGTAGGGAAAGCGTTGGATAGCATAGAGGTAGAAATTATTATTCCAACTCCAGAGGGCGTAACAGTAGGGAAAGCGTTGGATAGCATAGGGGTAAAAATTACTATTCCAACTCCAGAGGGTGTAACAGTAGGGAAAGCAATGGATAGCGTAGGGGTAAAAATTACTATTCCAACTCCAGAGGGTGTAACAGTAGGGAAAGCATTGGACAGTGTAGGGGTAAAAATTATTATTCCAACTCCAAAGAGTCCTACAGTAGGGAAAGCGTTGGATAGCGTAGAGGTAAAAATTACTATTCCAACTCCAGAGGCGAGAACAGTAGGAAAGCGTTGGATAGCGTAGGGGTAAACATTACTATTCCAACGCCAGAGGGTGTAATAGTAGGGAAAGCATTGGATAGCGTAGGGGTAAAAATTACTATTCCAACTCCAGAGGGTGCAACAGTAGAGAAAGCGTTGGATAGCGTAGGGGTAAACATTACTATTCCAACTCCAGAGGGTGGTACAGTAGGGAAAGCGTTGGATAGCGTACGGGTAAAAATTACTGTTCCGACTCCAGGCAGTGAAACAGTAAGGAAAACGTTGGATAGCATAGAATTTAAATATAACATACTTATAATTTTTGTATTTAAAAAAATGAATAATTACATTTTTAAATAAATCTACATCATTTACAGACAATTAATAATTAATAAAAGCAATTAAAATTGAATAATGAATTAACAATAAATTAACAATAATACCAATACATATTAATTAATAAATATTAGTCACCACATAATTAATATTAAACAATAAATTAGTTTTCATTAGAAAAATATATTAATTATTTAAAATTAATTCACAATTAAAAATTATTAAACAATAAAATAATTTTTCATACCAAATAATAGTTTCTATGAAACATTGATTACCAATTAATAAAAAATAATTTCCAATTATTAAAAATGAATTGCCAATTAAAAATGATAATTGCCAATTAACAAAATGAGTTACCAATTAAACAATAAAATAGTTTTCATTACAAAAAAATATTAATTATTTAAAATTAATTCACAATTAAAAATTATTAAACAATAAAATATTTTTTCAGACCAAATAATAGTTTCTATGAAACATTGATTACCAATTAATAAAAAATAATTTCCAATTCATAAAAATGAATTGCCAATTAAAAATGATAATTGCCAATTAAAAAAATGAGTTACCAATTAAAAAAAATAATTACCAATGTAAAAAAGTAATTACCAATTAAAAACATTAATTACCAAGTAAAATAATTAATTAACAATTAAAAATATCAATTACCAATTAAACAAAATTAATTACCAATTAAAATAATTTATTAATTACAATTAAATTACTTCCCACCCAATTCCCCTATAATCACACAACCCGCTACAGAAAAAAAAATAGTTAAAATTAATTTATAGTTCCTAAAAATTTATAATTAATTTAGTATATTTAAATTGCTTCCCACCTTATTCCCCTATAAACCCACAACTCGCTCCAGTACTAAAACATAAAATTTAATTAAAAATAACATTATTATTATATAAAAATAGTACACATAATTTAAAACAATTAAAATACTTAACAAAAACATATTACACATACATAATAAAATACATAACAATAATAGAAATATCGATATTAGTAACATCGAGATTAGTTACATCGATATATATGCTATCGATATTACTAACTTCAATATTACTTACATCGATATAAAAAAATTGATATTACTCACCCTAGGGTCGATATTTTGTCCAACGATATTCTTGACCTCGATATTTCCAACTCAATATTTTTGTAGGTCGATATATAAAACTCTATATTTAGACTGTGCACCGTTTTGCACCATTTCCTGTCGCGGGAAATAGCCCTACTCATGCAAGTGAGGTACCATTTTTCTCGGAAGACTTTGGGAAATGCTGGATGGGTGAAAATGTGTGGATCCACGCAGATTCCAGATCTTTCCACCCAAGAAATGTGAGGAAAATTCATTTTTTTGACAATTTTTTAGATTTGCAAGGGAATCTGGGTAATAGAACCTGGTGAGAGGCAGTCAATTCACCCCATATTGGATTTCTCTGGGTGTCTAGTTTTTTAAAATGTATACGTTTGCTAGGCTTCCCTAGGTGCCGGCAGAGCTAGGGTTCAAAAACTACAGCTAGGGGTTTGCCTAAAAGAATACATTTTCACTATGAAATTGTGATGTGTCCGTGTTGCATTTTGCACCATTTCCTGTCGCAGGCACTAGGCCAACCCACACAAATGAGGCACCATTTTTCCCAGAATACTGTGGGGAATGTGAGGTGGGTGTAAATCTGTGGATCCACACAGATTCAAGAACTTTCCACCACAGAAGTGTGAGGAAAATGTGTTTCTTTATAACTGTTTAGGTTTGCAAGGGATTCTGGGTAACAGAACCTGGTGAGAGGCAGTCAAATCACCCCATCCTAGATACCCCTGGGTATTTAGTTTTCAGAAATGTACAGGTTTGCTAGGTTTCCCTAGTTGCCCGCAGAGCTAGGGTTCAAAAACTACAGCCAGGCACTTTGCCAAAAAGAGGTCTTTTTTCGATGTGAAATTGTGGTGTGTCAACATTGCGTTTTGCGCCTTTTCATGTCGCGGTCATTAGGCCTACCCACACAAGTGAGGTACCATTTTTCTCGGAAGACTTTGAGGAACGCGAAGTGTGTGGAACTTTGTGGATCCAAGCATATTCCAGCACTTTCCACCACAGAAATGTGAGTAAAATGTGTTTTTAAAAAAAGTTTAGATTTGCTAGGGATTCTGGGTAACAGAACCTGGTGGGAGCCAGTCAAGTCACCCCATGCTGGATTCCGCTGGGTGTCTAGCTTTCAAAAATGTATAGGTTTGCTAGATTTCCATAGGTGCTGGCAGAGCTAGGGTTAAAAAACTACAGATAGGCACTTTGCCAAAAAAGGGTTATTTTTCACTGTGAAATTGTGGTGTGTCCACATTGCGTTTTGAGCTGTTTCCTTTCGTGGGCATTATGCCTACCCACATAAATGAGGTATCATTTTTATCGGGAGACTTAGGGTAATTTAGATTTGTAAAGCAACTGTTTTTATCTATTGACTATCAATGCATTTCTTCCTTCCAAATGAAAGACAATTTGTAAAAAAGAAGACATTTTAAAAAAGGACAGATAATTCTCATGCTAGTATGAGTATTCACAATTTTGGAAATGTCTACTGTTTCTAAACTCTATTATTTGTTCACATTTCATAAATACATAGTTGTATTTCATACAGATTTTTCCACGTATGCATTTTCCCAGAATAATTGCTATGTACCCGGTACATAATAAAAAACCATTGCAAGTCGCTGCTCAGTTTTTGGCTCTCGGTTCGCTGGGTTCTTGGTGAACCTACAAGTCCTATATATCCCCACAACCAGTACGGTCCCACAGATGTAACTGTATATTGCTTTCACAGAGCTGTCATAATTAGAAGAAGTTACAGGTGGAAACATTAATACAAAAGGCTGTTTTTTTAACTAATTTTCAATTTTTCCAATATGTAACTGTTAGTTTCTATAAAGAAACTTTAGAGGATCTAAACACATGACCCTTTGCTGAATTCAGATTTTTGTCTATTTTACTTAAATGTATAGCTTTCCAGGATCCATTATTGCTTTAATACCCATTTCTTTCATTAACTGGAAGGAGATTGAAAGCACAAAAAAAAGCAAAAATAGGCTATGCCCCGGAAAAATGCCAAAACAGTGTAAACATTTTTGGTTTTCTGACAAAAGTCTGTCGTTCTTCAAAAGCTGGGAAAATGGTGATTTCAGCCCCATAAACCCTGTTGTGATACCATTTGCAGGGAAAAACCCAGACGCTTTCATTTGCAGCACTTTTTTCCCACTTTTCCCTAAAAAAACAAAATTTAGCTGTATATTTGGCTAATTTCTGGGTCCCCTCTAGGGGAATCCATAAACCCTGGATTACTTTAGAATCCCCATGATGTTGGAAAAAAAGTATGCAAATTTGACATGAATACCTTATGTGATCAAAAAGTTACTGGGGCCTAAGCGCAAACTACCCCAAATAGCCAACAAAAAGGCTTAGCACAGGGGGGGGGGAAGGCCTAGCAGTGAAGGTATTAAAAGTAGAGTCCGGCTCGCGTGCATTGAAGGAGAGGGGTCAGGATCGGGATCGGGATGCTTTAGACTTGAGCATGTAGATGTATATCCACTTGCACTGCTCAGCTCTCCTCTCCTGTATGAGCACTGCTAATAATGTCTGTCAGAAATGGGGAAAGAGCCATCATCTGTTTATTTATGTGGTGGCTAGACACAGGTGTGTGGGTTTGAGTGGGCTTTAGTATTCCTACTGACTTTGGGAATTGCGTCCACTCATGTTGTGGTGAAAGTGAGGAATTATGGTATGATGACTGGCGGTGGTGTTGCGTCAAAGATCTTTGACAGCGTTTGACTAGTGATATTTTATTCTTTATATTCTGCTAAGTTTGTTAAGAATTATACTGTTTTTCTTCCCTTTTTATTGAAAAGATGATCACATATTTCACTTGACCGGTTATTAGTTTGTAGTTTTGTAGCTAGACTGTGTTTAGGTACATGGAGTTAAATGTCTTAGCATGTTTGTGGTGAGTGAGGTACTGGAGCTGGTGGTGCATTTCTATTTTTATCTTCAAATTAAAAACAAAAGATACGCGATAAAGTCATTGGCATTTCAAAGGAAAATCAACTATATGTCAGTCTTTTTCTCAAATCTGCAATTCAACAATTTTCTCTATGGCAATTTTTCCTTTGATGAGGATTTCAGGATACAGCCCACATTCGTTTTCTCCTGGGGTCCTGCAAAGTAGCAGAGATGCTGATATTACTTACCAGTAACAGCATCACTCTTCCTTTAGATGTGATGATTCACTTAGTGAGGCCCATATGCCTCCAGTCACAACAATCCTTTCCCACATAAAAAAATCCTTCCTCCACTCCTTACTTCTTGATCTGTACCAAGCCCAAACATCACACAGGTAAACTGGTTAAAAAGGGTGGCCTGGAGGTCCTGAGCCTTCACGGCAAGAAAAGGATTCGGAGTAATCACAGTATCACACCTTCGTCCCTCTCGCCATACTAAGTAATTTAGTGAGAGGCACCCAAGCCAATAAGCTAGCACCTCTGCAACCTCCACTCGCTGCCCATCAAAAGAATATTAACATTTGAGCTCCACACCCATGAATACAAGGCCCTCCACAACATCGGACCAGTATGCCTAAACAACCGCCTATTCTTCCACGGACACAAGAAAAACCTCTGTTCAAACGACCTCTCCCTGGCCATCATCCCACGCATCTACAAGACCAGAACAGGCGGAGGTTCCTACTCCTACCTCGCAGCCAAGACCTAGAATGAGCTCCTCATCCACCTCTGGCAAAGCCCTAAACTGCTCCAGTTTAGGAAGGACCTCAAGACTCTTCAGATGAGCACAGCACCCTCCAGAAATGCCCCTTGAGACCCTCACAGATGAGTAGTTGCGCTTCACAAACCCTGATTGGTTGATTGATTGATCTTGGACTACCTGACGAAGAAACCCAAAGGGAGAAAGAACTGCCCAAGTCGCAGCCTGACAGAACTCCTGCAGTAAGCACCCTGCACCTCAGCCATGGAAGCAGACATGCCCCAGAAGACCACCTGTACCCCCAGAGGCGAGGACAGACCAAACTGCGTATAAAGCAGCAAAATTACAGACTAGATCCACCAGCCCAAATACTGAGTCGATGGTCTATCCCTCTACTGGGTGCGAAAAGGACACCCTACACCCGGGCCAGATAGAACAGAGCTGACCTTCATGCATCCAGGGAATGAAGCACCATCTCTACAGGAAACTGAGGATCTGGACAAACACTAGAAAAAATGGACCCTGGGCACATAGCCTGGGCCCAATAGAAAAACAAATAAGTCCTTGAACACTCAAATAACAGGAGACAAGCAAGAAAATGAGCCAACTACTCCAATATGTGAGCATATGCGATAGCCAGCAGAAATAAAACACCTTTAAGGTCAGAAGGCTGAAACCCTTAGATACCAGTTGCTCATGAGGAAAACAGAAAAGCTCACAACACCAGTGGCAAATCCCAAGATGAGCACACCACCTGGGGGACCAGACGGAGATTGGAAAAACCCTGTAAAGATAATGGAATGTCCACCAGTTGCCCTCTGGAGAACCGAAAAGCAAAAACACTACCCATTGCACCATTAGGAGTGGCAGTACTCAGACCCAGCTGACACCAGCCTGGAGAAATTCCAGCACCCGAGGCAGGGAAGCAGAAGGAGGAAGTACCTGCCTAGCAAAGGAACAAGTAGAGAACTGTCTGGGTGCCAGCACAGAAGAAGAGACAGAGGCCAAAAGACTCTGCCACGCTAAGTCACCTTGCCCAAATGCCAAGATGTCAACATGAGCCTCACCAGGTATTTTATCTAGAGACATGGAAAACTCAAGGGAGACAGAACCAACAGAAACCTCCATTCCAGACCCACCTTCATCCCCATCAACAGAGGAAACCAAACAGAGCAGGCCATAAAGGAGCTACCAGAACACCCTGAGCCATCTCCACTGAATCAAAATCTGAAACCTATTGCTCAAATAAAACATAGGATAAGCAAATAGTAGGGCCACAGGCCAAGGACCCCTCAGGGATTCCTCCCCCGAAGAACAAAGCCCTTCTCCCAGAACAAAACGGTGAAGAAGTGCAGTGCAAGGGATCACAAACAGGTCCACCCGGGAGTGACCCCACAATCGATACATCTAGCTAACACCTGGGGATAAAGACAAATATTCGAGAGGACATGAGCCCCCATACACAGGCAAGGAGCTCTACAATCCAGAACTCCCCAATCAACAAGGCCCAGATGGAACATACCCAATGGAGCCTGTCCAAACAACATCCTTGCAGACACCAAGAAGTCATGAGATGACAGGCGACCCAGCACAGTCAGCGCATATAACAAGTCAGAAGAGGAAAGTCCCTTAGTCAACAGCCACCAGGAAATGGGGAAAAAGAAAATCGCCTGCAGGGAAATAATAGCCATCAGGGGAGCCAGCACTTGGGCAAAAACCTGTGGATTGGTACAAAGTCTGAATGGTAGGACTAGGAACTAGAATAGCCTCGACCCCACACCAAACCTCAGAAATTTCTGAAGACAAAGAGAAATGGAAACTTGTATGAACAAAACCTGCAAAACGAACGCAGGCACAAAGACCCCAGGAGACATCAGGGGAAGCAACTGGGTGACATCCAGCCACCTACCCCACCTGGGCAGGAACCGCCCCCAACTGAAAAAATAGAAATGGGCTTCCTCACAAGGAAAGCCCTCGGGCTGCCCAGCCACCGAGTGACTCCAAGTCTCCCAAAAAATTGCTATAATAGGATCTGCAGAACCAGGTGTGCAAACCAGCTGGGCAAATCATCTAACTGATCACCAAAGAGCATGGTACCCCTAATAGCAACTGAAGAATGAAGTTGTTCAGCCAGATCCACCTACCAGCCTGCAACCTGAGAAAGCGACAGGTCAAGATAGGCCAATGACACAGACACCCTAACAATAACAGCTGACACAACAGCCAGAAGTACACCATGCCAATCCATCTGGACCCGGACATCCAAAACACTTTCTCAGCCTCCATAGCCTCAGCCAGAGCAACAAAATCCTTCACCAAGAATCGTGCCGAAAAAGCCCCTTATGAGGCTCCCTTTGGAACCAAATTGGAGACCACGAAAAACTCTGCCAGGCAACCATCCACCTTGCGAACCACATAATCTGAAAGCAGAAATCCCCAGGAATGAACAAGAAGCAGCCAACAAGAGGGGCCAAGATGAAACAGTCTGTATGGACAGCGACAACAGCATCACCCCTCCTACTAGTGCACAGGGAAAGCAGGAGACAGTGACTATCGCCACACCATTTGGGGGAAAATCCCCATAACAAATATCCACAAGATCCCCTTGCAAAAGCCCACACCTGTCATCGGTGTACACAACAGTGACCCATGCAGGACCACAGATTCCCCCTGGGACACCCACAGCATGCCCCTCAATGCCACAAAACCTGCCAAGCAGAAAACGTGGAAGCGCAGCAATGCAGGTGAAAGCCAGACATGGAGAACTCACCCTGACATACATGACAGGTGCCCCGTAGCCCGGGGACGCTGAAAGCTAGCCACCCTATCCTGCCACACCACAAGCAGGAAAAGAGATGCAGCATAGTTCCAGACCTGTCAAAATCTGCTATGGCCCACATGACTTCAAGGCAGATGATGAATTTGCGAACCTGGAAAAACATCAATAGAATAAATGCTAATTAGAAGTCAAATTAAAAAAAAACTGACACAGCTCACAGACAGGCCACAGGCATGTGTTCACTGCCCAGGAAATTACAGCCCATGTACCATGCACAGGCAACATGTTGACAAGCCAGGACACCTCAGGGCAGTGAATTAATCAGATGACAAAGAGCATACAGCCGAGCAGGATACACACTTGGGTCAGCAACACAGACCAAATGAAGGCAGCTCCAGTGAATGAGAGTAAGTAACAGCACAAAAACCATTGACAGACATTGTCTACAGACTTAGCAAACAAAGTCTGGAGATGCACTGGCCCTATGACAAGGAGACCATACCACAAACGAATACACTCAGGGACATGATAAAAGTATAACAGGACTGGGAATCAACAATGCTACATGGCCTATTGGAGTGGATATTAGTGAGCAGCACAAAAATAAAGAGCAACTGCAGTCACTCATTGAAAAACTTATCAAAGTACATCAAGATAAGATCCAAACTCATGAGCCCAATTAGCAGCCTCAGCCGGTCAGCTTGCTGAGCTATTGCACCCAAAGGGCCCGGCAGGCCAAACTCTGGGTTGCTGGGAAGCACCGCAACTGCAGCAACCCAGACACTCCTAGCCCTGCTGTAAGAAAGCACTGCAGACCTGGACCGGCTGAAAGCAGAGCTAAGACACAGCATTAAAGACACAAACTCAGAACTTTTAGAGCAGCGTGTTGTCAAATGCATTTCTTTGTTTTATTAAGTTTAGAATGCTTTATTGAGATTATAAACAATGTAAAACATCCGTACAGAGCCCGGTAATAACAGGACATAAATAAAGTAGAGCATATTATGAGAAACAGTATCAAGCAATCCTTATAGTAGCAAAACTGTACTAACTAAAGGTGCATTTTTAGAAGATCTTAAAGGGAGAAAAGAGAAAAGAAAAGAAAGGAAAAAGAAGAAGAAAAGAGGGAGATGAAAGAAAAGAGGGAAAGGAGAGTCCTAAAAAAGCTAAACCATTAAACATGTTAAGAGCAATATTCAGTATATTATAAATACCAATGCCATATGTAACAAAAGGAATTCATTTGACTTTCTAGATAAAAAATTACTTGAAGGTAACAATAGTAAGTCTCTTTTAATCCGCAAAGAAATCGAAGTGTGAAGAAAATCCCCTTGCTCGTGATAGCAGGACCAACATTTAGGAGAATCTTATAAGTTAAATCTGTAAAGGTCGCTAGGAGTAAGAAATAGTCTATTGTAAAAATAGTATAAGGTCTGCATGGTGCTGGCTGAGCGTGAAGTAGTGTGCATTTTGCACCAAAGGAGATGCCATGTGTGAAAGGGGAGGTCAAGGCCTATGTCTTTTTCCCATATTAGTTCCAAGGGGGATTTAGTTCTGACAAAGGGGAATGAGATAATAACTTATAAATAGTAGCAGCTTTAAATTGTGTGGAAAAGTCAATAGAATCAGGAGAAGGAGATGTGTGTTCATGTATAGCGATAGGGTTAGAGTTTGCAGGGAAGTAATAGCAAGTAAGGGGATCCTTAAGTAAATTATAGTGGGAGTCGTGTTGTCAGGAAATATTATATAAAGATTAAAGTTCAGAAAGTGACATGAAAGAACCATGTTTCATCAGTTGTTGGGGAGTAATGATACCTTTGTCAATCCATTCCTTCCAGAATAAGGTGCGATTGTTAATCTTAACCGTTTTCTTATACCAGATCGGGATGCATAGGGAGCGGTCGTTCATAGAAAGATGTATGCCAAGTGAAGATACAACAAGAGCCCTTGAGTTAATGAGAGTAGGAAAGAACATGCGCTTTGGAGGTAAAGTGACATGGATAGCAGAAAGGAGAGAAAACGGAGAATACTGGGCTTGTTCTAAGGCACTCCATGCCCTACATGACGAGGTAGTGGAGTCAGACAAAAAAGTTCAAATTTGTTTCAAGGTGAAAGCTGAATGATATTGTCTGAGATTAGGAAAAATAGCCCTGCCCAATTCTTTAGAAAGTTGAAGGCGAGCCAGTGAGATTCTGGGTTTACATTTATTCCAAAGAAATGTAATAAGTGAACTGTTGATGGTACAATAGAAAGTATTAGGGAGAGAAACAGGGAGCATAGAGGGGTAGAAGTTCATGATTGGGAGAAGCATCATCCTAATCTTAGCTAACCTACCCCACCATGAAAGGAAAAGTGGAGACCAACCATCAATGAGGGCCGAGAGTTTCTTAAAAATATCAGTATGGTGGAGTTTAACAAGTTCCTTGATATTGTCACAGTATAAAATTCCAAGGCAGTTAATATGAGATGGTCCACTCAAAGCCTGAATCAGTAAACATGGAGGGGAGATAAAATGTATTTAAAGGTAGGATTTCTGATTTATCAACGTTCAATTTGTACCCAGAAACGCAAGAGTAGTCATGTAATAGGGAAAAAAAGGCCGGCAGAGAAACAGAAGGGTTAGAAATAAATAATAGGATGTTGTCTGTATAAACGGTGAATTTGATATCAAGGTTTTGAAATTGAAACCCAGTATATTGTGTTAAACGTCTAATAGTCTCTAGGAAAGGGTCAAGGGCGAGGATGAAAAGAAGGGGAGAAAGAGGGCAGCTTTGTCTAGTTCCCTTGAGGAGGGGTAAATATTGGTATTTACTTCCATTTACCCAAACAGATGTAGTTGGTGCTGAGTATAACAGCCTTACAAATTCAGTGATAGGGGGACTGAAACCATGCCATTTCAAAGCACCGGATATAAAATCCCAACACTGTCAAATGCTTTTTCGGCATCTAAGGTGATGGCTGCGACAGGAGAATCATACTTTGAGGCTAAATGTATGATGTTAAGAAAGGTACGTGAATTATCTGTGATAGACCGACCGACCTTTCACGAAACCAGATTGATATATAATAATTAAGTTGGGAATAACCCTATTGATGCAAAGGGCGAGTTTTGCATACATTTTACAGTCAGTGTTTATTAAGGAAATTGGTCTATAATTCTTGCACAGAGAGGGATCTTTGTCTTTCTTGGGTATTAAACAAAGCATCACTTGCGTAAAGGAACTCTGCGACTCACCATTGAGCAAAAAAGAGTCAATTAATGACATGAGATGAGGGGGTCAACATTTTTTAAAATGTAGAAAAAATTGAACGCTAAACCCGGCTGGCCCTGGTGTTTTATCTTTTTGGGTAGAAAAAGCCATCGCCTCTATAAGTTCCCTTACAGAAATGGGGGCATCAAGAGATGAGAGATCGGGGCTACTATCAGGTGATTTAGGAATGTTTTGAAAAAAGGAGTCGATAAGATCTGAAGAAGGGTAAGTTTCAGGAGTATAAAGAGAGGACTAATATTTAGTGAAGCATTCAAGTATATTAGAGTCTGAAAGATGCAGATTCCCTGATTCATCTTTTATGTCCACAATTTTAGATTTTTGTTTCTTAATTTTGAGGTAGTTTGCTAAAGATCTCCCTGCTTTATTACGACCACCATACATTTTAGCATTACATTTGAGAATACAGTGGCAAGCCGAATCCCAAGATAATTTGTTACATTACATTTTGGCTTTAATAAGAAGGGGTAGTGTATCGGGGCAATTAGTAGTGAAGTACTTATGTTACAAAGTTCTGATTTGTTTTAGAAGTAGTGTTGAATGAGAGAGGGCTTCCTTTTTTTCTGAGACACAAAGGGGCACATGCATCAACCTATTTAGGAAGTGCAAACGGTGCGAATCGGTAATTTCGGCCGTTTGCACTTCCTAAATAAGTTTTTGGGATGCATGAAACAATTTTTCAAAATTCGCTTTTTTTTGCATTTCCTAAAAATGCAAATGCATTTAAGGAATCGCATTTGTGCGATTCCTTAAATGCAATGCATCATTTTTTTAAAAAATGCGAATTTTGAAATAGGAAGTGCAAATTAACACGAGGTTGACCCTCGTGTTAATTTGCGAAATTGTTTCAAAAAGCACAAAAATGCATTTTGAAAAGTGTCATGTTACAGACACACATGTCCTTAGGACATGTGTGTGTGAAACATGCACTTTAAAATACATTACAGGGGTGCAGGGGGGGTCCATTGGACCCCCTCTGCACCCTTGCAATGCATCAACAAATTGCGATTTCCTAAAAAAAGAAATGCAAAACGGCATTGATTCCTATGGGCCTCTAGGCCCATAGGAATCAATGTAATGCCATTCCTTAATTGCGATTCGCAATTAAGGAATCGCAAATTCCGATATTTAAGAAATCCTAAAAAAATGTAGGATTTCTTGATGCATAGGATTTTGCAATTCCTAAATAGCGATTCCTTAATTTTCGCTATTTAGGAAATGCAAAATCCTAGATTGATGCATGTGCCCCAAAATCTATGATAAAACCCCCAGCGGAAGCTTTGAAAGCATCCCAGACAGAGTGGTAATGAGAGACGGAGGAAAGGTTGTTATGAAAAACTCCTGGGCAAATGGGATAAACTTTTCAGAAAATTGTGGGTCTAAAAGAAGGGAATTATTAAAGCATCATCGTCTTGAAGCAGGAGAGGGTGAAGGATAATCCATATCAAGAATAGCAGGAACACGGTCAGAAATATGGATAGTGCCAATTTCAACTGCGTTCATAAATTGTAAGGCAGGATGTGTGAGGAAAATGTAATCAATCCGAGATTGTGATTTGTGGACAGGTGAGAAGAAAGAAAATTCTAGAACGTCAGGGTGGGAGGTTCACCATATGTCTATCGATTCCCTGTTAGTAATGGTTTTGAGAAACCCTTTCTACATCTTAATTTGAATGTATCTGGTCTGGGATTTCTGATCAAGGAATGGGTCCATAAGTTGATTACAATCCCCACCCAGAATCAAATGCTCAGCTGAGTGTGAGGAAAGGAAAGTGGAAAGGTCATTCCAAAAAGATAAATCAATACCATTAGGACCATAAAAGTTACAAAAAGAAAGTTGGTGATTGTTAACTTTAACATCTAAGTATATCCATCTACCATTTGTATCTATAAACTCATTTTGTAATAAAACATTCAAAGATTTATGAAATAAAATTATCACACCATTCTTATTATTGTTAGCAGGTGAAGAAAACATTTTGCTCACCCAATGTTTACGTAACAATGCTAAATCTTGTAATTTGAGGAGTGATTCTTGTAACATCTCATCATGGCAGTTCACTCTGGCAAGGTGAGATAGTACCCGTTGTTTTTTGACGGGGTTACACAGTCCTTTGACGTTCCAGGTTATAATATGGAGTCCTTTCATGAGTCAGAAGTATAGAAAAATAGACACATGGAAAGTAAACTAGATTGGACAATAACATTGAGTAAGAGTGACTTAAAAATCAGCCGGCAAATAAGGGGTATGAACAGGAGATCAAGAAGGTGTAGAAAGAAGAAAGTACAAGGGGGCTGATGGGTTGTACTGCCATGAAGAAGAGAACATAAGGAAAGAAGAATACAGAATTTAAGTGAAAAAAATATTAATAAGAGACAGAGGGAAGCACAAGGAAGAAGTATGAAGTAAAAAAAGTAAAAGTCTAAACAGAGGACTACTGTGTGAGGACCCAAAAATGCAGAAGAAGAAAAGGAAAGAGAGACAAGGAGCAAATACAAAAAGAAGAGGCGGAGGATAGAACTCCATCAAAATAGATATCAAGAAGACGATGACAAAAAGCCTACAGACTTTAGCCATAACACCATTCAAGGAAAGGGTCATTGAGGTGAGAGGGGGCGGCGAAAGGCAATACAACCACACAGAAGAGAAACACATAGAAGAAAGAAGTTACAGAGTGGGACTCAGTAAAATGTTAGGGTATGAAACAAAAGGGTAAGATATGTATATATAAAAGGAAGATTGAGTGAGGCAAAATAAAGGGAGCTTACCATACACAAGGGTAGAACGAGGCCAAGAAGTTGTACGGCACATACGTTACATACATGAGAGCAACAAGGGTAGGAAATATCATCAGCCACATTGGGAAGGGTAGACCTAGGGAACATGAGAGGAGATAAACAAGAAAATATTAAACAATTATAATGAACTGGCCAAACATTGAGCAAAACACATCAGAAAAACAATTACAAACAATCATGGTTTGCTAAGTTCCATTAGTTCTCCTTTTTGAGGGGGAATAAACTTTCGTAGGTCGTCTGGGTCTTCAAAACTCACAGTTCTGTCTTTGTAAGTGACTTTAAAGAAACAGGGATGAATTAATATGTATCGTGCATTCATAAATTGCAAGGCGGGTCCAAGGTCAAGGAACTCCTTCCGTCAGTTGGCAGTCGACTTGGAGACGTCTTGACTATAGAAGATTCTGTGGCCAGACCAAAGCAATTGTTTGTGTTGTTTTACAGTGTTGAGAATTGCCATAAGGTATGAATAAAGAAGAAAATAAACAATTATACCTCTTGGTTTTGAAGAGGAAGTTGCACTCTGGGGCCCCAATCTATGAGCCCTTTGAATATTGAACTCCATGGATTTTGGAAGGCCAAATATTTGAATAACTTGAGTTTTCAAGAAAGTCATCATGTCCGAGCCTTCAGAATTCTTAGGAATACAATAAATACGCAAACTATTGCGCCTGTTGACATTTTCCAAATCCTCCGTGGTCTTTTTAAGTTGGTTTACTTCTTTTATAAGACTTTCAACCCTGGCTACGACGTCTTGAGCATCACTGACCTTCTGCTCGACGCATGAAAGTTTGGAGTAGAGACCCGACCATTTATCTTCCATATGTTGAAGGGTGGCAGCCGTGTCAGTCATGAAAGGCCTAATAAGGCGCAGTTCCTCCATGATGTCCTCCAATGTGAGAGGAAGTGGTGATTTGGAGGGAGAAGGTGGGTCTTTTTTGAGGCGTTTACCTGCTCCAGTGTTTGCATGCTTGCGCCCTCCAGATGAGGTCCCCTGAGACTTGTGCGGATGCTCCATTGTCGAGTAGAGACTATGAAAATGTAAGTGTTGAGTAGCTGTGAGGCGGTTGTCAAGACAAAACTAGCATAAGGGGGAAAAATACCAGCGGTGGAAGTCACAACAGATTGGCAACAGAGGAGTGTAATTAGATGCCAGCCAAAAACGATGTATAAAGCTTAACAGAAGAAACAATGAGGGTAGGCACTGAAAAATACTACAGGAAAAACGTTGTAGCTGCCAGCATATGAGAGAGGCTGGAGGTGGTGTGTCAACCTTCAATTTACACAGCGTTATGTGAGGCAAAACACAGTTCCTTGGTGGCAATGGGAAGAGAAAAAAGGAAAGGAAAAGCAGCAAATAACCTTCCTGCGCTCATCAGGTAATGAATTCAGGCTGCTTTGAAAATATGAGGAGGTTTGGAAGAGAGATGGTGGCGTAGCAACATCACGCTAGTGAAAATTGCAGCGCAGGAGGGAAAACATCTAAAATGGCGGCCGCTGTAAAATGGGAAAGGCATAAAGTAAAATAAATGATTGTCCAGACCATGCCATGTTCTGAAACTTTCCCAGAACCGTCCCCATGCAGTCCGGCGGCCATCTTTTATCGCTGCGTGCCTGTCGCATGCATTTCTAAATAGAAATTCCGGGAAGTGGTATTAAAAAACTGTGAGCATTACAGTGAGTGGATTGATGGAGCTAGACAGTCAGCACCTTGATGCTGTTAGTACAGTAACATGTCCAGAATAACTAGAATATGGGTTGTCAAGGAGGCGACTGCTCGCCAGCAAGGACCGTTTCCCCCAGTTGGCCAGCTACAAGCACAGGAGCCCTCCCACTGTACACCACATGTCCAACAATCCACTCACCTTGAAAATACTGCACACCAGGGAACCATAAGCAGATAAGACAGAGCCGTACAAACCGGGATGCAAGGACTCCTCAAACCCGTCGGCACTGAAAGTTGCTGGGACACCCGCAACGAGCCTGCCCAGGAATTGTTCAGAGCACAAAAAGAACAGGAAGTAAGGGGGGATATCAATATGTGGGAATGGGTTGTGATTGTAGGGGCAAAGGCCTTACCAAATGATTCATCACAGTGAGAGGGAAGAAGGGGTAATGTTTTTCCTGGACCACATTTATTCATATATTTTCCTATGGCCTATTTTGCTGTCTATGCCTCTGCATGCCTAAATCAATCAAACAATCAAGCGGTATTTGTATGGCGTGGCACCCCTAGAGGTATCTGTTCATTGAGGAAGCTGTGTCTTGGTCGAACAGCCAGGTCTTGAGTCTTTCTGAAGTCTGCCAGGGAGTGTGCAGTACGGAGGTTAAGGGGCAGATTGTTCCAGGTCTTGGTGGCGATGTAAGAGAAGGGACAGCCACTGCTGCGGATGTGGCGAATGTGAGAAATGTGTACAAGGGCTAGAGATGACAAACTAAGGTGCCTAGAAGGTTGATGGAGGCTGTTCATGTTTGATGTAGGATGGTCCTTGGTTGTGGAGGACTTTGTAAGCATGCGTGAGAACTAGGAACTGGAATAGCTTCGAACTGGCATCTCTTCTAGTGGAGGTTTCTGAGTTGGGATGATGTAGCACCTTTTTGGGAGGTCCAGGATGAGTCTGGCTGCAGCATTCTGTATGGTCTGGAGTCCTTTTAGAAGCTGAGAGGGGAGTCTAGCATTGAAAGCATTGTCATAGTCTAGGCGGTTGGTGACCAGGCCATGAGTGATGGTCTTTCTGGTGTCAACAGGTGTTCATGTGAAGATTCTGCAGAGCATGTGAAATATGTGAAAGGCAGCTGGAGGAGGCAACAGCATTGACTTGTTGTTTCATGGATAGTTGGCTGTTGAGGATGATCCCTAGGCTGCGCGCATGGTCTGTTGGCGTGGAAGTGGGTGCAAGTTCAGCTGGCCAGCAGCTGTGGTCCCAGACAGAGGTGGAATTTCCGAAGATCAGTACTTCTGTCTAATCAGAGTTGAGTTTGAGGGAGTTGTCTTTCATCCAGTTCAAAATCAAGTATTTGCCTAACATGATTTTGTAGAAATGTGAGTCCACAAGACATTTATTAATTTATTAATTGTGATTCAGTTAATAATAGCTTTTCATCTGAGAACCTCAGCTCTAATTATTTTTCCACAGTATATAATTATCTAGCACGGTGTAATTAAAAATGCTCAGATATTAGCATGTGAAAATATATTGCAGTGCCGGTGGGTTTCTGATATTTCTAGTTGATTATTACATTAACATTTAATTTGCAAATGATGCGCGTGATTTAATGCTCATAACTCCACTTCACCTACTGACACTATTACTACATGTAATTGGATGTCATTTTCTCACACAGCTCTTATGGTGGGTTAGGATAATCATCAGTAATGGTCATCCAAAGACCCAAGAGTGCAAAAATCACAAGTGTTGTGGGGAGCGCAGTGGACAAAGAAAGTGTGCTAAAGTCAAATATAAAGTAATTAAAGATCATGGTGCATTTAAAAATATCTGTCAAACAACAGGTATGGATTGATGTTCATTTCAAAATATGCATCCATAGATGTTTGCATGATGTAGAAAGGGTATTGTGCTCCTAAGCAAACTTAGGTTTTCACTAATTTCATTTACATGTACAAGTACATGTTTGATGCTCAGAAAATGCAAATTGACTCCAGTATATCTGCTCATACCTATTAATATAGCCTAAAATTCAGTTCTTAATTTTTAAAAATATTAAGTTCCATGGGCCAAACCTTTGCTCAGAATTCAGTAACCAGTGTTACAAATAATGAAGGAGACAAATATCAAGGCTGCATATTCTTTAATTCACCACAAGAGACTAACATTTTATCTCACTCTCACTGATTCCTTCCGGTCTCTTCTTTCTACCTCAACCCTTTTTTTTGTCTTTATTTTCCTCTTCCTTTTCTGCTTCTTTGTAGTTTCTCTTTTGCTCTGGGTGAAAGTCTGATGAGGAAAAATAGTACTGGTCCCCAGAAAATAAGTGACTGTGGGCCACAACGGCAACCACTATCTCAACTTAAGCAATTTTAATATTGTGTGAGCAAATAGGGTACAAGGGGCGTGATGCACGACCATTCCATTTTGCAAGTCACAGATTGAGACGTTTTGCGACTTGCATTTTGAAACTCGAAAAATGGAATGTATAACAGTGTCTCAGACACTGTTTGCAATTTGTAATGGGGTCAATAAAGACCTACCTTTTAATATTAATAAGGTAAGTCGCAATTTGCAACCCATTAGGAATCTCACATTTCACAGGGATGGTGGTCTTCTGGGGACAGCAGGCCAACATGTCTGCGATTGCTTTTTAAATAAAGCACCTTTTATTTTCTAATGCAGCCCATTTGCCATAAAGGAAAACAGGATGCATTTAGGAGAAAAAATGAAAAGTTTTCTTTTCATTTTTTAAGGGCCGGTGGTGCTCTTAAATGTCTTTTTCGCATAAATTCACAAAGGGGAAGGGGTTCCCTGGGGACCCCTTTCCGTTTGCGAGTGGCTTCCAACCTACTTTAAGTAGTAGTTAACTGCAATTATTTTGCAACCGCATTTATGGTCGCAAAGCAATCGGACATATCAGTGCAACTCGCTATTAGAAAGGAACGCCCTTGGGAGGCCCCTTTCTAATAGCGAGTTGCAAACCCTAGTTAGCGAGTCAGTAATATGTTACCAACTCACAACATAGGGTTTGTATATAACACAACCCTTTTTTGCGGTCGCAAACGGGCTGATTTCCCATTTGTAACAGCTACAAAGGGTCATACAACTGGCCCCAGGTGCTAAATGTGGGCTCTCCTGAGAGGGGTGCCTGAACAAGTAGATACAAATGGACACACGTCAGCTTCTAAACATTTTGCAGGCACTTTCACACATGAAGGCCAAACTTTACAAATGTTTTGTGTTGGGTTTCAATTACTTTTGTAAATCAAGCCCAACACAAAATCTTTTTAGGGTTGTTGGTTTGTATGGAAGCATAATGTAAACCAACGCGAAGCACTGCTTTGCATTACTTAGCGTCAATGGGTTGTTACATGGGTGGTACTTGGGCGTTTTCATGCAACTGCCGATGCTTTTTGACACAAAACCCTCTCTACTAGCAACAGGGATTTTGTGCCAAATATTTATGTTGCTGGAAAGCAGGTGTTAAAAGGAGAATGTTTTCATTTCTCCTTTCTTTACTGACTGTCCATGGGTGCTGCATTGTACAGCACACATACAAAGTAGGAAATGTTTTAAAACGTGTCTAGTCATAATATTTTGTACTGGAAGGGCACCCCTTCTGTAAAAAAACTATTCTACGCTCATGCACACACCCTTGCACTATAGTGCAAAGGTATGTGTGCAGCGCTCAGCAGCAAAATTCTGTGCCGGTGCTAGCGAGAGCTACGGGCAATGCCCATATATCTGTACATTTCATGCTTTCATGCTTCATGCTCTCTCTTGCTCTAGCAACACAATGCCGCATATTTTGGGGGCTGGGCTGCGTTTTGTGTAACTTTTATAAATCTGGGCCTAAGTATGGCCAAAGTTCTACTCCTATCAATGCTCAGAATTATATCTCTACAGAGGGTGGTACTAGCAACCGAAATCGGTAAGGGGTTTAAGGGAAGGTTCCCAGCAGAAAAAAATCCCCACTGACTATAAACAAAGATTTAAAGTGCAAATTCCCCTTTGCATAATATTTACCAATGCTTAAATGTGAATCTGTTTTATTGCCAAAAGTAGCTGCTCCCTAGAATTAGGTTGCCTGAAAAGATTTTTATGAACATAAATACTGTGTGACATGAATAACATGACATGCGTATTGTCTACCTAAATATTGTCATTCTATATTTATAACATAAAACAACAATATTGTGTCAAACATATTGTGGAAAAGAATATATCGCCCAAAAAAAGGTAAGAATATTGTTTGCTGCTTTTTTTTTTACTTCAAAGTAATTTATTTAAATTTGTTAACTAGGGAAAAATAAAATAATGGTACCTAAATAGCTGAACTCTTTTATTTAATTATATACCTATATATGTTAGATGTTTTTGAAATACAAAATTTAACAGACATTTCATGATGTAGGCAAACACAATCTTTAAATTTGCAAATTGAGTTTGACGCATTTCGGCTCCCATGAGCCTTTGTCAAGGTGAGCGGACCAACTCAGCATGGTTACATGCAGGGAGGCGGTGGGCAGCAAAGGTCTTGGGGCTCCTGCATGACCCCAAATGTTCTGTGTTGTGGGTGCCCTGGCTGGGGCATGGGGTATCCGGGACCTGTACAGACTCAAGAGTTATGCTGCATGCCCCCTCTCCTTAAAAATGAATACTACGCTGGGCGATGAGGTCCCTGTGTAAAGGCCCAAGAAGGGCAGCCTTCAACTCCCCACTCCAATAATTATTAAAAAAACAGACAAAGAATTGCCACCCCCACCCCATGCTTCCCAGCAAAAAATAAGGCTCTTGGTGTCCCGAGTGGGCACCAGGACACACAAAATAAAATTAAATAATATCATTCACTGCTTCTTTTTAGGAGCACCCCATATTGCACTGCACGGGCTCTTTAAACTTTCTTTTTGCACCACCAAGCATTTTTTAATTTTGTGGGATGCTGCAGAGATGCAGCAGGCCGCCAGCAACATTAATAATTTAAAATAGTAAGTCTCCTGGGTCATTAAATCATGACATCATGAAGGTTTACCATATTTTTTTAAGCACTCCTAGCTAGAGCTGTATGCTCTTCAGCAGGAGTACAGAGCCCCCTAGTAATGGGTTTTATGGCTGCATCTTGTAGTTTGAAAACTGGTAAAAATAGGCTCAAAGACATTATTGTGTTTTTATTCTCAATTATACTTTATTCACATTTTTATGACAATCAAGTTTATTAAGCATTGCACTGTGTAAATATGCATTTCATTGTAGTAATTGGACATCTTTTAGTAAAAACAATACATGTACGTTATATATGTTGATGTCCTGATCCCTTCATGAAGCCAATAGACCCCCCTTTTTCATATTTTGGTGTTCTGATCTTTGGACAAAAAAATGATATTCTTGCTATCGATATTCTGTTGCATGGTATTTTAGCACTCAAATATTTCTGACATGGTATTGATGCCACACAATATTTAGAATCTGATATTTGTGTTATTGACACAAAATTCTCTTTGAATTCTAAAAGTTCAAACATTTACACCTAATTTAGGGAATTAGTATGACTTTTTATTATAGAATCAGGCTCGTTATTATCTCAGTTCTTTTATGCCTGTTATACAACAATAATATTCAACAGATGTATTTTCCCAAAGTGATGAACAATCTTATGTTTCCTTGCGCTATTCTCCCCACATCATATAATCTTTTCTGGTTGATTAAACCAATAAATCATGGATGATTTAGAATCTACGTGTGCTTATGCTTATTTTGACATAACAGCTTAGCTCAAAAAGATTCTATAGATTGTTTTCAATGTAACATATTTGAAGGCACACATATATATAATATTTAATAACCACCAAGTTGAATCTTTTAATTTTATAAGCTTGGGTTGGATAATGTGCTTTGTCATGGTGCGTAGATTTCTAAATACCCAGGTCAGGATTTTTATTAAACACTTATGCTGTCCTTGCATGATGTAAGTCATTGCAGGCAACCCAAGTAATTAACTGTGATTTACAAAGGCACACCAGGGCTGATTGGCACACCAGGGCTGATTTGCGGGTATTGCATGGCTTTGTAATTAAATGTAATGCAACACAGCCGCTTGCACTGCCTTTTATTACAATTCCTTGGGTAGGTGTTCCATGAGTGGATCATCGGGGTTTATTTGCTCCTGGATATTGACACCATCCCAAATTTACTGAGGTCAGTAATCCTGGGATTGTGCCAAAATACTGCGACTCCCAAGCCGAGGTGCAATGAGGAGAAATATCTCTAGTTCTCCTTATTACTTATTCCTTCTATGTGTGTTGCATTCTGCAGCACACATGGAAAGGGGAAAATATCGCTAAGGATTGTTTTGTGCAGGAAGGTATCCCGTCCTGCACACAAACAATCCTGCCTGTAATGCAGGCCCCTTTGCAGCAAGCCGCAAGAGTGCCTGCATTTGGGTTAGGCAACACAGTGTGCCAGACTGGCCCGGCCTGGCCGTAGCGGGCACCGGGCAATCCCCGGTGCGCCGCTCGGGCCGATTGTGTTACAGGTAACAAAATCGGCCGAAAACCGACCCTGTTAGAGAGCTCGGCAGGGGAGGGGGCGGGGAGCGAGGGGAGAGGGCGGCCGAGCACTTTGCCAGGGCCGGTTTTGGTTCCCAGTCCGGCCCTGGCGCCAGAGCTACGAGGCAAATAAAAATGTACCATTTCTTTCTGAATGTGGCACATTTCTGCTGTCTCCCTTCCACGCAATGCAGTGCAGCAAGTTGCCTTGCTGGGCCGCATTGTGAGCAAACGTAAATAATGTGGCCCCCAGTATTTACAAAGAACAGATATATTTTCTGTGTATGTTGTAGTCATTATACGATCCTTTCCTTTAGACCTATAAAAAATCAGGGGTCGGATGTAATACTGATTTGTCTATGTTCATAACGTTGGTGGTTAACATAGGTTCGTAGCTAATGCTGACCTCTTCATAAAGCACGTAAGGGAATTGTACACAGCATACACATACGCTCTCTACCAATTCGGATGGGGGCAAAAAGAAAATATTCACAGCAGGCCACAGCCACGCACACACCAGGCAGCAATACAATGTTAAGCATACAAATACAAGCAAATACCACAGTCCTTACCTCTTCTCCATTTGATGCACACAAGTTTGGATCCAGTAGGGCACTAGAGATGCTGACTATAAAGAAAAAGAGGAACTACTCTGAGAAGGAGGAGGCAGATATTGTCCTCAGCTTTGTAGTTGACCACAATGGTGAACCACCTGATGTGGGGAGAGGTGTGGCTCAGCAGCCAGGGCGGCTGTCTCCGTAGCGCAGGTTTCCCAGTTGGATCCCTGCGTGGGCGGCAACTCAGCTCAGCACCATGTGAGCCTGGGCATTAGCACCCTTAATATCCCCAACGCCCCCAGCATCTTGAGACCCTAAGGGGTGAGTAGTTCATGCTTTACAAATACCGGTTTTAGATTTAGATGCGTCTGCACACGTCCTCAGTGGAGCTCAGAAGCAGGCCATCCAGAAAGACCTCACATGTAGGGTCAGTGCATTGGCCGTGGGGGTACGCATCCTGGTGGGATAAAGGATGAAATGACAATATAAGAGAAGGCTGACAGGTACCTGGGATACTGGGGGCAGCTGTACTGCATGGTGGAGTATATGGTGCAAACAACCAACAACCATTGCTCACCATTGGGATGTGTATTGCTGACATCACTCCCAGAAAGCCGGGAAATATGTACACTTGATTATAGGTGTGAGTGTCATCATGTCTTCAAACAGCATACTTGCCAATCACATGTAAAGGATGAAGTGCAACACACACAACGCAACACACACGTTCTAACCAAGTAGCAACACACCAGTCCTTTATACCACATCTCCACAGAAGGGCTGCACATTTACAGGTCAAAAATATTCTCATTTACTCTTTCTATTATCCATTCATGCAGCGTTCCAAAGGCCAAGAGTAGCAGAGTGCCTCGCTGTGGCATTCACAGAAACAGGCCTGCTCCCCTTTCCTCCCCTCCCCCAGGGCGCAGCCCCCTCACAGTGCCATGTACATTTCAAAGCAATGTCAGGCCAGTGGTCAAGATGACTCAGGAATACCTAATTTGCATCTTCCACATTGTGAATTGCGAGTACGACAAAATGTGACATTACGGACTACAGAGTTCATACTTACACTGCATAGGGTCTGAAGAAAGCCACAAACAGGTGACAGAAACTGAATAAAGGAAAATGCAGAACAGTCCTGTCAGTATGGATGTCAAACTTTTTGGTTAACCCAAAACACATCTAGTAGACATATAGCAGGACAGATGTAATGTCACACACACATTTAACGGAATAAGGGAAACATTACACACACTCATGACATTGGATTCACGCAACACAACACAAAAATGTAAATGAGCAAGTACCACATGGTAATTTCGAGCTGGTTCTGCGCATGTCTGTAACTTTTTATATTTGCAACGATGGAAGTAAGTGCTGATGTTTAGAATGCTACCTGTGGATGAAGTTATAACTCAGCACTGCTCAACCACTGTGACACAACATCCAGACATGGGACTTAGGTGAAGTGAGGCCACAATAAGGCTGTGTACATGCAGACCGTGACCAATGGGCGCAGGACCAACTCAAAGATCTGGACTGGGTGTTGTGATTGGCTATGGGTATGTGTATGTAACAGGAATATATTTACACATTACTCAAGGGAAGCATTGTGGGGCTGAATTCCTACGCAACTTCAGTGAAGTACAATGTCGCCCAACGGAATCAAAGCAACTTATGAACAACGTAAGGATGCCAAATGAGTGCTCTATGATACATCGGATCAGTGTGCCTGCTCGGTTCTACTTCTGTTGATGCACACTATTTCACCTTTTTGATGGAAGTTCCTGTATGGGGAATCATACATACATTACCCAGGAACATTTACACAGATCGTCGTGCAGCAGGTGAACATGCAAGTCCAGTGAACGATTCATATACTTGCCAAGCAACCCCATATCTCTGCAGTCCCCAGGAATCAAATCTCATACTTACTGCCGAAGATGAAGTGGTCATGTGTTGCACCTGTAAGGTGGTATATATGTGTATGAAGCAGCCCCAGCCATTGCAGAGAGCTTATATATTGCACGTGATTTCATTTGCAGCAATAATGTTCTGTCAGCATCCAGTGTGGTAAAAGTTCCACATGTCTGCTGTTTACGGCTCCTAACATATATGATCACAGGGCTCTGAAACAGAATTGTCATGGAGCTTTTGTTTGTCTTGTAGTGACAGTTAGCATGGTGATGTAGTGCTTTTGGACTGGTGATGCTTGGCAATACCTGGTGCAAATACCAAGTCTGGCTTCTTGTAATATGATAGCTACGGTACCACTGCTCCACTTGATTGAACACATAGATAGAAAGTGAACTGCAGTCAGTTCCAGGTGGTTTGTTTGTGAAATTAGCTCAGACTCTGCAACTATATCTAGCTTACATCTGGAGTGAAGTGGTAACTCCCTGATACCTCTTGATCAGAAATGGCAAAGTGACTAAGCTTATTGCCTGTATCGGTTCTCTTTTCATCAACTAGGGTCAGTACAACAATCACTGATGGCAACATAGACATTGTAAGAAAGTGGGATATTGCTAAAGAGTGGTGGAAGCCCCATTCAGGCAACAACCAAAACCTGTGTCAGGGTGAACCGCAAAACCTACTAAATTGATCTGTGCAGCCCTTTGAAGCTTGAATGGAGCAGTGAACAGCTCTGCTACCAGCCACCTTCTGTTAGCTCTCTGGTAGCTTGGCACACCGCTAGGCTTAACTTAGAGGTAATGTGCAATTTATGCAGCACACAATCAGCAATAAAGTGAAAACACAACACAAGTAAAATCCCAAACCAGTTAAAAAAAAGAGTATATTTTAATAAATAAAATGAAAGCAAAGTAAACTAAATCCGATCAGTAGAACCGAAGTTATGAATTTTTAAAGTTTTTAGTGAAATCTACCTAGTGCCTAATTTGAGCCGGTCGTTTTCGGTGCTCGGCAGCAGCACTTATTTGTGAACATCAACACTTATGGCACTCTGCCACATGGTCCCACTGTTTGTCTAATATGGAGATAAGCACAGCAACAGTTGCTTATTAATCCAACATACATTAAAAATTACTAATACTTCCCAACCAAGCCATGACTACAACTTTGAGGACTGGTAAGAGTCTGAATAGTCACAGTTGTAGGAGTGTCATGGTGAGGGGTTATGTCGGTGGTGTCATTTGCAGTGCTGGCTGGGGCAATGGGTGATGCAAGCTGCAGTGGCCTCCGGACGAGAGCCTTGACAGCAAATCTAGCACTTAAATGATCAAATCACAATCCGCGGGTATCTGGTCACTTGAGGCAAAGCCAAAAGGTATGGCCAACAATGATGGAGCACAAATGGGGAAACATGAAGTGGATTGGTCTGGTCTCAGCTTACCTTCAGACTTAGAAGACATTTTGAAGACAATTTCAGTAGAAGGCAGAGATCAACGGGGCAAGGCTGTGGCTGAAGAGTCATTATTGTGGAGAGCTGGGCAGAGTCTCCGTAAAACCATCAACAATGGTGGGAAAAAGCTCAGAGCAGGAGAAGCCAGTTTTACAGACAGAGGAGGTAATCTTTGATGGGGGGGGTGGCGGTGGGGGGGGGGGGTCTTGCCTTTGAGCCTGTGAATATTTGTACTTTCAAAATTAGACTACCTTTTGGAAGTCGAACACCTCCAGTGAGATTAACCTGCATGCTTTAGACAAAGAGAGCTCCACAAGGCTGGATACTATTATTGAGATGTTCTGCTGCACAGGATTCGCGTCCTTGAAGCAGAATGTAACGGGATCTACCGCAAAGTCAGTCCAACTGGCAATGCACATTGGATGAATCGACTTCCAGATAGGTCCTAGAAGACTGTCTTCTGTCGATTCTTCTGGCACTTTTTGCTGACATTGTTATAAGAGAAAATAGAAATTATTTCTAAGTCCTAGGTTTTAGTATTAAACAGTAGCAGCACAACTGACATCACTATGAAGGACCCATGACAGGCTGGGCACCACTTCGGGGGAGGGGTTAGGACATAGTCCAGCATAGGCTGGGTACTGGGCTGAAGGTCTCTGAAGCTAGTGATGTCCTTGTAGTACACAAAGGAGGCTGGCACACTAGCACTGGAGTCCCTCTGGTAGTCCTTGGTTCAATCAGCACTACCTCTGTTAAATCCTCTCTGAACATAGCAGCATCCTGAGAGGGGTTGTGGGATAGAGCCATTACTAACTGTGTATCATCAACACAGGAAACAACAGTCAAGCCCCTAACCTTTGCCAATGCTGCCAAGTGTCGGATGCAAATATTAAAAAGTGTCGGGCTCTGGGCCGAGCCCTGAGAAGCGCATTGGTGTGCACTGTGCGTCTGAGAACAGGAAGGGAGGGCGCTCCCTTGAAAAAATCTTTCCGAGAGAAATGAGGAAAGCCTCCCCAGGGGAGTGTTCCTGATGCCAATGTTCTCTAGGCGCTGCAAAAGAATCTGGTGGGACACAGTGTCAAATCCAGCACTTAAGTCTAATAAAATCAGAGCAGATGTGCCTCCAGAATCAAGAGAGTGACACAGATGTTCTGTGACCGCAAGGAGAGCCATGTCCATACTATGACGCTGATGGAAACCATTCTGAGAGGGGTCCAACATGTTGTGGGTGTTAATGTAGCTAGGGAGGATAGAATTGACATACGCTTCAGTGGTTTTGGCCCGTCAAAGGTAGAAGGGAGATAGGGTAAAAACTCGCAGGCTTGGAGACATCCAGTGTGGGTTTCTTGAGGTGAGGGATCACTTTGGCATGTTTTCAGGCCGTGGGGATCCCAGCAGAGGTTAGGGACAAAATTATGATGTCACAGAACACAGGCAATAACGGAGGTAAAAACGGCTTAAATTGGTCGGGTTTAAGGGGATCCGCCAGGATCCAGATTTGAGTTTGGTGTAGATAGACCGCATGGCTTCTTGAGGAATTACGGGAAAAACTGAAAGGGAAGGGTCAGTAGCTACCAAAGGATAAGGCCGACCTATACAGGGCGCTATATGGAAAAAAGATTCATAGATATTGTCTACCTTTTTAATAAAAAAGGCAGGGAGGGTCTCACATTGCTCATTGGAAGTGAGAGGGGATGATGTTGGTTGCCCAGAAGTTTTAAGGTCCTTGAAAAGGGAGAATATACATTTAGGGGCACATTTATCAAGGGATTTTGAGATCGCAAACTGTGCGATTCACAAACATCGTCAGTTGGCGATCGCAAAATGGCATTTTGCAAGGCATGAAAGTTTTTGGGATGTGTAATTTTGGTAATCTCAATTTCTTTTCAGTTTCCCAAATTGCGATTGCATTTAGGGAATCGCAATTTGCTATTCCTTAAATGCAATGCCAGAAGCACTTTCATGTAGCGATTTCACTATTTGGGGCTGCAATTTACGCAAACATTTACCTGGTCAGCAATTTGAAAAAACTTTGAAAAATGCACTACAGTGCATTTTTCAAAGTTTCATGTTACACACACACATGCCCTTGGGGCATGTGTGTGTGCAAGATGGGTGCACTGTACAATTTCAGGGGTGCAACAGGGTGTTCTTTAGGCACCTTTGAATTTGCATGCACAATTTGTGAGTCCCTATTTGGTATTTGCAAATTGCGCATGCAATTCCCATTCATTCCTAGGCCTGAAGGCCCTTAGGAATGAATGGGAAGCCATTCCTTAATTGAAACTCGCAAATTGCGGGTCGCAATTAAGGAATGTTTAAAAATCGCTATTCTATTTAGTGATTCCTATATGCATAGGCTTTTGCGATTCCTTAATTGTGATTCCTTCATAATCACAATTGAGGAATCGCAAAAGCCTACCTTGATGCATGTGCCCCTAAGTGGAATTGCTGCTGTTTTTGATTTCCTCCGAAAAAAAGTCCACTCTAACCTTCAAAATGGACATATTATATTGTTTGATGCATGCTCGATATTGGAGTTTTAGAATAGGGTCGTACTGTCTTCTCCAAGCCCTTTTCAGGGCTTTACACGCCCTCCTAGCCTGGGCTAGTTTGTAGTTGAACCACAGGCAGGATCGAGTTCTGCAGCTGTTAGTCAGCCTAGCCAGGATCAGTGTGTCGAGTGTGTGCGAGAGCCAGTCTAATAGAATACTGTTAGCCCTGTCCGGGTTATTAGGGAGACTAGGCCTTTGGGTAAGAGTTAGGCCGCAGAAGCAATCCACATCCAACTTATGCCAAGGGAGTTTCAAAATAAGTCTTGGAGGTGCCTCCAAGGGAGGGCCCATACCCTGTAGTGTCATTGACACCAGATATTGATCCGTTCAGCTCATAGGGAGGGGATGGCTGGCTGTGAACGTCAATATATTCAAGAAAAAATGGTCTAACTTGTGGACCACAGAATGCGTGCTGTTGGGGACGTATTGTCTTAGTTGGAATGCAGAAAGGTCCATTAAAAATTACAAATTTCCCTGTATTGATTAGCTTCCAAATGGAGATTGAGGTCTCGTACAATAAAGTTGGTCGACCGAGTAGCCAGCAGCCCCAATTTAATAACCAGGGTTTCCATCAAACCTTTTGACGGCCCTGGGGCGGGCGATAGATCAGAAGGCCCAAAAGCGTAAAATTGGCATTGACACCAATTTTGAACAGAGCACATTCAGAATCTGTAATTCTTTCTTTGGTCAGAGTACAGGTAAATCTAGTTCTAAAGACAACCGCAATACCCCCACCCCACATTCTCTAATGAGAGTTCTGATGGCATATCCTGGAGGAAGTGCTAGATTGGGCTCTGACTCAGTATTAGCAGAGAGCCAAGTCTCGGTTAAAAAAAGAATGAGAGGGGTCTCATCCTGAATTAGGTCAAACACTTCAATAGAGTGACAGAATTTTAATAGCAGATGAGGGAATACGCGTGGGACTGGTGGTAGCCAAATAATTAAACCCACAGGTTTTCCATACAAAATGACCTACCAAAATGGTGTCAAACTGATGAGTACAGTGATAGAGACCCTTCCCGATGTCAATGAGAATGCTCTGTGAATACAGCCGCTGTTGGGCAGACAAGCCTGCCGCATGTCTGACGACATCCAGGTGCGGACCAGCACAGGCGGGCTTGCCTTAGGCGCGCCAGCGGAGCACCCGCTGCGCACATCATCTGCACACCCGCTCTACCATGACCTTAAGTAGGCAGGGGGGTCAGAAAGACAAGAGCGCTGCCTGCCCACCTGACCTGAAATGCCTGCCCGGGAAGAAGGAGGGGCGCACGTCCTCTGCTCTCTGCTCAATCGGCAACTAACGTAATGGCAGACCGGAGCAGAGGCTAACCCCAAGGCAAGAGAGGGGACTGCCCAGGGGCCAAACAAGAAAAGGTAAGTGTAGAGAGCCACCCGGCCTCCCCTAAATAATGTATCTTTTGCACCCATGCATCCCTACACCTCTCAGGGCGGGCTCACCCCCACGGTATAAATAAAGGGCACGTGTCACTTATTACAGAACTGCTGCGGCCTACGCCCCTAGGCCCCGCCGCGCTACACTGGCAACGAGGCCGGATCTAGCCCACGCGTGCTCACCTGCCGTGTGCGGTTCAGCTGTGGTGCCCACCCGCATTGCCAGTGCCCTGACTTGCTGGTGCGGGGCACATGCTCTGATCGCGCTGCAGAACCCAACCGCGTCTCCCTGCATACCTGGGAGGTGCGGCCCGCGCTGCTCAGCTCCAGTCTGCCCACACATCTCCCTCTGCTGGGGAGCATGTTCAGCTGGTGGTTCTCGCCGAAGTGGCGGCTGTGAGGGTGAGTGTCATCAGCCCTGCCTGTGCGCTGTGTCCTCCGCGTGCTCTCTCTGGGGATTGCCCCAGAGTGAAGTTGATCGGCTGTTCCTACACAGCAGAGTGAAGAGGCCCCCAAGTGCGTGGCTGCCCTCCTCCATTGCCTGTGCCCCCGCCTGGCAAGAGTGGAGACTGCCTCCACCAACCTGCAAGTGAAGCCCTCCTGGGGAAGTGTCGCCCGTCTGGAGAGAAGCCTTCTCTGGGGTGTCTGGCATTGAGAAAGCCAACCAGCATTGGCAACTCCAACCCGACAGCAGCTCCTGTGTGCAGCCACCTCATTCTGGGCAACAGAGTTTGGTGGGGAAGAGACTGGAGGAGACACCTG